>NW_022900914.1:16313314-16315582 GCF_012274545.1 Fukomys damarensis | reverse complement strand
TTTTTTTTTTTTTTTTTTTTTTTTTTTTTTTTGGTACCGGGGATCGAACTCAGGACTTTGCACTTGCAAGGCAGGTGGCGGAACCACTGAGTTAAATCCCAGCCCCAAGACTGTTCTTATAAACATACAGATACAAGCTTCTTTTTTCAGTGCTGGGGATTGAACCCAGGGGCTGAACGTTAGATAACTGCTCTGCCTCTGAGCTTCATTCTCAGCCCTTTTTAAGACAGGGTCTCACTAAGTTGCCCAGGCTGGCCTCCTACTTGGGATTCTCCTACCTCAGCCTCCCTAGGAGTTGGGATTACAGGCATGAAACACTGTACCTGGTTAGATATTTTTTTTCAAAAAGGGAAAGTGTTCCTGGGCAGAATTAAAATATAAGTTCACAAAGCAAGCAAAGACAGCAGCAGTGACAAAACTACCCATGAAAGTGGGAATGAAGTCATTCATGATGTTAAGCATTTTTTAAACTATAAGATGACTTGAAGGATCAGAAGAAAGCTGGGAAGAATACAAGAAACCTGTTAATCTCCTTGGAATAGTCTTCTTTCTTTCACATTGGTGCCTCTTTATCCATATCACACACTATAAACCCAATTGATCTTTTTATACCTTTACTTAAATTTCCTCAGTGGCTTCTCCTTTTTCCTGGTCGTGACCAGTGGTTTCTAGTATGCCTTGCTGATTCTTGCAAGGTCTGGATCTTCCTTCCAGGCTCACCTTGGGCTACTTTTCTGTGCCCTCTACAGCCACGCTGCCCACCCTCTGCCTTGTACAAACCTCATCTGCCTCATTGTACAAACCATGGTCCTCACATTGCCATGCTGTTTCTTCTCTCTCTTCTTCTAGTTAACTTCAATTTCTTATTGCAAACCCTGCTCACATGTCACTTCTGTGGTGAAACTGTTTGACACTTCATTCTAGGTTAGGTCCTGTTCTGAACGCTCTCAAGAGTTTTCTTTCCTCTGAGTACTTCCATCAGTTTGTGATTGTGTATTAGCATGACTAGTACATTGTCTGTGTCACAGAGGTGGTTTTAATGACTACCCCAGCATGTGGGGGGAAACCTACCCAGACTGGCCATGGATATTTTCCCTTCTGTGCTGCAGCTACTCTCCACATTCTAGGATCTCATTTTGGCATCTGATCTGTATGTATTGACAAGGAAGGGCTCTTCTCACAGGATGGTTGAAAGTAGGCTGTGGTTTTTCTTTAGCGAATGACAAGCCCTGTGCTCTCAGTGCAGTAGAAAAGACCATTTAGATCCCTGGTCCTGGCAAAAGATGGGGATTTTCTAGCGGAAAGAGGGGCAGAATTCAGTTGGTAAGCCTCCCCTCATCTGGGGTCTCCTTATTAGTCTTATCCTCTGGCCCTGGGCCCCTAGTCTTCCTTCCTTATGATCGCTCTCCCTTCTTCTGTCTTTCATTTCACATTTCCTTTAAGTCCGCTGACTCGATCTTTGGGGTGTAGTCGGCAGGGGAGTGAAAGTCAGAAAAATCCATGTAATTGCTTAGAAATGGCTTATACTCTGCTTTTAAAATTGGAATGAGAATTTCATCATTTTTGAGTATTAGTTCTTTTGTGATAACGCAACCTAGTAGATGCCATGTGTCTAACTGCCCAAATGTAGGAAGGTCACCAAGAAGGACACAGTGAGTGAAGAGTGCATTGGCCGTTACACAACAGTAACATTCAATCACATGCCTCTTCCTATCAGCCTTGGGGAAAAAAATGATGTCTTTTTCCCAATAGCTCATCATCAGCCTCTACTACTGTGGTGTCTGACACATAGTAGGAATGCAACAGTTATTTTTTTGAATGAATGAAGTGTGAGTAATTTAAAGAGGAGATGAATGAAGCAATAGAACAGGAAGGAGCTGAAATGGCAGATTTTGGGATTAAAAAGGTAGGAAAATGAGACTTGGTAACCGATGACAGAACTCTATATCACAGAAAAGACAGTGAACAAAAGCAAAAAGACCAAGTGGCTGGTGAGATAAGGTGAAAGAGTCTAACAAGCAAAACTTCAGTGGAAGTAGGAAGTTAGGGTATTCTTGGGTCAGAGAAAAGACCACCCTCATTTTCTAATAAAAAAGTAATGGAAAACTTCAGTTTTGGGTAAAAGGCAAAAATTGACTCTATAGATGGATAAAATATATATTAATATATAAACAATATTTTATATTAATTAAGAACTTTGGAATTCTAGATGTTGTATAAAGCACTTTATCTCCACTGTCATATAAATCTTCACAACCCCCCCCCCAC
>NW_022900914.1:16282117-16313296 GCF_012274545.1 Fukomys damarensis | reverse complement strand
CCCCGGGATGATTCTTATGCCAGTTTTACAGATAAGGAAATCAATGCTCCGGGGAATGAAGAAACTTGGCCAAAGTGACACACTGGTGATTGCTGGGGCAGAATTTAAATCCAGATCAGAGGAGTGTGAGAGCCAGAGCTCTTAGCCACAATGATTAGCGCAATTTGTAAAATGTTCCGTAGCTTTCCCAGTGTTTGTGACATCTGTTTGTGGACGCTATCTCTTAATCGTGAGAGCAGCAAGATCAGCTATCACCTAGAGAAACTTTGAGGAGTAGAGAGATTTGCCCAGAACACAGGCAGGCCTGGTTTTTACTAAACAGTTGTCTTAGTCGCTTTCCTATCACTTGACACAATGCCTGACACCTACAACTGAAAGGAGGAGAGGCTTACTTTGACTTATGGTTTTCAGAAGATTCAGCGCATAATGAGCTGTTTCCAAGACAGAAATGGCATGGTAAATGGAGCATGGCAGAGGAAAGGTGCTCAGCTCATGGCAGCCAGGAAGCAGACAGAGTAGGGAGGAGCTGGGGCAAGAATACATCCTTCCTTTCCAGGTCATGCCCCCAGTGACCCACCTCCAACCAGGCTCTACCTTCTAAGGATGCAGTCAGCTACTGAACTCAGTGGTAGATGAATCCACTGATTAGTATAGCGTCCCTGCAACTGAACCACCTTCCAAATACCTGAAACCTGGGGGGTGTTTTAGAACTAAACCATAACAACTCATTCTCCAAAGATTAGAAGTAGAGAGAGGAAGGTCTAAATAAAATAAAACCAAACTGCACTTGTATTGCAATTTATTGATGGTTTAAAGCCTGACCTGTCATTGGTTAGGGGATAAAGTGGTAGTTAAAGACAATGAAAATCTATATAACTTGATTTGATTGATTCTGATATTACCTAATTGCCTATACTTTGGACGCTCAAATATATTATCTTGTGCTAATCTGTACTCTCTACATGTGTATAGTTACCTCTGCCACCATCACGACTCCTCAGAGCTGCCCCTTCATCCACAGGAGCTCATCGAACTCTTGAGTTTACTGTATCATGTGTATCATGTGACACTGTCTCCTCTTCCCACCAGCGTTGATGAGAACAGAGTACATTACTAATTCTGTTAATTTTCATGTGTAGCTGGGAAAGAAGACCATGTGAAAACTGAGCACTGGTGGAAGAAGGCGAAACTACTGGGGTCGGAGACTGTGAATGGAGAAACACATACAAAAATATAGATCACAGGAAATAAACAGCAAGTGACTTAAATAAGTAGAGATGAGAAGCACAGAAAGCACCTCTTCTGGAGTCCTAATAGAGTTTGAGTTTCTGATTTAACTTCCATCTGAACCTGGTGCTTCCCTGACAAACTAGCTGGAGTTAAATTTGGCTAGTTGTACTCTTCCATGTCCTGAGTGAAACTCCCATTTCAAATGAATATTGGCTCCATTTCTGTCTATTGGAGAATGCTATGGTCCGAATGTTTTTGTTCACCCGAAATTTATGTGGAAAACTAAACCTCTATGTGCTAATATTGAGAAGCAGGCCTTTTGGGAGATGATTAGGTTATGAGGCCCTATGAGTGGGATTAGCAGCCTTATAAAAGAGACCCCAGAGGGCTAACTAGTCCTTTCTACCTTGTGAAGACCTACTGAAGAGACCATCTACCAGAAAGTGGCCCTTGCTAGGCACTCAATCTGCTAGTGCATTGATCTTTCACTTCCCAGCCCCCAGAACTGTTAGATAAATTTTCTTGATTATAAGCTACCCAAGCGACAATATTTTCCTATAGCCACTGCCTTATTTACTTTCCTCATTGCTGAGACAAAATGCCTGACGCTCAAAGTTAAAGGGGGAAAGGTTTATTTGGCTCAGTTTGTGGAGGGTTCAGTCCATGGTTGGCTGGTTCCAGTGCAGGGTGACATGGCAGACAGGCATCCCAGAGGATAAAAAGTTCATGTTAGAAAGAAGGCAAAAGGCAGCAGAGGAGCAAGCAGCAAAGTAGTGAAGCAATGAGCCATGGCAGCAGTGCTTTTTGTCCCTTATATTCCCTCCAGGCTACATGCCCTTAGGGCAGGCAGCACTCACACCCAGGGTGGGCCTTACCATTATCCACACCCAGAACTGTGCCAAACCAATCAGTGGACTAATTTAGTAGTCAGACACCTTTGATCTCACTACACACTTAATCCCAGCATCACACACCCTAGATCCAGGCACCTCTGAAAAGCTCCACCTATGAGTGTGTGAGTCCTTTGGGGGGACATCTAGACACAAATCATAACAGCAACTTCTGTGGACTGAGACAGAGGAGGACAGAGGAGTTGAAAGAACAGGCTCAGGGAAGAGAGGTGGGGCCCACAACTGAAGTCACAGCCTTGAAATTGACGGTCATTGTACAAATAGGAATGAGTCAGGTCATCTTGAGAAACAAAAATACATTAAATAATGACAGGACTCATTCAGATGGTAAAGGGAGAAGTAGCTTTTATTTTATTTTACTTTTCAACTTTCAAAAGGAGTGTAAGTGTAAGCCAGAGCAATCAGGCATGTGTTGTACTCCTTTTCATTTTTCCTTCTCTAGTACTATCGACTTTACTGTAGCTTCTCCCTAGGTGCTTTTCTATATATTATAATTATGATAAGTCTAGAAATGAAGTACCAAGAGGGGGTAACACTATAACTAACATTTATGTAGTGCTCTACAGCTTGGAAAGTAACTTCCACTTAGAAGTACTTTCTAGTGCAATGATTTATGGAGTACCTACTGTGCACCAGGTGCCCCGTTTAGGCTTTGTGTCAAATAGCTGATTCTCACAACCAGAACCAGAGGGAAGCATTCTTATCTTCAATTTACAAATCAGAACACTGAAGTTCAGAGAGCTGAAATGACCTGCTTATGAATATTCATGCAGCAGGGTTTAAATCATGCTTTTGGGCTGCCGTTTTGCACTTTTTGCCATATAATGATACATTCCTTCTATTTAAAATTTCATTCCATTCACTTATAGAGATGAGAGGTAATCACATCCATATCAATATACATGATTAGGTCAATGTAATGTCAAGTCAAGTTTTTAAAAATAATTGAGACCTAAAAAATACAAATATAGGCTAACCTAATGAAGTCAGGTTTGAAAATATCAGATCAATTTCCTCCACTTTTTTCTTGTAGAAATGGGATATAAGGCTATCATTAATTTTCATTTAATTATTTAACAAATTTAACAGATACTTACTGAGTGCTTGTCAGTTTCATTCTAGGTTTTGGGGTAGACATTGGAGATATGAGATGTTAATACCTGAATGCAAGTGTATGCCTCATGGGCTTTTATGAACCAGTGGGGAGACATTTTTATAAACAACTCCCATATAATAATTTAATGCTATAGGCATAATGGGAACTTAAGTAAAATGTGGATGGAATGTTCATTTGTGTTGTGTGTGTGGGTGTAAGGACACTGAAAGTATCATAGAAGAGGGGTAATTGGGCTGAAACATTAAAGATGAGTAAGAATTTATTAAGTAGGCAAGAAGTTTAGTATGAAAAAGATCACTACCTGTGCTATTTGTTTGAAAATTGATGCAAAGGGCAAGGGTTGGGAATTTCTCAATGTGTGAATCAGTTTTATCTTGGAGTAAGCATGGGTCAGAAAAGGGAGGGGAGAAGCTCTGAGCAGTGCTTAGTTATAACTCTGCTTGTCTACAATTACTTGTCCTGCGCTTACCATATCCAGCTAGCTTTTCTACATGCAGGAGTGTAGGGGTGTGTGTGTGTGTGTGTGTGTGTGTGTGTGCGCGTGTGCATGTGTGTACACATAGACTCATATTTCTGAGATTGTTTTCCTTTTCTGGTTCTAAGATGGAACACAGTACCATTGTGGCAATATATAATTTGATGAAGTATCTAAAATACATTTCTGATTGTATTCATTATTTATTTATTTATTTTTGTTACCAGGGATCCAACTCAGGTCCTTGCTCTTGTCTTTATTATTTTCTTACCATAATCAGTATTTCATCCGTATCACATTGCATGATGTGTGCATATCACATGACTGAAATGCTCAATAATATCTTTTTGTATACTCTGAGCACTGCTCAAAGGAATACTTATTCACACAGGAAGTTGCTGGATGATTTAAAATGTCTGGAACAATAGCATGAACTCCAAATTCCTAAACATTCAAGTTTTCCAGATGAGTGAGATCATCTAATTCAATACTGATTCTGCTTAATAAATGCATTAATAATTGGTAACTAAAGAGCATGTGAATTGATTTATCCATTTGCCCAACACATTAGAGGATAGGCTATTAGATTCATATAGAGCATTCAGTGACAAAGGTAGGATACCCTGGAAACATGAAGATTATTTGGGTTGTGGCTGACATAATCCCAGTGAGAAATCTTCTTCCGAATTTTAATTGAAGTCATTGGGACGTAATTTTGGTTTTTTTTTTTTATGCTTGGAATTGAATCCCGGGTCTCATGGAGCATGCTTTGAAACTTTGTTTACATACAATCACAGGAATATTGCATACAAAACCAAAGCCCCAGTGGTGTTAAATGTGTACAGCCTCTGGTTATTCAAGTCACACGGAGCTTGACACAAAAAAATTCATGGGGAAAACTGTCTGCTTCTGAATGTGGAATCATAGAGATATAAAAACTTTAGTTGGCAAGTACAGGGGACCTGAGGATACTTCAAGGTTACTTTGTGCTCATCTAGTTGTTCTGTGAATAGTTGATCATGTGAAAGAACTTTAGTTTCCTTTGGGCAGGGTTCTAAAGAAGAAAGCAATACAGACAACATATTTTGATTTTAGTGTGTTTTGTTTATTTTGCATAACATTAACATCAACAAGGGGTGGTTTCTATGGTAGCACTGACTTAATATCTATCCACCAGGGTTAACATTGTCAGTGGACGACACTGGATTAATTAGTAACCTGGATAATGCAATTACGAGCATTGTCGAGTTTGCAGATGGCACCAAGATGGAAAGACTTAGCATTTCACAGCTTACACACAGTAGAGTGCAGCATAATCTTTTAAATTAAGAAGCTTGAGAGCAGTTCCAAATCCCCTTAATGACCTAATGGTAGTCTGGTTTATCATAGAAATGAAGGTGCTACCTTCTATAGATCCTATTAAATGATAAGAATTACCTGCCTGGCATCTTATTCCAACTCAATCCTTGCGCTAGATGACACAAAAAGACATGATAAAAACATTGTCACTGACTCTTGAGCTGGCACCAGACTGATGGATGTGTTTTTGTGTTTAGGAAGGACTATGAAGCTTTCTCCAGCATGCTTCACTTCTTTCACAGAACTTTGTCTCCTTTCATAATTCCATATTTGTTTGCTGCACTTTCTAGTTCTATAAGCATAGGGAATTTATCTTTGAAAAATTACCAATGTAGCCCCAGGTTCCAATTTTAATAAATGTTCTGATTCCTTTGAAGAACAAAATAACTAAATTTTTATTTATACTGGCTCTTTATCAGAAATCCCCTAGGCAGGAACTAGAGAACCTGGCTCTAGGGAGGGTCCTGTGAGACACAAGACACATGGGGCATGTGACATAAATGAAAGCCGAACACCCCATAGTTGTCAGAGCCATTCTGACACCGAAAAGTCTAGAACTTTAGGAGAGCACCAGTATCACAGATGTGAATATTCTCAAGAGAGGAGCAATAAATAGTGAAAGGGGGACATGTTCAATGAGTGGACATCAAGTGGAAGGAGAAGGGAAGCAACATGACAGAAAGTGTACGTTGTAGACTCTCCCTTGAGATACTTTCGACATTCCTGGACAAGGAAGTTTTGACCTTTTAAAAGTAGTTGTGGAGACCTAGAATAGCAAAAGCCATCCTAGGCAACAGACACCTTGCAGCTGGTATAACAATTCCCAATTTGAAACTATACTACAAAGCCACTGTGATAGAAACAGCATGGTACTGGCAAAGAAACAGACCTGAGGATCAGTGGAACAGATTGGAAGACACAAAAACAACTCCAGATGCACTCAGCTACCTCATCTTTGATAAAGGAGCTGACAATCCTCAGTGGAGGAAAGATAGCCTCTTTAATAAATGGTGTTGGAAAAACTGGATGTCAACCTGCCACAGATTAAAACTAGACCCTTATCTTTCACCATGCACTAAACTAAAATCCATCTGGATTAAAGATCTAAATATTAAAAGAGAAACACTAAACTTGCTGGAAAATAAGTTAGGCAGAACTCTGGAAGACATTGGCATAGGAAAAGACTTTATGAACAAATCCTCAGTAGCACGGGAACTAGCAGATAGAATCAACAACTGGGATCTCATCTTATTAAAAAGCTTCTGCACTGCAAAAGAAACCATCAACAGAACAGAGACAACCTACAATGTGGGAAAAACTTTTTAGCATCTGCTCCTCAGACAAAGGACTATTATCTAAAATATATAAAGAACTCAAAACAACCAGCCCCCCCAAATATAAAGACCCAATTCTAAAATGGGCATCTGAAATGAACAGACATTCCTCAGCCAAAAAATAAAAGCAGCAAGTAAATATATGGAAAAATGTTCCACATCACTGTTCATTCGAGAGATGCAGATGAAAACAACACTGAGATTTTACCTCACCCCACAAAGAGTGGCTGCTATCAAGAAATCAAACAATAACAAATGTTGGCATGGTTGTGGGGAGAAAGGAACCCTTCTCCATTGTTGGTGGGAATGCAGACTGGTGCAAACACTATGGAAATCAATATGGAGATACCTCAAAGAACTAGGATTAGAGGTCCCATTTGACCCAGCTGTCCCTCTGTTGGGTATCTTTCCAAAAGAATTAAAAGAATCATACCACAATGATACATCGCACCCATGTTTATATCGGCACAGTTTGTAATAGCTAAAACTTGGAAACAGCCCATCTGCCCATCAGTTGGAAACTGGATAAAGAAGATGTGGTTTTTCTATAAAATGGAATACTACTCAGCCATAAAGAATGAGAAAGTAGATTCATTCATAGGTAAATGGGTACATTTTGAGGATATACTCCTAAGTGAAATAAATAAGTCACACATATGCAAATACCAAATAGTTTCTCTGGTGTGAAAAACTAAAATAGTATTCAAGATCCTAATGGGACAATTAGCGACGTGAAATAGGAAGAAAAGGACCAAGGGTGTAGGGACAGTAAGAAGGATAGGGAAAGGGGAACAAGGGAAAAGGAAAAAAATATGAGAAAATGTAAAGATGGTATTAAAGTGTTAGAAGGTGTGCAGGGGAGGAGGGGGTGAAGGGAGGGTGGGGACAAGAGGAAAAAATGAGAACCAAGACCTGTCATGTAAAGGTACAAGATCCCAGTAATGAATGTAACCGTACTGTCTACCTAGAATGTACCAATAAATTCAATTTAAAGAAAAAAAAAGTAGGTGTGAAGAGGAGCCAGTGATGTGTGCTTTGTTTCCACTTGGGTGACATCAGCTATACTTACAAATTCATGAGCAATGTACATTACATTTCTGTCAGGAAAATGTTTTACACCTTGCTAGTTCATTTTTGGGCCATCTTTAGTTAAGTGACATTGTAACTGTGCCTGTCTCTCAAATTCCTTGTCCCCCAAAAATCTCTGTTTGGAAATTGCATGAATCATAGAAGATCCATTTCTAAGTTGTCACTTGTATGTCCTGAAAGGAAAACACGTAGACTTGGGCCTCATAATCAAGGAGAATGTAGATTCTGATTGCCAATGTTTACGTTGGCCAGGAAAAGGTCTTGTTCCAGCTCTGGCACTTGAAGAGCTGTTCAGGGAATATTTGTTGAACAACGTTTTATTTGAGCTCATAACCCTCACAGAGCAGAGTACATACAATTCAAGTGTTCAGAAAAAAAATCATTAATTTTATGGAAAAGAGAAAGCAAAAGTGAATGAGAAATTCAGCAGATCTCACATTGCAAGGTTTCTGAATATTTTTTAAAAATTCATTTTCCTATTTCTGTTTTTCACTCCAAGAGCTGTCACAGAGTCAGTTTTATTTTAGATTTCCTCCTTTCCTTCCCTTCCCTTCCCTTCACTTTTTTCCCTTCTTTCCTTTTTCCATTCTTGCCTGCCTTCTCTCCCTGTTTAGTCTGAGTATTACAAATACATAGAAGGCAGCGACTGACAATGTAATCACAGAAAAGTAAAGTCTGGAGATGTCACTGGGAAGTAGAAAAAGAAGACACTACATGCACAAATACAGTGTCATCTAAGAAACAAGTATCTCTTGACTGTTATTTTTTTCTTTTGGGAAGCAGATTGGTGACGTGCACCTTCAAGAAGAATTAGAGTTATGCTTGCTATAGTAGCTACTGCATATAGGGTCTTCATGATGCAGCCGTTGTTTAATGGAAATTTCATCAGATTCTTCTTGAAATTATCTTAAGTCTACCCATCATTTAACATGTACAGACACATGAATCTTTCTTGACAGACAGCATATTACTTGGGAGGCAGGTTTACAGGGACCAAGACTGACTTTATTTGTACAAGATATTGCTTTTGTGTAGACTTTTACTGAAGTAGGGGAAAGGGGGCATGTTGTAGTTTAGATCAAGTAGGACCCGAAAACGCTCACATGCTCCAAGGTGGGGCTTTGGGAAGTAACTGAGTTGCGGGGGTGAGGTAGCCAAATGTGATGTTAGGAGGTAGGATTGGCCAGAAGATGGACTTGGCCGGGGTGACCCGGAAGGGCGTATCTCTCTCCTTGCTTCTCCCTTGCCTCTCTGCTTCCTGAGCTCCACAATATAAGCTGCTTTCCTCTGCTGCAAGCCCTCCCACCATGCCGTTCTGGCTCAGAGCTCACTGACCACCAGAAGAAACCTTCCCCCCTTTAAACTGTGGAAGTCAAGTATGTTGTCCCAGCAAGAGAAAAGCAGCTAAGACAGGGAGCCACCACAGTTGGCTGCATCTATTGATTCTGAGACCACCCTTCTCCCAATGTTCCCCGAGTTCCACGGATGGAATGTAAAAATATGTTTTCCGGATTTTTGTCCCAATACATCATCTTTTTCTGCTCAGAATGCATGCTTTCTTGCACTAGGTCACTGTGTTATCTCCGCAGTACATCTGAAAGGCTGGGCAACGGCTTTGGAGGAGCTGCAGGGTGCTAGGCTGTAGTGTCTTCCTTCTCAGGATGAGGGCCAGGAATTTGTCCTGGAGGCCCAGAGGCACCAGAGGCTCTGCCTTCTTCTCCCCTTACACGGTCACCTTTCTGGTCTGTCCTCCCGCACTCTCAGTGCTGCTGACTTGAGTCTTGTAACCACTGCTATAGTCACTGGATTGGCAGAAATGAAATAGGTTTTGCGTGCATTGTTTGTGATACCTTGTTAGGTTTATATTTCTTTTGGGTAATGTATCTTTTGTTGCTGTTTTTTTTTCCTATCCCAGTTTAGTTTGAATGCTACATCTGAGTTGGGACTATCTGAGTGTTTTCAGATTTCAACAAATAAAAACTAAGCACTTAAGTGTAAGTCAAGAGAGGAAGAAAATGAATTAGTTCCTCCCAATTTTCTTCATTTATTATTTAGCCACTCAACAAATAATTTACTGAGCACCTATTTATAATATCTATGGTTGGAGGCATGAGAATATAGCAGAACAAAAATGGATAATTTTTCTGCTGTAATATTCTACAAGAGGGAAGATAAGCATGTGCTATGCCAGTACTATGTAGAAGTGCTATGGAAAAAAGTACTGAAGAAATAGGAGGTTGGGATGACGATGAACAAAATGGTCAAAGAAGACCTCTCTGAGAAGGTGATATTTAAGCTCAAAAGTGGGGATAACTAGCTGTACTTCTCATTCTGCCTGGAAGGCATTGCCTCTAATCTCTATGGCAGTTCATATCCTGCCTGCCCTACGAAACTAAGCCCCAGTGGCTGTCAGAGCTGTATCTCCTCTTCTGCTGGAATATGGACTACACTTGCAATGCACCTGGGCTTTTCCTGCTTAAATTATATAGAAGCATAGTTGCTCCCTGAATGATGTACACATAACCATCTGGAAGACTTCCCTCCCACTGCTGGCTAGAGCCATGGTTTGTAGTGAATCTAAGCCCCTAGGTAGCATCTCAGTCCCTAGAGTAGGGTCTCTGAGGACCTCAATCTGGTTGGAATTTGGATGCTCTTCAAAGGTTCCTTAGCCTGAATGCCACCCAATATGCAGAGCTTTTCTCTCTGGTCACTTCATCCAATGACTTGTCAGCCAACAGGGGCTGAGCATTTTTGAGAATGTAAACAATTTGTCTTTCCTTCTACTCTTAGAATTTCTAGCTCTTTTTCCACTCAGCCAACTGTTTTTGTCTTCCCAGAGTGCGGGAGCCTTTGAGGGACCCACTGAGGAGGCTGGATCTGTTTTCTACCAAGTCTATCCCCTCTGCAAGTCTTCCTGGGGCAGTTTCCTCCGCTCTGTGCTATCCCTGCTCTATCTGTTCTCTATAGCACAGAAATTTGTTAGGATTTATCATCCTCTGATGGCTTTCAGCCCCTTGATTCTTGCTGTAGATTTATAGTTTTTTTTTTTTGTTGTTGTTGTAGTGTTTTTTTTTTTAATTGCCTGGGGGAAGGGAGTTAAGCATGCGAGTTAATTTTATTAACTTGCAGAAGTCCTCAATGCAATCTTGAGAATATTGGGAAACCCCCTTTGCTCTAAAATATTTCTTAAAACAACCAAATCTAGCTATAGAATTTCGGTTGCCTGGGAGGAATGACATTATCTTTGGGAGACATCATGCAGGATACAGGGCAAGCTGGAGCTCACCCATACCGTGTAGTGAAAGCTGATCCTGTCCGTCTCTCCCCGAAGTCCTGCATGGGTAGCTTGATATCGGCCACGGTGGAAATATTAGCACCATGGAAGTTGGCAAATATTTTACATCTTGGTCCTCAGCAAGACTCCTCCTGGCGGACTTCTGAATATATTTTGTGGGAAGGGGATTAATGTGGGATGAAACACTTCTCCAGTACTACTCAGGCAACTCATACTTCAGCCAACTCACTGTATCAGCCTAGCTGAGAGTTCCTGTGAGATTCAGGGAGCAGGCGCTCAGAGAACGTGGCATGATTCAAGACGTAGAGATACCAGTTGCATAAAATCAGGTCACAAAGGTGGTGCAGAGCACAGCAGATTCCACGGGAGCTTTTGGGAAGAGCCATCTCGAGGAGGTACTGCTCAACGGGAGCAGGAGAAAGTGCCAAAGCCAATTCAAAATTGGCTGAAGCTTTTACAGGCTGAGCAAAGGTAGTGGTTGATGCAGGGGCAGAGAGTTGGCTTTTTCTTTCTGGAAGGAGCTGACCTTGCCAGAGCTGGGGGGAATCATTTATTTCACCCTTTCTCCCCCCAACAGGGACCTGACACATATGCTCAACTACCAGAAACAGTGGCAAGTGCGCACACCTGCTGGCCCTGCTAATTACCAAGCGCCCCCCGGATGAGGGCACTCACCGAACACCTGGGCAGAGGTAGCTGACGCTGTTAGAACTAGAGAATGTTGGCTTTGCACTTATTGCAGACTCTGGGTCATTAATCAGACAAATAGTGCTTTGTACTTGAAAATAGAAAGCAGAGCCAGAGAGAATCTTTTTCTTTCGATCAGAGGGTGTTTGTTGCAAAAAGAACATACACAGATTTCCTCAGCTTTCCATAACGGAGGGCATTAACGCCTCAGAAGTGCCTGATGTGAACTCATTTGTATTTAGGTAAAATTTGTTGCCTGAAATGCTAACAAAAGGAGGGCTCCCCAGGATGCCTCTTCTGTAAATGACTACTTCTATATGATCAGATCGCGTAGCCATTTATTTTAAATGTAGTCACTTCGCTAATGTGAGTAGTGTCACAACCGTTAAAAGACTTCTGGAGAACACTATTTAACAATTCCCTTTCTTTTTTACTACGCCCTGCAGCCTTCTTAGCTTTCCTAGCTCATTTACTATTAGAGGAGTAATAGTGGCAACATTTTTGGAGTATTTTTCACATGTCATTGTGCAAGACACTGTGGTAAGATCCCCGTAAAATAGTCTTAATTCTTTTACTTTCTTCCTTTTTTGTGTGGTGCTAAGGATCAAAGCCAGGGTTTTGTACAAGTTAGGTAAACATTCTACCACTGAATTACACTGCCACTCCTATTTAATTTTGCTTTGTTTTTGGTACCGGGGATTGAACTCAGGACCTTGCGCTTGTGAGGCAGGTGGTAAATCCCTGGCCCTATTTAATGTTAATTCTTATAACACCTGGATTAGGAAAAGATTTCCTCCCCAACTCCAATCTACAGATAAGGAAACAGATGCTTAAAAGAGTTGAATGATTTGATTAAAAGTTTGGCTTTTCCCTTTGTGTCTGGCCTGCCTGACCATCTTGAAGTTTCTCAGGGCGACATTCAGGAGGGTGCTATCTCTTGGTCCTTATCTCAGAATGGGGTATTCTGACATTCTTCCAATTCTGCTACATCATTAGCACACCTTGGGTTCTTTTGTCACTCAGCTGATCTGTGATAGTGGTCTCCTCTGCCTTCTTGGGGCCAGGGGCCTTAAGAGAACCTGTGATCTATGCCTGGGGAAAGGTTCACGCTCAGTGCAGGGAATCACACCAAGATCAGATTTGGACCACAAGGTTAAATCAAGTTGTTTTTCCAGATCTACATGTATAGTTTTAAAATCCATAGTATCATATGCTGCATTGTAAATGTTAGTAATTTTCTATTCATCTGCACTACGGATGTTTGAGGATATTTGTAGTTACTTTAGAATAAAGAAAAATGGGAAAGTCTGTGTCTTTCACTCCTGAACTTGAATATAGCTCCCACTTTCAAGATACTGCGAAAGAGAATGTATTTCATCTAGGCACCGTATCCAGAAAACAGAAAGCAACAACTGCTGCCTTCTTAAAACAATTAATCTTTCTCAGAGTGGTGTATCTGGTGCAGATATAACCCTAAGGGGTCCTTGGCTGTTTGTCTGCTGCCATTTCAGGACATAACTAGGATAATCAGACAGCTTTTATCCAAACCTTTAAACATCAACACAAAACCATCATTGTAGGAAACATTTGGGACTTATTTAAACCCCTTTATAGTCACTGGGGGTGGAGAATGGTAAATCAAAGCAAGACAAGTTGTACTGAATAGTGCTTCCCAGAATGTAGGCTAAGACCAACTGGGTCAGAATTCCATGGGCTCCTTAACACCCCCAAGCCCTCCAATCAACATTGGCTAGGCTCCAGTCTGGTGTGTTGAACGAGAATCTTTGTTTATTGGGCCCCCAAGTCAGATTTTAAAAAGTTGTCCAATTGTTACTCCCTACCCCCACTAATGTGTGAGAGCCCAGGGAATTGTGGAAAAGACCTGAATTTTATTGTCTGATGGACTTAAATCTTAGCTCTGGTATTTCCTAGTGGTGTGACCTTGGGCAAAATGTTTAACTTCTTGGTGTTCCAGTTTCCTCATCTATAAAATAAGAATAACACTGTTTCCCTGGTAAAGGCAGATGCTATGCATAAAACTGCCAGGTACAGTAACTAAACACAACGCATACAGCGATTATTATTACTCATGCATCACTAGGGTGAAATGGGCTCTGGCTGCCAACAGAATGAGAGGCTCATAAGAAAAATCACTTCATGCTTTGCATCAATTAACTTTTCAAAGGGTTACTTGAAATAGAGGAAACTGATGGAATGGAAGAATAAGCCCCTCGGGAGAGTGGCTGCTCACCTGTGGCCTGGGGTGGGGGTGCCTTCTGCCAGAGCAGTGCTCCCTGAACCTCAGACACCACCAGAAACCCCCTGAGGGCTTATTATGCACACAGCTTCAGAGGCTCCACCACACACTGGCTAAATCAGACCTTTGCGGTGGAGAGCCCGAATCTCTCTCTATATTACCCTTCTAAATTGATTCTTAGCCTAATTTTGGGGAAGCACAGCTCAGAGGATGTAAGCGTTTTATCTCGATGATACCATATTGCACTTTTCATCTTCCTAATCCAATCCCCAAATCCAGGGATGATAGCTTTCATGGCAGTAACAGCAGTACTAATTAATAATAATAATAGCAGCTAATATTTACTGAGCCCCATCTGTGAACAAAGCATTGTTGTGAACTTCAGGTACACTAACTCTTTAATTTTTACACTGAGATTCAAGGATAGATGTCATAATCATCTGTATTTTACAGAGAAGAAAACGACATGGTTGCTAAGTTCAGGGAAAGGTGGGAAGCTTGTGTCTCTAGCCACTGGGCTACACTACAGCTCCCTTGCTCAGGCAGAGAGCAAAGGAATTCAGAAGGGGCTAAGTTGTAACGAGCCCCTTCACTCTGCATTTTTGAATTAAGAGGAAAGTTTTACCTCTTTGGTTCAAATGAGCTCCAAATTTTACTAGTTAGGAGGAGTACGGTCTGAAGCCAGGCCAGTCCTTTGGGAAGATGATATGGGGCAGGATGAGTTTGGCCAGATAAACACATACGTTGTCCTCTGGATCTTGTAGCCGGATTCTAGTTCCACGGAGGAATGGGCTCGGCCTTCTCCTCATTCACTTCCTCTCACTGGCATGCTGTGGGACCACAGTGAGGACCTGTACCCACCTTAGCTCTCACCTCACCTGGCAGCACACTCCTCTTGCGGGAATGCAAGGCTATTTCTGCTTGGAGTTCCCTGGGGCTCATTATTCCCATTGGGAAGGCTATTTCTTTTTCTCCCTGGCTTTACTTTGGTGTTGTTGTTTTTAACTAAGAATGCCAACTCTAAAAGTAGGGTTTCTTTGACACTGACTATAATGATGGTAATCATGAGACAGATCATAAAGTTATTGAATGAAGATCAATCTTAGGAGTCTTAAGCTTAGCTAGAGTTTAACCTCCGGGGGTTGTTGCCCACTCCTGGGCACTTCCAAAAGGAGCTCTCTGTTAGAACACACAGGCCAGCATCTTTGTGAAGACTGCAGGGCTTGGACCGTACCCTTTCCTATAAATTTGTGGAATACAAGTTTAGAAGGGCAACATATTTCTCTTACAAAGACTGATAATTCCTGATTCGAAGAGTAATATCTCCAAGTGTTTTTCCAATAAAGCGGTCTTATTTCCAGGCATTCTAATACAGCCAATTGGAAACCCCTGGATTTACTTTTGTTTTTCTCTGCAATAGAAAGTCCCGATAAGTATTTGTATTACAATTCTAAAACCTACTCTTGTTTGAGAAACAGATGTCAAAAGAGGAATGCAATCAAAAGAAAGAATCATTTTAGCTAAGAATATTTATTTTCATACGTTATGACCATTTATATCAGGGTTTCCCATCATAACATTAATGGATCGAGCAAAAGTCAGATGCTGAATACATCCGTTGTTTGTATACAAAAGTGTTATTACTAACCCACTCACAGAAGTGCCAGTGTTTTGTGCGTGTTTTCATTAGTGTTGCTGTATTTGGGCGATGGCAGCCATAGGCTCTTGCCTGATCGTACTGGTAATCAGTAGCGGGTATGTGTAAGGAGAAAGCCAAGATTTTCTGGCCAAGGAAAAGGGCCAGATTTCTACTCGTAAAGAGGTGGAAGCCTATTTTCTTAACCCCACCAGCTCTGTGCTTTTTATATCACATAGCATGTGCAGTGGCACTACGTGGGCACAGAAGGGGAAGGCAGACTTTTGGAGGATTTAATAAAGTAAAAGTTGAAAGGTTTCATACATTTGCTTACCGGGAAAGCCCAGCTACTCTATTCCTGCTACACACTCCACGTGCTAGCTAAAGACCAAACATAGCAGCAGGAAAAAGCAGTAGCTAGTTAATGAGTTCTTTGTTTACATTCCAAAGCAGTAAGCTAATTTTTTTTGTTTGTTTGTTTGGCTTAACAGATCATGCTTTATTTACAAGTCATTAACAGTCATTAATAAATGAGACAGTTTGGATAAATAGTTTTGAATATCACAGAAGTCATTTAACATTTTACTATAAAGAGAGAAATTATGTTGGATTTAGGAGAAACACATGATTTAACCGAGACCCAGTTACCTGTGGGCAGCCTGGCTCTGCCAGTTGCTGGTGTGTGACCCTTGGAGAGCAATCCAAGTTGTCTGTATCTCAGAGTCCTATTTTTTCCCAAATGGATGTAATCATGTTATCATCTTCATAGGGATATTTCCAGCATTAAACAAGAAAATGCATGTATCAAGTGCTTAGCACAGTGAGCACTCAGTGTGTATTAACTAATTGTGGAATAAAATCAAACACACTTCAATTCTGTTTTGGCTGTGCCTTGATGAGTCTCTTGTTACATTTTGTAACTATTGCATGAAGTATTAACTATATTGGCTACCTATGAAATATAACCCACGAATATTTGAATTTTGAACTAAAATCATTTTCTACACTGAACAGAAATTCACCAGCTCCCAATAGTAAATGTATTAAGGGCCTGATTAATAAAACCACAGACTCTATATTTTGAACCATCATTCTAGAGTAAACTTTTGTCTAACATCATGAAAAGATAGTACTAAAGGAATATTGATTTGTTTAACTTCAATATGCTTGTTTCTAATCTTTTATTTTTATATTTATTAATTATAGGCTTTAGTTCTTTTAAAAATTCACACAGTCACTCCTCCATGGCTTCATTCACCAATATTTCCACCTAGTTAGACTGGTGAACCACAAATTAGTTAATTGAATATTTTAAATCTGGTTTCTTTTTTTGTTGTTGTTGTTGTTGTTTTTGTTTTTGCTTTTTTGAGACAGGGTCTCACTGTGTAGTTGAGACTGACCTGGAACTCACTATGGAGCCCAGGCTGGTCTCGAACTCACAGCGATCCTCCTGCCTCAGCCTTCTGAGTTCTGGGATTACAGGCGTGCACCACCACGCCCGGCTAAATCTGGTTTCTATCATTTTCTACAACATAAAAATTATTTTTTCATACAGCATTCTTTAGGAGAAGAATTTTCTTCTTACAAATGCTAAATAAGTCTTCAGGTCATTCCAACATACAATAATACAACGATAATAATGGCATTTGATATAATAAATGTACACACAATAATACAATGCAATATTTATCATTTGTTTTGATTGATTAAACTGCCTTTGTTATAGTTGTTTTGGACTTGGCCCTGGGGTTAAATGGTGCTTTGGAGTTGGTCACCTTCTCTGGGTGTGGCAATGAGGAAGGAAAGCTAATGTGTCTATGTCGCCAAGAAAGAATGGTGACCTGGCCAGTGAAATACTGGACCCACAAAATTTAGGGACCAGCTGAGTTTTACGAGGACCTGATCTTTGCAGCCTCTACATTTGCCAGATCTGGCTTTTGCTAAAATGAGGACAAAAACTATGATTGGGAAAGGCCTGAGACAAGAAAGTTTGAAATAGAAGGGACAACCAGACATACATCTTAGGACTGCGAGCAGCGTATGGTGAACATTTGTGCAGAGGGACTGACCAAATCATGCGGCTTCAAGTTATACTCTTATAAATGTACCATGATTCTCCCTACCATGAGTTGTGGCCTGCTTAGTCACCTCTTTTTATTTTTATTTTATTATATTTTATCTTTTTTTTTTTTGGTACTGGGGATTGAACTCGGGTCCTTGTGCTTGCAAGGCAGGCCACCGAACCGCTGAGCTAAATCCCCGGCCCTATATTTTATTTTTGTTCAATTTATCGGTACATATTAGGTATACAGTACAGTTACATTCATCACTGGGATCTTGTACCTATACATGGCTTATCAGGTTCTTGTTTTTCCCCATTCCCCAGCCCTCCCCTGAACTCCTCCACCCTTCCCTGTTTACAAAGACATTATTTCCATGTTTTTCCTTTTCACAAATTTTTTTCTTTCCCTTTTGACCTTTCCCTTATCCCTCCCACTTCCTCTATTCTTTCAGACTTTTCTTCCTATTACGCAATATCAATTATACATTTTAATCCTTATTTACACTTTTACTTTTTCACACCAGAGAAACTATTCGGTATTTACACATGTGTAACATTAATTTCACTTAAGGGTATGGCCTTAATGTGCATCCACTTAGCTATAAACCTCTCTAGTTTCTTGTTCTTTATGGCTGAATAGTACTCCATTTTATATATATAAAAAAACACATCTTTATCCAGTCTCCAGTTGATGGGCAATTGGGCTGTTTCCACGTTTTAGCTATTACAAACTGTGCTGCTATAAACATGGATGAACATTTATCACTGTGGTATGATTCTTTTCATTCTTTTGGGAAGATACCCAGGAGAGGAATAGCTGGGTCAAATTGAGCTTCTAAACCTAGTTGTTTGATTTCTACAGTGTTTGCACCAATCTGCACTCACATCAACAATCAAGAAGGGCTCCTTTCTCCCCACAACACCAACAGCAGTTGTTATTGGTTGGTTTCTTGATAGTAGCCATTCTTTCTGGGGTGAGGTGGAATCTCAGTGTTGTTTTCATCTGTATCTCTTGAATGACCAGTGATGTTGAACATTCTTTTCATATGATTATTTGCTTCTTTTACTTCTTTGTCAGAGAAATGTCTGTTCATTTCAGATGCCCATTTTTGAATTGGGTCTTTATATTTGGGAGGTCTGATTTTTTTGAGTTCTTCACATATTCTAGATAGTAGACCTTTATCTGAGGAACAGCTGGTAAAATTTTTTTCCCACATTGTGTGTTGTTTCTTAGCTCTGCTTGTGATTTCTCTGGCAGTGCAGAAGCTTTTTTAAAAAGATGAGATCCCAATTGTTGATTCTTTGCCCTAGTTACTGTGCTACTGAGTATTTGTTCATTGTCTTTTCCTATGTTGATATCTTCAAGAGTTCTACCTAACCTCTTCCAGCAAGTTTAGTGTTTCTGTTTTAATATTTATATATTTAATCCACTTGGATTTTAGTTTAGTACATTGTGAAAGATACAGGTCTAGTTTTAATCTTTGACAATTGAAATCCAGTTTTTCCAACTCCATTTATTGAAGAGGCTATCTTTTCTCCAGAGAGGGTGTTTGGCTCCTTTGTCAAAGATGAGGTAGTTGAGTATGTCAGGAGATGTTTCTGCATCTTCTAATCTATCCCACTGATCTTCAGGTCTGTTTCATTGCCAGTACCATGCTGTTTTTTTTAATCACAGTGGCTTTATAATATAGTTTCAAATTGGGGATTGTGATATCCCCTGCCATGTCTCTGTTGCCTAGCATTGCTTTTGCTATTCTAGGTCTCTTCTGATTCCAAATGAATTTTTGGATTGTTTTCTCCAGTTCTATGAAATATACTGTTTGGATTTCAATAGGGATTGCACTGAATCTGTATAGCAGTTTTGGAAGTATGGCCATTTGCACTATATTGATTCTTCAAGCGTTGGCTATCCTTATTGTTTTTAATTTATTTGCATCATGCATTTCTTCAAATCATTATTTTGTCTAGTGTTTCTCCAAGCCTTGGTCGAAATCTTCTAGGAAACAATCCTTCCCTTTGTAAACGCTCCTGGAAGTGCGCCTTTCAGTGTGCTGGGTATGTCATCACACTGAGTGTACCTGCAGGGATGTCACAGTCTCTGCTGGAGCAGTCATGGCTTGGTGGGGGAGGAGTGCAGAAATGGTGCAGAGTTGGTGAGAGTAGATGAGCTGGTGTCAGGGTAATGTGGGTGGTTGGATGCCTGTGATTTCCTGGCTGTGATTGTTTCTTTGTAGCCTCCAATTTCCATGGCCAGAGAAGTCTAAGAATTAACAAGTAGGGATAGATGGAATAAAGGGGATGAGCTCAAGGAATGTCAGAACATCTTTAACAGCTTTGATATCAATTGGAAAGGGCATTTCCAACCCTTGTCTTCTCATTGGTAGCCATAGATGAAGACCTCACTCTGATGGTTCTTGCTGCCATGAAGGATTCTATATAAGTCACGAATCATCTTGTGAATCACTTTTGTGGTAGTGAAATACACATTTGTTGGCTCAATTGCCCTGTAAATTGTTTTTCTGAAATTGATTCTTATTTTATGTCTTAAATGTTTTTGTACAAGTTAGAAGAAGGCTGAGAAACAGTGAATCATATCCAATACACAAGTGTAGGCTTTCCTCACATTCATAAAGGCATATTATTGTGTCTTCTGTTAAAGACTTTTGTCTCTTTCTGTTCAATTGATTGCTGATGTTATCTCTTTTGGCTGTTTCTGAAAGGGGAAGTGGGTCGCTTTGTTTACCTTTTTACATAATAGCATATATCAAGCTATGTTATATAGACCTACCACCCTCAAACATAGACTATGTATGCTGCAGTTCTGAGGCTGCAGGATCGATATCACTTTCATATGCAATGAAAGATTCTGAAACACAACTTAAACAAGAAGTTTAAATTAAACATCTAGGTAATGGTAAATACATACCTGAAGCTAATTCATTTCAACTCCAAAGTCCTAAGCTTTCCCTTGCGAGTGCTGGATTATTCCGTACATAGCCCAGCACGGCTTTTATATTTGGCTCCCTTTCTCTGTAATGTCGTACTTCCTGCACTCTCACTCGATTTCAACAGTTGAGCCTCAGCACAAATCCAGATGCATTTCCCTATGTTTCAAATATATATTATTGAACCACACTACTTGTAGCACGGTGTGAGGCACGATAGGGGCTACAAAAATAAATGAGCAGCTGCTGATAACCTTGGGAGCTTCAGTTAAATGGCAAAAGAGTGAGCACAATTAGACCTGCACATGCGTGGGTGTAACGTGAGGCAGAATAAAATGCCGTGATTGCGACGCGACCCATGAGAGGCAAGTGCAGGAGCTTCTCCTCTGGGGATCTTGGCTGAGAAGTGGCTTGCTTGAAGGCTGATGACTACACTTCATGGTTCGCTGTCACTGCTGTATTGCGCAAATGGATAATCAGTGCGAAGAGCGTCTCAGTAAGGATGGGCCAGGCAGACACACTCCTACTTTGCTAACATTTTCTCCAGGCCTGGCAGTGAAGATAACTTCTAACAGAAAACAAAACACAAAACTGAAGAGAGAACCCACCTTTGTTATTCCAGTTGAGTTTAATCTGACGATCACCATTTCATTCACGCGATGTAATACTGACTGAAATCTATGGCGGTGGGATATACAATGAAGAACTAAAGATACTTTATAGGAGAAATAGGCTGCCTGTAAACACAAATATCCCATTTTAGGAAGAAATATAGGTCACTAGAAAAAGACAGAAGAAAATCATCGCATGAGATTATTTCCCCTAGAGAGATCGAAGGGAGATAGTTAATGTGAATAGCCAACCTCTATTAATTGCGAAGCAATTTCCCGGCTTGCATTGTCCTAAGCAAGAACTCTGCGAGGTAGATGCTATGGTTCAGCACCCCTGTATTCCTTCAGTTTCTCCATGGAGGAAAACCCTGGAACAGAGGAGAGGTTAAATGACTTGCCAGCGGGTAGCTTGTAGTTTGCCTCTAGAGCCTGGCCATTTAACCGAGTAGCTCTGGTCTTCACCAGGCTGTGTCTTGGAGGATAGGAGGGAGTGGATTTCCTGTATGCAGCTAGCAGAGGAAGCAGAGACACAGTAGCAGGAAAGGACTAGGGGAAGATAGGGAGACAGATGACAAAATTTGGGAAGAGTGAGGGGAGGCACAAAGAGAAGGAATTGTATATATAAAAAGGACAGGATATGTAATTCTAGCTGAGATTTGGGCTATGGAGGACATTGTGTGGTTCTCTAAAGGGAGCATACTTGACGTTTTGCCATTGAGAGATTTTTGAAAAGCCTCATTCTGTGACATAGGTGGGCTGCAAAAAGGCTAATCTGACAGTCAGGTAGAAGATGGATGTGAAGGGCTAGTAGAGGGAGTAAGACCAGGTAAAGCATGATAGGGAATATGCAGAGGGATGGAAGTAGCAGTGATTATGAGAAATCGCAAAGTAAGAAGTGAGAAATTACTGACGCAAGTCATGGAGGTGCAAAGCTGGGAGATAAACTTTATTGATGGCTAAAGAAAGTAATCATTAAAGATGTTTGGGTTTTGAGCTTGCCAGGGTACAGGTGTTATCAGCAGAGACAGCAACAAATGATGAAGTTAATTTTGTGCATAAAATCATGTAGTTAGAGCCATCAGCTGGCTAGTCCTCTGACAGTACGTATAATAATTATTGTGGTGATGTCTGAAGGCATTCTACCAGGTTTAACTCTTTTAGAGTAAATCAAAGTCGAGGCCTGCTAGGAGAAGTGTGTACCTCAGGATCTAGAGGATGCATCTGTCCAGAAGCATGAGAACACTTTGACTGTTCCTGGAACCTTCTGAATCTTCCCCTTTGTTGGAAAACCAAATCCCCCATCTCTTTAGTTGAGGACAGTCCGGAAACACCGAATAAAATAAATGCTTTAGGAGAAAACGGTGGCTCTGTGAGGATCTTTCCTTACTTTCCTCCTGGTCACTGGATCAATCACCAGTGCTGTATCTCAGCAAGACCCACCTGAGAAAGTATCAGAACTAGCAAAGGGGTAGCAGGACCAGGTTTGCCCTCTCAGTGGGGAATATGGCTGTGGGAGGTTCTTGAGAGAGGTGAGTCACCGGGGAGGGGGTTAGAATATGAAGCTGGACAAAGAAGAAAGGGATCCAGGATGACTTCTAACGCACTGCTAGGTAGATCTTTAGAATCTCAGGGAAGGTGATGGTTCACATGAAATGAAGTAGGGAATGACAAAAGAGCCGGGATAGACCATAGAGGACAGGAACAATGGGCACAGAGAAATGCATGTGCTAAGATCCTTTTAATGTGAAAGCGAAGCAGACTCACTATCCAACTACATTTCTTGGGAGGCCAGATGACGAGGGATATCTGCTTGAGGTGGGTATCAGCAGCTGAGAAACTCAGTAGCTGCTTCATTTTCAGCCTGAACTAATGGTAAGAGGAGCTGCTAAGGAACCGAGTAGCCCAGTGGCAGGGTTAGTGCAAATAAAAACGTAGGATCCTTGCAAAAAACAGGAAAAACCGTTTTTGGTTTTTCCTTGATTTCTCTTTTGACTTGCCTGCTCCCACTCCACTATTTAAAGTGTGTTTCCTGGGGTGCAAGATACTTTCAGGGTGAGAAAAGATTCTTATATTAATGAGGATTCTCTAGAGAAACAGAATTGATGGGTTGATTGACTCGGGTAGTTATGGGGGCTGAAAACCACACAGTCTGTATCAGACTGAGGACCCAGGAAAGTCAGTGGTCTAGTTCCAGTTTGAGTCTAAGTCCAAAGGCAGAAAAAGGTCAAAGAGGAGAGAGAGCGAGTCCTCCCTTACTCAGCCTCTCTGTCAAATTCAGTCCTTCAAGGAACTGAATCAGACCCACTCATTTTGAGTAGGGCCATCTGCTTTACTTCATTTACCTATTTAAAAGTTAATCTCACCAAGATATACCCACAGTGACATGCGTAGAATAATTTATAACCAAATATCTGGGCACTCTCACCTGGTCAAGTCGACACATTAAAATGAACCATCAGAGGAGCTACCGGTAGCAAACGCTGAGAACTCTAGTAAGATACTTGTGTGTAGAGAGAGGAAGATAGATACAGAACACCCAGGGACCACCATATCATTAAGAAAGTAGCATCAGACATGGTAGCCTCCTCAGGTTTGGAGGCAGCATATTCTGCATGTGTGGTTACTGCTCCAATCGTACGCCAGGTGAGGTGAAAGATGATGGCTACATTCAGTAATGGTTGGAACTGCCTGCCATAGGCTGGATACTGTCAGACTCATCAAGTTGGACCTCTCAGTAATTGTGACACAGAACTAGCACATTTGGGAGGAACCTTGAACAGGTATAGAGGGTATGGGTAAGATTCATGAACAGAGGCCAATCCCTCTGTCACCCATCACAGTTGTACTAATATCTATCCCTCAGCTCACACCGAAGTCTCACGAGTAGTTTTTTCTTTACAACCAACTGACAGAGGAGGAAAACCTCAGTTTGGGTTCATGGATGAGTTCACTAGGCACGTAGACATTGACTGCTGCTGCCCTATTGCCCCATTTCAGGGCCATCCTGAAAGACAGTTGGAAAGGTAAGGTTCTCCAAGTAGGCAGGCTTTGGCATTGCACTCGGTAGTGACTCCATCGATTTATTTCAGCCATGGACATACTTTGATGTGGGAGTCAAAAGAATTTTCTGATGGATGGGAGATGGAAAGACAATGTTAAGGATGATGCCAGGGTGTTGGCCTTATCTGTTGGAAAAATGAGGTGGAGCAGATTTTTGCATAAATTTAAGGAGTTTGTCTTGGAACATGCTGGTTCGAGATCCCTATTAGACATACTAATGGTGGTGTTATGTGGGTATTTGATATATGAACCTGGAGCTGAGGAGGAAAGAGTTCAACTTAGGATGGAAGAGTTATAACACGATAGAAAAAAATCCTAGAAGTGATAAAAGAAGTCTTGTCTGGTAAGTTGTGGGACAGAGAACAAGACCTTTCTCTGTACTTGGTCACGTATAACATGGAGGGACTGAAGTGTGAGAATGATAAAGTTTTGGGGAGATTTTTTTAAACATCACAATTCAGGGTAAACTTTGGAGGGTTGGAAAGGTTGAGATCCATAGCATTGTTCATTTAGGGCCAGTATTTAGACACTTGAGTTCTCACTCATTTCTGGTCCTCTTCTTTCCAGGCATATGAGAGAATTAAACTTCCTTACTTCCCTTGCAGAGAGTTCTGGCCTTTGAATAAAAGGAGACTATCACTTCTGTGTTGAAGTATTTCATTTGTGCTGCAGGATCCTCTAATGTTCCCTTCCCCTGTTGTAGTTAGCATATAAATTTGTTGAGAAGGAGGTGGAAGAAGTCAGAATACTGGGCCACTGCTGGAGACTTGCAGCCCTAGATTTTGCTTGGACATACTGGAGCCTTCTGCATGTGT
This sequence comes from Fukomys damarensis, assembly GCF_012274545.1. Taxonomy (NCBI): domain Eukaryota; kingdom Metazoa; phylum Chordata; class Mammalia; order Rodentia; family Bathyergidae; genus Fukomys; species Fukomys damarensis. The sequence continues at coordinate 16,288,413 of NW_022900914.1, read as the reverse complement.
TAGCAACTGAGATGTCTGTGGTTATTGTAGCAAAACACAATCCATCCTAATAAGCACAGGCTGTTGGTTACAGACCTGTTTGGGGAGTTTGTGGAAATAAGGACCTAGTCTTCAGAGTAGGGATGTGATAAGAATAAGAGGCTAAGAAAGTCAAACTTTACTCATGTCACAAATTTCCTCACTTTCACAAAATTGTACTTTGTAAAGAATAAAATACCATTCTCCTATAAAGAGGGTATTATTTTCAATTTGAAGACTATTTTTGAGCAGTTTTAGATGCACAGCAAAATTGAGAATATTGTACCATGCAGAGATTTCCCATCTACAAATGCACATGCAATGTCCCCCATGAATGCACAGCCTCCTGCTGTTATCAACACCCATCTCAGAAGTACATTCATCACAGCCAGTGAGACTACATTGAACCATCATCTTTACTTAGAACCCATAGTTTACATTAGGGTTTACTCTTCTTGTATGGCTTTGACAAATGCAATGGAATCATATCCATCATTTTGATATCATGAATATATTTTCATTGCCTTAAAAATCCTCCATACTTTACCTATTATCTCCTCCCTATCCTCAACTCCTAGAAGTCATTGATATTTTCACTGTTTCCATAGCTTTGCCTTTTTTCAGAATGTCATCTTCAAGAGTTGGAATCATATGACATGTAGACTTTTCAGATTGGCTTCTTTCACTTAGTAATAGGCATTTAAAGTTCCTCCATGTTTTTTCATGGCTTTGTAGCTCATTTCTTTCTAGTGTGGATTACTGACCTATTTTCTTGATACACGACAGTTTATTCATTTACCTTCTGATGGAGATTTTGGTTGCTTACAAGTTCTGGCAATTATAAGTAAATATACTATAAATATTTGTGAACTGGTTTTTGAATGGACAGATATCTTCAGCAACTTTGGGGGTGTGCAGTGGACACAATTGCTGAATCGCATAGTAAGTAAATGTTTAGTTTTGGAAAGAACCACCAAACTATCTTCTAAAGTGGCAGTACCATTTTACATTCCCAGAAGTAATGCATGAGAGCTCCTGTTGCTCTATATCTTCAGTATCAATTTAGATTATGCCACAGATGTGTGACGCTATCTCACTGTTGACTTAAGTTGCATCTTCTTGATGACATGCTTTGGAGAACTTTTCATACACTTATTTTCCATCGGTATTTCTCTTCCAGTGAGTAGAGGGTTCACATCTATTACCCCTTTTTAATTGGGTTGTTTGTTTTATTACCGCTGAGCTTTAAGAGTACTTTGTATATTTTGGACCAGAATCTTTATCAGATACATATTCTTTTGCAAATATTTTTTCTGAGTCTATGTCTTATCTTTTCCTTCTCTTGACAATGTCTTTTGTAGAACAGAAGCTTCTAAGTTAACGTAGCAATCATTTCTTTCATGGATTGTGACTTTGATGCATCTAGAAGGACATCACTATACCCAATTTTGTTTAGGTTTTTGCCTATATTATTATTATTATTTTTTTTTATTGAGTTTATTGGTACATTTAGGGATACAGTACAGTTACATTCATTGTTGGGATCATGTACCTTTACATGGCAAGTCTTGATTCTCATTTTTTTCCCCTTACCTCTGCCCTCCCTTCACCCCCTCCTCCCCTCCCCATCTACAAACACTTTATTTTCATCTTTTCATTCTCTCACATTTTTTTCTTTTCCCTTTTTGTTCTTCCCCTACGTATCACACCTTCCCTACACCTTTAGCTCCTTTCCTCCCATTTCTAAATGTCAGTAATCTTATTAGAATCTTATGCATTGTTGCAGAATATTCACACCAGGGAAACTATTTGGTATTTACACATGTGGGACTTATTTATTTCACTTAGGAGTATATCTTCAATATGTATCCATTTTCCTATGAATGAATCTATTCTCTCGCTCTTTATGGCTGAGTAATATTCCATTTTATAGAAAAACCACAACTTCTTTATCCAGTTTCCAACGGATGGGCAAATAGGTTGTTTCCAAGATTTAGCTATTACAAACTGTGCCGCTATAAACATGGGTGCACATACTTCTCTGTGATATGATTCTTTTAGTTCTCTTGGAAAGATACCCAACAGAGGGATGGCTGGGTCAAATGGAACCTCCAGTCCAAGCTCTTTGAGGTATCTCCATATTGATTTCCATAGTGGTTGCACTAGTCTGCACTCCCACCAACAATGGAGGAGGGTTCCTTTCTCCCCACAACCCCGCCAACATTTGTTATTGTGTGATTTCTTGATAGCAGCCATTCTTTGTGGGGTGAGGTGGAATCTCAGTGTTGTTTTCATCTGCATCTCTCGAATGACCAGTGATGTGGAACATTTTTTCATATATTTTCTTGCTGCTTTCACTTCTTTGTATGAGAAATGTCTGTTCATTTCGGATGCCCATTTTTGGATCGGGTCTTTATATTTGGGGGGACTGATTGTTTTGAGTTCTTTATATATCCTTGATAATAGTCCTTTGTCTGAGGTACAGCTGGTAAAAATTTTTTCCCACATTGTAGATTGTCTCTTAGTTCTGCTAATGGTTTCTTTTGAAGTACAGAAGCTTTTTAGTAAGATGAGATCCCAGTTGTTGATTCTTTCTGCTAGTTCCCGTGCTACTGAGGATTTGTTCATAAAGTCTTTTCCTATACCAATGTCTTCCAGAGTTCTACCTAACTTACTTTCCAGCAAGTTTAATGTTTCTGTTTTAATATTTAGATCTTTAATCCATTTGGATTTTAATTTAGTGCATGGCGAAAGATAAGGGTCTAATTTTAATCTGTGACAGGTTGATATCCAGTTTTTCCAACACCATTTATTAAAGAGGCTATCTTTCCTCCACTGAGGATGGTGAGCTCCTTTGTCGAAGATGAGGTAGCTGAGTACATCTGCATTTGTTTTTGTGTCTTCCAGTCTGTTCCATTGATCCTCAGGCCTATTTCTTTGCCAGTACCATGCCGCCGGGTGATCGCAGACAGGCAGGTCTTGCCTATATTATTAATCTAGGAGTTTTATCATTTTGTATTTAGATCTATATGATTTATTTTGAATTAATATTTTATAAGAAGTATATTATTTTCAGTTTTTATTATTGTTTATGCATTGCTTCCTTTCTTTTCTTTTGTGCTGCATTAGAGAGTCATGAGATTTATTTTGTTGACATAATCTATAAATATTTTCAACTAGCCCTCATCAATGTTAACCAACCAGGTGATTAGAGGAGACCCCTGAGTTGCTTGAGTATACCACTCAGAGTGAAAGTTTGCTTACTGAACAATTAGCAATTAAACTACAGATGGTTAGTGGGGCTTCTGGTGTACTTAACATTTATTAATGACAATAATGAATTTATGTTTTTAAAGCTTGTCAGTTAGATTTATAATATACACAAAACATCTCTGCTTCAATTCTTTTACCCTTCTCTGTGCAGGCCTGGGAACAAAAATTTAAGCTTATTTGGTGGAAGAAATAATTTTATGATGCATGGTTTCATTTGTGTGGCATTTTATGCTCGTTTTTCATTCATCTTCCTGAAATGCTCTGGGGGAAACATACCACTGAGGTTTGGATTAAATAAGTCAATTGCACAAAACTTTGTGGAATTCAGAGTTGATGCCTGATGACTGTTCTGTGTTCAACTCATAGAAATGCTCAGCAAAAGTTATAAAATAGCACAAGACTACAAGTTTAAGCCCTTCCTGGACAATTTAGTGAGGCATCTTGTCTTAAAAGAATAAATGAAAAAGGCTGAGGATGCAGATCAGTGGCAGAGCATCCCAAGTACACAAAACACAGCATTGAAAATGATAACAATAATAGAATATAGAAACAAAAATTCTACTCAGCACATTTTTAATGGAAAAAGAATTTTGGCGCTAAGCTCTCTAGTGAAGCTTACCACTGCATGGACTAATGGTTAATTTAATGTGCCATCTACAGTCAAACATTATTTTTGGTGTTTCTTTGCAGGCATTTTTGGATAAGATTAACTTTTACATTGGTAGACTAATACAACTTATTGTCCTCACTAACGTGAGTGGGCCTCTTCTAGTCAGCTGAACGCCTGACGGAAAGCAGGGTGAACTTTGCACAAATAAGAGAGAACTGTTCCTGTCTGACTACTTGAAGCAGGAGTGTCAACCTTTTTCCTGCTGTCAGACTCAGGCTGGAACTACACTGTCAGCCCTCCTGAGTCCCCAGCTTGCTGACTCATGTTGCAGATTATGGGATGTGCCAGCCTTCATGGCTGTGGGGCCAATTCCTTATACTACATCTCTTTGCACGTATCCTATTGGTTTTGCTTGACTGGAAAACCCTAGGTGGCACACATAGGTTTTCTAGTTTTTCAACACCAACAGCTACATTTTCTTTACAATATATAAAATCGGCCAGTTGATAATTAAAGTTCATCACCTTTGAAAGGTAACATTTTCATTGTAGAAGCAGTGGAAAAGAACTTAGGAAACTAATGAAAAACATAAATATGTCAACTACTAACAGCTAATTGGTTGTGTCTTCAAACACATCATAAATTATTAACTGCACCTTTAAAATGGCTGATTTGTGTGTGTAAATCTGTCTCCTTAAACATAAGCAAAATTCAGTACTTCTCCACCATGGTTAGCATTAATATCACAGTATGTTGTTTTTTCTTAAGTGTAAAGTTTTTTTTGAGATAAAATAAATAAAAAAATCCAAGATTTCAAAAATTGTCTCCAAGTTTCTAAACTTTTCTTGAATAGCTTACATGTTCAATTCCCAATTTGTATAAATTATGCTTCTATCAACAAGATTTTCTTCCTTCCACATGGCTACAACAATTGTCTTTTGCCGAGTCTTGGGTATCGAATTTCAGAGTCAACCTTGTTTATCAGATATGCTATAGAATTCCAGGATCAACATATAACAAGATGAGAGAGAATCTCAGAAGCCTTATGTTAAGTGAAAGGAGTCAGAAGACCGTAAACTGTATACCACGTGATTCAAATATTTGATGATCTTTATGATTCCATTTAGAATATGAGTCATAATGATTTCTAATAGCTTGAGTGGGGAGAGGGCGTTGCCTACAAAAGGACAGGAGGCAGCTTTTTGGAGTAATGGGAACATTCTAATCTCAGTTGAGGTGGTTAGGTGGTGCTTACATGACTATGTACAGTCGATGAAACTCAGTGAACTGCATCCTTCAACTTGTTGCTTTTTGTGTGCAAATTATTCTTCAATAAGCTTGATTTTAAAATCTCCTTAGCTGTCTTCCCATTGCAACCAGATAAAATAAAAATACTTACCATTCTTCATCAGCCATATTGGATTTTTTGTTCTTTGATAATAACTAAAATCATCCCTACTTCTGTGCCTTTGCTCTAACTCCTCTGTCTGTCTGCAAATTTCTTTCTTCAAGAATTTGAATGGCCCACTTCACTTATTTCAGAAGCCAACCACTCAACCTTTTCTCCTGAGAAAAGTCTAAAATAGGTCTTTCTTCTCCTTTAGTTCAAATGATCCCATTTGCCTGTTTTATGTACTTAGCACTACTTGGATGATCTCCTGGGTATATCTATTTGCTCCCTTTTCCTCCACTCTCTCCATCCTCACTGGTCTGCTAGGGACAGTGAGGAAATGGAAACTGTCAACTGAATTCACTGCTCCATCTCCCAAAACTAAGGCCAGGGTCTGCCATAGTGTTTTAGGCACTGAATGAATAAATAAATGAATAGCAGATGTCTGACTGACTGAACGCTAAATTACAATGTAAAACACTGGCACCTCTCGTTTAATAGAAGCATTGTATACAACGAATGTGTTTAGACACATCTTCAGCAGGCGTTTATTCAGGTCTTTCCCTGTGAATGGCACAGATATGTAGGTGGAGGTCACTTATCTTGAAGGAAGTATCCTGTCAATCATTTTCACTCCACTTTCAAACTTTCTCAAATGAATACTGTTTCAGGAAAAAAGCTTCTCAATTCTAATTTCTACAAGAAACTTGTGCAAAGAAGTTATTTTATTTAATTTTCTCCTGTGTATAGATCTTTGCTCTTAAACCAGGAGTGTTTTATGTATTCTCTGGTAGAGTTAAGACACTCTGAAATCAAGTACTATTTTTCTGTAGTGAATCAGCTGATGTAGTAAAAGCACATTTTATTTTTGTAAACAGGTGTATTCCAAAATACGACACTATCACCAACTCCATTGCTAGAAATATAAAGGGTGAGGGCTGGGGATTTAGCTCAGTGGTGCTGCCACCTGCCTCACAGGTACAAGGTACTGAGTTCGATCTTCAG
>NW_022900914.1:16233965-16281949 GCF_012274545.1 Fukomys damarensis | reverse complement strand
AAAAAAAAAAAAAAAAAAAAAAAGAAAAAAGAAAAACATAAGGGGTGGCCCTGAGTTGGATAGCTGAAAGTATGTGTAACTGGGCAGAAAACGATCAGTCCACTGACACTTAATATGTTGATCACTTTGAGAAATACTTATTAAACCATATCACAAATCTGAGTGTATGTTTGCACATGTGTATGTGCATGCACACACAAGAGAGAGAGGGAGAGAGAGAGAGAGAGAAGAGAGAGAGAGAAGAGAGAGAGCTGGGGATTGAACCCAGGGACTTGTACAGACTCTCTACCACTGGGCCACACCACATCCCTTAGCACGTTTTTATATGCAAACAAATTTGAAACCAGGGTACCTGTGGGGATATAAATGAATGAACAGCACTTAAAGGTTGAGCAGTTAAACCACCCATACACACACACACACACACACACACACACACACACACACACACACACTAGAAAGCAGAGCTCTTCTTTATAACAGTTATGGTCTAGTATCAATTCTACACCTTGGATTGTTTCAGAAAAGCATGTTATGCCAAACAATCAAGAAGGGAAAAGCCTTTTCCTGGACTTGAGAATTGCTGCACCGAGCCCACATAATCCACTGTGGCATCATTGCTCCCTTGTGTGTGGGGGGTTGTCTGGGGGGAGGCAGGTGGGGCAGGGGTAGGCAGTTTGTGGCTCAGAGGTGCTGATTGTGCCATCTCTGCTTCAGATCCTCTGGCAACAGTGAACAGCCTATGTTCGGTGGTGATGGAATGTTTCTGGTAATTATGTCTCACTGAAGCAGTGCCTGACTAGGAGAAGGAAAGGTGACTGTGCAGCTTCACTTGTGAAATGACAACATGTTGGCCAGAGGCTTGAAGGTGTCAAAAATCCTCTTCTTGGAGCTGCAGATGTAAGGGAAAGAGCCCTTGACTCGCATGTGTGAAGCCCTGGCTTCAGTGACCAGAACCTAAAAAGAAATCATAATCTTAAATATTTTGCTGTAATTCATGTTATACCACTTGCTAGAATCTCTGGATTTTAGCTTCACTTAATATCATTTGAAGAGAAGCAAGTGCATTTTTTAATTTAATAATCAACATGTAATTATTTTATAATTGAGTGACACTTTTTAATTTATCTTTGTAAATGGTAAAATAGCACATACTGACTATGTACCTTATTATCAAGTGCTTTGTAAACGATATTTAAAAAATATGATGTCCAGTGTTCTTGGATCTAAATATTACAGTAAAATGCAATACTATTGCAACATTCTATTATTTTCTATAATGCTCCAAAACCAGACCCTAGCTTTGGGACTGTGACTGGATGAGTTTTTAAAAAATTTGTTTTATTTCATAAAACTCTAGATTTATGAAGAAACCATAGTATTTCAAAGGAACTGATCTGACACTGCAGGAGAAGAACCACGAAGAGTATCTTACCCAATTGTCTTCTGAGAAAATGAAAAAATGGAAATAACGTCTTTGTAAATAGGGAGGGGAGGAGGGGTGAAGGGAGGGCAGGGACAAGGGGGAAAAATGCGAACCAAGACCTGTCCTTAAGCAGGTATGGTGCCACATGCCTTTGATCACAGAATTCTGAGAGGCTGAGGCAGTAGGATCACAAGTTTGAACCCAGCTGAGAAATTTAGCAACTTAGACCCTGTCTGAAACTAAAAAAAAAAAAAAAAAGAGACAGCAATAAGACAAAGGAACATAAGAAAAATCAGTGCTACTCACTGTCCATTTGTAGCTTTTTGGGTGCTGGAGCATAAGTTTCGAATACATTTGTGTTGCTCTCCTGAGACGCACAACAGTTAGTTCCCTGTTTTCAGGATCAACAGTTGCAAAAATGTCACAGCCAGGATTTAAGCCATCCCTTTTCAGATTGCTACCCTGCAATACCTCCAGTTCAGGGTGCCTATACATGATATGACATTCCATCTCTTTACTAAGATTTGTGTCTGTTTTTCTAGCAGGGCCTAGATTTGTATCTTTATTTAGTTGATTCTGGTCTACAGTTTTGTGTTCAGTGTGGCGTCAGCATTGTTATCGTGTGCTTTTACCGAACTGTTCTCTTCTTTGTATTAGGGTCTTCGTACTAATTGCAAAAAAAAAAAAAATGATGAGTCTGTTGGTCTACAGGAGCTTGAAGTCCAGATTATGAATGTCATGCTCCCTGATCTGAAAAGGATGGAGCCTTCTTGTACTTTCTGTCTGTACCCTGCTGGTCTCCAGGAACTGGCCACCTGGGAGTGAGAGCTCTTTGAGTTTTCTGATCCTGAATTTCTATTTGGAGCATTTTGTTTTGCTGTCTTTGATTTCTTCATGGTCAGCATTCTGCCTACCTGGGCAGGATGGTGGTGGTGGGATAGAACTGTTTGAGAACTCCTAAATTGGGTCAGAGCTGAAATCAAATAGTTGTCATTATACTTCTTAGGAAATGGTGTTAAAATCCTTGGCTGGGTATAGCAGCTCTTAGTCCTGTGCTCGAATCAGTTTATGTCCATTGATTGTGTGAGCTACCCAAGAAATGTACATTTCAAAAAAACATGTACCATCGAAACTGGCTGTCTACAATTTTTCATTCAAGAATGTTTTTCTTATATACATTTCTGCATTTCCCCTCACACTGATAACTAAAGATTGGAAACTGAAAATTATAGTATGAAAATAAGTCCCTGAGACATTCTGAATAATCAAGATTAAATTCAAGCTGCTACAGTGAATTATACTTTACTTTTCTAAAAGTCATATTTTCTAAAATGCACTTTTAAATAAAGCTCATCAGATGTTTTACTAATCATAATTCAATTTAGCAAATATATTTAGCCTGCTTGTGATTTTCTTTGTTCTGATCTAGAAAGTGGTATGTGTAAAATACATAGAAAATGCTTTCTCCACTCAAGGACTTTATAATCGAATTAATTATTAATATGCAGCTTTATGTATAGACAATACGCATGAAATAAGTAGGTGAAATACCTTTATGGTAAGGCATTCAGATGCTATGTACAATTGGAAGTTATAATACTGATAGCATTTTGAAAATTTCTTCAATGTGCTGACTATTTTTCTAATGCTTTCATCTCAACTATGGGGCTTTGACTCGGTTGGAAAAAATATCCTCACAAAACAATTTTAAACCTATGGCTTTTTTGGTATCCACTATTATTGCTTTTCTCTCTATGTAATAAAGGAGCAATGTGTTCCTTTATCCTCTTCTTATTCTGGACTCACTGAGCCACTTTTTAACTGTCTTTTCTGTCTTCCTGCCAGTTGCATTTCATTTCTTATTTTGGTTTTCCTGACTGCGCTCCAAAAGGCTGACCCAAAGTCAAGTTATTTAGTTTCTTGGGAAATGTAGTTTCTTTCTTACTTTTGTCACCTTATTCTCCAGCTTCAGGTTTAAATTTTAATTCTCTAATATTTGTATAATTTCATCATGTTTTCGCTTATGGATGGCATAAGATACTTTATATCTCTTTTCTTCAAAATACTTTCTTTACATTTTAGAACTGGCAGGTATTAACATTAGTGAAAGAAATTTTTCTTGTATTCATATTTTTTTTATGTATGGAAAGTTGCCACAAATCTACAAATATTGTACTCAGAATACGTACTATAATAAATTCCAAAACTATATCTTTAGCTGAAAATTGTTGTTTTCTCGATGAAGTCACAAAATCTATCTCATGCTATATTTAATGCTTTGGTAAAGAGTAAACTTTGGAAAAAGAATCTGAAAGTATGCCTAGTTGGAGTAATAAAAAGGAGTGTGGTACATTGTGAATCAATATAAGTTTATTTTTCAGGAAAGCAAAATGACCAGCACAGACAATGAAATGTTTCAAGCCCTATAAAATATATTGAGTTCCAGAAACCAGACAATTTTGTATAAAATGCCCTTCAGATTCATTTTCCCCATGATAATAAACAGTGGAAAAATCTACTAAAATATAGAAAAAAATATTCCGGGAAGCATATTAAATCACAGAAATGATAGCATCATAATTGATTCCATAAAAACACTCAGAAAAGTAAACTTGATACAGCTAGCATGAAGCTAAGCACAGTATAACGGGCTATCAGTGGTCAAGGAGAAACGACTGAAAAATTGTAGCAGAAGGTTTGGAAAACATCTCCGAGTGGAAGTCCTAAAAGCAAACCCTGAAATCGCTGGCACTTACGATTAAGATGAAGTTTCATGTTGTGCCCCATTGCTCTGATAATGCACACGCTTATGACAGTCCACACATTCTCCAGAGCTGTGGGCCAAGAATCCTCACCCGGGACCCTGTAACCGACCTTCTTTTGAGGCTTAATCTTTTACTCTAATTTAGATGCATTTGGTCTTGATATTTTCTATTGATACATTAATATGACCGGTCTTATTTCCTGGAAGCTGTTTTAAACTATATGGAATAAGGCAAATATGTACAAATAAATATTCACATATATAATATACAAATATTATCCAACCCGGGGAAGATGATATGTGGCTGATGACTTTATGGTCTCAACGGCTAAAAAGATTTATGCTATTTAAGTTTTGTTGTATTGAGGAAAATAATCCTCTAATTGTTAATTATAAGTATAAAAAAACCCTAATAATTATACTCCAAGTATTCATTAGGACGTGATTTCTTTAAAGTATAAAACGGACTCATTAGGTTGTTTTGAGAATTAAATGAGTTGATATTTTTAAAGTGTTTGGTGAAAGGCAAAAGATTTATTTGATCTGATAACAAACCAGAGTGCATTTGTTAAAGTGTTTGGATATAGTAATCAAGTACTTAAACACTGTCTAAGTGTTTTCATATTATTAGCCATCTCCCAGTTCTGCGGTTGCCTCTCCAACTTTGTTAAATAAGTTGTTAAGCCCATGCAAAATTTTAGAATTCAGATATGGGAGTTTTAGTGACTGAATTTTTTTTTGGCACCAGGGATTGAACTCAGAGACCTTTCACTTGCAAGGCAGGCAGCACCACTGAGCTAAATCCCTGGCCCTAGCTACTGAATTTTATTTGTTTTCAAATTTTATTGTGTATTTCTTTTGTTATTTGCTTGCTTACAATTTCAAAACGAAACCTTAGCTTAGATTAAACACATTTATTTTAGGATTATGTTCACAGAACTCCTTAGGTCTGAGAACACTTGAGTTTAAATTTTTGGCTTGAAGGCTTTGTATCATCTAGACAAATGAATTTAGGCTAGGGAGCTGTACAAGGGCTGATTTGGTTGAGAATCTTCAAGAAAAAATTTCTTTGTTCCTTTTCATCCAGCACACAATTTTTGTTCCAGATGGACAATCTAACTAGCTTGCCTTAGAGCAGGGAGTGGGCACAGATTTCTTTCTAAATCACTCTGTTCTTTAGTTGTAAGGCTGTAGGTTTTTGTATAGGCATCACCTGCTGGACCCTCCTTCCTCTTTTGGTAAACTTCTCTCTCCTCAGCGTTTGGGGCCTTGAAACAAGGCTCAAGTGCTCCCATTCAGCAAACATCCTTAGAGCAGCAGATGATTTGACTGTAATATTTCACTCACCTCCCTTGGTTTCTGTTCTTTCCTACTTTTCGGACTCAAGAGAACCCTAGTTCTTGCCATCTCATGGTGTGATTTTTTTTTCTTTTTGGTTTTTTGAAACAAGGTCTCACTGTGTAGTTGAGGCTGACCTAGAACTCACTATGTAGCTCAGGCTGGTTTCGAACTCACAGCGATCCTCCTGCCTCAGCCTCCCGAGTGCTCGGATTACAGTGATGCACCACACTGTCCGACTCAGTGTCTTTTGATATATTACCCAGGATTTTTATTATTTTCAGTGGGAGAGTTGATTAGAATATCTACACTACCATACCTATAGAAACAGACGTGTATTTTCAGTCTGATACTTTTAATGGCAGTCAAGTACACAGAATTAATTCCAGTTCTTGGCTCATTGGAAGCGTTTATCAGTGTTTCATGCATTACTGTCTTTTTTCTTATGTACTTATTCTTATTCCATGTACTTATAATAATAAAAATAATAATTATTTACTTATTATTATTATTACCACAGTATTATTTTGCAAGGCTAGCAATTAAGCCCAGAGCATTGTACAGACTGAGCAAGTGCTTTACCACCGAGCTACACTAATAGCCCCCCTGTGTTTATTTTTAAATAATACAATAAACACTTCTTAATCTTCTAATGTGAACACTATTCACTTGAATTCTCATCTCTCATGGCAAAACTCTTCAGTGAGTGGTTCAAGCATCGCACACATTTATTTTTCCATGTTTAAAATTTTTCCAGTATAATTTTGTATGCATTTTTGTAGTTTTTTTTCCTCATTGAGTTTACTGGTACAGTTTAGGTATACAGTACAGTTACAGTCATCATTGGGCTCTTGTAGCTTTACACGACTGGTCTTGGTGCTCATTTTTTTCCCCATACCCCTGCCCTTCCATTTGTGTAGTTTTATTGAGATATAATTCATGTAATCTAAAATTTGCTTTTTTCAAGTGTATCACTTGGTGGTTTTCGGTATATTCACTGAGTTGGACAACCATTATCACTCATTTTAGCAAATTCCCATGGCCTCAAAGGCACTCCTGTATCGATTGGCAGTCTCTTCCTCTTTCCCTCTTTCTCTAGCCATACAGAGATTTTTCCCTTCTAGGCATTTTATATAAATGGAATCATTATTAGGTGTTTTTATATCTTTCTTCACTTAGCATAATATTCTTAACTCTTATCCATGTTGTCTTACGTAGAGGTACTTCAATCCCTTTCACGGTGGAATTATATTCTATTATATGGATGCACTCATTATTTTGCCATGAGCATTCATGTGCAAATGTTTGTGTTGATATATTTTTATTTCTCCTGGATATAGAGCTAGTAGCGAAGTTGCTGGGCCATAGGGTTATTCCATATTTAACCATCTGAGGAACATCCAACGTGCTTTCCAAAGGAGCAGCCCTAGTTTTCAATTCTACCAAGATGATCGGAATCGTCTCATTTTTGTGTATCCTTGACAACTCTTGGTATTATCTGCCTCTTGATTACAGCCATCCTAGTGGAAATGACATGACATTTCATTGTGGTTTTAATTTGCATTTCCTTCATAGTTAAAGGTGTTGAACAGCTTTTCATATGCTGTTTTCTATTTCTATGTCTTTGGAGAAATGTCTGTCATTTTCAAATGGGTTATTTGTTTTTTTATTATTGAGTTTTAAGAGTTCTTTAAATTTTCCTTATCAGATATATGATTGTAAATACTTTCTCCCGTTCTGTGTTTTGGATTTTTTTTCTTCTTTCTTGATAGTTTTCTTTAAAGTGCATTTAATTTTTTTTTTTTTTTTTTGGTTACCGGGGATCAAACTCAGGTCCTTGTGCTTTCAAGGCAGGCCATGGAACCACTGAGCTATATCCCCAGCTAAAAAATTTTGATGAAGTGCAATCAACATATTTTTTTTAACTTATTGCTCATGCCTGTTTCATTTATAGGAATCTATTGTCAAATATGAGGTCCTGAAGATGTTCCCTTATGTTTTCCTCTAAGAATATTTTAGTTTTAACTCTTATAATCAAATTTCCCCTTATTTTTTACGATTCTATTTATTTTTAACTTTTGTTAGTATTTGTTTGCAGTTCATAATGTTTCCATTCCTAGTATAGAGTTGGTCCGTGTACGTAACACATCTTCATTTCTTTGTTCATCTTTCTCTCCCCCTCCCTCCCCCAGTATCCTCCCCTTTCCATTTTAGAAAGAGCTATCTCCTTACTTCCTATCATCTATTTTTATATTAGTCTTTGTTTATAATTCTATACTAAAAGCCATGTGGCTCAAGCTTGCGCATCTGATTTATTTCACTTAACACTATGATCTCAAGGTGCATCCATTTTCCTACTGATGACTCAAGTTCATTCTTCTTTATGTCAGAGTAGGTGCTCCATTGGGTGTAAATACCACATTTTCAATCCCTTCATCTCTTGATGGACATATAGGTTGCTTCCAAGATTTAGCTATTGTGAGTTGTGCTGCTACAGACATGAGTATGCATGGATCATTGTAACATGATGTCTTGAACTCTTTGGGAAGATAGAAGGAGAGTAGCTGGGTCAAATGGAATTTCTGCTCTTAATGTTTGGTGAACTCTTTGTACTGGTTTTCATAACAGTTGTACTAGTTTATCTTCCCACTGACTGTATAGAAAGGCTTCCTTTTCCCTGCAGCCTCACTAGCATTTGTTATTATTTGAGTTCTTGATGATGGCCATTCTTTTTTTCCCCCATTAAGTTTATTGGTACTTTTTAGGTACACAGTACAGTTACATTCGTCATTGGGATCTTGTACCTTTACATGATATATCTTGGTTCTTATTTTTCCCCATACTCCTGCCCTCCCTTCATTCTTTTTTCTCTCTCACCTGGCATGGTTTAGGCCTGACCCAGGACAGTGCCGGCACACCACTTCGGTCCCTCCCTTCCTTTTTGTGGAATAAAACGGCATCTCAGGGTTGTTTAAATTTGAATTTCTCTAATGGCCATAGATGTTGAACATTTTAAAAATATTTTTGGGCCATGTGTACTTCTTATGTGTATTTCAGTTGCTCATTTTTCCCTCATTGAGTTTATTGGTACATTTTAGGTATACAGTACAGTTACATTCATCATTGGGACCTTGTACCTTTACATGACAGGTCTTGGTTCTCATTTTTTCCCCTTGTCCCTGCCCTCCCTTTACCCCCCCTCCCCATTTACAAATACTTTATTTCCCTTTTTTCATTTTCTCCTATTGTTTTCTTTCCCTTATTACCTTCCCCTACCCTTCTCCTTTTCCCTACACCTTTAGCCCTTTTCTTCCTATTTCACATTGTCGAATATCTCATTAGGATCTTATGTACTATTATAGTTTGTTCACACCAGAAAAACTATTTGGTATATACACATGTGTGACTTATTTATTTCACTTAGGAGTACATCCTCAATATGTATCCATTTTCCTATGAATGAATCTAATTTCTCATTCTTTATGGCTGAGTAGTATTCCATTTTATAGAAAAAAACCACATCTTCTTTATCCAGTTTCCAACTGATTGGCAAATGGGCTGTTTTCAAGTTTTAGCTATTACAAACTGTGCTGCTATAAACATAGGTGCACATATATCACTGTGATATGATTCTTTTAATTCTTTTGGAAAGATACTCAGCAGAGGGATGGCTGGGTCAAATGGAACCTCTAGTCCCAGCTCTTTGAGGTTTCTCCATATTGATTTCCATAGTGGTTGCACAAGTCTGCACTCCCACCAAGAATGGAGAAGGGTTCCTTTCTCCCCACAACCCTGCCAATATTTGTCATTGGTTGATTTCTTGATAGCAGCCATTCTTTGTGCTGTGAGGTGGAATCTCAGAGAGATAAATTAGGGAAACAATTCCTTTCACAATAGCATCCAAAAAAATGAAGTATCTAGGAATCAATCTAACAAAAGAAGCAAAAGACCTCTACAGTGAAGACTGCAGCACTCTGAAAAAAGAGATCAAAGAGGATATAAGAAAATGGAAAGATCTCCCCTGCTCCTGGGTAGGAAGAATCAACATAGTGAAAATGGCCACACTACCAAAACTGCTATACAGATTCAATGCAATGCCAATTGAAATCCCAACACTATATTTCACAGAACTAGAAAACAGAATCCAAAAATTCATTGGGAACCATAAGAGACCTAGAGTAGCAAAAGCCATCCTAGGCATCAGTTGCCCATTTTTTGATTGAGTCTTTTATTTGGGGGTGGTTGTAAATATTTTGAATTCTTTATATATTCTAGATATTAGCTTTCTGTCTGAGGAATAGCTGTTAGTATTTCTCCAATCTGTAGGTTGTCTTTTTACTCTGTCATTTGTTTCCTTTGCTGTGCAGATGCTTTTAAATTTAATGTCCCATTTGTTGATTCTTGATGATTTTTCTTGTGCAATCAGGGCTCTGTTTAGAAAGTCCTTGCCTATGCCTGTCTCCACTTTTACCTATTTTATCTTCCAGTAGGTTAACTGTTTCTGACATAACTTTCAGATCTCTGGTCCATTTTCATTTTAGTTAACTACATGGTGATAGTCACGGGTCTAGATTCAATCTTTTTTTGTTATTTTTTTCTTTTTATTGAGTTTATTGGTACAATCTAGGTCTACAATACAGTAACATTCATTACTGGGATCCTGTACCTTCATATGACAGTTCTTGCTTCTCATTTTTTCCCCTTGTCCTTGCCCTGCCTTCACTCCCTCCTCCCCTTAGAGTCAATCTTTTGCATGTGTGTAACTAGCTTCCCCAGCACCATTTGCTAAAGAGGATATCTTTCCCCTAACATATGTTTTTGGTCCCTTTATCAAAGATCAGTTGGCTGAATGTGCCTGGGATTGTTTCTCCATCCTCTATGCTGTTGCATTGATCCTTTGGTCTGTTTTTTGTGCCAGCAACAGTGTGTGTGTGTGTGTGTTTTCACTGAAGCTTTGTAATATTGCTTGAAGTTTGGGATTGTGATGTCTTCTACTTTGCTCCTTTTACCCAGGATTGCTTTTGCTACAGGAATGCTATTGATTTTCCTGTTTATTTTGTATCCTGCTACATCACTAAATTTGTTTATTAATTTTAAGAGTCTTTTGATGGAATTTTTGGTCTTCTATGGAAAAGATTATGTCATCTGCAAATACAGATAATTCGACTTTCTCCTTTCCTATATAAGCCCCCCCCCCGCTTCTTTGTTTGCCTGACTGCTCTGGCTAATGTTCTCAGACTGTATTGAACAGGTGTGGTGATAGTGGACATCCTTGTCCTGTCCCTAGTTTTAGAGGTAATGCTTTCATCTTTTCTCCATTTAATGTGATGTTGGTGGTTAGCTTTGCTACAAATGCTTATTCTTAGATTGAGATAAGAGGTTTGAATGCCTACCTCCTTCAGGTTTTTTTTTTTTTAAATTCTGAATGGATATTGGGTTTTTTTCAATGCTTATTGAGATGACAATATGACTTTTGTCCTTGCTTCTCTCTATGTGATGAATTGCTTTCATTGATTTGCTTATGGTGAAGCATCCTTGCATCCCTGGGATGAAGCCTACTTTTCTTGGCATTATGATCTTCTTTATGATTTATTGCATTCTGCTTGCCAGTATCTGGTTGGGGATTTTCGCATCTACATTTATTAAAGAAGTTGGTCTATTGTTCTTTTTTGGGGGTTGATCCTTGTCTGGTTTTGGAATTTGAGTAATGCTATGTCTGTGAATGACTTTTGGGAGTGATTCTTTTCTTTCAAATTTATTAAAGAATTTGAGGAGTATTGATATCAGATCATCCCTGAAGTTCTTGTAGAACTCAGCAGTGAATCCTTCAGTTTCTGAATTTTTCTTTGTTGCTTGGTGCTTTTTGTTTATTGCTGCTTCATTTTTATTGCCTTTTATTGGATTATTCAAGCTTTTTATGTCTTCTTCGCTCAGGTCTGTTAAGTCATATTTATCTAGAAATTTATCCATTTCTGCATTCTATTGGAGTGGAGCTTCGCAAAGTAGTTACTAACAATCTTCTGGAGTTTAGCATTGTGTATTGTGATTTCATCTTTTTTATTTCTATTTTCATTGATTTGGTTCTTTTCTTTCTTGTTTTTGATAGGATTAGCTGAGGGTTTGTGTTTTAAGTTTGTTCTTTTGAAAAACCAGCTTGAAGTTTCACTGACTTTTTTTCAGTCTCAGTTTCATTAATTTCTGTTGTGATCTTTTTAATTTCCTTTAGTGTACTTTGGATTTGAAGTGCTCTTATTTTTCTAGGACCTTGAGGTATACCACTAGGTTATTTGAACTTGTTCTGTTTTTCTGGTGTGGCCATTCACAGCTATAAACTTGTATCTTAGAAGTGTTTACTCTGTGTTCCATAAGTTCTAGTTTGTTGTACTGGTATTATCATTTGGTTTTAGGAATGGGTTGATCTCTTCCCTGATTTCTTCTGACTCATAGACCATTCAAGGGTGTGTTTATTAATTTCCATAATTTCTCTGGTTTCTTCTGCCACTGATTTCTAGCTTTAGTGTGCCATGATATGGTAATATGCATGGGTTAATTTTAATTCTTTTGCATTTATGCAAGCATGCTTTATGGGCTAGTATGAGGCCTGTGTTGGTGAAAGTTCCATGTGCTGCTGAGAAGAATATAGTTGTTGAGTAGAACACTGTAGATATCCATTGAGGCCAATTATTCAAAAGTTTGTTTCAACCCTGATTTTTTGTTTACTTACTTTTATACCTAGTTGATCTATTTGTCATAGTAGGGCACTGAGATACCCCACTATAATTGTGATGGTGTTTATCAGTTTTTTCATGTCCTGTAGTGTTTGACTTATGAAGTTGGGTGTGCCTGTATTCATTGCAGATGTTTGCAGTCATTAATTTTTCCTGTTCAATTGTTCCCCTTCACCAACATGTGACATCCTCTTTTTGCTCTTTGATTAGTTTTGGCTTGACGTTCACTTTGTCTGGAAACAGGATCACTACTCCTGCTCATTTTTTTGGATTCCTATTGCATGACAATTTTTTCATGTACTGATTTTGTTGTCTTTGAATTTCTTTTCAGATTAAATGTGTTTCTTGTATACAGCATACTCTTGGGTTTTGCTTATGATCCACTCTGTCAATCTGTGTCTCTTCATTAAGGAATTGAGATTTTTCATATTAAGAGTTACTACTGAAACATGTTGACTTGCTCTTGCCTTATTTTTCTACTGCTGATTCCTCCCCTTTTCCCCTTAACTGCTCACCCTGCTTGTTGTGTCTCATCAATTAGATTCTTTGGCCTTGTTGACTTCATTGTCTCTTTCTAGGATATCCTTGAGAATATTTTTAGAGTGACGGTTTGGTGGTCATGGATTTCCTAAGGTGATCTTTGTCATGGAAAGACCTTATTTATCCATCACTTTTGAAAGTAGTTTTATAGGATATATCAGTCTGAGTTGGAAGGTACCTGCTCTCGCTTGAGCCCCTGTTCCTTTCTAGGATTACCCTGCATTACTAGGGAGAGGTCCCTCTCCCCAGGATCCAGGGTGAGCCTTCCAGACTGCTTGCTCCTTTCTGTGAACTTTGCTCTGTCTCTCCAGCTTACCCAAAGTTTACAGTCTTCCTGTCAGCTCCCTCCTGATTCTGGGAGATCCACCTTTTCCTCTTTACCAAGTTGTCTTCCAGATGTCTCCACTCCAGTCCTGGGGAGCGGCTGCACTTTGCTTCTGGTTTCTACTCCACTGTTGTCTTTTCTTCATTTTTTTTTCTTTTTCTTTTTTGATTTTGTGTTTGTTTAATTGTTTGGACTAGAACGTCCCACAAAATGGTATATTGAAGCAATGCGAATGGGCATTTTGTCTTTTTCTTGATCTTTGGGGGAGAAACCATCTGGTCTTCTATTTAAATTAAATGTTAGCTTTGGGGTTTCCATAGATGTCCTTTATCAGCATTAATAAGTTTCTTTCTATTCCTAGCTTTCTGTTTTTTTTTTTAATCACCAAAGGTTTTTTTTTTTATTCTAACAGGTGTTTTTTAGCACCTATTAATATGATCAATTGACTTTTATATTTTATCCATTAATATGGGGCATTACATTATATGATTTTACACTATAAATTGACCTTAGATTCCTGGGGCAAACATCTCTGGGTATGTTATGTCATTCTTCTTATATGCTGCTGAATTTATTTTGAATGATATTTTGTGGAGAACTTTTGCATCTGTATTAGTAAAAGACATTGGTCTGTGAAAATAGAAGAGGGACTTTAAGGGAACAGGGAAGGGACTTCAGGGAGGGAGAGAAAAAGGAGGGAAAAAGACAGAAGAAGGAAGAGTGTCCATGAGCAAGGCATGGTGTATGCAGGTATGGAAAGGTCACAGGGAAACTCTAATGTGTGGCTCATCTCGGAGAGCATTTCAAGTGCACTTGAGAAAAACGTTTATTTTGTCACTGGATGGAGAGTTCTGTCTAGATGATTCATAGTGTTATTCACGTGCTCTCTTTTCCTGTTAACTTTCCATCAAATTGTTTGACTCATTGCAGAGTTTTGAAGTCTCCAACTCATTGTTTATTTATCCATTTATTTCTTCACCTTGATCACCTTTTTCATCTATATTGATGACTAATACAATGATCCGTGCATATGTGTTTATAATTTCTCTGTCTGCTGATGAGTTGATGCTTTTATCATTAGAAAGTATTCTTCAGCTGTGTTGACTGAAAACATATTGGTTTAATACTGGTATAAGCACTCCAGCGCTCTTGGGATTGTTTTTAGTATAATACATCCTTTTCCTTTTTTACTTAGAATTTGTTGGCATCTGTGTTAGTTTTCTAGGGTTGCCTAACAGAATACCCCACACTAGGTAGCTTCAATAACAGAGGTCAGTTTTCTTGCCATCCTGGAGGGTGGAAGGTCAAGTGTTAGCAGCCACCTTTGCTTTTGCTCCTGAGGCCCCTGTCC
Source organism: Fukomys damarensis (assembly GCF_012274545.1). Lineage (NCBI taxonomy): Eukaryota > Metazoa > Chordata > Mammalia > Rodentia > Bathyergidae > Fukomys > Fukomys damarensis. Next base: position 16,267,477 of record NW_022900914.1, on the reverse strand, counting down.
TTGGCTGGCAGATGGCCACCTTCCATGTGTTTCCACCTGGTTCTTTCTCTACACACAATGGATGCCTCTGGTATCTTCTTGAGGACACAGGTAGAGGGCACACTCCTTTGATCTAATTTTATTTTTTTAAAAAAGACTCTATTTGCAAACACAGTCACATTCTGAGTTACTGTTAGGATTTCAGCATATAAATTTCAGGGAAAAAGACACTATACGGCAAATAATATGTCTTTGAATCTCACATAGACAAGCATGTAGTTGGATCTTGTGCTTTATTCAATCTGACAATCTCTGCTTTTAGCTCATTTAATCCATTTACATCTAAGATGCTTATTGATGTAGGCCGTAACATTTTACTGTACTTTTGTGATTCTTTTATTATTTCTCTGTCCCACCTTTACTGTTCTCTTTTATTTTAAGGTCCTGTTTTCAATGTAGAACTTTAATTTTCCCTATAATATGGTAACTAAGATTCCCTTAGCGTTCACACTGCAGCTTACCATAAAGAGTGTGGCGGGTGGAGAGTGTGCTAATTTGACTGGCCTTGGGGATCTGCCCAGGGTCTGGTGCAGCACACTTCCAGGTATATCTAGGGGTCACGGAGGCATGACCTTGGCGTCCACTTCTGGTTCCTTGCCCCTTCCTTTCTGGCACTGTTCCCCGGCTATGCTGTTGGGCCACAATGAAGGAAGAAGTTTTGCCCTGCCATGCCTTCTTACTAGGATGTTTCGGCCTTGGGGCCTCCCTAACATAGACTGAAGCCCTTTGAAACATGAACCACATTCAGCCTCTCCTCCTTTAAGTTGTGGGTGTCAGGTATTGTGTCTCAGAAATGGGAAATCTGACTAGTACATGTTTGAACTTATCAGAATCAGTTTCAGGTTAATACAGATTCAATTTCACTAATGTATTGAAAAGCACTCATTGGTGGCTCTCTGTTTCCTTCTACTATACATCTTTAAATGTAACAAAATCAGAATTACATTGTTTTAATCATTATCTCTTATGATTTTATGTTTTTAAAAGAGGCTGGAGGAAGAAAAAGAGTAAATGTTCTTTCATAGCTTTTTCTGTTTTTGTACTAGGAGTTGAACTCAGGACCTTGCACTTGCCAGGAAGGTACAGCCCTGCTGAGCTACCTGGTCCCTTTCATAGCATTTGTTATATTAACCTTCTTACCATCATTTCTGGGCATCCTTATTTTTCCATACAATTAACCATTTACAATCATTGCCTTCATTCCTACCCATCTCCTTTGTGCTGTACTAACAAATGCCCTACAATTCTGTATATTCAGTACCTACATGTGGTTGTATGCTATTAATTTTTACATCAGCTAAGGTGGAATGATGAAGAAAAATTAATTTTTATTGTTTTTTCCTAATTACATATGCTTTTTGTTTCTTCTTATGGGTTTCAATTACTCCCTGTGGTCACTTGCTTTTAGTATAAAGAACTCTTTTTAATATTTCTTGAAATACTGAATTATCTCAGTTTTTGTTTATCTGACAGTGTGTTTTGCTTCACCTTTGAAAGATGTTTTGCTGAATGTAGGACTCTTAATTGCCAGTGCTTTTCTTCCTTTATCTATTTTACTGTGGTATCTTATGCACTGTCTAGCCTTAATGTTTCTTTCTTTCTTTTCTTTTTTTGAACTAAGGATTGAATCTTGGGCTTTTATTGCTCTGTAGACTTATTTGAACAAATTTGGAGTTTGGATTTTCAAACACCAGAGGGTTTTCAAATCCCTTTGAAGGGACAGTGTCAGTTCAGTGGGTGGATTTTTGTTGATTTCAGGAGATTCCTGCAGCTATTTCTTCCTTGTTTCTTTTATGCAAACTAGTCACCTGACAGTGCTACCTGTTCACAGCGCATGCCAATCTGTTCCCAACTGCCTTTACCACTACTTCGGAGGGTGCACTTGGGTTTGAACTTTGCCACATTCTGTGCCAATGAAATCCCTTTCTTTGAAGAGAGGTTAGAAGTTACCTGTCGCGAGCCGGCGACGCAGAGCACTGTCCAGCAGTGTCTCAAACCTGAAAGAGCAGCGGGGTGGAGATGGGGCAGAGAGAAAGGAAGGACGCCAAGACAAGAGTCTGATCAAGGCGGCGTTTATTGCCGGCAAGCACCGGCCTTTTAAAGCAAAAAACCACAAACTATTATGGGATGGGTTTACCATAGTAACTGAAAGGTCACACAGGAAAAGAGCAAGCAGGTTCACCAAAACAACCCACCGTGAGTAGTAGTAACCCGGACAACCACACATCTAAAGGTCAGAGACAAGAAACTGTAACTTTCAGGAATTCCACAAAGGAAACACTCTACCTGCTAAACTGGAGAAACTTAACACATATAGAGTTACTAAAGTTAACAACACTTACAACCAATACTCATGATCCCCACAGTTACCTGCTTTGCTGTCTACTCTTCCCTCTGGCCAAATTTCTGAGTCATGGCTCTGAAATACAGTGCTGACAATTTCTGTCCCCTGAAGAGTGTCCCTTACCTGTCACTCTGGTTTCAATCCAAACATTCAGAGAGTGCATTCTTTGGCTCAACTTCTCAAGTGACTGTCTTTGGTCTAATCAATAGTGCCAGATGGATGAGGCAATGTAAGAACTCAGCAGCAACTGTGGGAACCATTAATGGAAAAGGTAAGAAGAATTAGGAGATTGCGGACATTTTCTAAAGTAGGTATCTATAGTATGCTTGATAAGAAAAGATAATCCACTCTCTCAGTGAATACTAGTTTAGTAACATTTGCTTGGTCTTGTTTTCAGTGAAATAATGCTTACCTTAGCAGTATAAAGTACTATTGAGTACTCACTTGGCATGCGGAAGGCTGAAGTGATTTCTTCTTTTGGAGTTAAGGCACATGAGCATTTATTTTCCTACATTATGATTTCCTTTCAGTAGTGATCTTTCCCTATAAAATCGACCCCCATTGGATATAGTAAATGTGGTGAAATGCCATCTATCTACACCAAGAAATCATCAGTTTGTTCTATCATAATATGGATTCCCTGTATTTCCAGTTACGTGTATGAGAAATCCCCCAAACTTCAGTCCCTTGTTCCAGTTTTTTTTTTTTTCCACTCCATCCTCTATAAAATTGTAGTCATTTTGTTTCAGGAAATGTTAAATGATTTCTTTGATTCAGAACTGATTCACATGGATAATCATTCCACTATTCCATTGTGGTTAAATGAAAAGCATGATTATGATTCTTAAGAAGCAAAATGAAAAAATAAATTGCTTATGACTAAGAAGGAAAAGATTGAAAAACAATTGCTTGAGTATAGATGTCTTAGGCAAAGGGGAGAAGCTAATTATCCTATGTTGAAAGATTATAGGCAATAATTTTAAAAGCCTTTCTATTTGCATAATCATTTTGCAGCAGTGTAGGATTGTTTATCTCTCTTTACTTGCCCGTATTAAATAGTACTTCCCACACCAATGACATTCATAAAATATCCTCTTTTCTTCAAGTAAATACGCTGCTTTAAGACTTTTTTAAAGGGCAAAGAGGGTTACTGATAGTATTTTGTAGTTTGACTTTTAATTACATATACTGCTCATGTTCCTATTGCATTATATTTTCTTGGGGGAAATTCAAGGTGCTGTTTGGTATACAGGAATGTTGAGATTAAAGAGATAAACATATCTTTTGGTTTAGAAAATAAAGCAGTAAAAGTTTCATATTTCAAGCACTTTGAAATTATTTTCTAAATTACAACTCTGAATTACATGTGTATGATATATTACAATAACAGATGAATAACAACAACAAAAAACAAAAGCTACTAGCTAGATATATTTATGCTCATTTTATCATAGGGTGTAATCCAAATCTTTTAAAATGTCAGATTTAAATATGAGAAGCCATATGCTCCTATCACTCCTAATTTTCACTCATCTTCAGGACACTTTGAGTCAATATATTCTTAAGTTTTTGTGGAATTATCCCTTGAGATAAAATAAACTTTTAAAATAAGGAGAGACTTACAGATTCATAGATCGAGTCTTTCATAGATACTGAGGAGAGAATAATAATGGTGAGAAGAGAGGAGAGAGAAATTCCACACTTTTTTGCATTGCTATATCAAGGAAATGAAGAGAAAGGATATTTTAGTTAGGAGGGATGTGTGATGTGCATAGTTGCAGAGAAGCTGAACTCATTGAAATGCTGTGTGACTCTCCACGCCAAGGTCTTTTGATACCAGTGAGCAGTGACAGGTAAACCTGGAGAGGAACACAGAAGCAAGGGAATGATATTCCCAAGGTGATAGGAAACGTTTTTCACGCTCTACTCATGAAACGCCATTATTAACCTTTTTTTTTGATTTTGTGAAATCTTCCTCAAAGCAAGTTTTGACCTTGAACGTCACCCTAAATAAGATTTGGACAGCTTCAGCTTTTCCTGATTAACCGTCAGTTCCCTATTTCACTTTGCAACATGTAAACCAAGTTTTAAAACTATTTTCTTTAAGTTAATAAGCCAGATACAATTCTTTTTCGTCTATCTTAAATACCAGTGAGTTGCTATTGTGAATTGATGAACTCCTGTTATCTGTCAAATTACCTCTATTGTTGCAGTCTGACAAATTACTAACAGATACACATCACAAAAATGCCAGGTACCTCAGCTCATCTCACTGCGTTTGCTGGCATTTTATTCTTCCTTCATGATTACTGTCATTTTTATTTTTATCTTTTTGGCTTTGTGTTAAATCACCATCTAATTATGCATCATCACAGCAACTCATAACAGTTGAACAAGTCTCACTCCTAAATTCTAAATGCAACTCTGTTGAGTCAGGCTTGATAAGAATGTTGCCCTTTTTTTTTTTTTTTTTTGACCTTGCTTTTACCCTCTGGGCATTTGGTAGTTTTCAGTTCCATGATTATAATGAGCATCTGCTAAGACCCAGTGGTGTGCTTTGGGTAAATTCACTGGTCACGTGGGTACGGTAAACAGTGGGAGCAAAACAGGAAACCACTTCCCAATTGTTTCATTGCTGGATTCAGATGGCTTGTTTTCTACTTTTTAATGTATATTTATAATAAAAAGCCATTAATATCCAATGATAAACTGGTGACTGACTCAAGTTTTGGTCTAAATATAATAAAAATATTTTGCAATATGGGTCAACATTTACCAATCTAGCAACCATTGTTTTCTTACCTGTCAAATGAGCCCAATCTTCCTTGATATGTGGGGGTAAAATGGTCCTCACTCATTACAGGCAGAAAGTTTGACATGAATTTCAAGGCATGTTGACTCTTCTTTATATGTATTTATGAATGGAATCTGAGTTTTAGGAACTGCTCTATTGCTACTAACTGGAAAACTCCAGGTGGTATATTTAGGGAGTTATGCAGAAGAGTAACCCATTTAGAAGATGGAATATAAGTTAAGTGGGAAATGCAGGTGAGCCATTCCCTTGTGGTTTCCAGTATATTTCAGGGACTCCATAACTTTCTTTTTCATCTTTTATTTATTATTTTGATGCATCTATAAAAATACTGAAGAATTTCAATAGGTTCATTTATAATCATAATCTCTTCAGGATCATCACCTGTTCCCATTTATCAGAATTACCAAGGCAACTTGGTACATTTTTATTTTTATTTCATGAAGAAGCAGCTGCTTTAATGGATGTTTCATAAATTTAGACGATACCCTGAACTTCATTATCAAAAGAACACTTAAATACTCTCGGCATATACAACTGACATTAGTACTTTACTTTCTTGACTGTATCATTTTTGCAATGAATATATTCCAATTATTTAACTCTCCAAATCAATAATAATACACAATTGCAGATTATAAAGGTGGATGTGTTTTCCTATTTGTATTTTATCTTGAGAACAATTATTAAAAAAGAAAGGTGATAATTTATTGGTGCTTCTATAGATTAATTTAGCAAACAGCTTATGATGTCAAGTAATTAAATTAAAAAAACCAGGACCTTAGACTTATCCAACTAGAAAAAGCAGGGTCAAGATTCCAACTCAGGTCTTACTGACTTCTAAACATTTTTGCTCATCCCCACCTGTTCTATCAGCCAGATACATTCCATCCAGTTTTCCTGATGAATGCGTAAGATGTGTTCCTTCACAACTCTGAAGAGATTTGTTGTTCAAGGGACTCAAGAAAATATCTCTAATAAGCTATGGCTATTAGATTAGAAAAAAACAGAGGCACTAGAGACAAAGAAGATTTTAGATGTCATGCATCTTTAGGATAGTAGTACAACAATTAGAATATGCTAGGGTCTTGGGTCAGTTTCTGCAAAGAAAAAAGAATTTTCAATGTGCTGGTCAGGGTGATGGGGAGGGTTGGGGGTTCTGCCATTTTCTGGAATGACTTTCAGGTCATGGATTTGAAATATCCCCTACGCCATGTGTATGACAACATTCCTCCCTCTTCAAAAGGAGCTGACTTCTCTAATGGTTACTCATTGCATTTTATTTCCGAATCTACTAACTTACTCCACACCTCTAATGTGATGATTATGCTGGGAGGTGGGAGTTTAGAATGTAGTTTACAATTTAATATCAGAAAAGTCACCATTTTATTCCCAGTCAGCTTTACACAGACACCTGTTTTATTTACAAAGTCAAGAGTTTTCTGTTTTAGAGAAGGAAGTCTTGGTTGACACAGCTTGTGTTTCTCTTGAAATTGATATAAAAGAACAACAAATCATGACTTTAATTGGTTTCCCTCAAAAAACTTTTTTTCCCTATCAAAGCTGAATTACTCTTTTTGTTGCCCAGATCATTCTGTAGAACCAAGTAACTTCTTCTCATTTGTTCCACTCACATCATATTTATCATGTCTTATTAAGTATTTACTCAATGTTACTCTATCTGTCCATCCATTTATCCCTTCATGATTCATTAATTCAGTCTATCATCACTTAACATTTAATTCTCATTGTATTTATACTTTATCAAAATATCTTATAAAGTACCCAAATTAAAGTGTTTTATGTGTTTCACGTACATGCATTTATTTTATTATAATAATAAAATGACATTATGGGACATTCATAATAAACAGGGCTATATATGCATATATATACTGATATTGTGTATATAAATTTATGCACACATAAAAGCAATTTGGCAAAGTGTTTCAGAATTTAAAATGTAGCTACTTTATGACTCAGTGAGTCCACTAGCAGGGATTTAATCTATCAGTGGAAGTTGCTAAAAGTAGCTGTGTTCTTAGGTTATTTTCAAACTCAATGTAAATATTTCTTCAATATTTTCCATTGATAATTTTGTGTATTGATTAAATTTGATGACAAGTGCTTTCTTCTGTTTTATATTTGGCTCGCCTCTTCCCAAACAGAAGATCTTTCTGCTCTGTTCTGAACACAAATTTATATATTCATTTAAAAATACTATATTTAGCACTTACTATGTGGCAGGAAATATTCAAAGTATTTGCAGAGGGAAATCTCTTCCCTCATGAAGCTTATGTTATAGAGAAATGATATGGAAAAATCTACAATAAACCTAATAAATGGGCAAATAATACAGCAAACAATTGGTGGTTTGGGAAAAAATGAGCATGACAAAAGAATTTGAGACCCTACTGATAAGAGGCAGCTTCCAAAAGGATTGTTAGGACAGATTAGATTGAGAAGCTAACATTTAGGCAATGTTTTAGATGAGGGGAGAGAAATAGCTGGAAGTTATTTGGAGTGTATGAGGTCAGTGGAGCTGGGCTAAAGAATGAGGAAAGAATAAAAGAAAAAATCGATGAATAATGGAAATCCAGATCATATGGAGTCTTGCAAAAAATTTCAAGAACTTTGTATTCTATGTCACAGTCACAAGGGAATCATAGGAGATTTTGAGTAGAGAAATAACAGAATCTGATTTGTGTTTTAAAGAGGGAGGGCACGTGGAAAAGAGATAGTAAGAGAAAACCCAGTTAAGAGCCAACTGTAGTCATCTAGGTCAGAGATAGAGGTTGCTTGAATATGAGTCACAGTGAAGGTGGTGACAAGTAAAAAGGGTTGAGTGTGGAGCTAAGTTTCCTAATAGATTAGATGTGGGATTTAAAAGCAAAGACTAAGAGATGATTCCCTGTCAACAAGAAAGAATAAAACTGGGTTGACCAGATTGGGAAGGGATATTAAGTGTCCATTTTGAGCGTCTTAAATTGAAGATGTCTGATGAATGTCCAGTTGGAAACTTTGGCCAGGCAGAAATACAAATTAGGAATTCAGAAGAGGAGTCCAGTTGGTCTGGATTTACATTTGGGAATGGCTGAGTGGCTGGCATATAAAGGAATATTTAAAATGAGACTAGAAGAGAACATGAAAGGAGTAATATAGTTATCCCAAAATTGTGAGGTTGAGCAGAAGAATGGAGATAGACAGGAACATGAAAAGTCCCTGAGGCACTGAGTGAGGTAGAAAGTAAATGATTGAGATAGAAATCAAGCAACAGGGACTATATCCTGGACACCAAGTAAATATGTTGTGTGTCAATGAGGAGGAAGACATCAACTATGCCCAGCACTGTTGATAGGTCCAGTGAGCTAAAGCAGCTCCTGGGGTCACTGATAAACTTTACAAGGGTAAAATGGTATCATCTTAAAGACTATGAAGGGGTTTGTTATTTTACAATTGAAATTGAAAGAAATTATGCTTAAGATAAATATTAAGAGAATGTATTAACAATGTAATTTTAGGAAAAATATTAATCGAACAGATGTTTAGAAACAATGAAATCATAATACTAAGCAGAACAATCTTGTAGATTAGTTTATGCCAGTTTTTTATTGTTTTCAATTCTTTGTGTAAAATGTGTAATTCCATAAATTGAAAAAGTCTACTGAAATGTATAATTTGCTAAGTTGCTCCACTCCTGCCTCCTTTAGCCTATTCTCCTACTCTTCTGTTTTCTCCATATACTTTCAGTATTTGTTATGGTAGATATTAGCAAATGCAATTAAGTATTCTCTTTTTCTTTAATTTCTTACTTGATAGGTAGCACATTATAAATATGTAAACACTCATACTGTTTCTTTACTAAGCAATATAATTTGGTGTTCTTTTTACATCAGTATAAAGAACATTTTATCTCTTCTAGCATTAGTGTTTCACTGAGTAGATGAAATCATAGTTATTTTAAGTTGTTTTCTTTTGATGGCCAATTGGATATTTTCCTAATTTTTGAAATTAGACAATGGTATAGTGTTATAGATGTGATAAGCTCGAGTATAGCCATAGAATAAATTCTCAGATTTGTCAGCTCAAAATTTTATAAATTTTATATGCATTGTCAAATTTCCCTCTCTAGGGATTGTACTATTCCTATCATCAAGATATGGGCACATATATTACTTTAAAATCTTAACAACAGAGTATATTGTCAAATTTTTGGACCTTTGTTCATATGAGAGATGAAAGATAGTGTCTGTGGTGGGTTGACTGATGGTCAGCTTGTAATGCCCAGCTGAAATGAATCAGTGTGGTCTAGGCATAGAGGATCCACTTGAAGATTGTTACCAATAGCCATAAAAAGAGAACTGGAGGGGAAGATCTTGGCCTGTTGATTTTCTAGGAGAAGCTTGCTGCAGATCATTATCCTGATGAAAACTAGGTTGTTCTCATCAGAAGAGCAGCTTAGGGCTCCCTGTCACTGGGAATGGATGCTGTTTTCATCAGGAGAGCTCTGAATTTCACCATGAGCATCATTTCCTGGCTCTAATGTGGATCCCTCAGCTTGGTGGCACAAATCCTTTATCTCCCAGCATAGGTTTTCTGGCTTCCACCTCCGGCCTTTAGGCCTTCCAAGTGCAGATTCTCAATATGGACAAGCATAGACATTGCCTTGGGCTGGACTGAGGAGGACATTGCCTTGGATTCTAAGCTGGACTTGTGTGGGAATCTTTTGGGATCTAGGCCCTCAGCTGAATTCTTTGAGCTTCTAGTGTTTGGGTAATCTCTTGCATTCCTTTGCATTTGACTTTTTGGGTAATTATCATAAAATAATTTCATAAGTTATGTGTCCTGTATTTAATGTATCTCCTGCCAATTCCTGCCAGCTGCAACAGTATCTATTATATTTGAAGTGGACCACTTGTATATTTCCCCTGCAAAATTTCTGATTATATCCTTTGCTTATCTTTCTGTTGTATTTTTTTTTTTTTTTTGAGACAGGGTCTCACTGTATAGTTGAGACTGACCTGGAACTCACTATGTAGCCCAGGCTGGTCTCGAACTCACAGCGATCCTCCTGCCTCGGCCTCCCGAGTGCTGGGATTACAGGCATGCACCACCGGCTGCTGCATTTTAAAGATGCACTTCTAGATTTTTAGGAGTGTTTTATGTACTACAGTGTTGACCACTTGTCTATGTTCTAAACTGTATCTGCTTTTTGTCACGTATTTTAGCTTGAATTTTTTGCCATGAAGTTTTTTTGTTTTTAATGTAGTTGTAGATTTTTATTTATTTATTTATTTATTTTAGAGCTTGCAGCTTTAAAAATCACAATTAGATCAGTTCCAAGATAATAGAAGGGTTTGATATAATTTCTTCTGGTACACTTTTCCCTCATTGGAATTCTCCTTGGTAGTTGATATGAAAACAATTTGATCTTTTTCCAGGTGGCTACCCAGAGATTTCAACTCCGTTTATTGAAAAGTCCAACTCCCTGCCAGTGATTTGAGATTTTTACCTTTCTCATACACTGAGTTCCCATATGTATATTTGACCATACTAAACTTTCTTCTGTTCTATTGCTTTGTTGACATAATCCTCTGCTGCTGCCTCACTGCTTTCATTATCGTGTCCTATCAGATGATTTGATTTCTCCTTCATTATCATTCTCTTCTCTTTCACAGTTTTTCTGCTTTTCTTTTTTTGGTACCGGGGATCAAACTGAGGTCTTCGCACTTAGGAGGCAGGAGGCGGCACCACTGAGCTAAATCCCCGGCCCTTCACAGTTTTTCTGGCTGTTCACCATAACTTGCATATTTGTGGGACCATTTGGTATACTAGTATTTATAACATTAAAAATAAGCTTGGGAACTACTTTTAGTTTGTAGTTATTTAAATCCACTTAGTCATTCCTTTGTCCCACCAGAACCAATTGGGAACCTAATATGTGCAACACTTAGGTGTGGGTTTGGGAAAATCGGTGAACAGAATTAATATTGGCTCTGTTGGAGCTTTGTAGCCGCACATCTTTGTCCAAAGTCTTTTAAGAAAAAGTTCTGTATGATTCCTTTTTTTTTTTTTTTTGTACTGGGGATTGAACTCAGTTCCTTGCACTTGTGAGGCAGGCGGCAGAACCACTGAGCTAAATCCCCAGCCCTGTATGATTACTTTTCACATCAACGGAGGCTAAATGAATTAAAGCAGAATGTCATATTTATGATTTTAATATTGTATGAAGAAAAAAAGCTTTTAAAATCCTGTGCAACAACATCAACACTAAATCACTTTTGACCCAGAATAGCAAAGAGTATAGAGCAGGAAGAAGGTGATGTGCTGGAGAAAATCTACATACCCATGTGATAGTGTGGTCTCTCACTTGCTTCTGAATTTAAGTATCTATTTAGGAGCATAAATTTACAGCGTAGTGACTACAGCAGCATTTTGTCAGCTGACAAGACTAAGAAATGACTGTTCCTGCAATATATCAAGCATTTAAAATTTGACTCAAACTGTTAATAATAATAAAATTGTGATAACTTTTTTGGTTGAAATTCAAGATTTATTGTCAAATCCCTGAAGCAAAGACAGAATATTCACCATTTAACCCCAGCTTTGGCAGAATATTGCTTTTAGTATTTGATCATTGCAATGCCATAACATATATATATTCCCCCTCTACCCCGAGGTCTTTTACCATCAACCATCTTTTTTCCCAAAGATGAAGCCAAAAGATGAAAACAACGGAGATACAATATCTAAATTGGGAGCATGTGAAGCTTGTGACAAGGTTTTCATCAGTTAACATTGTCTCAGCCCCTGATAATCTTTCCAGTATGCAGAATTTCCACAGAGGCGACTTGCTTAGGCTTTGCCCTCCTGAAGAATAGGATCACCCTTTGGCCCTTCAGCGACATCGCAAAACTAGAATAAATGGTTTCAAGCTTGGAGTTAATTGCAAAACCAATTTATTTGGGGGTGATTTCAGAAAGAAAATGACTCATTTAAACAAGATACAAAAATACTTAAATGCAGTTAGATAGAAGGAATACTTTTTAATGCTGAACAGCACAACAGAATGACCACATTTTACAATAACTTATGACACATTTTATGAAAAACCAGAGGAGAATTCAAAGCCCTCAAGTGCAGAGAAATGTTAAGGAGATTGGAATGCTATTATCCTGATATATTCATTATAATTCTGCCCACATATTGAGTTATCACACTACTTCTAAATATGTGCAATTAGGTGTCAATTAAAAAGGAAAAAAAATAAAATTTTAGAAAGCATTTAAAACTGACATACAGAATACTTTTCTATATCTCTTTGTATTGTTGCTTTTGGCTGGAACTTCCTCTGGCATCTCAACTGTCTCATTTTTCAAATCTCAGCGATCACCCCTGGGAGCGCATGCATTCTCCCTGAGCTAGCGTCCAGGGTGCGTTAAGAATGCACTACTGTGGTGATTGCACTGTGGTGCTTGCATTAGTAAGGCAGTTCTCAGATCCTGTACCCACTGGAATCACCTGAAGGACTTGCTAAGCCACAGATTGATGGTTTCTACCCTACAATGGACAATTAAGAAGGCCTGAGATAAGGGCCAAGAGTTTACCTTTCTGACAGGCTCTTAGGAGCCGCAGTGTTGCTGATCTGGGCTGCTCCTTGAAGGATTACCAATACGAGACAATAATGATTTAACTTTTTCTTTCTTTGCTTCTGTGAAAGTTTATGGGATGTGACAAAATTCAGTTTGATGTCAATTTCTGAAAACTCGAAAAGTATCTGGAATGTAGCTGAATATAGCTTAATAAATAGGTATTGGTTGAATATATAGAGCTTTAATCAATCATACTATTTTGATTATATAAAAATTCCCAGCTTGTGTATTTGTGAGCTACTTTATTTCTTTCCTTAGTGGACACCAATAATTTTCTGTAAAGCTGAAAGTTTAAAGGTTATTGATAACTTTAATGTAAAATGTGAAGCACCTACTCAGAAAACTTTAAGTTTAAAAAATTCATTATCTAAAATCAAATATAGTTTTTTATTTTAATTTATTTTAAATTTATTGGTACATTTTAGGTATACAATATAATGACATTTATCATTGGAAATTTATCAAACATAGTTTTAAACAAATATTTTATTTCCAGAACAATAGAAATAAATTGTCCTTAGTGTATTGGGCATATACATTCTCTCAGAATCTTAGCAAAGATTTTAGACAATAAATAATCAATGTATTATTGCCTCAAGTTGAATGCCTATATAATAGAATTCCTTGGGTAGGATGCATGTGCAATACTATTTTTTGATACCAAATTTTAAAACCTATTTCATCACTTCTATGGGGGCAGTGATCTAAAAATAGAGTGTCCCAAGTAGAAATAAAAGAACAAATGTACATATAATGAAATATACACATAGCGAGAGTTTTCTGAATTGTCACCAACAATACTTTAGATCGTTTAGATCTAAAATGGTCTTCAAAAGTTTCAAGCATTACAAGGCAGGATTTACTGGATCATGGGGGGGGTATACTCATCAGGGAATTAATCCACTGAGAAGTTTATGGCTGAGTGTACAATTAGATGTAGAGGCTGATTGGCTGTAAGTCACTGGGGTGTATGCTTACAACTGGTTCCTCTTCTTTCTCTTTGCTTCTGGGTGCCATGGGTTGACATCCTCTTCTATTCCCTTTCACCTGGTTATTTTTGCTTTGGAGCTAGCTGACCATGGACTGACTCCACTGGAAACTGTAAGCCAAATAATCTTCTCGTTTAACTTGTGGGTGTCAGGTATATGCTCAGTGATAGGAAATAATTAATATATATTCCAAAATGAAAGTCACATGAATCAAGAAACAAACCTAGGATAGTTTTACAAATTTCTGGATGGAGCAATCAGCACTGAAATGAGTATGCATTTCACCAACAGTTTTATTTCATTTAAAAGCAACACACTAATAAAGGTCTTCAGAATAATGAGGTCCCCACTGAAGTTTCTTTTGTTTCTTCAACATTTCTTTTTCCTCTCTATACTTCAAGGCAGCCTTCACAACTGTGAGCTTTGCTGAATTGGGGCTTCCCTCCTTCACAAGACAGGCAGGTAACTCTACAGGGTCCCCTTGCTGGCTGGGACCTAAGAAGTTGAAGATAAAGGTACACAAAGATTCGGGCTACTGACTACTGGGTCACCATACAGCTTGAGACATAGATGCCAGGAGCAAATATTTTGAAATATCTGAAAGCAAAGGTTAAACATGTTGAAATAACACATGACTGGGCTTTGTTGCCCATTTCCATTTCCTGTTTTGAAGATTGTCTTACTGTGCAAATGATTTTTGGCTTGATAGCTGATGAAAGGACAGAGATGAAACAACCCTTTGTTAGTGACCTTACTCTTTGGCTTTATATTTATTAAAATTATAAAATTGAATGAGGTAATTTTTATTCTGTTATTTTTAAAAATTTCTTTTCCCTCCTTCTTTCCCTAGATGCACCTTCCATTGTTAGTACTATCTATAGTTAAAAAGTCTTTTCAGATGTAAAATTTTCTCTCGAAGTTATTGTCTGGCTTTTAATTTTCAATGCTTTTCTTACCCTCACCCCCACACTTAGTAGTAGTATTTTTTCCCTCATGGATTTGATCTTGGCAGGTAGCATTGTCTACTTTATTCACCCCACTCACATAAATATTGTCAAAGCACTTGTATTTTACTTCAGAGAAGGAACTAGTGGGTACAGTAATACTATACCTTTTCTTTCTTTTATAGAATAAATAGCTGTTTCTCGTGAAGGGTCTCTTTTACAAATTTCTTTTCATTTCCCTTTAATAATTAATCTCATCTTGGTTATTTAAAAAGCAATGTTATCCAGTTCTAAATACTTGTTGTAGGACTGGGGATTTAGCTCAGAGGTTCCGTCGCCTGCCTTGCAAGCACAAGGACCCAAATTCGATCCCTGGTACCCGCCCCGTCAAATTTGTTCTATGTTGTCTCATGAATTGTCATCACCCACAGAAAGAGAAAACATTATAGGGTATGGAGAAACATCAAAAGGGAGGAAAAGAACACCCTTTGATCTTTTGTATTCTTTCTCTTTCCTTTAGGACAATTGTGTAAGGTTTGAAATTTTATATTAATGCCTAAATTCTACATTAATAATGCCTAACCTTCATGGAATTTAAAATGCTTAAAAATCAGCTAAAATATATATCCCCAAGTATAAAAATATATATTTAAAGTATGTATTTAAAATTATTACTGAAAGAAGTTTATCTCCAGGGGATATGCAGTTACCAGAAGGTTCTGGTCGTGAAATTTTCTGTTCTAGATTTAACAACTTAGCTTTTATTTTAACTATATATGAATATTTTCTGGAATCTGTATTTTCCTTGAATGTAGTTAAAGCATTTTTATATTAAATTTTGAGAATTTTCTAGCTAGTAGAGAAGAGTAACATTGGTGCCTTGTGAAGTTCTGGCCTTGTTGACACAGATTTCTTTATCTGATACAGTTGGTCTCATGTATCCTAGGCCTCAGAACCATCTGCAGAGTTTTTGTTTTGTTTTGTTTTTTGTTTTTTAACAATTTCAGATGCTTGAGACCAGCATCCAGAGATTCAATTATCACCGGATTAGGTGGTAGGAATAGGGGGCAAGAAATGAGTATTTTTTAAAAAACCTCTTGAGTTGATTCTAATGTTCAGTCAGTGTGAGCCACTGATTTATAATGAAATTGAAAGACTGCAAGTGTACATGAAGATGTGAGATTATCTTTAAGGTACTAGGCAAGCTATGGGTTTGTATCATGGTTTTGTTTTTCTCTTGGAGTCCTAAAAAATAGTTGAAGCTCTGGTCCCATAATGGTGAAGTTGGCCTCTGCCTTTTCTTTTGCACATCTTGTGTGTGCTGTTCATTTGGGAATAAATGTAAATGTCTAAATTCTTGAAGGACATCAGGGTGAGAGGATTAAAGAGTGGGAAGACCAGAGAGGCACAGTGAGGGAGCACATACACTTTTGTTTGTGGATCTGGCAAAGTACATCACTAATCTAGTTATATCCATCATGTCAACCTTGCTTACAAAGTTACTGCTGTCTGTCTGTAGAAATGTGACATTAAGTAGCCCATATACTGTGTTATTTATTTGTTTATAGGTTAATTGTTCTGAATATTGATCTCAAGGGCTCATTTTCCTATTCTTTCTCAAATACCCTTTCAAATCAACAAGCATAAAATAGGACAGCTTCTTCTACACAGGGGACTCTTAAATGATGCAGATTCTATCTACTTGGCACCTTTAAAAAAATCACTCTTGCAAGAAAGCATAATTCAGTATAAATATTGCTACCACTCTAAAAGTTATGGCACAATTTTATGCTCGAATTTTTGGATGCACTAATCTGAGGTACTAAATATTTGGTCACTTGTTTTTTTTTTGTTGTTAACCTAGTTATATATGGATAAATATAGCATACGGACTTTATGCTATGTGAAATAAGCATGACACAGAGAGAAACATGGCATGATCCTATACACGGACACTAAAAATTTGGATCTTGTGGAAGTAGAGAGCAGCATAGTTGTGATGAGGGATCTGGTATGGCTGGGAATGGGGACATTTCGGTGAAAGGAGAAAAATGTCAGGAAGAGTGAGCATATTTTGGAGATCTATTATATAGCATACTGACTATGGTTATATTGTATACTTGAAGATTGTCAAGAGTAGTTTTTAAGTGTTTTCACTACAAAATGATGACTATGAAGTGATGGATATATTAATGGACTTGCTCTAATTATTTAACAGTGAATGCATACATCATTACATCACATTGTATACCATAATTATATATGATTTTTAATCTGTCAGTTAAAGGATTATTTAAAAAATTTAAAAAGGAAACAAAGGTTTAATTCTGAGGTATGGGGCAAACACGGCCATGGTACCTGCATTTTCTACTTCTCACAGTTATAACTATACAGTAACTGCTGCCTTATTTTTGTAATGCATCCATTTTTCAAGGAACAAAAAGTAAATGCCAAGCCTGCTGCTTGGCTGGGTGTGTGTGTGATGAGAAGCTGGGCCAAGGGCTTGGCAAGGGCATTTGAATGCCTTTGGCGGAGTTGCATGTAGACAGGTACACTGTGTAACTGACGGCAGTGCCAGAGGCACAGTCAAGAGATGAGGTGCAAAGTCAGATGGTCAAGAGATCTATGCAGGATCCAAGGCGGTATTGAAGAGTTTGCACAGAGAGATTATTAAGAACAAAGAACCAGACGCTCGGAGAGGACAATTACAAAGTAGAAGCCTCAGCAGCTGAACAGGATCTGAGAGAGAGAAACATAGACACAAAGAGGAATTCCAGGAGCAGTAATAATTAAAGCAGAGATGAGGGCAGGGGGACATGTCAGAGGTAGAGTGAGGTGAGGGGAGACAAGGTAGAGCCCTGGATGAGGCAACCAGGCAAGAAGAGGTGGCTGTAGTTGTCTGAGTGCTGCTCTTGATTTTTGCCCTGCTTTTAGAATATTTCCTTAATATTATTTGGTGTTTGACAAAAAGGATATTTTATTCTTGAAGAACAAGTAGCACTTGACATTAGATAAAGAAAATTCTATAGATGAGAAATATGTTTCCAGATAGCACTGGTGTCGTCTCTGTCAGGTGAGGTTTTGGGGACCATTTCTTCTTAAGTATAATTTCTAAGTAATCTTATACTAAGGCTGTTGCTATTTCTAGGTTCATTTCTGTGCTTATGTGCTCTCGAGTGAAATGGGAATTTTTATAGCCATTAACAGGGCATAGGTGAAATGGTAGAGGGTAAATATGGAACTACCTGGAACGTAAAAGTTCTCAGTCATTACTGAAACTTATTGATAGCTTATTGTAATAAATTAGGGACATGTTCTACCGTAAAAAACAGAATATCAACAAACACTGGCTGAGACACATAAAGATTTATTTGTCTGTGATAATCAAGAAGCACAGTGATAGACATTATAGGGATGATCCTGTGACTCAGTAATGGTCACTAGGGTCCTGTTTTTTCCCCCCTCTCCTATACATGTTTACTATGTTGGTTTTATTACCATGCATGTAGACGTGATTGCTAAATGACTCTTAATTCAGTGTTCTGGGTAATAAGGAGAAGGGATTGTGTGGTCGATACAGAGTTGAGAGCTTTTCTTTCCCATAACAAATTACCGTTAATGATGTCACCTGGCCACCTAGTGCTGAAACTGAGTATAGAGAAATGAGTGTTGTCACATGAAACATGGTCACCTCTATCCAAAATGAATAGTTTGTAAGTTAGATGATGAAATTAGATGTTGGGTAAAAAGCTCCCAGTGTCTAACAAACCTATGGATAAATGCTAAACCACAGTGATGCCTCGGTTTATGCACTTAATTCATCCCATGATATGGGGGAAGATGGCTGCATTTGTGTTTGTGTGAGGAAGATGGCCGTGGTTGTGTTTGTCACCCAAAGTGGAGTTTATGAACAGAAGCAAAATTTTGATGAATGCTTCTGTTAGAAAACTTAATTGTTCCTCAAAAGAAGCATTCACAAACCAAAGTATTACTATAAATGAATTGTTAGTACCTTTGAATTGAACCCATTGAATTACAAAGGTCTACATTAATAGTGGGATTGGTCAGATGACCTCTACTTTAGCCACAGTCAATGGAAAAGATCTTCCTAAGGATGGCAATGTTTCTGTAAATTAAAAAATAATATGCTAGAGCAAGAAACGTTTTGTTAGTGTTTGCACCAGGTTTATGATTGAGTAAAATTTCTTTTTGTATATTTCTAGTCTTTATTTCCTCCTACCCATTCTACTCTTCTAAACCAGCAATAAAACCTTGATACCTTAGTGATAATATGGAATTTTGACCTCATATCTTCTTTTTTTGTTTTTAAATTTAATTTTTCTTGTTTTGTTTTGTGTTGCTATTTTTTTGTTTTTATTTTTTCTTCTGCTTTCTTTAACTTAGTTGGTGTCTATGTTGTTTTCCTCTTCTCTAGGTAGTTTCTTTACCTGAAGTTCCCATAACAATACTATTATCTCATTTCTTGTTTTCTTTTCCCGCTTTTGAAACTCTTTCTCTCCAAGTTTTAAGGTGCTGCCTCAGTAACTCCTATCTTCTCAGTTACTCTTATTTTCTTCTCCCCATTCTAGTCTCTTTGCTCTCTTACATAGCCTTCTGTCCTCCTGTACCTGTTTTCCACCTTACTGATACACAAACGTCAACAGCCACAAAGCTTCTTAAATCACAAAGTACACCTCCTTCCTGCTCTAACTCATCCTTACTCCCACAGATATCTTCTTATAAGCCTCCACACAACTAAAAGTACTGCAGTAGAATCTGACCCCATAGCAATTTTTCTACTTCTTACCTATTACTATGTCCACTACTGACCTCTCCTGCACTGACTTGTACTTTTCTTTCATTCATCCTTCAGACTCTTCCCTGTACTTCTCCCATCTCAGAATAACTATTCATATTTGAACACAGGTTGCACAGAGTATTGGTAAAAGGGTGAAAAGGAAATGCAAAGTCTATCTTATATAAGTGATATATGATTGAGTTTGTTGATGTTGTTATAATCAAAAGCAATTCTTTCCTCAAAACATAGGGATAGAGTCCAAATCACTTAACAACCAAGGGTAAATACTATCTCTGGACATATAAAACTGAAAACACATTATGGGAAGGCAGTACCTCACCAAGAATATTCATTTCAACTACAAGCTTTCCTCACCCCCCAACCTACTAGAACTCCACTTACAGAACCAAGCTGGGGTAAAAAACAAAAACAGACATAAATATACACAGGATCATGGCAAAATTAGGCAAAAAAGACCCCCAAGTTCTCCTCTCTTATGGCAAACAAGGGGGCAAAAATGGAGAGGAAAGGAGATAACAGATACTAGAGATCTGCAAAATGTTTTTTTGTTTGTTTCTTTGTTTTTGCGACAGGGTCTCACTATGTAGTTGAGGCTGAACTGGAACTCACTATGTAACCCAGGCTGGTCTCACACTCATAGTGATCCTCCTGCCTCAGGCTCCCGAGTGCTGGGATCCTGTACAAAATGTTTAAAGAAGAAACTAAGAAACTTGGTGAGCTCAAAGTGTACATGACTCAAAAGTACATGGAATTATCTATCACTCAAAATGTCCAATGTGGAAAACTGTATAGACTTAAGTTGCAGAAATGATCAATGTGAAAAAAGAGTGTCTGAAATCGAGGAAATAATGGTAAATTATGACGAAGTACTCAGAAAAGCTACAAAAAAGATAAGAGAACCAGAAAAAAATCATCCAGCAGCTACTAGACAACACTGAGACCAACATAAGACTAATTGAAATTAGAGAAAAACTAGAAGACAACACAGATGGAATTGTTAATTTATTTACTGAAATCATAACAGGAAAATTTCCAAATACAGGAAAAGAGCCCAGCACAAGGAAGCAGGGCCTTCAGAACAGCAAACAACTATGATGAAGAGAGAAGAAGCTCTCCAAGACATATCATAATCAGTTTTCCAGATACCTAACAACAACAACAATGGCAAAAACAATAGCATCCCAGAGAATTCAAAAAGATGTCATAGAAAAACAAACAAACAAACAAACAAACAAATCAACAAAGACATAAAAAAACAAAACCAATATATAAAGATAAACCTATTAAAAATTATAGCAGACTTCTCAACACAAATCTTAAATTCCAGGAGTGCTTGGAGTGAAGTATTTCAAGCCCTAAAAGCAAACATCTTCCAGTCCAAGATGAACATATTCAGCAAAAGTTTTCTTCAAAGTAGATGGAGAAACAAGGAAATTTCAAGAAAAAGAAAAACTCAAAAGATTTATGAATACTAAGCCAGCACTCCAGAAAATACTCAAGAATATCCTAGACAGAAACAAGGAAACCCATAATGGCAAAAATGTAGATGGAATGAAAATATCAAGCAATGCCAATAAATGACAACAACAACAACAAAAATGACAGGAAAAGTAAAACAAAGGAGTCACTGACAGAGAAAGAGTGCAATGACAGTAATTTATCAACACCTCTCAGTAATATCTCTCAATGTTAATGCCTCAACTCTCTCATTAAGAGACACTGATTGCCAGGCTGTACCTAAAAATGGAATCCAAAAGTCTGTTGTATTTAAAAAACTCATCTAATCCAAAATATATTCATAGGCTGAAAATAAAAGGATAGAAAAAAAGCAGGGGTAACAGTTTTAATCTCAGACAATGTAAACATCAAGCTAAAACTGATCAGAAAAAAGGTCATTCATACTAATTAAGGGAACAATCCCATAAGAAGAGATAACTCTTATGAATATTTATACACTGAACACCAGAGCACCTATCTTCATAAAACAAATACTGCTGAACATAAAATAATCAAATAAATACAGTACTAATGCAGTCATAGCAGAGGCTCTTAATACCCCACTTTTATAAAGACATAGATCAACTATACAACAACAACAACAAAATAAAATGAAGAAATGGTCAACCACACCCTTGAAGAGGTGCACCTGATAGGTATCTACAGTGTCTCCCACCCTACTATAACAGAATATACATTCTTTTCTGTAGTGCACAGTATGTTCTCCAAAATAGATCACATACTAGTCTACGAACACTGCATAAATAAATATAAAAGAAGACAGATTTACTATCTGACCATTAAGCAGTAAAAGTAGAAATCAAGCACAGAAGAAACCACAGAAAAATTTGAAGCACTTGGAAACTTAATAATACACTCCTGAATGCCCAGTGAATTACAGAAGATATCAAGGAAGAAATCAAACAATTTCTGGAAATTAATGGCAAAGCCTGTAGAACACACCAGAGTGTTTGAAAACGGAGGGAGCTGAAAATAAATAACCTAATGAGGAATCGTAAGATACTTGAGAAAAAACAACAACCCAAGCCCAGATTGAAATGAAAGCAGGAAATCATAAAGATTAGAATGAAATCTATGAAAGAGAGCACTATATTAAATACGCACTGTGTTTTCTGAAAGTTCAACCATATCTGATTCCCAAGAGTATTTAAGGTCATAATAAAGTAAAATAATTTTATTAATTTTTTTATGCTCTTAGGTCTTTCTTGCAACCTTTGTGAAACTAAAAATACTCTTGAAATATCTGAAATATAATCCTGATTGGCTAACATGGGCAAAGTATATATTAACTGTTCTGAAGATACCTTTATTTTATGTTTTAAACATTTTCTTAAAGTATGTGGACTAAAGTGCAGTTAGGTTATGCTTTCTTAATTATGGAGCACTTTTATTTTTAGATTAATCTGGTACCATTTAAGTATGTAACACAAATACACACATAGACCTATCATATAATACAATATGTGCATGCAATGGTCAGACAACTTATACTTAATTTACCAGCTTTTACGTAGTTATACCATGGACATAATTTTTCCTTTTTCCAGTCCTCCAAAATATTTAATCCTGAATTTGCAAGTCTGAAGGTAAGATTCCTGGGTGCATCAAAGTGAGAAATTTGTATTTCAAAAGACATTGCCTGCCCATTTAGCCCAAGTTTGAATTTCCTAATTTTTTCTGCCTTATCATAAGTCATAGTCGATTTTGAGAAGCTCCTGCCCCAGGTTTTAAAACATTTACCATTGTACCAAAATTTAGAAATTGCCGGTCAAAAGTTTAAACATATTATCCTGGCTGTAGTCGTCAAGGCCTCTATAAAAGCAAGCTGTATATTTTCCTAGATGAAGAATGGAGGTCGGGGGAGAAGGAAACCAAAATCAATTGTTAGCAAACAGGAAGTTTTGATAAATATTTCAAAACATGGCCCTTTTAGAGAGAATTAAGAACTGTTAGCCAAAATGAAGAGAACAGAATGCCCTTTCAGCTATAGAGGCTATCTTGTATCACAATAATATCACCTTTTTCTAAGACACAGGTAACCAAAAATTTTCCAGGGAGGTAAGAAAAGCACTTTCCATTCCAGAGCAAATAACCACAGAGCTTTCCCAACACATCCCAGTGTTTCTAGCCTCTTAAATGGCTCTTAATTCAAACTTTCCTGTTGATAAGTCCCAGAGAGTTCATAAGAACCCCGGGAAAGTAGTAAATCTAGTGTCTCTGTAGAATGGCTTTGAACGTCCAGCTGAACACTGCCTTCGAGGGTGTTGTCCTAGTCCTAAATGGGCAGCTCTTTGGCCAAACTGAATGCTCTGCCAGGCCTTAAAGAGGGAGGCCTTTCCTACCTTACATTTATTTCTGCAGCCCCTTCATTGTAGAATCTTGGTGCAAGGCGTCCTGTAGTGTGCAGCTTCTGGATGGCACTGAAACCCTGCTGCCTATCCCTGAACAAATCTACATTTGGGTACTAAAGATATTTACCGTATCATGAGAAGAGAAAGATGGAAGAAACCAAAGTAAAACAAAACAATCGAGTATCCTAAACAAGCAAATACCCGGAACATTTTTTTTTTTTTAACCTCGGAATCTCTTCTCACATCATTCAGTGCCACAAATTGACCTGTAGTGGATCCAAATGGCCACAAACAATGAGGGGCTCATCTCACCCTACATGTCACTGTGGAGCAACCTAAGCGAAGGTCCAGATGGCGAAGACAGCAGATCCTTGGACTGCATTTCCCAGTGGGCAATGCGGCAGAGCCATCAGCTCCCTGAACAGTGTCTTTCCTTTTGCCAACAAAAGCATTTATAGGCAGCGGATGCAAGAACAGGAAAGGAGGGAGATTTCGGAGAGCAACTGTCCTTAGCAGGTGCTGGGATGTCTCCTGCAGTTCTGATTATGGGTTTGGCTAGTGGTGAGCCATTAGTCCATTTTTTCTGAAGCACCTCTCACCTCATTAGCAGGAAACTGGAAAATTTTTGTTTCTCAGGAGCTGGATCCTTACCTCCTGGCTGGCTACCCCCAAACTCTTACTGGCCACTCAGGTCCGTGTGCTTATGTTTGCTTGCTTGTTGCTGACCTATTGAAAGGAGACCATTTATTTTGATAAAAAGGAGAAAGGATTTATTCAAAGCTAGCCCTAAGGAAACACAAAGCCCTCATCACCCAGATCACCATCTCAGGTTAGTTAGGGTCTTTTATGGCACAGAACAATGTGGGGAGGAATACAGTGGAACACTAGACATATCCAGTCTTGTTTCATTCCTTTTAGGACTGGGATCTTTCCTTTTCTTGCCTATGGGAAGGAAACTGGACTTTGACCTCCTGGTCCCATTCACTTAGGCTAAGATTCCAGGTCATGGTTTGTACCCTAGACTTGAGGAAGTTTGGAGAAACCACTTGTCTTTAAAGGAAAGAGATCTAATGTTTAAAGTTGCATATCGTCGTGATGGTTATATTCTGATTATTTAAAAAATTAGATCTGAACATCACACTTAAGTATAATGGATCTAGAAGCATATAATTAAATTTGTGTTCATTTTTATTTTATAATAGATACATTGTTTTTATTATGACTTTCCCTTCTTTCTTACATACGTAGTAACATCTTATACGTAGTCTCTCAAATCATAATTGTTTTCATTATTTACTGTTTCCTGGAAGTAGTTCACGGAGATCTTCCTCATTCTTTTTCACTGTTAACTGGTATTTCAATGTGTGAACAGACTATGGCTTATTAAAAAAAAAAATCTACATTTGGGTACTAAAGTTATTTACCGTATTTTATGATTAGTGAAAACAGATTGAGGATATGTGTTTTGATACAGTTGGAAGAATTTTGTCAATATTAATTCCTTGAAGAGAATTTGTTGTATTTAAATATAAATATATGCATAGTTTTGTTAGATACTTGAAAATTCCCCTCTGTTAAGATTGCCACAGTTTGCATCCTAACTAGCCATGTATAAGTGTCTGCATCCACCACTGCCTCATCTTCCAAGGTGTTGTTATATTTTTTAGTTTTTGCCAAACTGACAGTAAGAAATGGTATTTCAGTGGAGTTTTCATAGATATTTCTCCCATTATGAGTTACGGGGAACATCTTTTTATAGGTTAGGCAGCCAGGTGTACAATTTTGTTTTGTTAATTGTGTGTTCATATCTTTTGCCAATTTTGCTCTTAGCTTACCCAAACTTTGCTGCTTTTTTATTCACCTGGCAACAACCACAAGACCCGAGGAAGGAGATCTAAGTATTATGTGCAGGCAGAAGTTCCCAGATGCTTAACCTGGGTTCTGTACCAGGCTGGTGGTTTAAAAAGTCAGCTAAGTAATGCAGATGAACTGTATCTATCTTCAGGTTTGAAATTCAAAAAGACACAGGTCATTCTCGGGATTCTGCGTTTTACACAACTACCCTGGAGGTTTTGGTGACCAACCATGTGTGCAGGAACTATTGATAAGACTGTACTCCTGTAACACTGGCTTCAGGACCCTTCACTGGGAAGAGGAACGATCAGCTAGAGGAAGATGGGCTTTAGCAGTAGTGGTGAACCTATGACATGGGTGCTGCAGCAGGCTCTGTATTGAAAACTCTCAAAGGTTCACTATCACGGGCTAAAGGGATGGCTGGAAAAAATGTTCACAACCCAGGAATGCACCAGAAATCTTACCCATATCTTACTAGTTGGCTTTGTCCGATGTGGAGAGAATGGGGTACTATTCAATTCATTTCTAATTCTCCATACACAATTGGATCTGGGCACATTGCCCTGAGGACTGGGAATAGCCCAGTATTGGATAAAATCTCGTGTTCTTTAGCTGCCCAGACTATCTTCACATTGCCACCTGATTTTTCATCCTCTTTTCATTTCCCTGACTGTTATATCTCTCAGATTTATACTCATTTCTCAGTACTACCTCCAACTCTGCTTGTTTGGGTGACCTGATTTTCTAGATTGCTGACTTTGGTTCACTCTGTTCCATTTGTTTTGTTATGGTCTCTTGGTTCCAACTGCTCTTTTGGCTCTGGGCAAGAAATTCCCAGTTCTGGGGACAGTGACCACAAGTGCTGTGATTTCTGTGTGAATAGAGTTTAGGGGCAATAGCAGTGTAGTCGAAATGTGGAATTGGGGTACCTCTCCTGAAGTTGGCTTTTCATGAGGGCTTAGTTTTTACTTAAATTTACTGTTTATTCAGATGCAGCTCATGGGGATTGATACGTAAAGTGCTTCTGAACTGCTTAGAGTGCTCACGAATGCACATGTAGTAGGCTGGTTTAGCTAGGATGGACTGTGTTGCATGAATACCTTCAATCCCTAGATTATATTACAGTACTTGCCAATCCAATTACAGTCTAAATCCTCATTTTCACTTTTAAAAACTCTACCCTTTTTCTGAATAAAAAAACATTGAGATCTCTAAAATGTAGAAAAACTTTTGGTTTTTGTAAAGGAAAACACTATGCATAATGATATCCTTATTTAGAGAATGGATGGGAATCTTGTTTTCCTAAGCAACTATTTCATTCAAATAAGTTTGAGAAGGTGAACTGGACCAAAGAATTGAGGTTTAAGAGTAGCTAGAGAAGGCAAAACGAGGAATCAGAGGAGACCATAGTTCAGAGTCTGTCCATACACAGAGAGAATGCATCTAGACTGCGTCTGCTTGGATTTGTTTGTTTTTCACTTTCTGAGATTCTGGCCTAATTTTCATACTTCTAAAGTTTACCTTTAATGTCAGAATCCCCAAATTGAGATTACATTAATATAGACCAGAAATCATTCGGAGCAAGCACAAAAACCCAACTGTAAGTTAAATCTGAGACGTGGCCAAGGGTCATAGGAATTGGAAAGACAAATTCAAGTGTGCTCTTCTCCCAGGTAATAAAAGTCCTTCAAGTCACAGATGTTTAAATCTGTGTTTTGGTACTGGGGATCAAGCTTGGGACCTTGTGCTTTCGAGGTAGGTAGTGGCACCACTGAGATAAATCCCCCCACTGAAATTTAAATCTGGAAGAAAAAATTTTAGTGGTACTTTTGGTGTATATCTGATTTACAGTCTGAATATTCTTTTGGAATTATACAATATTCCAGGAAGAAGAAAAGAAATTTTAAAGATAATTTTAAGAGTCACTTTAAAGAAACAAAACACATCTTCCTCTCCTATAAATGTAAACAAGGTCTTCCTTGTTTGCTTTCTTTAGATCAATTTCTTCCTGATTTTGCCTGCCTTCTAGGTTTATTTCATTTATGAGTAGATTAAATTTCAATTGATACCTTTAACTTCCTTGCAAACATATTTTCTTTAATATTCCCCTGAAACATATTGATTCTGCATGTCATTTGGAAAAAATATGCTATTGGAATAAATATGGCATTGTTAATTCCATAGAATTGCTTCTTTGTTTTTTCTCTTTGTAAGCTAGAAGAAATAAAAATTTATTTTAAGATTTTGGTTGAACTGTTATAATTAGACCAATCATATGGAAACAAAGTATTTACATTTACTATGTAGGAGGTACAAATTCTTGCCCTGCTGTTATTTGTTGCTTTATGTGATTAAAGTAAGGGCAGCACATAAATCAAAGGTGATGTACCTGAAAGGCATAGGCCTTTTGGATTTACTTCATACAAGCCTAATAGCTGCTCTTGAGCACGTTTTGATAAAGAGGAAACTTGAGCTCATTAAAACCTCTGAATTTTGATCAAACTCAGTAATATTTATCAAAAAACCCTCTAACTTAGTATTCATTTAATGAATAGTAGCTATATAAGAAAGACAGTATTGCTTTTTTATTGGCTCATTCAAGAAAGATTATTTTTCATCTCCTCTGAGTAAAGACTAAGAGAGGATGTGGTTGGGTTAGATGACAGAAAGAGTTTTCTTCAGGCTAGGATTTTCTTTGTGGTTATGAGCTCTCTTTTCCATCAGGGAAGTGGTTTCCAGTGTCAAAGCAATTGTATTGAGTCTTCAGGTGACCCAAATGCTTTTTGTCTCTACTGTAAAAATGT
Source organism: Fukomys damarensis (assembly GCF_012274545.1). Classification (NCBI taxonomy): domain Eukaryota; kingdom Metazoa; phylum Chordata; class Mammalia; order Rodentia; family Bathyergidae; genus Fukomys; species Fukomys damarensis. The sequence goes on along the minus strand of NW_022900914.1, from coordinate 16,239,351 downwards.
TTGTACTTTCCATTCTGCTATGGGTAACCATTTCATTTGCAATTTTGAAATTTTAAAACCTTGGCAAAGTTTTGGGGACAAGCAAATGAGAACAGATGGGATGGCTAACTTGCACAGTCTTTGAGATCTCTGATGACCCCAATGATTCCATTGTCCAAAATAGGATGGAAAATCTTGTGATAAAGGGCTTAAATTTCTGCCTCAAAGTGAGGTAATAAGATATATTGTGAAAAAGGCTGGTTTCTTTTTAAAAACAAATAATAAAACTATGCATAATAAAATAAAAGTAAAAATTCTTTGTCTCAGACATCATATGATTGTCCATAGTGGACCCCAAACTAGACTTCAATGGGAAGTCACTTTCTTCAAGTATGTGGGACCATGGCACTGAAAGGCCCAAGGGCAGCCCATCTGTGCTTTGACTGTGATCACGTGGTCTGGAACAAAAACCACGAACCAATACAGTTCTGTCATTTGTTTATTTGAACATAGCTACTCGAAGGAAAATTGCCAGTTAGTCACGGAACTTGAGGTCAAAGAGTCAGAATACTGAGTTATAGCAAATTTAAGAGCCAGTATAAACTATAGACGATTAGGATTTTCTTCAGTGCAGAGCCAAGAATGAAATAGGCATTCAGAGAGAAATTGAGATGGCCCAGGAGAGAGATTAAAGGGCTTTTTTGCTTCCAGTTTCTTGAAAACTCTTGAAAATATACAAATCCTGAGATTAAGGATGCTTAGAGTATTTTTAAATACATTCACTTTACTCAAAATGTTGCTTATTTTCTTTGTAGCTAGGCAAGCTATCCTAATCAGTTATACCAAAGCACAAATAATTTTTGCAAGAACGTGGTCAAGAAATGATATTTTAAACATTACTTATTTCATTGCTTCATTTTACCTCTGCTATGGATATATTTCTTTTTGAAACACAGTGTTATAAATGTTTTAAGTGATATATTTTAGTGATATTTCTGGAAAACTGAAAATGAAAAACACTTCAATATTTTGATCCAAATCAATATACATATTAAATTAATTATTGTTTTGTTTTGTTTTAGTACCGGGGATCGAACCTGGGCCCTTGCGCTTGCAAGACATAAATTAATTTTTATTTTTAGTAGTTTTGATATATTCTGTCTTTTTTCCTGAGTTACAATAAGTCATATTCAATGATTAAAAGATAGATGATGATAAACAATTTAATTAAAAAAGAAACTTATCTAAATATGTGAAAGCAAGCAGATATATATGCAACGTTTAAATTTCTGTATGTATAGGTATCTCTTCAGTGCCTTATGCAAGAAATTGTTGCAGTTTATAGAATCATGCTCTTTGCAAGTGGACACTTAAATGTATCTATTTTAAAGCTTTCTGCTTACTGTTAATCCAGTTTCATCATCTTTTCCACTGTGGCCACAGTGGCAGAATATGGAGGAAGTGGGGGCTTGAGGCTTCATCTGGGTGTCCGTCCATCCTCTGACTCCACTCTTAGGCACTGTGTTTGCTGTTTTGTGGACAGCATGGAAGCCCATGGAGAGGACAAAGTCTTTCTGTGACTGCCCCTGTGTGGTGCACCCATGTGTTCTCTTAGGTTAGTCTGGCCCTTGCTGTTGCTCGTGACATCTGTTGGAAGGAAAGTTTCCAGCCAACTGGTGTGCTTGATTTTCTGGAAGCAACATTTGCTTTTCTTCCAGCCTTGTCTGTCGTGCCTTCGTCCCCTCAAGAAGCTGACATCTCTTCCTGTATTTCCCCCACAGCCGTTCTTTGGATTAGTCCTCCCATGTACTGGCTCAGAAATTGTCTACACATCCTCAGCCCCTTTTTGTAGTCTATTCTATGAAGGTGAGATCCTTTGCTACATGCTACGAAGGCTGTGGAAAGTTGGGACAGGGTGCCGAGGAACGCCAGATCCTTTTATGTTCCATTGGAAGGGATGCTCCACTGGTCTTCATTCTTCTTAATCTCTAAGCCAGAAAAAGGTACCATTCTTTATATTCAGAAATGACCTATAAACTTCAAAGGAAACTTGTGAATCACCCACTTCTTAGTCTCCACGGCTGGGGAAAGAGATAAAAACCTAATTACACAATATAGTTTTGGAATTCCAAAACTCTTCCCTAAGAATCACCCAGGGATTCTCCAGCACGAGTATTCACAAATCTCCAGCCAGGGAGACAGTTGTCAGTAATTCTGTCTTTCTGGAAACTCTACTCTTCATAAACACTTATATTGATTCTCAGGAGGAGAAACATCCTTTATTCCTCTATCTTTTCAATACCACTTCATCTGGCTCTCTTGCCTTCATCTTTGTATTTCTTTCTTTCTTTTTTTTTTTTTTTGGATGTGGGTTTGGTGGGGGTTGGCAATTGATGGAAATTTTCCATCTTTCCTCTTACTAAGTCCTGGCTCCGGTTCCAACCAAGGACAGATTCTTATCACTATGGGATGAAACACACATCACATCCTTTTTTCTCTAGAAAGACATGGTATGGGAGACCAGATGGGACGAAGGAGACCCAATTGGACTCCCCAGTGAGCTCTGAGAAGAAAGAGGGCATGCGAGTGAGCTAAAACACTTCAGAGAGGTAAAGACACCAGAGATTAAATTGTTTACCTGGAGAAGTACTGTGGAAGGTGGGCGACAGATAAATCCTGTGGGACTCTAATTGCTTGTGCCCATGTCTGAGTGAATAAAGCCAAGGTGTGCCAGTCACTTGGGGCTCAAGTTGAAGGCAGACATGACTCCTCTGGACCCCCAGATTTTAAACTATTTCTGCGTCTCTTTATTTTCCATCCTCATCACCCCTTGGTCAGGTTCAAGCTCGTAGGCTGGTTACTACAACATGGAAAATCCTACTCTACCTATGCATCAGAGTTGATATTTGTTCTTAACCCTCAGAATTTTATTCAGTTCTTTTCAAATAGGAAAGAACTTCATAAACAATTGTTAAAGAATAAAGCTGGGAATAGTTCGGATATATTCAATTTTGAGAAAAAAGTGTAAGAAGCTGTCAAGAGAGATGGAAAATATCTGATGTATAGTTGTATAAAGATTAGAATGGACTTATGAAAAGAACCAGGTCCACGCAATCTAATTCCTTGCTGACATTCTTTGTTGAAAATTAATGATTAGAGGGTGATATATTAATAGTATATTATATAAAATTTAACTCAGGCAGAGTGTATTTTAAAAAATACTATGGGAAATGGATTAGAGAATCAATATTAAAGCAAATAGCCAATTAATAGAAACAAATATGTTTTAAACTGTGCTCACACTAGATAAAGTTATTAAGCATTTCAGTTTGTGAGCTTTAAAAAAAAAACTCATTTTACTTTTTACTTGGCTAACTTGACCAAATCAACATGCTGCCTTGGAGCCTTAGACACCAAGTTGTGATTTATTGTTGGATGAGACAAATAAATATAGATGGGCTTGGGTGTTTATGAAATTTTTATTTCATAAGACTACTGGTAGGATTGACTTATTTAGTATAATTACTAGTGTACATTTCCTTTAAAGTTTCCCTAATTTTTAAATGAAGAATTATATTTGGAGTATGGCAGATTTTAGGAAAATCTGGAGAAAATGAGTTATCAGTTTCTGCTTATTGTAGAAAACTTTGTTCTCTTAAATTCAGAAAGACTGCTTCAGAAGCACTCTCTGCTGAAATTGTAGTGAGATCACTGTTTAGTGACTGTCCCACTGGACATGGTAAATTAGGTAGCGATTACTTTCTATTTATCTTTGCATTACCAGCAACCATCACAAAGCCTGGGACATAGTAGGTGCATAAAAATGGCTTAGTACACGAGCAAGTAAGAATTAGAAACTCCCCTACCAGTCTTAACAAAACTATCCCTCATGTTTCCTAAGCCTAACGTGAGATCTTGTATATCCAACTGCTCCTGAAATGTCTCCCTAACTCTTAGGTCCTGCCTGAGAGATAAGTTCTTAATTTGGATTTCAGATTTAGATTTCTAGAAGGTATCTTGCTTGCTGGGGCATTGCTAAGTCCCGAGGTCTGGTCAGGTTACCGTAAAGAAACTGAACTTTACTTCCACAAATAAACACCCCAATACTAGTTTTTGACTGCAGGCCATTTCAACCTGAGCAGCTTCTGCTAGTAACCATCGCACATCCTTTGATTTGTCTTTTGTGACCATGATTTTGTCCTAGAGAGACTTTTGCTTCCATGGTTGTGGGGTCTCAACCAGCTTAGAATCTCTGAATATTCATATCAGAAAACAATGTTCTCCAACTTTCATGTTGCTTTGCATGTTGGGATTTTTAACTGCTGGCCTGAATTTCAGCTCACAGGAGTCCAGTCTTTCGTGTGAGTCAAGTGGCTCCATGAGAGTCCGTCTCTGACTTCCTGCTTTGGTCCACAGAGAGTTGGGCAATTGGATAATGTTTAAATCTTCCTCAGGCTCATATGACCCTGGGACAGGATGGCTTTTCTCACTGTTCTCTTATCAGCTACCTTTTTGGTCACCAAGAAGTTTGAGCCCAAAGTGCTCCCAGATGGCTGAGAAGCTCCCAACAGGTGCACACGGCATTGTGCTCTGATCTGGAATTTTCCCCTTGAAACAGTCATCTGCCTCGACGTCATTCCTGGGGACCATGCTCAGCACTGCTTGGACTGATGAAGTGAATTGGACAGTAAATGTTTGATATGGACTACAAGTCTCATATGTCTAATGCATTGTACCGAAACATTCCCAGATCAACAAATACATTTCTAGAAATTATTGCACTGTAGTGCTCTTTTTTTATTAGTATTTTTTGGAGTACTTGATGGTTACAGTCATCTTAGGGAGAGGTACATGTACTGAACATATCTTGATTCTTTTTATTCCCTTTTTCCTTTTCACTCCCTCCCTTGCTCCATCTCTAGATCCCCCTTTTCATTGTTATTATTATTATTTTCATGTCTGTGGCATATAAAGATCACATCCATTAAGGGTAATTGGTACACGTGCACAACACCATTTAAATCTTTTTACTTCCCTTCCCTTCCCCTCACTCCCACTTCTCGTTGTGTGTCTGATTTATTTCACTTAACATTATGTTTTCAAAATGTATTCATCTTCCTGGAAATATCTTGAACTTAGCCTTTTTTATGGCTATGTAGCATTCCATTATGTGTAGGTACCACATTTCTTGTATCCATTCATATCCTGGTGCACGTATAGGCTGCTTCAAAGATTTAGCTATTATGAATCGTAGTGTGGTAAACATTGGTTTGCATGTATCTCTATAATATGTGCTGTTCTTAATAAAATACATAGGTATGAGAACAAATACAAGAATGTTGGTCTTTGCATACACTCTTTCTTTCTTTCTTTTCTTTTCTTTCTTTTTTTTTTTTTTTTTTTTTTT
>NW_022900914.1:16217527-16233876 GCF_012274545.1 Fukomys damarensis | reverse complement strand
TTTTTTTTTTTTTTTTTTTTTTTTTTTTTTTTTTTTTTTTGTGGTACCAGGGATCGGACTCGGGTCCTTGCGCTTGCGAGGCAGGCCACCGAATAGGTGAGCTAAATCCCCTGGCCCAAATCTAGTCTCAATCTGTCAACAATTGCTTTTCTTTTCTTTCTTTCTTTCTTTTGTTTGTGCATACACTCTTAAAGCTATTGACTCCTTTGAGTGTCATGGTTGATGACTTGTGTTGAAGTGCAAGCATCTATTGTAGGAAATATTTCAAAGAATGGGTCAGACTTCTTATTCGGAAAGGGAAAAGGTATTATTTGAAGGGTTCAAATAACTTAAAAGAATGTATTTGTCTCCTACTGACGACTTTCTGGCCACCTCTGGAAAATGTGAACTCATTTATCCAAGGAAAGAAGTGTTGGTGATAATAGCATTTAGAACATCCAACCTCTCTTACTATAGTCTGTTCATCTGTGTGCTCCCTCAGGGACATGGCAAACCCACCCCTGTTAATGTATGCTTTTCTGAATGTGTTTCTAATGATGGCGGTTCCAAACCTGCTGAATTTCCTTCACGATCTCAACATATTTTACCTTCTTTTCCTTTAGCAGATGTGATTAACTGTTATATTCCTAAAATGATTATAACCAGCACATAAACTATCTCTACAACAAAAATCTTCACATTTGCATCAAAAGTTTCTGTGTCTCTAAGATTCTAGAGGAAGACATCTTGCTCTTTGACAAGATTAATTCTCTATTTTTGCATAGACTCTCATTCTCCTCTCCCTATTTTGACAGCACTCCCTAGTCGGGTGGCGAATCATTGTATTTCACCAGGTCTCTTGTGAAAAAATAACCATTCATTTGCTGCTCTTATTTAATATTGTAGTGTTATATAATCACTTCTCTTTCATTGCAAAGCTCAGTAGAATAAGTTCTGAGTGCTTCTTATTATTCCTTAAAACTTTAATCTGGGCCTTAATGAATTTCCATCAGTCTTGGATGCTCATCACTCTGGTGAAGCTTTTATGTTTTCAAGATTAAAAATAATCTCTTAGCCCTGTCTTCTTGCCCTCATCTTCCTTGGACCATCTGCAACTTCTTTGCAGTAGCAATAAATTGTATAATCTCTTCTTGAGTAGTTCTTTTTGCTTTCATACTATCTTAAACCCACTAAAGCTTCTCTCTACCTTTTAAGAAGTAACAGCTTCATTGAGATATCATTCAGATGTCATATGAATGGCTTTAGTCAATAGAATATGGATGAAATGTGCCTGCCATTCCAGGACTGCTCCACAGGTACATGCCGTGCTATTTTCCACGCTGTCTGTCTTTTTGCCTTGATTGTGATGCTCTAAGCAACAAGTCACAGATAATGGAGGCACTGAGGGAAGAAGTCTGAGTCTGGGAATTACCCCTGGGAGGGGAGCCTACTGGTACTCAGGAGCACTTCCTTAGATTTAAGGTGGGCAGAAAATATGTGTCTTTCTGTGCAATTTATTGTTCACTTTCAGACGTGTTGCCCTAGAAGCTGGTGTCACATCAGCCAACATAAGATGGAAATATAGAAGCATGTGAGCATCGCCTGTGCCTGTGCTGATGTATTAGTAATTTTGTTTGCCAAATTCATTACTGAAAACAACCTTTAATTTTTCTTTACTCTATTTGTGCGACTGTTTTTATTCATTCACCATTTGTATTTATTTTTTGCAAGCTGCCTAATTATGTTTTTGTTAATGCTTCCTGTAGGTGTTTGTCTTTTCCTTGTTGATTCTTTGCATCTTAAAGGACATGATGGTTTATCATCAGATTTTTATCGCAGATTGAGAATACTTTTTCATAATTTTGTACTTTGTCACGTTTTACTTTTTTATTGCACATTTAGTAGTTTTACGTAGAAAATTTATGTTTTCTCTTTATATTTTTATCTCCAGTGTCATTTACAAAAAGTCCTAACTCCCCTTAAGTTACATTGTAGTACTTTTATACATGTTTTTAAAAAACATGTAAATCTTGAATTAATTTTTAATGTAATGTGGAGTTTAACTTAGGATAAAAATCTTTTTCCTCTGAGAATCTGAAACTCTTCCTTGTAGCAGGCACTTAACTAATATTTTTAAATTCAGTTATTGCCTTTTAAAAATTTAGGGTTAGATTAGATCAATAGTTCTTAGAGTGTAATCTTGGTGCCAACACTATCTGTGACACATGCAGGTTTGGAAATGCGAATTCCCGGATCTCACCCCAGAGTTGTGAAAGGGCCTGGAAATCTACGTTTAACGACTGTGAAGGCAATTCCAGGGGTTTGTCAAGTTTTACGAGCCCTGGAATGGATATCGAAGGCCTCTTAGAGCTAACAACTCTTAGGAGAATGACCTGTGACGTGTTTGCCTGTATTAGCAAAGACCATTGTTGTGGAAGCATGATTCATTTCTTATTTTCTGCAGAGTGATAAACAGAAAAAAATGTATCTGAGGCCAGCCCTCCTGGGGGAAAATTGTGACTATGAAGAGGGTCACATTACTTGGTGCGTCTCTTCCTCCTCAGATGTGCACCGCTGGGAAACTTCATTCTAACTGCGGATTCAGGGGAGAGTTCCAGCCACCTCCCTGGGTTCCACGCACACACAGAAAGATCATCCGACTCTGACGGACTGCTCAGGTCTCTGGCCTGTCCCTGGGTGTGAGTGTGGTGTCCCTAACATCTGTCCTTTTGTGTTGTGCACAGCTCTCCTGGACCTAGCAGTACAACTCTTTGGTCCAGGAGACCCTTGAGTTGTCCCCATAACGATAGAGATCTGAGTCTAAGCAACTATTTTTCATTTTCACCAATTCTGCCTGTGGTTGCCCACTGGCTTGAAAATATCATTCTTTCCTTTTACCCATTGTACTGTCGGAAGATTCCTCCAGAAAGAATTTCATAGATATCAGGCTGAGGTTCACCCTTTAATGGCTTTGTTTTATTTCTGTCCATCTCAGGGTTAAAAGGGATCAATCATGAGAAGCAACTCTTTGTTTTTACCTCCTCTAGAGGGGCTGGGAAGACATTTCAGTTCTAACCCCCACCCCGGGGGACTACAATGGTGGGAATGGGGCTTTGTCACATCTTCAAGGGATAAAAGACGACTTGTTATGCAGCAAACACAAAAGACTCATGAAGACAGCTTGCAGGTTCAAGCTCTTTTGACATATGTCAAGCTGCTCCTGGGTATGTAGTCTTTTGGTATCAGTTTGAAAAATAATAAATATGATCCCATGGAGGGGGATGGTGAGGTGGGGGTAATAGGTGCAGGGACTCAAGACCAAGGTGTAAGAAGGTGGCACTGGATGTGCTATAGACAAGACCTAGTGATCTATTGTGTGTGTATGTGTGTGTACGTGTGTGTGTCTGTGTGTGCGCGCGCATGACCACGTGTGCACACATTGAAATGTCCCGGAATGCATGTTTTTTTTTTTTTTAATTGGGGAATAGAAGTGCCAAGTGCAGGGGGGCATTCTGCTTTCACACCCCGGCTCACACTGGGACACTCAGCCCTGCACTGTTGCTGCTAAGGGACTTGTGTTTAAGGAGGGAGGGAGGCAACTGGCAGGCTGAGGATGCTGATCTTTTCACACGCCCTCCGGATCACCTCTGCTCTGCAGGTTTGTTGTCTCCCTCTGAGCTGCAGCGCTTGTCACAGCCGCTGCAGGGACAGTGGCGGCCCGCCCTGACGTCTCCTCCCTCACCTTTCCTCAGATCTCCTCAACCTTCGCGATCAGCTCTGCCAGCAGCTAATAGCGAGGCGACTGTGGGGAAGGCATGACAGCAACAGCGGCTTGGCATTTACTTTTTCTTTTCTTTTCTTTTCTTTTTTTTTTTTTTCTGCTCATAAAATTCCAGACGTGAGCTGTGGGGAGATGTACAGGGGCATGCATGGGGGTTTGGAGAAAGGGCGAAATCTCTAAAATCTGCCCTTGTTCCTCCTACCATTCAATGTATTCAGGGCCAACAGGAAATGATTTAATGCTTCCCTTGGATGTTTGCCCATTGACATTGCAGGGCTGACACCGGTGCACAGAGAGGCTTATGCAGTCACCCAGGCTCGCAGATCAGGAGCTCTTTCCTGTATATTGTTCCTTAAGACCCTTTATCAACACAGAGACAAAGCAGGGAGCCAGGCACCTGTCCTCTTGCTTCTCTATTGTTCTCCTTACCAGGATGAGGTTCCAGAGCACCTACTGACCCAGCTCAGTGCTGTAGAAGGACAACAGGTAGAAACTGAGGCTGTCCCACCCTCCAGGAGCTTGTGGCCCAGGACAAAAGCCATAGTAGAGATAATCTATTTCTGCGCCCTCTTTCTCTGTTGCCGGGCATACAGTTTTTCATAGTGGATGAGTGGTGCAAACTTAATACTCAATATATGCACCCCAGGCCTGTCTTGGTCATTCACTGGGTGCGTGGCCTTGGGCCTCTCATTGAACTCTTCTGGTTCCCAAAGTCCTTATCTGTAAAGTGGCCACAGAAATGAAGTTCTGTCGCAGAATTACTGTTTTTGACCTAAGCTGGTCTACAGTGAGACTTCAATTTCTACTGGTTGGTGATTTTTGGGAAAGTGAATCTGATGCCGTGTGCGTGAACATCACCTTTCCCATGATGTGTGTGGATGGATGGATGGATGGATGGATGGATGGATGGATGCCAGATCCTGTGTGGAATGAAGGAAGTGAAGTTTTTGAAAGCTATTACTTCATATTAACAGTTCTGTCTTCTACCTTCTCATCTGTATTCCTGTTATTTTACCAAGTTATGGAGCTAGCATGGAATATGAAGCTATCTGGATCGGTTAGCCTGCATATATTATATCAACTCAATTTTGCTTCTGGGTGATTTGCAGTGAGTGCAACTCTTTTGGTTACTTTTCTTCAACTCAGAAGTTAGTAATGGTTGCCAATTTTTGCATTGATGCAGCTCACGGAGAGGGTTCTATGTGGGTACCTTTTTCTGATTGCAAATATCCCATCTTTAAATGTAGTAAAAATCATATTCTTTGGTACAGTTCTGTATGTAGTAAATTAAGTAGCTAATCTGTTCACATATGTGAGGATCATCCATTATAATTAAAATAAAGAACACTGTTACAGGTTAAATGATAATTATGTTTGGCTTTTTGCTTTTATTGGCTATAGTTCACATGACATGGTTAATACATAAGGTTATTTAAAAAAATATCAAATGTTTTAACCAATCTTCTAACTCCACAAGTCAGTTTTCCATTACAGCCTTACATAGATGCTCCTGTGACATTTTTTTCTGAGCAGGAAAATGAACCTTTTGATGTTGTTCTTTTGTTCTTGCTCACAGATATCCATTGAACAATTTTTTACACCTGTAGAGCTCTTCATACCTTCAAAATCCTTTCACTTGAACTCTATAATACACTATTTGTAGATTCTGTCTTCTTGCCTCCATATATGAAGACAGGCCAACTGCTCAGTGATGTGACAGAAAGTGGGAATAATTCCTTGGAATGTTAAGCAATTTTTATTTAGGAATTTGAAGGACTTAGTATTTTTCTAATTGAGTTTATTGGTACATTTTAGGCATACAGTACAGTTACATTCATCATTGGGATCTTGTACCTTTACATGACAGGTCTTGGTTCTCATTTTTTCCTCCTTGTCCCTGCTCTCCCTTCACCCCCAACCCTCCCCATTTACAAACACTTTATTTCCATTTTTTCCTATTTTTTCTTTTCCCTTATTACCTTTCCCCTACCCTTCCTACTTTCCCTACACCTTTAGCCCCTTTCTTCCTATTTCACATTGTGAATTATATCAATAGGATCTTATGTACTATTATAGTTTTTCACACCAGAGAAACTATTCAGTATTTGCACATGTGTGACTTATTTGTTTCACTTAGGAGTATATCCTCAATATGTATCCACTTTCCTGTGAATGAATCTAATTTCTCATTCTTTATGACTGAGTAGTATTCGATTTTGAAGGACCTAGTATACTGTGAAAGCAGAGGACTACTTTTGGAAGAAGAAAGGGAAGATTGTTTAGGGGGGCTATCTTGTTGTATGAATCACATTCTACTTCCTTGTGTTATTGTGGATTAACTTATGAGTTCCTGTAACAGGCTTATAATCAATTTGAGGTAAAAACTTTTTTACAATCTTTATGTGCATCAAAATGTTTAGCATGGTTTAGGGAAATTGTTAAGTGTCCACTGGATTCTTGATAAATAAAATTGATATTTTTTGCTTCTCACTGTCTATCTAACATTAGTTGGCTCATGGAAATTTGCTCATTATGCCTGTTTTATGTATGAATAGCAATGAAAGTTGTTCCTACATCGAGGATCAACATGAATCGCACAGGTTTGGGTTGGAATAAATGGACCATGTCCCCTTCTTGATACCTAATGACCCTACATAACTTTTTTTTTCTTTTATTGAGTTTATTGGTACATTTTAGGTATACAGTACAATTACATTCATTATTGGGATCTTGTACCTTTACGTGACAGGTCTTCGTTCTCATTTTTCCCCTTGCCCCTGCCCTCCCTTCACCCTGTCCTCCCCTCCCCATTTACGAACACTTTGTTTCCATTTTATTCATTTTGTCATATTTTTTTCTTTTCCCTTATTCCCTTTCCCCTACCCTTCCCAGCTTCCCTACCCCTTTAGCCCTTTTCTTCCTATTTCACATGGTCAAAAATCTCATTAGGAACTTACGTACTATTATATTTTTTCACACCAGAGAAACTATTCGGTATTTATACATGTGTGACTTATTTCACTTAGGAGTATATCCTCAATATGTATCCATTTTTCTATGAATGAATCTAATTTCTCATTCTTTATGGCTGAGTAGTATTCCATTTTATAGAAAAACCATGTCTTCTTTATTCAATTTCCAACTGATGGGCAAATGGGCTGTTTTCAAGATTTAGTTATTACAAACTTTGTCGCTATAAACATTGGTGCGCATATATCACTGTGATATGATTCTTTTAATTCTTTTGGAAAGATACCCAGCAGAGGGATAGCTGGGTTCAATGGAACCTCTAGTCCCAGCTCTTTGAAGTATCTCCATATTGATTTCCATAGTGGTTGCACCAGTCTGCACTCCCACCAACAATGGAGAAGGGTTCCTTTCTCCCCACAACCCCGCCAACATTTGTTATTGTTTGATTTCCTGATGGCAGCCATTCTTTGTGGGGTGAGGTGGAATCTCAGTGTTGTTTTCATCTGCATCTCTCAAATGACCAGTGATGTGGAACATTTTTTCATATATTTACTTGTTGCTTTTACTTCTTTGTCTGAGAAATGTCTGTTCATTTCAGATGCCCATTTTTGAATTGGGTCTTTATATTTGGGGGGCTGATTATTTTGAGTTCTTTATATATTCTAGATAGCAGTCCTTTGTCTGAGGAGCAGATGGTAATAATTATTTCCCACATTGTAGGTTGTCTCTTAGTTCTGTTGATGGTTTCTTTTGCAGTGCAGAAGCTTTGTGATAAGATGAGATCCCAGTTGTTGATTCTTTCTGCTAGTTCCCGTGCTACTGAGGATTTGTTCATAAAGTCTTTTCCTATACCAATGTCTTCCAGAGTTCTGCCTAACTTATCTTCCAGCAAGTTTAGTGTTTCTGTTTTAATATTTAGATCTTTAATCCAGATGGATTTTAGTTTAGTGCATGGTGAAAGATAAGGGTCTAGTTTTAATCTGTGGCAGGTTGACATCCAGTTTTTCCAACACCATTTATTAAAGAGGCTATCTTTCCTCCACTGAGGATTGTCAGCTCCTTTATCAAAGATGAGGTAGCTGAGTACATCTGGAGTTGTTTTTGTGTCTTCCAGTCTGTTCCACTGATCCTCAGGCCTGTTTCTTTGCCAGTATCATGCTGTTTTTATCACAGTGGCTTTATAGTATAGTTTCAAATTGGGAATTGTTATACCCGCTGCCATGTGTCTGTTGTCTAGGATGACTTTTGCTATTCTAGGTCTCTTATGGTTCTAAATGAATTTTTGGGTTCTTTTTTCTAGTTCTGTGAGATAATTTTTCTAATTCAATTCTGTGTTTGAATTTCAATTGGCATTGTATTGAATGTGTATAGCAGGTTTGGTAGTATGGCCATTTTCACTATGTTGATTCTTCCTACCCAGGAGCAGGGGATATCTTTCCACTTTCTTATATCCTCTTCAATCTCTTTTTTCAGAGTGCTATAGTTTTCAGGGTAGAGGTCTTTTGCTTCTTTTGTTAGATTGATTCCTAGATACTTCATTTTTTTGGATGCTATTGTGAAAGGAATTTTTTCCTTTATTTCTCTCTCAGTGACTCTGTTATTTGCGTATAAGAAGGCTATTGATTTTTGGGTGTTGACCTTAAATCCAGCTACTCTGCTAAAAGTGTCAATTAAGTCTGGAAGTCTTTTGGTAGAGTTTTTTGGGTCCTCAATGTAGAGTATCATATTGTCAGCAAATAATGACAGTTTAACTTCTTCCTTTCCTACCTTTATTGCTTTAATTTCTTTCTCTTATCTAATTGCTATGGCTAATGTTTCCAGAACTATATCGAAGAGGAGTGGTGATAGTGGGCATCCTTGTCTTGTTCCTGATTTTAACATGAAGGTTTTCAGTGTTGGGCCATTTAATATGATGTTGGCTGTTGGTTTTTCATAGATAGCCTTTATTAAATTGAGAAATAGACCATCTATTCCAATTTTTTTGCAGGGTTTTTATCATGAATGGGTGTTGAATTTTGTCAAATGCTTTTTCTACATCTATCAAGAGGATCATATGGTTTTTGTCCTTGACTCTGTTAATATAGTGTATTACGTTTATTGACTTACGTATGTTGAACCATCCTTGCATCCCTGGAATAAATCCAACTTGGTCAGGATGGATGATCTTCTTGATGATCCTCTGCATTCTGTTTGCTTGTGTCTTATTAAGGATTTTTGCATCTATATTCATCAAGGAGATTAGTCTGTAGTTCTCTGTTTTAGTTGCATCTTTCCCTGGTTTGGGAATCAAAGTGATACTTGCTTCCAGGAATGAGTTTGGAAGCATTGCTTCACATAAGTATCTAGAAATCTGTCCATTTCTTCTGTGTTTTCCATTTTATTAGAGTACAGGCTCTCAAAGTAGGTATTGATAATCCTCTGGATTTCTGTTGGATTTGTTGTGACTTCACCCTTTTCATTCCTAATTGCATGGATCTGAGCCTTTTCTTTCCTTTTTTTGATAAGGTTAGCTAAGGGTTTATCAATTTTATTTATTCTTTCAAAAAACATCTGTCCATTTCTTCTGTGTTTTCCATTTTATTAGAGTACAGGCTCTCAAAGTAGGTATTGATAATCCTCTGGATTTCTGTTGGATTTGTTGTGACTTCACCCTTTTCATTCCTAATTGCATGGATCTGAGCCTTTTCTTTCCTTTTTTTGATAAGGTTAGCTAAGGGTTTATCAATTTTATTTATTCTTTCAAAAAACCAACTCTTTGATTCATTTATTTTTTGTATTGTTTTCTTAGTTTCCATTGCATTGATTTCTGCTCTAATCTTTATAATTTCCTCTCTTGTTCGAGCTTTGGGTTTTTCTTGTTTTTGTTTTTCTAGTAGTCTAAGATTTATCATTGGGTTGTTTATTTGAACTCACTCTGTTTTCCTAGTGTGGGCATTCAGTGCTATGAATTTTCCACATAGAAGTGCTTTTATTGTGTCCCATAGATTCCTGCATGTTGTATTGGCATTTTCACTTATTTGTAAAAACTGTCTGATTTCTCTAATTTCTTCTGTGTTCCATTGATTGTTCAGGAGAGTGTTGTTCAATTTCCATGTGTTTGTGAAGTTCCTATGGTTTCTTGTGCTGTTGATCTCTGGCTTGATTGCACTATGATCTCATAATATACAGGGAATAACTTTGATTCCTTTGCATTTATTCAAATCTGTTCTGTGAGCTAGTATGTGATCTATCTTGGAGCATGACCCATGTGCAGCTAAAAAGAATGTATATTCTGATTTTGTGGGGTGGAACACTCTATAGATATCTATTAAGTCCATGTTTTCCAAAGCTTGGTTCAGTTCTAGTGTTTCATTGTTGATTTTTTGCCTAGATGATCTGTCTATTTGTGAAAGTGGGGTATTTAGATCCCCCACTACAATTGTATTAGTGCTTATTTGATTTTTCATGTTTCTGAATATTTCTCTTATATAGTTGGGGGAGTTAATATTTGGTGCATATGTTTATGATTGTCATCTCTTCCTCTTCAACTTTTCCCTTTACAAGGATGTAGTGGCCTTCTTTGTCTCTTTTAATCAGTTTTGATTTGAAATTTACTTTGTCTGCAAATAAGATTGCTTCCCCTGCTTTTTTCTGGGCTCCTATCACATGGAGAATTGTTTTCCATCCTTTGACTTTCAGTCTATGGGCTCCTTTTTGCACTAGGTTTATTTCTTGCATACAACATACTGTTAGATTTTGCTTCTTAATCCATTCTGCCAGTCTATTTCTCTTGATTGGTGAGTTGAGGCCATTGACATTGATGGTTATAACTGATATATAATGACTTATTATTGTTATGTTATTGGCCTTTTGTTGACTCTTTATTTTTTTGCCTTCTCCTTTTAGTTTCTCGCCTTGCCTATGTGATTTGCTCTGTTGGGCATCATGGTGTTGTTACCTTCATTGTCTTTTTCTAGGATATTGTTTAGAATTGCTTGTAGTACTGGTTTGGTATTCATGTAGTTTCTCAGGTGTTCTTTGTCATGGAAGTATCTTATTTCCCCATCCATTTTGAAAGAGAGTTTTGCAGGATATATCAGTCTAGGTTGGAGGTTATTTTCTTTTAGTACTTGAAATACCTCACTCCAGTCTCTCCTTGACCTAAGGGTTTGTGTTGACAAGTCTGCTGTGATTCTGATGGGCTTTCCTTTGCATGCGATTTGTTATTTTTCTCTTACTGCTTGTAGTATTTTGTTCTTCTGTTGGGTTTATGGTATCTTGATTATTATATGTCTAGGTGTAGATTTTTTTGATTGTGGCTAGTTGGGGTCCTATATGCCTCAGTTATATGAATGTCAAATTCTTCCCCTCTGTTTGGGAAGTTTTCTATCATTAATTCTGTAAACAGCTTTTTTAAGTCATTTGTTTTCTCCTACTGCTTCATGGATTCCTATCAGTCATGTTATTCTTCTTTGCATCATGTAGGAGTTGTTGGATTAATTTCTCATGATGCCCAATGTTTTTAAGAGACCTCTCTTTTCCTGGTCACTGATTGCAATCTTATCTTCTATATCTGAGATTCTGTCTTCACATTCTTTTATTCTGTTCTGTACACTTTAAATGGAGTGTTTAATCTCCTGGATATCTGTTTGAATCTGCTTTATGGATTCCATTTCTTTCCTATGTTGGTCATTTATTGTTTCCATTTGTTTCTTATGCAGGCCTTCATGGCTTCTGTCATTGTCCTGAGCTTATCTATTTTTTTTGTCAGTTTCTGTTCTAGAGTCTTGAATCATACCTTTCATTTTGCTCACCATCTCTATGGTTATCTGGGAAATTATTTCTGTTTTGAATTTTTCTAGAGCCTGATTGATCTGTTTTGTTACTTCCTGTGTTTTGAGTTCAGGGTGTCCTGGTGGTTCACTATCAGCCTTTTCATCCTCATTTGCCCTAATGCTTGCCATTGGTAAACTGGAAGTCTGTCTTTGTGTCTTGCTTAAGTGTTTTCTCATTGCTATCTTTGTTGTTGGGCTGTCCTTGGTTTAATCTCTGGATTATCACCCAAATCTTCCTGATACAGTTGCACCCTAGCTTCTCGGTCTGTAATGACCCATTTCTCATCTTCATAACATTAGAGAAAAGAGCTCATCAAATCAACCACAATCCTTTATCCCAACTGTTACAATCAGCAACACAATATGATCAAGCACAACTTGGAAACTGACCACCTGTGGTAGTCACTAGTCTATCACCCTTAAACCATGTGAATTAAATTGAAATCAAGAAGCAGCCCAAAACGTGTCTGCAGTGAACAAATTTTTCAATATAGTATATTTACCATTTAGGATGGGGGCTCAGACAGATCTAGGACAAGAGGAGTAGATAAGTAAAAGAATTGGAGAAGGTTTCAAGTGAAGCCAGAGGACATAGAATGACCACACAATTTTCAGGAAAGAAGTATAAGGACAAGAATATATCCCCTTAATAGAATAGGCGCTCACTTTCCCTTGAAACCACTGACCCCTGTGTGAGGTAGAATGACAGAAGAAAAAAACATAAAGAAAAGAAAAAAATGATTAAAGAAGAAATCTAAAGGCAGGATCAGAAACAGTATGGGAGATGAGGGATTATATGGTGGAACAAGAGACTGAGTTGGAGAAAGGGGACAGAATAAAGAAAGAATTTGCAGAGTGGAATGAGGAAAAGAAAGAAAAAAATGGATTTTAAGGGCCTCTTCCAGACTATATCTCTGCTGTCATAATATACAACATGTACAGCCATGTGCAGAATCAAGAACCCTAATCTCAGCTAACGGATGGCAGAACCCCACGATGCAGACTGACCCTTGGCTGAAAGGCTCAGATTGAGTTCCCAACCTCCTGAACAGTTGGACTCCACACAATTATACTACAGGTTTCCCACGCCCTTTCTTTAAAGATGTTCACCTCTGCCTCTTCAGAGTGGGTCCAAAGACTGGCACAATCAGGAGGTCTGAGAGTGTGGGGGTGGGAGTGCGGTAGGTTCAGGGGTGCCCACGTGGCTACCTTCCTGGTGCTGGAGCAATGGCGGCAGACTGGCAGGGGAGGGCGGGGCTACCCAGCCCACAATCTGGGCCCTAGTAGGCCTACTTGGTGCTGGAGTGGCCCGGCAAGGGAGTGACCCTACATTACTTTTGGAATAGAAACTCATTAACTTTTTCACAAAATGGTATTGTGAAATCTGCTCCAAAATATGTGAATTACTTAAAATAATATCTCATTAAGGTAAACTGAAACAAGAAAAATTATGAGTAAGAGCTTGTATCTGTTGCATGGTAGCAGGTGACCCATTGGGAGCTGTTCCAAGTATGGGAATTCTCCTAACCAGAGGTGTTGCAGGTAAAAGGAAGATTTGTTGTCATCTATGTATTCACTCAAGAAAATACTTTGACACTGGGATTTACAGACATTTTCTCAGTTCTCCTACTATTGTTAATGTGACCACTTAGTAATTAGCAGGTGCTCATAAAGAACAGGTTGAGCGGGAAAAAAAAGACTAAGTGTCTGAAAGTAAACACAATATCTCAGAGCTAAACATGCCATATCTACACTTACTGATCAGTTTCCCTCCTTGAGTCAAGGATGGTCATAGAAATTGTGATTTGTTTTGAATCCAGATATTTTATTCATTTTGTGCCCCTTCAATTTCTCTAAAATGTTCTGGGATAAACCTGATCATCTGGTGGGAATTGCTTGAACATTTTTTATTACAGAATGAACATATCAATCAGTCGTCTGCTTCCAATGGTAAAAGTTAACAATATCATTGACATGTGACCCTTGGTTCCATCTCTCCTGGTGCTTTGTTCATGACCAGGTTTGGGTGACTGCCTTTCTACAGACCACTTAAGTGCAAGGAGACCTTCCAGAGATATTTCCATGACAAGTGAGGTAGGTGGATTCTCTACTGATATGAGAAAAGAGGGTGGTTTTTGATAGTTGTGTAAACTGTTACGTGTGATGTTTAATTAAAAATATATGCTGATAATGTCACCTCCAGAATGGGAAAATTTTATTTTATATTTTCTTCACTTAAATGACTCGTGATTTTTACACAGTTTTAATTTATTGGTGTTCTACCACTTGCTTGTAACATCCTAATCCTCTGGGAAAGTATACTTTTATGCCTACAGGTAAGTAAAAACAAGAATTCATGATATTTTAGAATCTGAAAAACTTGATATTTATAGCAATTTATAAAGGCAAAGACAGAGTATACTGAAATAACCAAGATATTTTTGACATCATAGTGGGAATTATAAATGCTAGTTTAGGAACATTATAAAATACAGCCCTTTTGTCAGGGTCCTTTTATTTTGCTGATACTTCTCTGTGGTACATTTTAGGTATTTGGCAAAACTCACCTCTTTTGTTTAAATATTTTCTCCATACATTAAAAAAATTATGTGCTCTTGACTGGAATCTGATTATAAATTCCAAATTTTGACTATAAAACATTATTCACTAAAAAAGATAATAGTTTTAAAATTAATTTAAAAGAATTTTACATTTTCACTCTTTTTCTAAAACTTAAACCATTTAACATGAAAGGCAACTGGAAAATTATGGTTTAAATAATTTTAGATCTTTTATTTTACTACTCATTTTACTGAGATTATTTTATACTAATTCTTGTTTCTAAAGATTTAGTGCAAGATTTCATTAGATCATAGTAATTTCATATAAGCCTCCTCCACATCTAAATGACAGACTAATTTGTAAATGTTAAACAGCAAATTCTTGCATTAAAATATGAAAATATACCCTTATATCTAAACTTAAACAATATTAATATATTTGGTTCATGTTTCTACAAGGATTTCATGGGTAATAAATGTTAATCCAGCTGGAAACATATGTTTAACAAGACCATCTGCATACTTAAAAATGTCTCAGAAGTGTACATTAAGCGTTCTTCACACACACATGCATGCATGCACACACACACACACACACACAAACACACACATACACACATAAATGATGGGGATGATAATAATAAAGGCCACCAAGAGGAAACTTTGGAAGTGGTAGATACTTATGACATAGTTTTGGTGATGGTTTCATGAGTGTAAACTTATGTCTAGACTTATCAAGTTGTAGATATTACATGAGTGTGTGAGTGTGATCTAAAATACAGTGAATGTTTAAATTTTTAAAAAGAATTATTACAGTAAAAGACACATTGTCATTAATTCCTTGCTTCAGAAATACTTACCCCATTATTCTTGCCACTTTCTGAAGCAGTTCTTGAAGTCCTTTTTTGAATGTCCTTTTATGAGGTATAGTAAAAAATACAGTGAATGCTGTTGCTGAGTGCCGTTCTGATGGAGTTGCAGGCTTTGAAAACATGGTGTGTCCTCATCCACCTTATTCAGTCAGTTTTGCACCCTGTAACTTCTAGCTCTTCCCCAAAGGTAAAATGAGTATGCAAGATAAATGTTTTGAATTGATTTAGGACATCAAAGCAGACAGAACAAGAACAGCGCAACTAAGGACACTCATGAAAAAGAACTTCCAGAACTGCTTCAGAAAGTAGCAGGAATGATGGAATAAGTAGGTTTAAAGGAAAGGGAAGCATTTTGAGGGGAATTAGTGACAATGTGCCATTATTGTGCATTTTAATAAATTTTAAAAAATCTAAACATTCATGGTATTTTTTATCATAATGCATGGTCTGAATCCTAGTCTCACTAAACTCTATAAGAGACGGCCTCAACCATTTCATGGTAATTATCTAGCACTTTCAGGAAAAATTCTGGAGAGCAGAGGAAGGAGATTCCAAAGAAATCCCTACAGTGAAAATGTTAGTACAGTTGATAACAACTACATATCTTGTTTTTAATTTCCATACTGTTAGTGAATTTACTTCAAGTTAATTGCAGCTTATGTTCTAGTTTTCTTTTAGGATTCAGCTGACAGAATAGAACAAAATGTTTTTTCCTCTTTGTATTTTTTGGGGTGGTCAGAATGGAATATAATTGTGGAATTAAAAAAATACAAGAACACTTCTGAAGTAACACAGTGATTTGAAGCTATATAGCTTTATTGGAGCCTGATTTGAAAGAGAACAAGTCACCACGTACTATAGGCATAACAAATCACTGGACAGTCTATTAATTTCATTCATAAAAAGGAAAGTTACTCAGTTCCTCACCTCAGGGAATATTATCCTAAAACCAGATTCAAAGATGATTAATTAAAGGGACTTTCTAAGAGTAACCACATAATATCAAATTAAAAAGCAAATATATCTGAGAAGCGAGAAGTACTGAGGAAACCTTAGAAATGTTTAAGGAAGAAATGGTGATTTAAAAATAGGAAGAGTCTTGGGGAATGAGATTGAAAGTAAGAAACCAGAATCAAGAGGAGGGAGATTAATTTTACTAGTGCCCAAAGGGATATTACTAAAGAAGACCAAGTCAAAAATCAAGGAGAGCTGTCTGCGATCACCCGGCGGCGTGCGCGCGAGCTCCCGGCCTGCGCGGGAGCTCCTGGCCTGTGCGACAACAGACCCAGGAAGGACCCAAGGACCCCAGAGGGGGTTTTTTTCAGCTGCCTGCCTGCCTGCCTGTCTGCGATCACCCCGCGGCGTGCGCGCG
>NW_022900914.1:16201313-16212398 GCF_012274545.1 Fukomys damarensis | reverse complement strand
AATAGTTTCCCTGGTGTGAATATTCTGCAACAATGCATAAGATTCTAATAAGATTACTGACATTTAGAAATGGGAGGAAAGGAGCTAAAGGTGTAGGGAAGGTGTGATACGTAGGGGAAGAACAAAAAGGGAAAAGAAAAAAATGTGAGAGAATGAAAAGATGAAAATAAAGTGTTTGTAGATGGGGAGGGGAGGAGGGGGTGAAGGGAGGGCAGAGGTAAGGGGAAAAAAATGAGAATCAAGACTTGCCATGTAAAGGTACATGATCCCAACAATGAATGTAACTGTACTGTATTCCTAAATGTACCAATAAACTCAATAAAAAAAAATCAAGGAGAAGAAAAAAATAATCTATTGATGTTTGTAATAATATTGTGTTGTGGATAAGTAGAAACTTCTATGAGAAAGAACCTAGAAGCCACAGGACCTAGAAGGCTAATAAGACCTAGGTCCCATAAAAGTCCAGAATAGTGACACAGTATCCCAACAATGAATGTAACTGTACTGTATTCCTAAATGTACCAATAAACTCAATAAAAAAAAATCAAGGAGAAGAAAAAAATAATCTATTGATGTTTGTAATAATATTGTGTTGTGGATAAGTAGAAACTTCTATGAGAAAGAACCTAGAAGCCACAGGACCTAGAAGGCTAATAAGACCTAGGTCCCATAAAAGTCCAGAAAATAGTGACACAGGTAAAAAGGTAGCCAGGAGAAAAACCATAGATTAAAAAATGAGAAGAGTTGGATTAAGGGACTGACTGACAGGTCAAGGAGAAGATAAAATAACTGGGTGGGCACCAATGTTAGTAGTGAAAGCAGCTGAAAATGTAGGCTGAGATTTGGGTGAAACTTTCACGGGACATGGAACAGAAGTACTGTGAGGGAGAAATGAAGGTGCTAGTACTGTCCACGGATAGGCTTTGACCATCGACAACGTGTTGTAAACTCTATTTGATCTTCTGAAGAAAAACAAAGGTAAATGAAACATGTCTCTTGTCCCTAAAATACACATCATGGTGAAGGTGTAACCCGAAATCCAGTAGACTCTCATGACACATTTTTTTGACTCTTTTCTTTCATATCTTGATTTCAGTGGAGTGCTGGAACCAGCTTTTGTGGGCAGTGGAAATAGCTTGTTAGCACTCCTTTCCAGCCCCACGTTCAGTGTCAGTATGCTGGAGTCTTTCCAGGGGCTCTGGTGAAAGCATTTGCAACACAGAAATGTACAAATATTACAAATCAAATATGCCTTATCCCTGCCTCCTTCCTCCTATCTCTCCTCTTAAACTTTTACTGTCGCACTGGTGATGGACCAAGGTGATCTATCAGGTAAACTCAACAAATAGCCCTTTGGCACTTTATAATTGTAAATCTTTATGCTGGGTGTTTGTCATTTTGCTTTCAAAAGACATTTTTTTTTCCTTTAGTAATAACTATTTAGATGATTTGAAGCTCACCTTATTCAACCAGTACCATGCATTTAGTGTATTGGTTTGCTTCCACTTTCTAACACGATGAAAAGGTAAAGTCAACTCTACTTGTGAGTTCTGCCCTCAGATTTGCAGTGTTGGCATTATGGCCTGTGGGTGTACAAGTAGAAACTATTCTTCTACTCATCTACAAGAGATCCAGCTCCTTGTACAGTCATATTTTCTTAAATAGGCTGAGACATATTGATCTGGTTCTATTCTTTCATTGGCTGCTTTGACAATGAATACAGGATGGAAATTTGGATTCAACGACTAAGCAGGGAGGTGGTTGACACTTTTGTTACTTTTCTTAGGAAAAGAGGGAACACTGAACTTTTCCTGTCCCTGATGAGCCTATGAAGTGTTTCCTTCATAGATCTATGCAAACTGGATCTGAGCTCCTGTGTTTCTTGGTTTACACACTTAGAGTCATTTTATATCTACCATATTAAGTACATACACCCTCTAACGTTGACAATGGAGTGGGAATCATCATGGCACTTGGTTAATGTCAAGCACCACTGAAACAGCCAGACTGGAATCAGATAGGAGTCCTTCAATGTTTGATTAAAATATGGTGTCCTGAAAATTAGTCATCTACTTTTGAGTACAGATGTAGCCCAAGGATGTGTTATTTGGATTGACTCAGACTGAACGCTAATATTGAGAAAACTTACCAGGAACAAAGAACTTTATCCTTCTGGGAAGTATAAAAGAAAACTGGAACTGAAATCTTTTATGATGAGCTTTTAAGTCTTAAAGCCTACTGATGAGAGGGCAGAAGTTGAAATAGCAAAACGAAGGATGACATAAAAATTGATATGATGGCATCCCCTTAGACCATTTTACTACTTTTCAAATAGTGTTACATATAGCTTCAAATTTTCATAAAGGAGCAAAAGGACTTTGGGCAGGGAGTTCATTTTATTTCGAGTAATACTTCTGATTCCAGGTACCATCCAGATTTTGTAAATTACCCCTTTTTGAGGCATAAAATTGGAAGAATTTTTGAGAGATTAGTAAAAAACTGGTTTAATGGAACTGGTGTCAGACTTTGCAGCAGGCTTTCAAAGACCTGAGAGGTTTTTTAATAAATGGAAAAATCAACATAGGTATATGGATAATATTGAAAAATAGAATAAGTAAGCAGAAAGACACTTTAATTGTCATTTGTATTTTTAAAAAAACTGAATTAAAGATACCATAGGAAACATCTATATTCTTAGAAGGGTGTGATGAAATCAGATATATGTACGATGTATGAATGATATTTATGTACTTAGTGCAGTACAAGGGATTGGATCAAGCACCTCATATAGTAGGCAAGGGCTCTGGCACTGGACTCCATCCTAGCCCTTGCTATTTTTGTATTTTGAAACAGGGTCTCACTAAGTTGTTCTGCTGGCCTTGAACTTACAATTCTCTTGCCTCAGTCTTTTGAATCACTGGTGTTACAGGGCACACTGCTGCAGCCAGGTGAATTTATTTATTTAAAAAAATAAAGTTGCATTTTTGAGATTTTAAAAATTTAAATTAAATTACTTTAAAACAAATACAACATTAAATTGTACATATTAATAGAGTGTAATATGTTTTGTTGTATGAATATATTGTATAATGTTTAAATCAAGTTAAACATATCTCCTCAAATATTTGTTTCTTTATGATGAAAACATTCAAAATCCTTTCTTCCAGCTTTTTTTCCTGTAGCTTTTTGAAACATAGTTTGCAATTGTTATTTGTAATTACCCTGCGGTGCAATAACACACCCAAAGTTCTCACTCCCATCTAACTGTAGCTTAGTACCTACCCATTAATCAACCTTTCCTTGCCCTTCCCTTCCCTTTACTCTCCTTATCCTCTGGTAAATACTTGCCTATTTTCAATGTCTGTGAGATCAACTTTGCAAGATTCTACATCGGGGTGGTATCCGGTGGTGTTTGTCTTTCTGTGCCTGGCTTATTTCGCTTAACATGATGACCTCTAATTTTATTAATGTTGGTAAAAATTACAGGATTTCATTCTTTTCATGGGTGAATAATGTTCCACGGTGTGTATCTACAGTGTGTATATCTACCACATATTCCTTATCCATTCATCAGCCGATGAATATTTACGTTGTATCCATTTCTTGACTATTGTGAGTTGTGCATCAGAAAACAAGGGAGTGCAGATTTTCCTTCATCGTACTGATTTCGATGTCACTGGGTAAATAGCAGCCAGTAGTGGGTTGCTTGAACTTATGATAGCTCTGTCTAAGTTTTTTGAGGAACCTGCATATTATTTTCATAAGTAACTTACATTTTGGCCAATAACATACAAAAGTTCCCTTTTCCTTTTCTCCACATCCTCACCATCACCTATCTTTTGTCTTTTTGATAAAAAAATCATTCTTTCAATGAGGTGATATCTTATTGTGGTTTTGATTTGCATTTCTCTGATGGTTAGTGAAGAGCATTTTTAAATGATTTGCATGTCTCCTTTTGAGAAATGTCTGTTTAGGTCTATTGCCCATTTTTAAATTGGGTTATTATTATTATTTTGGTATTGAGTTTTGGAGTTACATATATATTCTGGATATTAGCTCCTTACCAGATGTAATTTTGCAAACATTTTCTTCCTTTCTGAAGGTTGCCTCTCCACTCTAATGACTTCTTTAACTTTGGTAAGTCTTAGGGTGATGCAAACTCAAAAGACAAAACATACAGAGGTTTATAAAAACCGGAATTCTAATAGTGCTATCTGATCTTGCACCATGAACTATACTATTTTATGTTCCTATCATGAGTATGAATGACCCAGTTTCTTCTTCACCTTCATTTCATCATTTGGTGCTTGTTTTTTTCTTTTTTTTTTTTTGTAACAGGAAGTCTAGGCTGGCCTTGAACTCACTGTGTAGCTGATGTTAGCCTCTAACACATGAGCCTCCTGCCTCAGCCTACCAAATGCTGGGATTACCAGCCTTGGCCATCACACTAAGTTTATTTTATTCATTTTGCATGGTATGTAATCATGTTTTATTGTGGTTTTAATTTTCATATCCTTAAAATGGTTAATGATGTTAAAAATCTTTTCATGGGCTTATCTGTCTGCTGTCTATGCTCTTCGGGGAAAAGTCTTTATGTCATTTATCTATTGTCTGATTGCATTCTTTAATTTTTTACTGTAAAATTATGAGAGACATTTATGTATCCCAGACACAAATACTTTGTTGGATATGTGGTTTGCAAATGTATCTTCACAATGTAGTAGTTTTTCTTTTTCCTCTTTTAGCAGAGAAGCCCTTTCTGGAAGTTGTACTTGGCAGGATTACTTTCATCTTCCTTTCTTAACAACTCTCTTTTATGGGCATTTCAAATTCTAAAGAAAAGGCCTCACTTGAGTAGTCTAAATCTGAAGTGAGGCTTCTGTAACTAGTTAAACTGTTAACATCAGACACTAGAAGCAAGAAAACAAAATAAGGCACACAGCCTCTCTGAGAAAGAAGTGTCCAGGCTTGCAACCTCCTTGCCTCCTTCCATTCCCTTAAAAAACCCACTGCACCCATGAGCCAGGGAAAGACAGAGCTTTGAGGTACTATTGTATTGCTTCTAATTTACTTAAGACCAACCTTGAATCAACCTGATTCCTTCCTATCAAAAGTCACTCACCAAATATTAGTTCTCAGCAATTAGGAAGGTAACTCCCTCAGGAGATTTTTATGGAACATAGTTTAAATTTGATGAGGTCCAGTTTATCAATTTCCCCTAGATAGGCTATGCTTTTGGTATCAAATCTAAGAACTAAGCCTTAGATCCCAAAATGTTTTTCTTATTTTTATGTTTTCTCACAGTTTCATAGTTTGACATTTTACATAATCCATTTTGATTTAAATTTTGTGTACAATGTGAAGTTTTGTGTACAAGGAAAATGGAGGTGATTCACTTTTTGTCATTGAACAGTAAAAAGCTTCAACACCATTTTTGGGGGGAAACTTTGTTAAAAAAATCAGTGGGGGATACTGGCCTGGGTATGATTTCTACATTCCTTATTCATCTATGGCTCTCTGTCCCCCGGTACCACACAGTATTGCACTTTATATCTATATTGCAAGACTTACAACATGCGAGTAATTCCTCCGGTCTCCTTATTTCAAAGTTGTTTTAAACTATTCTAGGTTTTTTGCCTTTCCATAGAAAACTCAGGATAAGCTTGTGTATTACAAAAAAAAATTGTGCTGAGATTTGGATAGGAATTGCATTAAGCTTATATATCGATTTGGGGAAAATTAATATTTTTATTACATGGAGCCTTCCAATCAATTATTGCAGTATGTGTCTGCTTATATAGGTCTTCCATTATCTTTATCAGTGTCATAGAATTCCCATTGTGCAGATCCTGTACTTGTTTTGTTAGATATATACCTCAGTATTTCATTTGACTTGGAATACTTAATCTGGTATTTTATTATTTGCTCTTTTTTGTTGTTATTATTCCTTTCTGTGTGTGTGTGTGTGTGTGTGTGTGTGTGTGTGTGTGCACGCATGTGTGTTTTGCCTCTCTGTGGGCTACAGAAACAGTTTTCAGAAGTGGAATAATTTTTATTTTTATTTATTGTGCTTAAATATATCTCTTGTTAGAGTTATTTTAGTGACTACTATGTGTCATTATGACTGCATATTTTTGATACATCAGTCTTCTGGAATCAACATTGCATTACCTAAGTTAAAGCGTAAGGAACCTTATTTCAATTTAGATACATTTGCCTTTCCCACTTAATAAATTTCAAATATACAGTACATTATCGTCTGTATTCACCCTAGTGTACGATAACATACCAGAACTTCTTTTTTAAAAAATTTAAAATTAATTTCATTGGTACATTTAAGGTACACAAGATAATGCCATTCATCATTGGAGAATTGCACCTTTACATAATTCATCTTGATTCTTATTTATTTGCTAATCCCCTGCCCTCCTTTCCACCCCTCCATCTCTCCCTATCTACAAAGACTTTGTTTCCATTTCTTAATTTTCTCTTATTAATTCCATTCCCTTCTTTCCTTTCCTCTACCCCTCCTGTTTTCTCTTCCCCTTTGCCCCTTTTCTTCCTGTTTTACATTATCTATTATATCTTTTCATCCTTATTTAGACTTTGAGCTTCTCACACTAGAAAAACTATTCGGTATTTATACATGTGTGTCCTATTTATTTCACTTAAGAGTATGGCCTCAACATGCATCCATTTAGCTATAAATGACTCTAGTTTCTCATTCTTTATGGCTGAGTAGTACTTTGTTTCATATAAAAAAAACACACCACATTTTCTTTATCCAGTCTCCAGTTGATGGACAACTGGGCTGCTTCCAAGTTTTGGCTATTACAAATTATGCTGCTATAAACATGGGTGTACGTATATCACTGTGGTGTGATTCTTTTAATTCTTCGGGAAAGATAGCCAGCAGGGGAATAGCTGGGTCAAATGGGACCTCAAATCCTAGCTCTTTGTGGTATCTCCACTCTACACTCCCACCAGCATTGGAGCAGTGCTCCTATTTCCTCACAGCACCACCAACATTTGTTACTGCTTGATTTTATGAGAGCAGCCATTCTTTCTGGGGTGAGGTGAAATCTCAGTGTTGTTTCGTTTGCATCTCTCAAATGACCAGTGAGGTTGAACATTTTTTCATATGTTTATTTGCTATTTCTACTTCTCCATCTGAGAAATGTCTGTTCATTTCAGATGCCCATTTTTGGATTGGGTCTTTAAATGCGGGAGGTCTGGTTTTTGTAAGTACTTTATATATTCTGGACAGGAGTCCTTTGTCTGAGAAATAGCTAGTAAAATTTTTTCCACATTGTAGGTTGTCTTTTAATTTTGTTGGTGGTTTGTCTTGCAGTACAAAAGCTTTTTAATAAGATGGGATCTCACTTGTTGAATCTTTATTCAGTTCCTGTGCTACTGAGGATTTGTTCATAGTCTTTTCCTATGCCACTGTCTTTAAGAGTTCTACCTAACTTATCTTCCAGCAAGTTTAGTGTTTCTGTTTTAATGTTTATATCTTTAATCCACTTGGATTTTAGTTTAGTGCATGGTGAAAGATAATGGTTTAGTTTTAATCTTTGACAGGTAGAAATCCAGTTTTTCTAACACAATTTATTGAAGAGGCTATCTTTCCTCTACTGAGGATGGTTGACTCTTTGTCAAAAATGAGGTAGCTGAGTACATTTGGAGTTGTTTCTATGCCTTCCAATCTATTCCACTGATCCTTGGGTCTGTTTCTTTGCCAGTACTATGCTGTTTTTATCACAGTGGCTTTGCAGTATAGTTTCAAGTTGAGGATTGTGATACCCCCTGCCATCTGTGTGTTGTCGAGAATTGCTTTTGCTATTCTAGGTCTCTTCCTGTTCCAAATGAATTTTTGGATTGTTTTCTCTAGTTCTGTGAAATATACGGTTGAAACTTCAATTGGTATTGCATTAAATTTGTATAGTACTTTTGGTAGTATGGCCACTTTCACTATGTTGATTCTTCCTACCCAGGAACAAGGGATGTATTTTCATTTTCTTATATCCTCTGATTTCTTTTCAAAAAGTGCTATAGTTTTCAGTGTAAAGGTCTTTTTCTTCCTTCCTAGGTATTTCAATTTTTTGGGTGCTATTGTGAAAGTAATTGTTAAAATAATTTCTCTCTAAGACTGTTATTTGTGTATAAGAAAGGTATTGATCTTTTAGTGTTGATCTTGTATGCAGCTACTCTGCTGAATCTGTCAATTAAATCTAGAAGTCTTTTGGCAGTATTTTGGGTCTTCTATGTAGAGTATCATATCATCAGCAAATAATAATAGTTTAACTTCTTCCTTTCCTATGTTTATTGCTTTAATTTCTTTCTCTTGTCTAATTGCTGTGGCTAAAGTTTCCAGAACTATATTGAAGAGGAGTGGTGATAGTAGTCATCCTTGTCTTATTACTGATTTTAGCATGAAGGTTTTCAGATTTTGGCCATTTAATATGACGTTAGCTGTTGGTTTTTCATGGATAGCCTTTATCAAGTTGAGATACAGACCATCCATTCAAATTTTCTGCAGAGTTTTTATCATGAATGGATGTTGAATTTTGTCAAATGCTTTTTCTGTGTTTATTGAGATGATCATACATTTTTTGTCCTTAGCTCTATTAATATATTGTATTACATTTATTGATTTGTGTTTGTGGAACCATCCCTGCGTCTTTGGCATGAATCTCATTTTGTCAGGGTGTATGATCTTCTGCATTCTATTTTCCAGTATCTTATTAAGGATTTTTGCATCTATGTTCATTAGTGAGATTGTCCTATAGTTCTCTTTTTTGGTTGGGTCTTTCTCTGTTTTGGGGATCAAGGTAATGCTTGCTTCCAGGAATGAATTCAGGATTATTGCTTCCCTTTCAATTTCATTGAAGAGCTTAAACCTTAGTGACATAGTTCCTTTCTAAATGTATAATTAGGCTGTGAAGCCATCAGGACCTGGGCTTTTTAATTGCATTTTCAATTTAAGTGATTGATATTGGGTCATTTAGAATTTTTAGGTCATCTTCAACTTTGGTAATTCATATGTATGCAGGGATCTGTCCACATCTTCTGTATTTTCCATCTTATTGGTGTATAGGTTCTCGAAGTAGGTATTGATGATCCTCTGGATTTCTCCTGGGTCCATTGTAATTTCACCCTTTTCATTCCTAATTGTATGGATTTGGGCCTTTTCTTTCCTTTTTTTGATAAGGTTAGCTAAGAGTTTGTCACTTTTCTTTTGAAGAATCAACTCTTGGCTTCATTGATTTTTAGTATCATTCTCTTAGTCTCCTTTTAATTGTTTTCTGCTCTGATCATTATAATTTCCTCCCTTGCATGAGCTTTGGATTTGTCCTGTTCTTCTTTTTCTAGGAGCTTGAGGTTCAGCATCAGGTTGTGTAATTGAGCTCACTCTGTTTTCCTAACATGTGTATTCACTGATATGAATTTCCCTGATAAGACTGCTTTGTTGTGTCCCACAGATTCCTGTATGTTGTATTGTCATTATCATTTAATTGTAGGAACTATCTGATTGCTTCCCTATTTACTTTGTGACCCATTAGTTATTGACAATTCCATGTGTTCAACTTCCATGTGTTTATTAAATTATTGCAGTTTCTTTTGTTATTGATCTCCAATTTCATCACACTATTATCTGATAATTTACAGGGGTTCACTTCAATTCCTTTGCACTTACTTATAAATGTTCTATGAGTGAATATATGGTTTATTTTGGAGAATGGCCCATGTGCAGCTGAAAAGTATGTGTATTCTGATTTTGTAGGGTGGAACACTCTGTAAACATCTGTTAAATTCATTTGTTCAAGCATTTCATTTAATTCTAGTATTTCATTTTTAATTGTTTGTCTAGCTTATCTATTTGTGACAGTGGGGTATTAAGGTCCCCCACTGCTATTGTATTAGTGCTTATATGATTTTTCATGTTCATTGGTATTTGTTTTATATAGTTGTGCAAACTAGTGTGTGGCGCCTATATATATTTATGATTGTCATCTCTTCCTCTTGGAATGTTCCCTTTACAAGGATGTAGTATCCTTCTTTGTCTCTTTTAATCAGTATTTGTTTGAAATCCACTTGATCTGCAAAGGGGATAGCTACTTCTGCTTTTTTGAGGGGTGGGGGGAGGTTCCTGTTGCATGAAGTATTGTTTTCCACCCTTTAACTTGCAGTCTCTGAGTTTCTTTTTGAATTAAGTATGTTTCTTATATACAGCATATTGTTGGAATTTGCTTCTTGACCCATTCTGCCAGTCTATTTCTTTTGATTGTTGAATTGAGACCATTAACATTGATGGTTATAACTAATGTATTGACTTATCCTTGTCATGACTTTTTCTTTTTGTTGGATTCTCCCCATTTGCATCTAATTACTTTTCATGCATGATGTATTCAAATTATTTTGCAGGGTATATCAATCTGGGTTGGAGGCTATTTTCCTTTAGGGCCTGAAATATGTCATTCCAAGCTCTTCTTGCCTTAAGGGCCTGTGTTGAAAAGTCTGCTGTGATTTTGAAGGGCTTTCCTTCATATGTGATTTGTGTTTTTTTCTTCTCTAACTTCTTGTAGAAGTTTGTTCTTCTGTTGGATTTCTGGAATCTTATCTCTTACATACCTATGTATAGATTTATTTTTTTTGACGTGGCTAGTTGGAGTACTGTATGACTCACTTATCTGTATGTCAATTTCTTCTCCCCTACTTTGGAAGTTTTCTGCCATTACTTCTGTGTACAGTTTTTTGTGTTTTCTGCATTCCTGCTTCTTTGTTGACCCTGACCAGTCTTATGTTATTCTTTTTTGCATTGTCTAGCAGCTGCTGGATTGATTTCTCGTGGTTCCTTACTATTTTTAAGAAATTCTTTTCTGGGTCACTGATTGCAATCCCATCTTCTATATCTGAAATTCTATCCTCACATTGGCTCATTTTACCGTGTAAATTACACTTTTATTCTCCTGGATACCTGTTTGCATCTGTTTGTGGATTCCATTTGTTGCCTATGTTGGGATTCCATCATGTTTCTCAGCTCCCCTATTTTTTTAAACCTGTGTTTGCTCTAGATTTGTTAAT
>NW_022900914.1:16199663-16200813 GCF_012274545.1 Fukomys damarensis | reverse complement strand
AGCAAAAAAATCAGAGCCTGCATGGGGAATTTACTGCAAGGATATTGGTGGGGAGGGCGCTTCCTACCAGAGGGGAGGCAGAAGGGAGGTGGAGATGCTGTCTGCAAAGTCAGAGACCATAGCAAGCTATTTGTAACCAGAATAACCTGAGCAGAAGGTGACTACCGCTGCCTCCGTTGTAGTGGCTGTGAATAATCTCCAACTTCTCTGTGGCCTTGGTGACCCTTAGATCCTGTGTCTTGAGTGTTAGTTTGGGAAGTTAGAGCTGAGATCACGTGCCTGCTCCGCAGATGCCTCCAGGGTGGGTGGGAAGGATCTTTACTTTCATAGTAGGAAACAGAAACCTGTCTGGATTAGTTTTCTGGGTCACAATAGCAAAGTAGCACACACTGGGTGGTTTAAGCAAGGGCAATTTTATTTTCCCACAAATCTAGAGACTGACTATAAGTCCAACCTCACGGTGTGTTATTATGATTGGTTCCCACTGAGAGTGGTGGGGAAGGAGCTGATCTAGGCCCATCCTTGGCCTGCTGGTGCCACCTTCTCTGTCTTCTTTGCATGTCTTTCCTCTACATGTCTCAGTGCAGATTTCCCATTGTAAGGTACAGGTCATATTGGATCAGAGCCCACCTTAATGACATAGTTTTCATCAATTACCACTTGAAAGGCACTATCTTCAAATGTGCTTGCATCCTGAAGCAGTAAGGGTCATAACCACAACATATCAACTTTTTAGGGTCACAAAATTCAGGCCGTAACACTAGCTTTTGTGTCCCATGGACAGTACAAAGTGTTGGAGAGGTAATTCTCCCAGATTAAAAACTGAAAAGCGCTCATGAAAAAGAAACGATTTGGGGCAGCTAAAGTGATAAAAATGATACATGTCTTGGAAAGATACCCAACAGAGGGATGGCTGGGTCAAATGGCACCTCCAGTCCAAGCTCTTTGAGGTATCTCCATATTGATTTCCATAGTGGTTGCACTAGTCTGCACTCCCACCAACAATGGAGGAGGGTTCCTTTCTCCCCACAACCCCGCCAACATTTGTTATTGTGTGATTTCTTGATAGCAGCCATTCTTTGTGGGGTGAGGTGGAATCTCAGTGTTGTTTTCATCTGCATCTCTCGAATGACCAGTGATGTGGAACATT
>NW_022900914.1:16157591-16199115 GCF_012274545.1 Fukomys damarensis | reverse complement strand
AAAAAAAAAAAAAAAAAAAAAAAAAAAAAAAGATACATGTCATTCTGCAGTCCACTCTTTGCTGTTTTGTAACCATTGTTATGGAAATTTAAAACAATTTTAAGTAAGAAAATATTAAAATATTTTTATATCATGAAAATCTAACATAAAAAAACCTCACCCATATATCATCATATTCAGTGTTGGTAGAAGTGTGAGAATTGAATACACTCTCTGCTGGTGAGAATGCAGACTTGTGTTCACCTCCTGCTTTTCAGTGCTGTTATGCACATAATGGAGTTATGCAAATCTCTCTTCAAGAAAGAACTGGCTATTCATTTGCAAAGAGTGTAGTTAGTAGGCCATGTCCTGCCTCTGATTCCTTCAGAAATCACTTCAGCTTTCAAGCCAAGGTGATGCTTTTGTCTGGCATGGCAACAGTGTGGGTACTGGCCATCTCTGGCCATCAGTGGCTTCCTTTCGTATCCTTGTGTAAGAGCTTCCCTTTGGTTTGGCTGAGATTTGGTAATCAGGACAATTTGAGCTTTATCTTCCCCAGTCCTGTTTCTTTGAAAAATCTTACACAGATATCACACCCCCTCAAAAGCAACTTCTTGCGTTCTTCTTTCTGTGGCTGCATCTCAGAATGCCCAACTCTCCCTCTCTCGTCAATATTTGATATATATTTTTGGTGTTTCTCCATTGTTTATATTTCCATGAGTCTTTGTTATTGCCGTCATAGACTTTGAACCTTATGGTTTTGGTCAAAGGTCAAATTTAGTCCCCAAATATCCGGATTTATTTCTTTGACTACCATCAAGAGTATGAGAAAAGCACATTCACAATTTGGCCAAATTGGGAGGATAGTTAGTGTGCTCTCCTGAAATTCACAGTATCCCTTTAACCTATAGAAGGGTTAGAAGAAGAGCCAGGAAATATTCACTTGTAGATTTAGCCTTGGCCCACCAGTGGGCCTAGAGTAATGTTCTGTTGAAACTTCCTTGGTGCTAGCTTTAGTTGGGGTGGAAATTGCTGCTCTCAGGGTAAGGAAGCTGAACAAATAGATTACCTTTAAAAATCCTGGCTTTTAAAGCTCTATTTCAACTTCTCCATTTCTGTTTTAAGATAATATTTGTTTTGTCACTATTACATCATATAATCATTTACCAAAAGTTTGTTATATATTTTTCTGAAATCAATTATTATACTTGTATTACTGACACTTTGCTATCTTCAGGCCTTTTTGGGATTCAGTGATCTATTTAAGGGTTGATAGAAACTAGGGTAGGCACTGAGGAAAACAAAAAGAAAACTGTCATTCTCTGAGTATTTGTACTGTAGCATAGAAAACAGTGGATGATTGGTGGCCATAGACTGCTCTGTGATTTTATGGGCAAAGGAAAGTCTGCAGTTAGAAGAATCAGGCAGACAGAGAAAATCAAATGAATGATTGGGAGACAGACAGAGCTTGTTGGTTTCCCTGGAAAACATTACAGTGCAGCTTAGCTTGTCAGTCCCAGCTCCGTTTCTGTGTCTCGGCTCGGTCCTTCACTCTGGGTTTCAGGTAACTTTTTAGAAGTCTTCCCATGAGTTCTCTTGATTTCTCATATATACTTTGAACCAGGCTGCTATAATTTGTAACTCAGAAAGTTTTCCCTATTGCAGCCCATAGAGCACTTCGCATCACATGGTGGGGTATTCAGAAAACTTTAATCGAACACTCATCTTGCTGAATCTTTTAGATGAGTCATTTTACTGTTTCTTTTCAGTGACCACAGAACTTCCTTTATTGTTTGAACGTGTGCAGTTTTAAGCTGCCCATATGTCATAATGCACGGTCTCCTTGGATGTGTTGTCTCTTACAAAATAGTAGAAAGAGTAATAACAGGAACAGAGAAGAGGGAGAAGCTGTGTGCATGTACCTATATGCTTCTTATTTGGACAAATGGAGACATTTTTCTCTTCACTAAAGCATTCACTGAGAGTCCAAGTACCATTTACTCTTTGTTGGAGCCAGGTTTTATGTTTACCTTGGGCCCAGGAAACTACATTGAAACAGCTTCCTTGACTGAGCTAGGAATCTGTATACCATCCAGCAAAGAATCATTACCAGAATCTGAATTCTTGAGAAGGAAGGTGGGTTCTTTTATTTGGAGGAGGTCCATAGGCCATCTAGAAATATGGGTTTCTCCATGCATTCCCCACATAGGCCATACTATCCTGAGGAGAAATCTGGAGGTAAAAACTTAAAGGCTTAAAACATAGATATGGTGAACATATGGTGATCTAACAGTGCAAATATACTGTGTTAACTTGCACCTCCCAGGATAAAAGTGCTGAGGCTGACCTCAGACACCATGAGAACAACTTCTGTTCTAGGCAGCAATCCAGGATATCCTTCCTGCCCTAGCCAGCTTCGTGCTTGATTTCCTCTTGACTAAAACACATGCTTTGATTTTGCTTTACAAATCCAGGTGTCTTCTACTTGTATGCCAACTTGGAGCCTTGCAGCTGGACCAGGGAATTGACTGGAAGTGCGTGCTCTAACCATATGTCTTGGAGTCACCTTCCACATTCTCTGAGATGCTTCTTCTCCTTGGCAGCTGTGTCTTGTCAGCTGCTAATCTTGTCATTTTCTAGAGTGGTTCATAAGGGTTCTGAGACTTGGTTTCCTCACCATCGTTTTACTGTTTGGAGATGAGTGAGCCCTCCTTCTTTGTCCTTCTCTGCTGTCATTTTTTATGGTTGCAGCTTTGCTCTCTGATCCTGGAGCCTGGGAGTGGAAAATAAAAGACCACAAGAATATATGTGGTGGTGTTTTCCACGTGTGTGTGCTGACCTTGTCTTATCTACTAAATCTGGATGATGGTGTCCACAAGGGCCAGAGGGAACTTCAGTTCATCTCCAGGCCCTCTGAAAACTGACAAAAGCCAGATTTTATAAGTAACGAGGAAGATAGAGCTTTCTATATGCGAAGAACCAAAGGACCTGTGAAAATTTCTGAGAAGAGTTCTTCCAGGAGTTATATTAAAGCTACATAGTCATTGAAGTTGATACAGGTAAAATATAACTCCTGACCTGTTAGATATTAAATGTGCTGTGTTCATGGTCTCACGTCATTGAAGAATGAAGTTTTGAACCAAAGGATGAAGTTAAGAGAGTTTTATTGGAATAAGGAAAAGGAGAAGAGCTACTGGATTTCCAGGAAGGATTCTGAATAGGGTGGCCACTAAGGCCCTTTGTAAGGATAATTTATACAGCAAAGTCACAGTGTGGGTACAATGTGGGTTAAACTATAACCAACTGACAGGATTGCAGTTATAGTCCCTTAGCTAATATTGATCTAATAGGGAAACAAGTCACAGGACAAGGGTACATGGAAAGAACAAAGGCATTTTTGGGAAGGCATGGATCCAGATGTTCTGGACACCTACCTGTGCATCTGAAGCCTATCTGACGTACTGGACCAAGTGGTGCTAATTATAGTACGATCTCAAGTTATTATTTATCTCTTAGGGAGGCATGTAGGCCTGGTCATTGAGTCTCCATCTTGAAGCCTGTCCTTCTTCAGATTAGTCCCAGCCACAATTCTGATGTCTCTATTTTTTGTGATGACTTCCTTGAGGACCCAGTCCTTTGACTGTATATTAATTTCTATCTCACTTAGTTCTAATACTGTGTTCTTGACCAGATTCTTCAGTGTAATATCTAAGACAAGATAATTGCAAGCAAATCTTACTGATTTTTTTTATTATAGTACCTATTAATGGAAGAGAGCAAATAGTTGCCTTTTTTTTTCCAGAAAAAAATGAAAAATAAAGCATCTCTTTGTGCCAGTAGCTCAAATAAACAGTGGGAAATAGTCATAGGCATGGGGTTTTGGACTACCTGTCACCAGGATTCCGGTTCCAGTTCTGACCCTTTCTGATCATGTAGCTTAATTCTTTAAGCTGGTAATAGTAATACCTATCTCTTCAGTTCTTTACAGAGCTATAGTTTAAAGTATTTATATTTATATTATGACATTATAAATACAAATATTTATGAAACCTGCAGCATAATGATGGATGGCTCATTTTTACACCAGCGTCGTGCTATGTCTTAGGGATAAAATGTCAGATAAATTGTTAGTGCCTTCAGAAGGGTTATACTTTAATGGTGGAGACAGGTACACAAATAGACATTTGTAATGCATTTTGGTAAGAGCAATTTCAGAGAAAACATCAAGAAGCACAGAAGCATGGAGAAGAGACAGTTATAAGCCAGGAGATGGAGGTGGGATCAGTAAAGGTTTTAGGAATTGATTACACTTCTGTGGAGAACTAGCTGAAAAGGACTGAATAAATATAGACAAGGCACACATTACAAAATATTGTGATATTTGAGATGTGTGGATTTTTCTTTTTCTTCTTTCCTTTAACTCACATTGAATTGCCAACATTTTACATGTTTTCGTGGATTATTTGTGCTTATAATGCTTCATTTGTTGGTAGCCAAGAGAAACCAAATTTATGGACCTCGATGGGTTTATAATTGCATATTAAAGTTCCCCAGATTGGCCTTTAAAAGACGGCCACTAAAAGACTGAGAAGATTATGATACTAGAAAGATATTAAAAGTGGAACAAATCAGGTGTTACAAAATAAGAGTCTGAGGGCAGAAACCTGAGGGAAAATTAAGGCAGTAAACATTACCGGTGTGTTCACATTTGTTAAATCTGGCTTTCCTGAAGAGGAGGCTGCCTAGCAACGGAGCCTCTCTAAGGCCCCACCCGCCTGCAGCTGCTCTGGGCTGGAGCTATGGAGAAATCAGCGTTTATGCGCAGGAGGACCTCAGCTTAGTGATGTTTAGGGATCAAGATGTCAAGATGCTGAAAAATCCTGGAACATGAAGGAACTGGAGGACCTGAAACAGCTTTGGGAGCTGATTAATACTGTTCAGCTTCATTGCTAGTTAAACAGGGTTTTGTGGACTGGCCTTACTATTTTACCATCTTTTAAAGGTTTTTGTTAATGGGTAAATTCATTTTCAAACCACTCACCATAGGAAAGAACAACTACTGCCTGTCAGGTCATGAGGTGAGTCTATAGAAGTCTGGAGTTTATGCCTAAAATGCATTAGTGGTATCTAATAGTTGTTTCTTCATTTTTGTGCCCAGTTGCTAATATATTTCTTGAGGACAACATCTCTAGATTTTTTCCCATGCCTTTTCAGTTAACAGTGTGGTTGAGTAACAATCAAGAAGTAGATTATGACATTAAGACATTTTGCTGCATAGTTTTATCAGATAGGGTTCTGAAATTTGAGATACTCATATGCAGTATATTTCCAAGAACAAACCAACACATGTATTCCAGGAAATTCAAACATTGGGTTAAAAAATATTGAGGTCAATCAATTACTCATTTTTATCAGCTTGATGCCAAAGACTTAGATTGCCTTGAAGAGTCGCAAATCAGACCTTATGCATTCTGTGAAGGTGGCTATCATGGAAATTACAAATATGGACCAAGGAGAAATTGCACCAACAGTTTTATTTTTGAGTTCAGTGTATACACTTTTGCTTCTGGAGTAGGAATAAGCAGAGAGTTGAGAGTTTGTGGCTATGATAGAAATGTTCTTATTCTAGTAATCTCTCAGATGATCATTAAGGAATGACCAAAGAATAGTTAATATGCCAGAAATATAATAAGCACTAGTAGAAAGTGATATAGAATTTTGGCAAAGTCTGCAGTAAAGACCATTTATTGACTATTGTGCAAACTGAATAGAATTTTTAAATGTAAAACAAATAGAGTATTTTGCATTATTATGGTTATAAAAACTCTCTTTCTGAAAAGTGGAAAAAACTTGTATTAATTTTGTAACAAAGGAAAATAATTATAAGTGTTAACAGCTACACTGAGTACTTGAGTGGCTATGATTATTCTGTATTAAATACATTTCCTGTAGCAAATCTCCAAGTCTTCACAGAAATGTAGAAATGTAGTAAATGTAGGTACAGTTGCTGTCCTGTTTTGTAGATTACAAAACTAAGGCACAAAGAAGTTTAATGATTTAATGAAGACTTCACTACCCATAAGAGGCAGGGTGGGACTTGAAGCTAGGAGTTTCCTTCATCATCTCAGCCAAATGGTCCCTCTCGCAACACTTCTGTCTTGGGGGTTTGGGCAAAGGGGAAGTTGGTCTAGAGCTCTTTGGTGGTGCATCAACTGGCAACAACAACAATGACAATAATTTATAAAGAGTGTGTCTTACTATGTCGTCAGAGTTTATTTTTACTTTTTCTCTTCCAAGCCTTGCTGTATTACTATGTTGTACAGATGAGGTAGCTATAGAGCGGAAAGATAAGGAAATGACTGCACCACACGTCTCAGGGGATGGGACAAGAAGGAGGGGTTCAGATTGTGTAACTGCTAGATTCACCATTTACCTCTCTGCCCTCCTGCCTTGCCGTCACTCCCTGCAGCTCTCATCAGTCTTTCCTGGGCCCCTGTGACCTAGGTACCCAAGAGCTGTCTTGAGTTTTGCGTTTAGTCATACCTTTCAATCCTCCTACTTCCCTTGTAGGCAGCTGTTTATGACTTCATTCATAGATTGACATTTAGGAGTGTCTGATTCTCTTTCTTCAAAACTCCTTTCTTTAAAAAACTTTTTATATAATTTTTTCATTTTTTTATAGTATACGCTTGCAGTGCATAATGATTACATTCTCTATGCACTGCATGCACATAACATTTTAATTCTTTTTTCATACTTTATGCCTCCTCCATCATCTCTTGGTCCCCTCCCCCTTTGCAAAAGATCTACTTCCTTATTTTCTACTATGTATCTTTTATGTTGCTCTTGATTTTTATCTTGGGTTTCTCATAAAAGAGAAACTATAGGGCTGGGGATTTAGATCAGTGGTTGGTGGCCTGCCTTGCAAGCACAAAGACCCGAGTTCAATCCCTTGTACCAAAAAAAAAAAAAAAAAAAAAAAAGAGAGAAACTATATAACAGTTAAGCTTGCATATCTGATTTATTTCACTTAACATTCTCTTAAGGTGCATGTACTTTCCTACAAATGATTCGAGCTTATCCTTCTTTATGGCAGAGTAGTACTCCATCATGTATAAATACCACATTGTCTTTATCTATTTATCTGTTGATGGATATATACGCTACTTCTAAGATTTATCTCTTAGGAATTGTTCTGCTATAAAGAAGGGCATAGATGTATCACTGTGACGTGATACTTTTAACTCTTTTGGGAAGATATTGAGAAGGGGAATAGCTGGGTTGAATGGAATTCTATATTTAGTTCTCTAAAAAATTCTCCACTGACTTCCACAGTGGTTGTACCAGTTTTTCATTCCTATCAACAATGGAGAAGGGTCCCTTTTATCCACAGCCTCCTCAGCATTTAATTGATAACCCTTCTCTCTGAAGTAGGATTGAGTCTGTCTTGAGAACACAACTTTGGTAGCATTAGGTCCTGGCCTTGGATTTCCCTGTAATGAAGAACTCACCATTCAGTTACGGGGAGTGAAATGAGCTAAGAGTCTACAGCTAACAGTTAATGTTTTCAGGCTCTTCTTCAGTTTTATGGCTGAAGTCATCCTCCTCCCTGGCAATCACTAGCGAGTGGCCATGCCTGGAAGTATTAGGACCTGGTTAGTTCACACTTCCCTTGGGGTTGGCAGTGACTTTGTGAGGTCAGCATGGTGCACTGATCTTTCCCTTGATTCTTCCTGCTTTGTTCCCCTTGTCACCTCCATAGCATTTACTCATCAACAATCACAGCCCAATAAATGTCTTCCCACCCTAATTCCACCTCAGTTACGGAAGAACCAAGTGACATCAAAATAGAACGGGAAATACAAATCCATCGAAGTCAGAGGATATGGCAGAAAGAAAGGGAAGTCGGGGGAGAGAGAGGGAAGCATATGGGTTTGGGGGCTGCATAAAAACTTTCAGATAGTTACCTAGTCTGTTCTACTCACTCCTGAGTATATTACTTAGCCTTCTTTATTTACTCTCAAAACAGTGTTAATATTGTCAGTCATATATTAAATAGGCAAAAATAAAAATATCTGAACAATATTACTGATCGAGTTACTTTGTTATCATTATAAAGTAAATTTCAAGTGCTTACAAAATACCTAGAATAATACCTGACGCACAGTGTGCATTCTATAAATATTTGTTGAGTGAATAAAGTGGATGAACATTTAAAAAATTTAGTATGCTATACTTTTTAGTTAAAAAAGATCAAATACAGAGAGACAAATGTTGCATGATCTCATTTATATTTAAATCTAAAAAATTTGAATTCATAAAAGCAGAGAATATAATGGTAGTTATCAGGGTCTAGGAGAGGTGGGAGGGATGGGGACATATTAAATGTATAAAGTTTCAGTTAATTAGGATGAATAAATTCTGGAAACATGTAGTTAATCATACTGTATTATAGACCATAAATTTGCTAATGGAGTAAATTTTAAGTGGCTTCACTGCACACACACACACACACACACACACACACACACGTAATTTTATGAGGAAATGAATATGTTAATTAGGTTGATTGTGGTAATCATTAGCATACATATATGAGAATGTCATGTTGCAGACCTTAAGTTCTTATAATTTTAATTGTCAATTGCTCTTTGCTAAAGCTGAAAACATGAAAAATAGATATGTGAAAGTAATGGAGGGGACAGTCAATGATAGAAAATGTTTTATCCCAATATGATATAGTAAAACTGATTTAAAGGAAATTGGTAAGAAAAAAATAAATTTGAATCGGTGATATCTATCTTCAAGCACTACAATTATCGAAGTAATGCCAGATAAAGCATTTGTTACCAACAGGCAAACATTGAGGTATTTGAGAAAATAATGCTGTTTCAAAAATTATGCTTCTATCAAATACCAGTTATGAATTATTCAATAAGTGTGTGGGGGTGCTATTGTTTACAACACATTTTCTGCCAACTTCTGTTTTTCACTAAATGTTTAAAAAAATGGAGGTAGCTTCACAATGTCATCGGTGAGAGAAGCAGATGGTACTTCTTTGACCCTTCATTTTAGCTTCTAGGCATTTGCAATCAGTTATATGCAAGATAGGTAGACAGACAATATGCATTAAAATTAGCCCCATCTTTTTTAGCTGTCAAAAAGTAGACTTGGTCATAAAATTTCAGAACAAAGAATCTGAGAAATCATCTACTTCAAGTCTTGTATTTTACAGGTGAAAAAAACTCTCCATCAGAGAGATAGTAAATTGACCATCTAAAGGTTGCTGCAGAAGAAATAGGACCAGACCTCATTCCCTTGACTTAGTGCTAAAGACTGTCCTACTCCCAGGACCAAGGTTGCCCCTTCTATGGGGGCGATTAAAGTATTTATAAGTTATTTAAAATTATGAGACTTTTAAAGCATCCTGAAAATTAAGAATGCTATAACTAAGGGATTATTTCCATTTAGTCTATTAAAATCTAAGACATTGTTATATTTGTATCAGTTTTTTAAAAATCATAAAATATTTAATTACTCTCAAATAGATCAGATCCATCATGTTCTATTTACAGTGAAATAACCGTGCAATAGACAGGGATTCATTTGTACTTCTTTTAGAATCAGATATGTCAATATTTCCAACACTCTGAAAATAACAATGATTATTGACCTGCTTATTATATAACATACTCATTTGCATCTATTATGTTATTTTCTTATAAAAAGAGACCCACATGTTGCTATCGTCCTAAGGTGACTCATTTTGTTATAGACCAGGCTATCTGTCTTTTGTCACTATTCTTTTGGCTGAGGCGGTAATGTGTCATATAGACCTGTATTTCTCTAGTGGGCTGAAAGACCTCTAGTAGCCTAGATAGTTTCTCTGTTTGGAAAGGACAGATACTTTATCTCGGGGGTGGACATCTTGCCAGGGCCCACAACTTCTTGTGCAGAGCTGCTCTGGAGTTAGCCTTCATTTCCACACAGGTACTCTTGCATAGGTCCAATTCACAAAGTTCAATGTACCTCTCAAGGCCAAAAAGATGACTCTCAAGTCTTGTGAGTGAGTAAGTTCAAGACATGGCCAATCTAAAGGAGGAATTTTGTGAAAACGTTTTAACTTGGTTTTGCAAGGGTTTCTTTTGCTTATGTTTGAATATTGGTTACACCCCATGTTCTGCAATTCCACATCAAAGAGAACAAGGAAAGCATGCTATGAATGAAACCTTCACTGCAGAGAAGCTGGGAACGCATCCAGGTTTTTCTCCCAGAAATCAAACCTTTCTTGGAACCGATCCTAAATACAAATGGTTGGATTTCAAAGCACATTTCTTCTGAGACTGAGATAGACTGCAAAGCTAAAGTGTCTTAGGTAGAAAGAGTGTGAGATGAAGTATAATACTCAGTCCTACTTGCCTCCAGCTACATGACCTGAAATTATGCACACACAGAAAAAAAAATGGCGGCCTTGTCCCTCCCACCCATCACTCCCTCACATTATGATCCACTCACCTTGAACTTTTCATCTTTCTTTGCCAAGCAGGCCTCTCATATT
Organism: Fukomys damarensis; assembly: GCF_012274545.1. NCBI lineage: Eukaryota > Metazoa > Chordata > Mammalia > Rodentia > Bathyergidae > Fukomys > Fukomys damarensis. Next base: position 16,188,578 of record NW_022900914.1, on the reverse strand, counting down.
TCAGGGCACTTGTTCATGCCACTTATTTCTTGGGCTGGAATTCTCTTGTTTCCTTCTAATTGAAAAACTCTTCCGACAATCAAATTTGAGAAAACATGTCTCCAGAATATGGATCGTTAAGCAAATATGGAGAAAAGAAAAAAAAATGCATTTGGATTATTGAAATTTGGATAGAATCTCAAAAAAAAAAAAAAAAGAAAAGAAAAGAAAACCTTAACATGAGGAAATGTCTGCAACATAGTACATACTAAAAATGTTAATGGTGAATGAGGTCAGTAATGTGCATGTTTAAGGGTCTTGATAATTTTTCTTGGTCTGGAAGGTTTTCTTTCATGGTTTTTATCTACAGTTGGGCCCTTGACTGTAGCTCCTAAGATGAGTGTGGTGCTTTACTTGAAGTGAGACTCATTGACCTGGGAGAATCAGATTATGTATGTTACTGGGCTTAGATATCTGACGTGCATTTGTTTACTCCTATGTGAATATTTACATTTAGCTCTTGACTGCGGTCTCTGTTTCCTGGCTTGGCATTCTCACTCCTGGCTGGACTTGGAGCCTGCCCTGAGCCCTGACACACTTAGCTGGGGCCTGCCTATTCTTGGTTGTGTGTTGCTACTCAGCAAGAATACAGATCCTGGCTTTTTTTTTTTTTTTTTTTTTAACCCAGGTTGGGTAAGGGTTCTGTTTCCACACACTGGCCACTGGGAATTGTGATTGCTTGCTCCTGTTCTCTCTGACATTAATCATCCTTACTCTGAATATTGACTCGGTGACAAGGGCATGGGTCCTGGAAACATAATGGACCCATGGTGGATCCCAGCTCCTTTGTATCTACGTTGGTGAAGGTTCTCAATCTCTTACTGATAAACAGAAGATAACAGTAAATCTTACATCAGAAAGATTAAACAATAATGTAAAAAACATGCAAGATGATTGACACAGAAGTGAATAAGATCTTTTTGACTTATGAAGAAAATAAATCTCATCTAAAGCTATCACAACACTGGTTGCTGGAATGGAGATGGGATTAACTGGATTGTAGGTGTTGGCTCTTACGGATTATGTTGAGTATGCAGCAATCTCAAACCCTCTATCTTCTCTCTGTTTTTCTGTTCTCCTTTAGTCAAATTCTAACAAGGAGGGGATGGAAAGGGCACAGAAGCTTCTCTCCTCTTATAATTTTGTCTTGGTCTCAGTTAAAAAAAGAGATTGATTGTTTTAGAACACAGTAATTGAGTGGGCAGAGTAAAAACTGTCAATAATATCAACAAAACAATTCATTAAGCCAGAGTAGGTGCTCTTGTTTAATAAACTGATTTTGAATGAGAGCTTACCATGGTGGGCCAAAATCTTGAAATACGGTACCTAAAGATGATGGAGAATTGATTTCATTCTTCAAGGGTTTCTGAATTTTACTCATAAATAGCATGAGATACATATTCTTGGACATGAATCAGGATATTTTTCTAGAAATGTGACTTTTAAAATGATGCCAAAATTCTTGGAAATTACATTTGTATGCAGTGTATTTCATTGTCCTATTATGGCAGTGTGGTAAATGGGCCATAGATTTTGGAGTTAGACATGGTTTTGAATTCCACTACGTTTACCTAATATCACTGGGCCTTAGCCTACTTTTAAATGAAATACTTTTAGTTTTATCTAGTTTTCATGATGATGGTTCAAATGAAGAGCAAGGGTACACGTGTCACGCCAGGGTCACGTCAGGGCCAGTTTCTCTCCTTATCTTTGACTTTTCTAATTCTTGATGGAGGGCACACTTATTTTAAATGAACTCTGTGAGAATGTACACATTCAGCTCTGAAAAATTTTCCCCATTTATCCCCTCACATAAGAAATATAAAAGTGATGTAATATTCTAACAGAGATTTGATGACTCTGACTTTTTTCTTTTAGACAGAGCACTTCAAGTTTTGGGTAAGATGGAGGATGGAGAAAGTGAAGTGGGTGATTCATAGGTTTGCATAAATGGAGAAAGGACTGTTACTATATGTTATTATGAGTGAATCTTTGACTATAAATTTTAATTGTACAGACAATTGTTGGGTGCCCAGCACAAGTATGGTACTGTTGTAGGAACTGAGGATATCATAATGAACAAAATAGCTTTAGTTCTTCACTGTTACAGAATTAGTGCTAGTGAAAGGGAGCATAAAATATGTACTACTGTTGACAGTGATTGTGATGTATTAAAAAAAAAGGCAAGATAAGGAGAATAAGAAATGATGGGTGGGTGCACGATATTTTAAAAATGTAAGATGGCCAGAGAGTGACTTTCAATAATATCAACAAAAGCAATTCATTAAGCCAGAGAAGGACTCCTACATGAGGGGATATTTGTATTTGTACAGGAGTCTGAAGAGAGTGACGGAGAGTTCGGCGATACTAAGGTTAGGAATATTCCATGCAGAGGAACAATAGATTGCAGAAGCTTTCAAGGAAGAAGAGAGACCATAATGTTTAAAGACTATCAAGAATGTTAGAGCTGCTGGGGATTTAGCTCAGCGGTTTGGTGGCCTGCCTTGCAAGCGCAAGGACCCGAGTTCAATCCCAGGTACCAAAAAAAAAAAAAAGGATGTTAGAGGTATTTGAATAAAAATGAGAATTTAAAAGATTATGGTGGGACAAATTAGTTATAGAGTTCTGTTGCACAACTTGGGCCTAATTAATGATTCAGTAGGGTGCATTTGAAAATTTTGTAGAGGAAGTAGATATCATATTAAGTATTATACTACTACTATTAGTACTACTACTACTACTGCTAAATCTGAGATCAAAGAAGTGAAGTGTGAGTGAACTGTTGTTACTGAAGGTGAAACTTGTAAATCTGTGAGGTTGTTTCTATTGTGGGAATGAAATTTGGTGCATTGTTGTCGTGAAATGGGTAGAGGCCGGGAATGCTAGATGGTACTGCAGTAGTTGGGACTGTCCTGCACTGTGAAAAATTGTATTAGGTCTTACATGGCTCTCAGATATGTGGATGGGTATTGCTGAAGTATAGCAAAGTTTCGTGTAATTGTGCAGGATGTGGACTGAAAAATCATTGGAAGTCCCAGTGACGTGGGTCTGTTGGGCACAGTGGCCCCAAATTTTCTGTCCACAACATGGAGAGCTATTCAGCCATAATGGCTTCCCTGCATGTCACTGGAAACTACTGTCTTTGAATTTAGAGCCTAATTCCATTTTACATATAAACACACAGGGTTTTTGGGGGGTATGATTTTATAAATACTGAATTTCTTAAGCATGTAACTACTATGTGGGTGGAAGGAAGTGATTTTATTTTCTGAGACGAATTATTAAAAGTCACTCACCACTGTATTAGTCACAACCTAATCAGTATGAAGAAACCAAATAGCTATTGAAACAGAAAAACGTTAATAGAAAACATTATTAGCTGTAATATGAAATTAGAATAAAAAGGTAGAGTAGTAAGAAAAGAATTATAAAGACTGTAGGAATGGCAAATATAATGATCAGCACTCTCCCTAGAGCTGAGAAAGCATATATATGGGAGAAGCACCAGCGGCCCAGGCTGGAAACATGTACTTGTTGGAGAGGGCATGGACATTGCTCACGGGAGGGTCAAAGTTGCCGTGGTTCTGTCTTGGTAGAAATTGCTGGAAATCCCCCAACAGAACTTGTCAGATAATCAGGTGCGGAGAAAAGCCAATGACTAGAAAAGTGTTTTTCAGAGGCACTCTGCGATGGGACTGAATGAAGGGCGTGTGGGAGCGACTGTTGGCCATGGGGTTCTGCTGGTCATGGTTCATTGCAGCAGGGGATGGTGGAGGAGCATTCACGTCACAAAACCCTGGTACTGCAGGAGTTAGGTACTTAGGAAAATGTGTTAAGGGCAGGATCTGGACACCAGAGAAGTAAGCAGCCGAGCTAAAGGAGGCTGACACATAAACAGCTGCCCATGCTGCAAGAACTGTGCACTGTAAAAGTCAAGCACACAAAGGGAACTGCAGAGAGTAACACACTTTACCAAAAAACAAATCCCCTACCTCCCAAACTCCCTGCTGACAAAGGTTAACATTGCGCAAAGAAAGAATAGTCAAAGGATCAGCTCCATTTTCATGGAGCAGGCGATGAAGCGTAGGTTTGGATCTGAGACAATTTTGGAAAAATCATGTTGCTCATAAGAGGATTCATTGAAGGAGCTATTTATGGAGATGCGGATAGGTTTTAGGGATTAATTAGGGATGTTTAAATGTCCAGAGAAAGGGTAGCGATAGGAAATCCTTACCGTCCTGGGTCTAAAAGGGTGGTCATTGGAATTTGTTTTCCTGGAACCAGAATCTGACGAAAGCTGTGTGGGAGAAACTGGCTTAGATGGATCACACCCTCTGTCAGAATCAGTCTGTGTGAACAGGGAGAATAACCTACTCCCAATCGACCTCGTTATCTTCTGTGTCTCTCATTGGCCAATCCTAACTAGAAACCAGAGGGCAAGTGATTGTGAGTGATACTAACTCAGATATTGGTCTCCTGAGACATGGGCCAGAGCGAAGGGAGAGGCCTAGAATAATGGATTTGGGTGGGAAGCACCTGGAAAATATAGACGTGGGCCAATTAATTCTAATTACAAAAAAGTAACTGCTTCAAAATCCTTTGGCTGATCAGTTCTTGCACAGGGGATAACAATGGGCTGATTTATCCTGGGAGACACCTTGAAGAGTAATTTCTCTGACCCTATGTAGTTGTGAAGAGAAAGAATGGGATAGGAAGAACAGCTCTAACTTACTTCCCTCCTGGACTGTCACCATATCTTGGCTTCTAGTCCCTGAGTTCTCTTCTCCCTTCATTACCCTGCAACCTGCACTGCAGTGATCTCTTTATTGGGACATATAATATCTGGGACTTGTCCAGATCTTTATCTTCTCCCATCCACTTCATCAGAAACATCTCATTATTTTAAAATTAAAATGAACTATGAGAAGAAGGGATTCCTGCCAAGCCACTTGTGTGCTTAGATATTGTTTTCAAGGGAAATGATTTTGTCCTTAAACCTCACAAGAGCCTTTCAGTTTTTCAAGGATTATCCTTTAAAAGAGGGATTAGACCAATTCTATGTTCTAGTCATCCCTAGGGTTGGAAAAGGACCAATGAGTAGTTGCCATGAAGTGAGTAAATGAATTTCTGTTTTTACTGATCTGAAGTTTCCAAGTTTTTCATTAGAGAAGCCTGCCTTGAGAGACAGTGCATTCCCCCTCACCAGAAGCGTTTGACCACTAAGCTTGGAGGGAAACTGAAGGACAGATTTCAGTTTTGGATGTACGGTTGGCCATGTTATCTTTTGAGGGACTCTTCCAGTACCGAAAGCATGTAATGCTCTACAGTTGAAGTTGTGTCAATAGTAGCAGCACCTTGCTCAGTTCTGGCTTCCACTGCTGGAGTCAGAGCTGAAATTAAGAGGAGTTGAGGCTGTGTGAAAAGAGGAAATGTGACAAGGATAGTTAGAAGAAGAAAAGCAAGAAAAAATAATGTTACGCATTGTGCATTTGGGGTCTTTCTTTACTCATCTCAAAAGTAATTAAGCAACAGGACCAAGTTCCTTTTATTAAGGATCCCTTTGGGGTTGGAGCTGCCTCCTTCTCAGGTTGATGGGAATGAACTTCACGCTCCCTGTATAATAACACTGAAGCTTTGAGGCAGCACTTTCGGACATCTGATTTTGCCTGTCCCACATGGTCATCTGAGACCTCAGAACCACAAAACAAAACCAAAAAAAGAAAGTTACACCACATCACATTTTTCTGGAGGCATTGCCTTACTTTCCTGTTGTTATTCGTACAAATTATAGTTGTGGGGTTCAGAAGTATGAAATGCTCTGATGAGTGAAGTGTAGTTAGACAGGGTTACTGTCTTCTGGGGTTCTAGAAGAAAGTCCATTTGCTTCCTTTTTCCAGGTTCTAGAGTCCACTTGCATTTTTCTTTTTCTTGTTTGGCTTGAGGCCCCTTTTCTCTACTTCAAAGTTACCAGGGAAGGCAGAGTTAGCAGGGAAGGCTAGAGATGTATGTGCAGCTTTTTTTTCATCCAAACAGGCTACCTGAGGGGAATAAAATGGGCTACTCCGGAGTGATTGCTCCCCATGTCTGACTGGCCATGCCAGACAGCTAGGTAGATGATGAACCCTCCAAGATAGTGGCTGACCATCTCAGGCTTAAATTCCATCTGGTTGAAGGTTTAATGTAGCATCTTTACATTTTAGAACTGAGTCTGCTGGCCCAGCTCCTTCTGTGACTCATGCTTATATCACTCCTGGAAGGGTCCTTGTGATTACAGCAGACCCACCTTTGTAATCAAGGATAATCTTCCTATTTCTAGATCCTTAACTCCGTCACAGTCGGAAAGCCCTTTGGCCATATAAGGTACCATACAGTATTCACAGATTCTGCACTTTAGGATGTGGACATCTCTATTCTCAGGTCAAGGGAGAACTGGGGTCAGGGCTGTGTATGGCAGTGCTGCCCTACACCTTATGCCCACTCAGCCACTAAGCTTTTCAGACACATCGTCACTGCAGACCAGCCCCCACCAACGGCCATGATATGCTAAGAAAGAGTGTGTTTGGGTTGTTTCAAATATTCATGACAATTGTGCTGTTCATGAAATATTTTTAGGCATAGTTTGGGCAAAGGAAATGAATATTAGTACTTCACCCCCCCCCTTTAGGGTTAAGTGTGGCTACGTGACTTACTATGACCAATGAATGTGAACAGAGATGGCAAATGTCACTTCAGGGATGAACGTGTCAGGGCTGGTGGTGCATGACTTACAACATTTTCATATTCCTATCAGAGCAAATACGGCAGTACCCTGATAAAAGCTCCCTGGATCTGGGCCCCAGAATGAAAATTAAGAGAGTACAGTGACTCTGACCCCAGCTAACCCCCAAGGGGTGTACAGCTCGAATGAGAAGTGAGCCTTTGTTCTTTTAAGCCACTCACACATTGAGTTAGAATAATTTAACCCACAATAATGAATGCAAGCATTCTCAATAACAAATCCAATTGAAGCTTGCTCCCTGTCCTGACCCTTCCCTCCAGCGGCACTATTCCCTAATGGTCTGTGCATCTAGGCAATCATCTGGACTGTAAAGCAGGCAGGAGCCACTAAAGTTTAGAGGGTGCTATTCGCTTACGTTTCTATTCTCTTTTCCACAAGTTTCAGACTGATTGGCCAGAGAATGCATAGCAGCCTGGTCTAAGAGGAATACATTTGCAACTAAACCATTTATAGTCTTCACAACTGTTCCACTCAATAGTCCCTGTGGATTTCACTTATAAAACTCCCACACTTTCCTCTCCTCAGCATATTTCTTCCATTTCTTTCCTGTACTTTCTGGTGCTACCACTACCCTGACAATTGCTGGAATTTCAGTCTACCGGAAAGAGTGATCCCTTTCTCTTAATGCATGGATAACGCTTTCCCGGGATATACAAGGGCCAGTTGGCTCTATCAGTCTTCCTCGGGGGTGTCTCCACGGACGTTCACCTCCTCCTGGCCTCTCTGCTAAAATTCTACCGACTGCCACAGACTCCAGTGATTAGTGCCTACATCTGCTCGAAAGAGTTCCTTGCCTCCCATTCATGCATCACTCAGGAAGAATCTAACTCGTACAACAGTTATAGAGTGTTCCGACCTAGACAAGCAGACCCGATCACGCTAAAGGTGAATTTATCAGGGGATGAGATGCGTTCCACTCATCAATCTTCACATAGTCCAGCCTCAGCCACACAAGATATCACTGAGGGTATACATCTGTGTAATCCCAGCGATGTGTTTTTCTGGAGCACCCGCCTGCTAACCCTGCTCATGCCCCTCTCCAAGTCTTGCTTTCTGCTCTAGGCTCTCTTTAGCTAGGTGACCTGGTCATATGCATATGAACATTTTAACGCTAGTTATTTTGCGGGGAACATAAGCTTGCACCGCTCCTCTCACTTATCCACCTTCTGCTTTAGGTGAGAGGGGCTTCTGCTTCCGACCTTAACCTTTGGAAACCCATCCCTAAAGAGACTAGACTGTGGGATCTTCCTGCTGGGGTACAACGATTGGCTTGTGCCACTCTCTGAACTCAAGCACTCTCCTCATTGGTGTCAGAACTGATGGGTGTTCACTGATTTGACGAGACTGAATCTCACATTTTTACATCAGTGTGGCAAGCACTCAATAGTTCGGACCTATGCTAAAGCTTATGCTCTGAATAATTAGGTTTTCAATGCACGTACTCTTTATGGAGTTTCCTGAACGGAACCAAGGCAGGGAGACTGATGCCATCTTTTAGGTTAGGATGCTCATATTGTAAATCATATTGGGGAAACCTCTAAACGAATGGCTGAGAAATTGTCCTGCTTTTCAGTGACTTTCCAATGTCTTCCTACAGGCAAACACAGAGGTAATCACACGCGGATGGGAACCCTGAGGCACAATTATGTGTTCTTCATTTATTATAAAGATGAGTGCACAGACAGGAAGAAGAGAGAGCAGGGATAAAGGGCACTTTTGTGTCCTTGTGCCATCACTAATGAAATGCACAGAATTACAATTAGGACATGTGGGAAATTGAATCAGGAGAATTCATCCTCTGATATGGAATTTCAAGGTGATTTCCAGTCCCATGCCAGGACAAAATGAGAACACTTTGAAAATGTGGTTAGATAGAAGTTTGAGGTTTTCTGGAGCAACTTCTTTGGGAGATGATCTGAGAACATTCTAAGGAACACCATGACTCCTTGAATATTGTTCTGTTTTGCCCCAGGGTTTATTTACTGTGAACTTTTCCCACTGCAGCTTCAAAACAGATGAAAAGAAATGCATTTTTCTTCATTTTAGTCATATTGAGAGAAAATTAAGAGTTAAATAATTACAGATTCTTAAAATCTAGAAACTCAGAAATAAGGTTGTGAGGCAGGCTCAGATTGCAGAAAAACAAAGTAAAATAATGAAATAAGTTACATTAAAACTTCACCCCCGCCCAAACCCTGACTCCTGTTTTATCTTGTGGTTGCTTGGACTTCATCAATGTGCTTCTCTCCCCATATTTTGTGGCTATTGATCCAAGATAGATTTTTAAAAAAATTATTACTATTAGATTGCATCAAGGAACTGAGAACCAGTTCCCATTAAAACATGAGGAAAAAAAAAAAAAAACCAAAAAACAACACCATGAAGTCTCAGCAAGAGCGATAAGGAAAAGTCCTTCCTGGCAGCAGTAGGGTGGTAGTGCATTTTATTTTAGTTTAAGGCAAAAAATTGAAAATGATTTTTTTTAGCTTACATCTCTCATCTTTACTATGTAAAATACAGCAGAACAAATAAAGATACAATGTGTTATTAAGGGACTGACTCAACATTACTCTGTGAGGTCCTTGTCATCCAAATTAATCAATATGGATTTTCTATGGATCATAGTTCCAGGTCTAATGGAAAGATCCATTTCTCCAGAAAACCATAGCATATGACAATCGCCAGATGATTGCTAAGTCTCACTATGTCTTGCCTGGCATCTCTGCAGTTGCCCACACCCTTGCCTAGAATGGTGACAACTTCCTCTCTGTTTCTGCCCAGCCAGCTCCTTAATAGCCTTAAGATCTTCATGAAACCCCAAGCCTCCACCCCAGGCTACCAGGGAAACTTGACTGTATCGTTGGTCCTTAGGGTCACTAAGGGATTTTGCACAGTCTCTGATTCAAGATTCCCAGGGACCCTCTCTCTACATCTAGACCAACCCCCACAGTCTTGGGGCTTAGAGATCACGCTCTACTCCTTTTTCTCCACAGTGCTTACTTAACAAATAGTTGACAAAGTCTGGGCTGTCCCAGAGCTGCTTTGAAAACACAGAGATCATCAGCTATTTACAGAAATAATAGTAACAATTAAAAAATATCTTTGTTGCTTCTGGACTTCTTTCTGCTTATACAGCCATACGGATGGGTTGTAGCAAATCTCACTCCTCTCTGAGCTTCAAATATGTGAATCTGGTGCATTCATGTAGCTTTTTCTTTCAGGTTAAATAACTCCCAATGCCTTTAGTCATGATTTATGGACCCTACTTTCCAACTCTAATCATTTTCATTGCCTTTCTCTGGAACTTCTCCAAGTGCTCCACTCACTTATGCTCCAGTCTCTAAACAACATGACACTGAAATACTGAGTGAAAGAATCATCGTCATGTTCCTACATTCAATATTCTTATTTATAAATACCTTTTCTCTTGATCAGTCTACAAATATTAACCAGGCATTTAAATGTAGCACTGGATTGGGAATTCTTTTGGCAATTTCAAATGATAGTGCTCTCTGTGAGACAGGCTTCTCTCTTTGGTGGTGTTGCATAAAAATATTATAAGCATCTGTACTGTAGTCTGTGTAAGAGTGGAGTGGCTTTCTATGTTAACAAACAGTGCTGCTTCTTATCAGATTTGATTACATAAAATTAATTTAATATCTCTGCTCCATGAATATAACACATTTACTTTTCATCTCACGTTATAATGCAGTATACAAAGAAGCAGAAAATGACTTAGATATTTTTTATATTATATACTTTCAATAGGTTCAATTTTATTCTATTTTGTTGACTTCACTGTAGCTCTATTGAGTATTAAATTTTCTCTCTGTTGTCACTGAGGACATTCCTGTTAATACTAGAATCTTAACGTGTAACTACTTAAACACTGTAAAAATTTAACATTGTTGTATGCTATCTTTCTTTAAAAAATATTTTCTACGTGTCTTATCTAATTTGATTCTCATTAAGATCTTATTAGAAAATAAAAGTAGGAAAGATGGCCATAACATTCATTGGATTTCTCCGATGCTCAAGTAATAGTTTAAGATCCACCAAGTCAGTCTAAGTTAATGGGCAGGTAAGAATTGTGTATCCCTAAATGTACCAATAAACTCAATTAAAAAAAAAAAGAATTGTGATTTGTGGTTTAGATTTTTCCAAAAGAGCTTCTCAAAGCTTGACAAGAAATGAACTATTACATTAATTATAAGACTCTTAGAGATTAAAACTTCAAAGGAAGCTAAAATAAGAAAACATGTTATGGGGGTATTATACATGTTATTTTAATGAGAATGTTTTCAATACCTATACCACTAGGTAATATGGTATAAACTATTAATATAATGAAAACACCAAAACAACAATACTTATTTACAGATGTCACAGGGATTGTCATTTGGTAGAACAGCACAAAATTAAAAATTTGTATTATGCAGCATTCTTCAGAGAAACAGAACTAATAGTATTCTTCAGTTGTGGAAGTTTAGATGTCCCAAGAACTGTTGTCAGTAATTTGGAGACCAAGAAGAGCTGAAATGTAATGGTAGTCTGAGACTGAGGGCCTGAGATCCAGGAAAGCTGATGGAATAATCCACAGTCTGGAAACATGCAGTCCTGACAACACAAATGAGTTGAAGCTTCAGTCTGTGTGTGAAGGTTGAAAAAGACAATGTCCTAGCTCAAGAATTCAGGCATGTTTATTCTTTCAAAGAATCAGTTCTTTGATTTATTGATTCTTTATATTTTTTTAGTCTCAATTTCATTGATTCTGCCCTGATCTTTGTGATTTCCTTTCTTGTACTAGATTTGGGTTTGGGTTGTTCTTGTTTTTCTAGGATATTAAGATTAGATTATTCATTACTGTGTACTATAAACATGTACTAATAAATTTTTTTTAAAAAATCCCTGCACATACAAAGAAGAATCTGGGCATGAAGATTTCTCTCTCAGCATTTTTGCTCTATGAAGGTTCAGTTTATTGCGCAAAGCCTACTCTTGTGGGAATGCATGGACCTCGTTCCCTCTCACATTAGTGCTTTATTATTCTTCTGATTCAGATGTTAATCTCATGTGGAAACATTCTCACAGACACACCCAGAACAATATTTAGTCCAATGTTTGGACATTCTGTATCTAGTTGACATATCAAATTAACCATCCAAGATACACGGTAACCATCCTTTAATCCTGAAAGATTGCCTACACACCTCTAGGACTGTATTACAAACACACTTGGAGGTAATGTCAAAATTCTAATTTGGGGGCTTTCTAAGGACATAAATCACAGTTAAGTGTACTTTGTAAACTTCCACTAAAAGGCTCTGCCTTTTACTCTCCTACCTGGTGCCGTGACTCATTGCTCATGAAAGAGGCCTAAAGAAGCTCCAAATATTTGAGATGAACTAAATGTTGATAACCTGCTGTTTGCAGGTGTCATTGTGGAATTAATTTTCTTTGAATTAAATCTTTTTCCATGCACTGTATTAAATGCTTTTAATATATAGGTAATATAAGCTAAAATTTACTTTTGTTGTTTATAAAAGATTGAACCAAATACAGTATATATTTATTTCTCTGACCTGCAAAATGACTACAAATTTTGTCCATTCACTCTAAGAAAGTACTTTTAAGTAGTTTAAGAAAGTATTTTATATTCTCAGGGTATTTAAGAATATTTTTTTTTAGGAACTTAGGCTAGTGATTTTTTAAAATCTAGTTTTACTGTGATATAATTCAAATACTATAACTCACCCCAAAATATAACTTCAGGAGCTTATCACATGAAAAAATTGTGTAACCATTACCACAGTCAATTTTATATATATATACACATATATGTATGTATATGGGGGGCACCTGGGATTGAACTTGGCTCCTGTGCTTGACAGGCAGGGAGAAAAACCACTGAGCTAAATCCCCGGCCCTAATTTTAGGACATTTTTCATTCCAAAAGGAAATGTCATACCTATTACCAGCTGCTCTTTATTTCTCCCAGCCTATCCACTAGTTTGTTTCTTTCTCTAAGAGAGTGACTACTCTAGAAATTTTATATAAGTAGAATCATATTATATGGAATTTTTTCTTGTTAGCTTATTTTACCTAACATAAAGTTTTCAAGTTCCATTTATGTTTAAGCATGCATCATAATTCACTATATTTCATTGCTCAATGATATTCCATTGTAGGTGGAACAAATTTTATTTATTCATGTCAGCTGATGAATATTGTAAGTTGTTTACAATTTTTGGATATTATGAATAATATTTTATGACTGGATACAAGTTTTGAGGAGGTATGCACTTTTATTTCCTTTGAGTATTTAGAATTAGAAGTGGTAAATCATAAGGTATATCAGTGTTTACCACTCTGCTGAACTGCCGATCTATTTTTCAAAAAGCAGCTATTTCACATTCCACTAGCCATGGGTGAAGATTTCAGTTTTTCCACATATGCATCAACACTTCTCTTAATTGCTTATAACCAAAATGTCCATCGTTTTTTATTTTACCCTTAGTCTTGAACTTCTTCATGTTCCGTTCCAAACAAAATCAGTACCTTAGGAATATATACAGAATTCTGTCTTCTTGAAACCTTCCTCTCCTCCTGGGAAAAATATTTGCACCACCTTTTTTAGAAATGGAGGTGGGAATGGTGATTTAATTTTCTCTGAGGAAGAGTATCTCTGCTTTACAAAGAACACTGGCCTGGAGTGGTGGCCTCTCGTGTTCTTGGTGTGGAAGTTCTCCCCTTTGAATGAGCTTGCTATTTTTATCATTGATGTGCCTGCTTGATAGCTTCTGCCTTATCAACAGGAGTCTGATGGTGGAAGGGGAAGAGAGTCCCAAATGTCTCAGCTACTCTTCCCTGAAATAGACTTTTTGTGACACAGAGATGGGCGATACAAAAAGGCTGGTGGATTTTCCCTACTGGGGAGACACTGGCTTAGATTGGAAGTTGGGTGTGGGGAGAGAAAGTCCTGTGTTCTTGGCCTCCTGTACCTGCAGTAGTCTTTGTGAGGCTGATGAGGAGGAGCATGCAGTGGGTCAAATGTCGCAGAACACCATTGCTTCTGTGAGTTTTTCAAGCACTTTTTCCTTCCTTTCATCTAATAAAAAATAGGTCAATAATATTTAGTGAGTGGTTTCTTTTGTCATTTATATCAATAATAAGACATTTCTTACTGCCACCATTGTCATCATTTTTGTTTTGGATTTGCTTTGCTACTCTTTTCAGCTCTGTAAAGTTTATGTAGGTTAGTGACATAGGATTAATACATATAAATATATCAGATATATAATTTCTAAATTATATTTTAAGTCTGAGAAAACCATATTGGAAATAGTGGTTAAGCACTATTTTATTTCCTTACTATTCAACTCTTCTTTTTATTTGGTTTAAAATTTCAGAAAATATATTAGTAAACACTCTCCAGAATTTGATTGTATTTCTATACACTTGGAAGTTTTGTCTAATAAAGTATTTTTTAAAGAGGTAAACTTTTAAAATTTACTTTCCAAGTCACTTAATTGTAAAATGTGTTTTCTGCCAATAATGTCTTAGTTTGTATTTTTTAAAAAATATCTATTCTGTTTCCATGAAGGAAAACAGCAAAAATCTTGATGAATAAGAGAATCATAGTAAGGTTCTTTTGAAAAGTAATTTTCCTCAACATTTTTTATTTTTTTATTTTCATCTGAGTTGTACGAATCATAAAAGTATGGGTGATGTTTAAGACATTACCTGTTGATGTCCCACCATGGTAAGTCACAGATACAACAGATACGACCATTGGTTCAAGAGGAAAAAAATACTCAGAGCAAATTTGAGGCCTGGCTCCTTCCCCAATCCAGCTGAGAGTTGTTGGTTTAATGAAAAGCCTCTTCATCCTTTCCTCATGCTTATGAGTTCATAGCAGAAGACTGTGGCCATTTCCACGAACCCTATTTGCTTGAGTTGAGGCTGTAGTGAGCTTGAGCTTCTGTGGAGAATGAAGTAAGAATGCCTTCCTTCTGTGATGCTACAAAGATCACTCTTGCACATGGAGTGGATGGCATAGTCTTGAGGACTGCGGTGTGGGCTGTGGTGGCTACTAACCACATGTGGCGTGGAACGCTTGAGACATAGCTAGAAGGAGGGAGGGACTAGACGTTCTACTTTAGTTATGTTTGGTGAATTTGAATTGATAGCCACATGTGTGCAGTGGCCACTCTAGTGGTAATGTTAGCTTCATGCTAGTAGAGAAAATACTTAAATAACTTATAAAGAAGAAAGAGATATTTTGGCTTATAGTTTCAGAGGGTCCAGTCTAGTGCCAGCCCTTTTGGTTATAGGCTTGTGGGAGCACAACATGGAGCAAAACAGTCATGGTCAGAACGCAAAAGAGAGAACAAGGAAGGAATCAGGGTCCTACAGTCCCCTTTTGGGGGGCACACTTCCAAGGACCTAAAGATTTCCCACTGGGCCCCACTTCTTAAAATTTCCATAGCCTATAACTACACCTCCCTAGAGGCCAAGTCTCAAAACCGTGGGCCTTTAGGGGATGTTTAAGATGCAAACTCTATTAAATGGGCAATATAGAAAAAAAGAATTCTTTGTTTGGGTATTGTGGTGAGGGGCAAGGAAGGCTGGAGTGTTGAGCAAATATCTAGGTAAAGTTTTCTCCAGGCAAGTTAGTTCCAAGTGAATTATAAACAGTTCTAGAGACTAATTTAAGAAACAGCAACAGCAAAAAGAATAGTTTAAGTGATATTAAAAATACCTTGAAAATACAGATCCTATAAATCTGTTAGAAAGTTATACATCTTAATATAATCACCTGCCTCAAAAGAAATTAACATATAATTACATTTATTCAATTGAACTTGAATCAGAATCTCAGGGATGTTATCTTTGGAGAAAAGAGGAAAGTCTGAAAATTTTGTCCTCTTCCTTAACATTTAGAGGAGATAGTCTCTATTGCCATTTTTTTTTCCTTTTGCCTCAAGAAAGCTATGAAGATCCAGCTTCTTTTTCATGTTGGTTGATGCTCTCTCAATACAGTTTAGACAATGTTTTCAAGGATATTGGACATATTTCTGTATATGCTCTTAGGAGGACTGACCATTATGATCGAAACTGTCTTTGAATCCCCTTAAACATCCACAGAGAAGCATGGAGGAGAAAGGCCTCCCTTTGTGGTCACTCTTTAGTTGTTGGCCAATAGAAGAATTAAATGTCTCCCTGGCTTGCCAGCACAGGGCTGCAATCACATCTGAATTCTACTGTTCTTTGATTTCATCAAAAGGCTTATTTGCATGTGGACTGATAAGACACCTTGGCACTGGGATCCTGGATTTCATGCAGGCACAGATTTGGCACGGGCTCGATGAAAACTCAATTATGATTTATGTCTATACAATAGAGTTTCCTATTGATTACTTGCCAGAACCATGATAAAGCAATGTTAGGCCTGAGGCCAATCCTTCTTAGCCATAATCTTTCCTCAGATTTTATATTCTATGCCCTAGCTGGAGTTTTCTGAACATTTGTGAACAATAATGGTTCAGAAAAACAAGTCTTGTATATGCAAGTTTGTTTGCAATAAAAGACTCTCATTTTAGTGCTTAAAGTTTAGTTTGTGTATACCTTCCAATTAACTGGGACTTATCCATCACCGTTTATGTGTATTACACTGCTGAGAATGTTGTAGAAGAATTGGAAAGCACAGCTCATGTTTTGAAGAATCTGCCTATGGAAACCTGTAGGAGGCAAGGTATGCAGAGATGAAGGCACTAGCCCGGAGCAATTGGCTTTTAATATTGGTGTATTGATAAAATTGAGCAAAATGAGATGACAATCAGACTGAGCTGCAAATAGCCTGAGAGGCTGGTTGGTTAGGACTCTTCACTAAGAAAGGACCCTTTCATAAGAAAGAGGAATTACAGCAGGGTAGAGGGGATATGAAATAAGGGTCATCCTGGGGCTCCGAGGGGAAGTCTAACTGTACTGATAATTACTGTTGAGATGGTAGTATTCTTCATCATTAAGAATATCTTCATTTGAAACATTTAACTTTACACTCTGTGACTTCAACATAGTGTTACTGTGTGCCAGCCCCTGGTCTATGTGCTTTATATATATATTCGAGTCACTTAAATCTTCACAAAGTTCCCTGTGAAGAAAATTCTATTATCTTCGTTGTGCAGAGAAGTTAATGTCGCGTGGGAGGTGACAAGATTTGCTGAAAGTTCCACAGGTAATATCTAGTGGGGCCGGGATTGTGTACCCAGCCTCTGGGTTCTGTGTAATCAATCACGAACCCAAAGGGCTGCCCCTCTTCAGCAATGCACAGACGGGCAGCCACCTTTGTTAATCTTGACTCCTCAAGGTGTGACTGAGCTGTCCCTTTCTTGCGGCGGGAAGCACAGGGGCCATTATTCTTTTGCTCTTTAGTGTCAGGATCATTTGTCATTGGATAGGTCACGTCTTCTTCATCATCGCCACACAATGCAACCAGTTTTGAAGACTCCTCTTCTGCCCCGCAGAATAAGTCAGGCAGTATTGTGTTAGAGGTTGAATATGTCACTCAAAAAAGACATGCTGGAGCCTTAACCCTCGGTATCTTAGAATATGAGCTTGTTTATTTACAGACTGTCCTCAGATCAAACCAAGTTACTTGTTAGGGCAGCCCGGGGAACTAAAGTAGGTTCAAAGTAGTTTGCAAGTGTGTGAGGTGGACTCTTGTTCACTGACAAGTATTTAAAGTCTTCTTAGGGCATCCCATTTCCACAAATCAGCAGAGAGGGGAGCAACCTAAAATCTCTGCAATGAGCTCCATGAAACATCACATGGAATAAAAATCTCCATGACCACTTGGAACCTTATACAATGGAAAACTTATTTAAAATTTATCACTACCTCAAAAAACACCAAAACATAATTTGTGTTGAAATCTGAATTATGCCATGGACTGGGGCAGTGTGGTTAGATGGCACAGCTTTCTTTCCCTTCCACGTATTCTCTCTAACTTCGCAGCCATTATTTTCTATCATAGTCACAATTCCACCTGATTAGATGAATAATATAATTTATTCTGTATTCTAAAATGATAATCCTTTCTACCCGAAACTGTGGTCTTCCTTTTTTGACAGTGGCCCTAAAATATGTGCCATGTATTTGATTGTCAAATTACAAGTTTAGTTTTTGTAGGCCAACATTTTATATGAGAGGAGGGAGCAAGAAGCAAAGATTCTTTCCAAGATTACTGTTATACTTTCCTAGAGAAATACAATAGAAATATAAAATTGCTCAGCCTTTATTGACAATTCCTTAGTCTTTATCCTTGTGTATGTGATTTGGCTGCCTAAAGAGTTAGCTCAAGCGAGGGAGAGCTTGAGATATAGATGCTTGTACAAAACTGACCCTCTTGTCATTCTGCTCAGATTAGAGGCAATAGGAGCAGGCTTTTAACTCACTAGACTATTGCCTTTGGGGTTACAGAGGATTGTGTCTTGGTTTCTTTCTTTTAAAACTTCATTTTTAATGATCTGGTTGAGTTGACTTCAATCCCTCATTCTTCTGGTATTGAAATGGGTAGCACAAATATTCTTTCCAAGAAAAAAATATTATAGCTCTACTTTTTCAAATAAGGAGCAGCTTTAACAGGCCTCTGACCCCACTGGCCAATTACTTTGTGCAAGAAAATCTCCTGGAAGCCTTTTAGCATTGTCTCTTCTTTTCTCTCTCTCTCTCTCTCTCTAAACTGAATAAGTTATTGTCTTTCCTAGATGTTCTCATCTTTTAGCTAGTTTATTTACTTATTCCTATTTCTATTTCTTTTTTTTTTTTTGAGACAGGGTCTTACTATATAGTTGAGACTGACGTGGAACTCACCATGTAGGCAGGCTGGTCTCAAACTCACAGTGATCCTCCTGCCTCAGCCTCCTGAGTGCTGGGATTATAGGCACATCTGGTTCCTATTCCTATTCCTTTGACGTGCATTTTACAGCAGTTTATCTTGGGATACACACTAAGAAGTATTGTGCTTAAAGCTAATGATGTTTCTAGGGCTACGCTGATCTTTCATTTGTGCCAGGTTAAGTATCTTTTTGTCTTTAGCTAATGAAGGCTAATTGCCACAGGCTGAGCCTGAAGACGACCCTTCACCTCCTCCCTACTCCCTTTCTCCTTCATAGACTGTGTCTGACTAGCACAGCCCCAGGAGACACTTACCTTGTATCCTTCCCTCTTCCCTTCCTGCACATGTCCGGATCATGAAACAATCGCATTCAGCCCGGGTCATAGGCTGCATAACACTATTTGCTTCACTTTCTCTTCCTGTCTGCCTTCCATTATAAGTAAAAAGCTTGTGGTGCTCTGGGTGGCCATTAGGTCCCCACAAGCAATGGTTCCACCTGGCCCCGAACTTCAAGAATAGTTGTTGTTTATGCATTTTCTTTTTTTTTCATCTCTCACTGCTCTCCCAGGCTTTGGACCCTGCCGCTGCGCAGGTCTTGGCAGCTAATAACTTTGGGTCCCTCACTGACTGCATATCTGGGTCTGCAGTGGGCCCACAAGAATTGTCTAGGAATACTCCTGGTCCTTTTTGCTACTTTTCTACTTATCTTGTAAGCGAGTGGTTTGCCTGTCAGAGTGCTTTTTTGAGGCTCCTCAGCTTTTGCAAAAAAGTCTTATCCAGCTCTGGGGTTTGCTAAGGCGCTTGAAGATGGATTCTGTAGCCCAGGGAATAGCCGTTCTCAACACATTTTCCACATTTAATCATGATCTTGTCACTATCTAATACTGATCAAAAGCTAGGAGGAGTAACATGTGGGGAGGGTTGCTAAATTTATATTTCTAGATATTCTAAATTAAATATTGGGGTTAAAGCTGATCATTATATCACTTATTTATGAGGATCCTGGGGAATGTTCCTCTCTGATCGGAGCACCAAGAATAATTAAATTTCCCCAGAAAAGTTAGAGTGTTAATGTCTCATGGACTCTGTAAATCGCATAGCTGACACAATTTCTTTTTTCATGTTAGTTGCCAGGATATTTAGGGTCTGATTTATTTATTTTCATTACCGGGGATTGAACTTGGGACCCTGTGCTTGCCAGGCAGGTGGTGCTGCTGAGCTACATCCCTGGCGATGTGTATTTTTAGACTTATTCTTTGATCTACCTTGTCTCCACTCCTGTTTTACTTTCTTCTCTTGCCCCACTTTTAACTGATATTATTGGGTCTCATCTCTGTGTCTTATAAAGCATTTCAAATCTTCCAACAGTAGATCAAAATATAAAAACAAAATATATACAGAAGTAAAACAAATGCTTTGAAAGGAGACATTGGTGAAGAGAAAAATGGGGGCTTCCAGATGCAGGGAGAAACACAAATATATAAAGTTAAAGAAAATGGTTTTATCAAAGGATCTGATAACCCCCCAAAAAAGCCCCCAAACCAAAAACCACTTCCTTAGCACAGTGAAGATAATAGTGAAAAGCTATCTGAAATCTTTAAACTAGAACATGAAAAGGATGCATTGCATAAAAAATGAAATTGTTTTCATTGTCTTTCAGCCTGATATATTTAATTTAATTTAATTGGTACCAGAAATAGAACTTGGGACCTTGCTCTTGTGAAGCAGGTGGTACAACCAGTGAGCTAAATCCCCGGCTCTATTTTATTTTGCATAGAAATTTGTGAAAATATTTTCATTACTACACATTGGAATGACACCTAGAACATCTCTGAAGATAAATACTAGGTCATTGAGATAAAAAAAACCACATCAGTGTTTTTTAGCTTAATACATTTTGCTATGTTATTGAAATACCTCAGAACTAGGTGATAACATTCTTTCAGTTTTATTCATGCTTTGCAGAGATCTTGCACATGACTTTTATGAACAGACGTGATAAAACACCAAGCATTTTATTGAACCATTAGGCATAAATTGGAAATTCAAGTGAATCATTATGGTAATAATTCAAATGACTCAAGAAGCATTCCTATTTTATTTACCTGGAAATCTGTAAAACTCAAGGCCCATTTTCAGTGATTTATTGCATGAAGTTAAGGACTAGTGGATCACTGCTACATCCCAAGTATTCACCCCATTGTCCATTTCATGGTAGATAATCCAAATATATTTGAGGAATAAATTAACAAAATTAATGTGAGGCATGAGCTATACTTATTCCATGAAGAAGAAAATGACTAGACCTTGGTGAGGCAATGACAGAGGCTTTACTTATGTCCCCTTTAGAGAAAATAGGTTGAGGTAAAATGCCTTTTAGAGTTAATATTCCAGAAAGCTATTCAACGTTGTCATTTCCACAGGGAATTTGAAAATCTGTTTTCCTTCCACGGTGTGGAGCCTTCTCCAACATGACTCGTCTGTTTAAAAAAAACCAGCCAGTTATCCTTTAGGTGGTGGACTAGTGAGTTCTGTTGCAGGGAGGATGGTAAAGGCTCTTTGCTTCTCCCTGTAGAAGGGAAGGACTCATGATTAGGAGACATCATCCTTCGATGTTCCAGAAAGACAATGGAGTCTGGTCATTCCGTAAACTCTGGTGACAAATATTTCCTGCTAGAATTCTTGTTCATCTGTAAGAGGAGGAGCATAGCCACTCACGTGTTCTAGAGTTCCTTGAAGAACATAATGAAACACTAAATGTTTAAATAGTGTTTGTGGCTGTTTAAATACAGAAATCCAAACTCTGGCCAGTTTGTATTACTAGAAAATAAAGCATAACTGGCGTGAGAGTTCCAAGACATCTCCCCGTGTAAAAATACCCTTGACACCCACACAAAATGAACTGCTTCCTTCTCTAAACACTGGTGCTGCTTCTTTCTCTAAACTATGTGCACATCACTCCTACTTCTTAAATAGTAACTCTTAAATAAAGGCAGTGTCCACCTGCATGGCTGTTATTCAATGCCTGTTCATTTTATTTAAATAATTATCAATAATATCCTCCAATGAAATTAATGTAGTGTTCTGGGACCAAGGCATTATAGGTGCAGATGCTTTTAATGATTTATCCAATTGCTCAAACTGTGAATCTTTCGCGCTTGCTAATTGCTTCGAAGAGGAATAATTCAGTCATGCTAGTTGTCTGCACCAGTGTCACCCTTGACACTATTGACACTTCGGGACAGAAAATTCTTTGCTTTGTCAGGCTGTCCTGTGCATAGTTGACAAGGTTTAGCAGAACTCCCACTTCTACCACTAGATACAGTAGCACCTGCCTTCCCTTCTAGCTGTAGCACAAAAAACAAACACAAAAACAAACCCCAAAACCTCTGAATATTGCTACACATTTCCCCCAGAGCAAAATCGCCCCTGCTTTTGAACCACTGGGATACATTATATCAGTCACTTTCCTTCATTACATTTTATAATAAATCCCTAGAATCAAGGCCTTGAAATAAGATCACGGAGTCTTCTTTCTGAGGCGATTTAAAATCAGAGAGTTGGGTCAAATTACCTTTGGAGATAGCTCTCAGTTCTCCATGTACGAAGTCATAAAAGTCCCCACATGCCTCCTTGGGACAGCCTCCTCTCTGCCTTCGTAGATAAATACTTAGCATACAAGCTGCGCTTCATTTTTCTATCATGCATTATGTAAGAAGCTGTTAGAAATATTGAGGAATATCACAGTCTTCCCTCTTTTAAAATATTTTGCTGTATCAGTTTCCAGTTTGTCAATGCTTCCTCACCCATCTTGACTGCCCAAAGCATCCCGAGTCATTCTGTAGGTCTAAGGACTATTGCAGGACAGGAGATTTGCAAGAGGCCTCGCACACATCTCACAGCCTTTCTGTGTATCAGCAGTGGCTATTACACATGGTGCTTGGCACGAATCTTGGCATGCATGCCTGCTGCACCAGAATCTCAGCACCCTCTCCAGCTGTCCCACCCCGCAGACAATCAGAGCATTGTGTAGGACAATCCCAGAGCTGTTCAAAGAGCCCAGCCCGGGCCCCAGGGATTGCTGTTTATTAGTGGCACTAGATCAAGAATGATATGGCAGTAACTTTGTGGATGTGCTTAGGAAAAACTTGTACCAACAGCCCCCGAGGCCCTGGCCCTTCCTTACAGCCTTCTACTGTCACTGAAAACAATGCCATATGTATTTGAGGAGTGTAGGCATGTTCTGGGAAAACATGCATTAGGAACGTACCCAAGTTCACAGCAGCCTCTGGGCCTCTTGGCACACACTTTGGTATTCTGCTTTTAGGTACACATCACTGCACGTGGGGAGAAAGTCAATGTTGTGCATGCTTTGTTAGGTACTTGTTGGTTCTGCTGGTGTGGGTGGGGATGGAAAGTAAGGGAAGAATATGAGAAAATGATAGGAGAGCTCAGTGAAGAGCAAGATCCCTCCTGACTCCATGCAGTGGCCTCTTGCTCCATCCAAAACAGGTTTGATTGAAGACTCTCCCCAAACTGTGGTCAAACTTCAGTTATAGCTGTGATCAGGTGAAAATAAATCCCACCTAAGAGCTAAGGTACAAAAAGATGCAAATTTAGAATGTAACATAACTAGGGTGGAAACATACCAGTGGCAGGAAGATTGCCTAAAGGAAGGACAACAGGAGCTGGACTCATAACTTTTCCAGACTTATGGCTCTGGATTAAATACATGAAATTATGAAAAAGGTTTAGAAATAACTCACATAGAAAAGTTCCCACTTATTTAAGTATTCTTTTAGTACTGAGTTTTTATGAAGCATGGAAGAAAATTTATTTTGAATATAGTGGCTTGTGTTGGCATGATGTTTTTATTGACTATTATCCTAAGCTATGGCTTTTATATTTTTCTGGTCTCTCTGATTGATATTTAATGAGAGTACATTTTAAAGAACATTTTTTTGCTATTTTATAGCCAGGGCACTAGCTTTAACAACTGAAATTTGTGAAACCATACAATATAGCCTTTCCAACATGGTTCTATCAGTTATACGCCAATAAATAACAGTGATTTCAAGGATGATTAATCATAATCATTATAAAGCACTTTGGCCAAACCAACATCTGTTTCCATGGATACGGCAGCTGGCCATCACTGGGTTGTAATTTATGTTTTAGTTATTGTTCCCAGCTGACTATGAGGGCCATTCTACACAATATGACCTTTTAACTTTAGGCCCTAAGGGGCTCTAACGTGGCTTACACACAGCCTATTGTCCTTTTGAAAAGCTTTTGTTGAAAAATCGTGGAGCTCTGAGGAAATGAAGCAGGATTTCAAAGGTCTTCTCATCACTGCTTTCTTAAAGAGGCAAAGTGAAGACAAGTACAGTGGTGACCACATCTGTAACAAGAGCTAACAGTGCTAATGACACCGTCAGTGGATCAGAGACCTAAAGACTCACAAGGCCAGAAGGAGTAAGTTCTAGTATTCTACAGCACAGTGGGGTAACGATAGCACACAGCAAACTTCTATTTTGTGAATAACTAAGAGAGAGGAGCTTGACAGCTCCAAACACAAAAGTATCGATAAGGAGATGAAAATGTTACTCTTACTGGGCCTGTACACATTGGATATATATGCTGGAATATTCTTATCTTCTGAGTCCCACCCAATTGTTGCATGTTAACCAAAAATTAGAAAACACATTTAAGGAGGTAGAAATGCTATCTTGATTTGGTTATTACACATTTTATACATGCATCAGATTATCATAGATACCATAAATATGTGCAATTAAAATCACAATAATAACAACCATTAAGGTTCTCTTTTTAAAAGACTCTCAAAGCACTACGAAATCAAGGAGCAGGGGTTGGAGAGGCACGCGTTGTGCCATGCTGACGTTGAGTGGAAAACTGGTTCGTTCTGAGGCCTCTGAACTCTCAGGCCCTGGGCTCATCTTCTCTTCAGTTATTTTAGACCAACACTGTATTTGCTTCTTTACTGAACGAATATGTACAGATCCATATTGTGCGTCGTGGCCTCAGCTCAGTGCCAGCAAGGTTAACGGCAAGTCAGTAAGAAGTAAAAGGCCCATAGTAGTTCCTGCCCACGGGGGTCAGAAGGAAAGAGGCTGCGGGAGAGGCTCATGGTAAGTTAGATCACACAGGCCAGAGCACAGTGATGCAATGGGAAGGCTGTCACTGGGCATGGTGTCCCATCTCAGAGGAAAGGAAGACTTCTTTGGGACTTCTTCTGAGTTGAGAAAGTATGTCAGGGATCAGTACATGCCACTGCTGTGTGGTAGGAGGAAGAGAAGGAATATTAAAACTACAAGAGGGAATGGCGGGAGTAAATAACTCTGGAATAAAATAATCCATGGCTCAATTACACAGGACTTGTGCAGCCCATGCTTAAACATTCTGTATTCTGGTCACAGCAAGGACTCTCTTGCATTAGGCTAGTTTAACTGGGTTGTTACAGAGTCAGAAACAGTATGTAGGGAATGGAGGCTGGAATCACCATCTAGCTCAGAGAGAGAAATATACTTTGTTTTTTTTCCGCTTTTAAATACCCTTCTGTAATTTGTCCTAATTTCTTCTGTGAAAGTTAGGTGCTGGGAATGGCAGGTGAGCCCCATGGTTTTGTCCATCACTGGCTAGGCTGGTTAATACGCTGCAGATTCAGGTGTCTGGGAGTCCTGTGTCCTCCCTGCCTTGCGGGAAGATCATGCTGTCACAAATTGCCATGATGAAGAAAACAGGTATAGTGTAGACCTTCCTCTTTCCATAGGTAGGAAATAAATTATTCTTCCAAATGCTGGATAGGTAGAAAGTTGCATATCAACTGCACCTATTTGCATACCAAATTATTGTACACTCAGCAGCTTAAAGCAACACACTTTTATTATTTCACAGCTTCTCTGGTTCAGGAGTCTGCATATGGAAAGGCTCCTATCAAGTTGTTGGCCAGGGCTATGTCCACACCAGGAGGCTTACCTGGGGAAAGGCCCACTTCAAGCTCACTGATTTAGATGGTATAATTCCCTTTCTTGTGGCTATAACACTGAGAGCAGTCTGCTTCTCCAAAGCTAGCAAGGGAGCAAAACCCTAGAGCAAGTCGGTTAGAGAGATGGGGTCCTATGTAACGCACAGGCATGGCAGCCTATCTTCTTTGCCACGTTTCATTGCTCACAGATTTAAACCACACACATAGGGAGGGGATAACACCAAGGGGCAGGGATTGTAGAGCCTGTCTATCTTCCAGCCTGCTCGTACCTCGCTTTACAGACACATGCAGAAGGAAGGCCTGTGCAAAGGTGGGATGACTTCTGTTTTCTTCCTGTTTCACCAAGCCAGAGAGACTCCTACGCACAGCTTATTTGCCACCCAAGAGCAATGTGAAAACTCAGGAACAAGTGGAAATTCTTGGTGCAGTTCATTGTCCAGATCTATATCCCCTGTCTTGCTTTCAGACTCCTCACCTCTCACTCCTCCTGCGAGCAGCTCCGTACTTTCATTCTGGTTGCACACCGCATCTCTCAGGAGATAAAGGTGCAAACTTCCCTGGCTCCCCTTCTCTCCTGAGGCCAGTGGCTTGATCCATTTGCTCTTCTTGAGCACTGTCTGTGTTCTAAGTGGTCACCTGTCCTGTTCTAGCCAATGAGCAAAGCTCTTGTCTTCTTTCCCTTGGTGGAAGCATCAGTACCGGCCTCAGTGTCTGTAAGGAGAGGAAAAATCACCCTCAAATCAGGCAGCAGTGTGAATTCTTTTCCAGAATTCCGTATGTTTAGAACTGCAGTAGGGATTCTTTGTCTCCAGCTCTTCCCCTCTCACTCAACACAATGTCCTTGTGACCTCTCCAAGGTGTTTACACATATCAATACTCTGTTTTTAGTTATTAAGCAGTATTCCATTTTATGAATGTATCAGTTTTTAATTTTCTATTAAGGAGTTGAGGAACTTGCAATCTGGGGCAACTGTCAGTAATGCTGTGTATAGGTTTACATAGAGGTTTTCGTGTAGACATCCATTTATTTCTCTTGGATGAATAGCTGGGGAATGACTGCTACCAAAACAATTTTTTTTGGAGGTCAACTAATGTGCTGCACTACATACGAGAAATACAGCATGGCGAGAAGATGGCATTTTGAAGGGTCCAATGAGAAATGGCTACAATGCCTGGTGATGTTGGCTCACACTTTTCCAAATATCAGTCCAACTATTGCCTTCTGATCCCCCAATGTGTGCTGCTTGGGAAAGGTAATCTGTAGGATTTCTCATGTTACACTCATTCACCCCTCCTTCCCTATAGCAGCACTAGACCAAGAGATAGAATTTGATTGCTCAGGCTCTAATTTTTGGCTAGCCAGATGAAATTCAAGGCCACATTCCTGTTCTAGCACGCTCTCTATAGACTTGTAGATTTATTGCTGCTCTGTCTCAGGTCCTGAACCTTCTGGTGTGATTTGTATACCCACCACCTTTGCTGCCTCTCAGTGAGAACTTCTCCTTGAAAATGCTGAGCTTTCTTGGTTCAGCTTCTGCTAGCCGCTCATACTTCACTGTCTGTTTCTCTTGAGGACTGGAATTCTTCCCGTAGAATCATTGATCAGCTTTGCCACTTCTCTTCGGGTGGCCTTTGCCTGCACACCCCTTGTGGCTTCCAGCTCCCATCTCTGCTTGTGCCGTCCCCTCTGCTGTGCTTTTCTGGGACCCAATGGACAGATTCTCCTTTTCCCTTGTAAAGTAAAACTTTTGCACGTGTACAATGCTCTCAGCATTCTGCTTCCTGCGCATTTTACACGGTCATTTGCACAAGTTCTATTTTCTTGGCCGTTCTTTTCCCATGTCTCTTCCCTAGTGGAACTGGCCTCATCATTATTTGTGTCTTTGGATCCAGTGTGACTCCTTGTGGGATGACTGGGAGATGGAGTGGCAATGGCTTTGTGTGACAGAGAGAATGGGAGGAAGTCTAGGGATGGTTCTGTAGCTCACCCTGTTCCTGTCAGAGAGCGACTGCAGCGACCTCATGGGCAAACTGACACCAGAGAAGGAACGAGGTGCTTCCTGGCTGTAGAGGCAGGAGAGGTTTGGGGTGGGAAAAGGCAGAAGCTGAGTCTGAGGCTTTGCTGTACTGGCTCAGGTGGGCCGGCTGCTGCGCTGTGAGGGATGTGCTAATGAAATAAAAGAAGCAACCTAGAGTAGACAATGATTGTATGAGTAAGAACGGGGGTGGGGAGGGAGGGCAGACAGGGCCAAATCCTGGGTAGTTACAGGGTAGGAAGGGAAAGAAGAACATAAGGGCATCAAATTATAGACTATGGCCTTTGGCACTGTTACAATCCTTTAAGGAAAAAATTCATCAGAAAAATGAGTTGCCAAGGGGTTGTGTTAGTTTACAAGCAGTGCTGGCCTCAGCGCTGACATCTTCTATTTTCAGGTTAGTTTATTTCTTCACTGTGGATTCCTGGGCAAAGAGGAAAGGAAGGTTGAAAAGAAAGGTTGCAAGGAAGATTGGAAAAAGAGGGAAAGGGGCGGGGTGCGTAAGTGGGTTTTACAAGAATCCTAAGCATATATAAGGCCCGTTTTGAGTGCTTAGTGCCGTGGGAGCAGAATGGTTTTCTGCTTCAAAGAGAAAATTTCTGTTGCTTCTTTGAATATGACTTTTGGTAGACAGTTACACTTCTACTGCCCTTTACTTTATACCCTACAAGGCAGTCAAAGTTTTGCTTTGTGTTATCGTTAAGCAACACTGGACAGCTTCTTATGTTGCACAGCGCTTCTTGGAGGTTGGGGATCTTACTCCGGCATCTCTTGGAGCCTGTGAGAGCTGCTATGCTTCCCACCATGACACAAATTCCTGCCAAGGCCCGATGCTGACAATGGCATCGTGTCTGTGTGGCCTCGGCCAGCTCCCCAGTGCGTCACAGCAGCGAGGATTTCACTCAAGCTTCTTGACAAGCAATCTTGGGGAAGCAAATTGAAGCAACAATTAGTCACAATTTTCATCCAGCAGAGTAGCAGAAATGAAAAAGACAGAAATAGAGAGTGGGATATAAATGATGCAGCCACTTTGGAGAGCAATTTGGCAGTTAAAAAAAAACTGAAAAACACCTAAAATGCACATAAAAATGCACTTCTAAATCTATGGCCCAAACAAGTTCTTCTTTGAGAAATTTATTTTACTTTTTTACATGGCCAAAAAATGGCACAAACAGACATGCACAAAACTGCTTTCACATGCAGTATTGTGAAAGTAAAATATATGAAAATCTAAATGAAAAATAACGAAACATTCTAAATGAACAAATATCATAGGGTTTCTTTGTACAATGGAGCACATTCTAGTGGTAAAGGAATACAACTCCTCTCTATAAACAGAAATAGATCTTGAAAATGTAATATTAAGTGAATATATGAGAGAAAAATGCAAATTTATGGTACAATTACTTAAATGTGAAAAGCAACAGAAAAAAAACCACAACAGAATGTATCATTCATGGATAGTTAAATGTATCCAAGTGTTAAAATGGTCTAGAAGGTTGAGTAGCACAGTGGACAGGGGATGCTTTTGAGAAGGAAAGGGAAGCTGGTTTGAAGGTGGGTGAGTATGGGGACGTCAACTCGATCTATGATCTTTCTCTGAAAAAAGAAATTTAAGAGTAGGAGAGGCAGGAAAACATTTTATTCTTTGAGATGAAAAAAAAAGCTCTCAAAACTATTATGTAAAAGTACCGATTAGGGGAATTTGGAGCACTGTGAATCTTCCTTCCTGGATTTACTGTGAGGAGGGGCAGGCGGAGCTCAGTGGTTTTAGGGGATTAGTTTAAACAGAATTTAGGGCATTTAGCATGGCTCTACTTGGATAACAGCACCAGCAATGATCTCTTTGCAAACCCATTCAAATAAATTAGGAACTGCAAAATGTCTTAGAACAATACACCCAAAACAGGTCATAAGCAAGAATTCACTGAGATGGATATGTGTGATGATTTCAGCTCATCACAGTTTTTTTTAATTTTTTAATTTTTTATTTTTTATTTATTAATTTTATTGAGTTTATTGGTACATTTTAGGGATACAGTACAGTTACATTCATTGTTGGGATCATGTACCTCTACATGGCAAGTCTTGATTCTTTAAACTGATTAACATCATCACAGTTTTAATAGAATTATAATTTGTTATCTTAGGAAGAAATTGAAAAGCAAGCAGTAAGTTATTTTTTACATTACACTTGGATTTCAGTGGTCCTGATAGTGACAGAAATCACTTTATTGAAAATTTTTTTGCTGGTCATGTGTTTGGCCATAGAACAAAAACACTTTGTGAGTTTGAGGGGAACTGCTACACCTATAATTTTGAGAGGAATGTTGGCTTGTAGGAGTAAATATTTCCATTCAATAATATTCAGAAAACTAGACCACTTGCTGATCTTATCACTATAAAAAAAATATCCAAAGACACTGTTGGAAATCCTCTGATTTCCTTCAAATTGAAATGATGGAGATGGTTAAACTATCATGTGACCATCAATTTTTGTTCCTTGGCAATTTGTTTTTGTTGGGCATCATTAAAACTAAGTTTGATTACTAAATTATTCCAAGGGTTATTAGCATTGACTTTATGTGTGACTCTGTATGCAGTATACTTAAAATGTGGACAATCAACATTTGCTGTGCAGTAAGACTTTAAACAAATACTTCCTCTGTACAAAACTTACCCAGTTTCTCATTTCCCATGTACCTCTTTCTCTTCAACTCCAGTCCATTCCTCACTTTGGCGCCAGATAAAATTTCACAAGAAATCTCTGATGTCATTGCACCTTTAAAATGAAATTTGACTCCAGGGTATCTCACTTTCTACTGAATTAAGAACACGTTTTATCTTTCTATGCCAATATTCTTCCCCACTGTTTACGGCATGTTGGGCCAAGTGGATTACCTTTTAGCTGCTTCCTAAATGTTTCTAACCTGTTGCTCATTTCCCCCCCTTACCTGTCATACTTCTGTTCATATTTTCCTGCCAATATGCTCTCAACATTACAAACATTATCTCAGAATTCCTGGTCTCCGTGAAACTTACCTTAATTTCACCCTACAGAAACATCCTGTACTTCTTGCACGGTATTTAGAAAATCAGATTCTTCAAAAATTTCTGGGCCGTTGTGTAAGATTTACAGGCTCTCCAGGTATTATAGTAGTTTTCTTCACTTTACCATAAGCTTTTCACCTGTTGGACTTACAATTTATTCATATATATATATATA
>NW_022900914.1:16148252-16157558 GCF_012274545.1 Fukomys damarensis | reverse complement strand
CATACAATGAATTAGTGTTACCTGAGTCAGTTGTTATGGAAAAGTTGACATCAGCCAGTCATCGACAGACTTGAATTCAATTGTCAACTCTTTAGTTGTTTTACCTAACTGAAGGCTAAGCAAGGATTTTATAATCTGCGACTGATGTGCTAGGCAGCCACTTTCCTGGAATGAACTTAGGGGGGAAATGAGCACTGGCGTTTTTGTCATTATTTTGTGGACACTGCTTCGATGGCATGGTGAGGCTGCAATGGAATGACCTTCAAAAGCTCTCAGAATATCAGAATTTACCAATTTCCTTGGGAGGAAGAAAGATTTTCTTTCTGGTCGCTGTTTCTCACTTCTTAGAGCCAGGGAAATTCAACGGAGTATGCACATTACAGGGTTTGACTTGCTGTGGTTTAGGAAGACTACGGGGAATCCAGGCAGTGTGCCGGGCATGATGCAAGGTGCAAGGGCCTTACGAGCATGTACTCCGAGTACTTCAACACATCCATTCTTCCGATTTACTTGTCTGCTCTTTGCTCGTATTCTATCATGCGTTACACAGATATATAAATAAGAGAGAAAAAAGTTAACAGAGAAGATGGAAGTTTGAGTCAGAGGGCCATTAAGACTGGGGTTAGAAGATGGGGGAAGATGAAAACCACAAGCATTCACACTGTATAGGGCTTCATAGTTATTAGAGACGAACAAGAAATTGGATTCTGTATTTCCTGGCAGCCATTGTGAAAAGAAAAATTGGTCTAAGGCGTAGTTTTAAGGTTCAGGGAGAATGATCATACCACTTTTGGTGAGAAACAAATGCTTCACTAGATTAAAATCTAAACTAAATTGGAAATTCCCCTAAGGCCAGCTATGATGTTCTCAACAACAACACATGCAGCTGTGTGGCTCTGGCTTTGTTCCTCAGTGAATGACAGAGGCACTATTGTATAGAAAACCCTATCTTGAGGGCCAATATAATACAGGACAAGTACGAACTTTTCTGAGAGATTAGGCTGATTTGAGAGGGTCAAACCCAAAATGCTCAGGAAAAAAAAACTATTCTCCAGATGGCCTTCATTAGTAACTCCTTCTTCAAACCATCATGGATAGGAAGTGTAAACCACAGAGGTCCTCCTTGTATTTTTCATGAGCTCATGAGGGATTCTTCATTGTTCACGGAGGGCGCATTACTGATTATTAATTGACTGCTACTTATGTATGCTGACTTGTCATTAACACCTCCACCAACCTTATCCCCATCTGCAGCAAGAGCTATTTCATACCTTTAGTGATGTGCACAGAGTTCGTGAACAGGAGTTGAATCAAAAGTTGAAGTGAGCCCTGAGTTTATTTCTCTTGGGAAGTCAACCATTAAATAAGCACTGAAGATGTATTCAGAGTAAATAGGACAGTTCACAATCAAATGAATTGGCATGACCTAGTTTGCCAACTGAATGGAAATGGTTCTAGGCATTGTGCCCATGCAGTGGGACTTTCCAAAGATATTAAATGATTGGATAAAGAGTTAGTCATAAAATGCCTTCTAGAGCAAGAGCAGTGTTCAGGGGATGTTATAAGGAAATCCTTTTCCACCTTTTTATTTTAGGAAGCCAGGTCCATAAAAATGGTCATTCTACAAAGATTATTTATCTGTCCCCCCTAGGCTTATGATATAATAATATGTAGGAAAAGTCCTAGAGTGGCTGCAGAAGATCCTGGTGTCATAGAGAAAAGGTATTGTGACTCTGAATCCAAACCTTTAAGAGTATCTCTCACGATGAAGATGAAAACAACACTGAGATTCCACCTCACCCCACAAAGAATGGCTGCTATCAAGAAATCACTCAATAACAAATGTTGGCGGGGTTGTGGGGAGAAAGGAACCCTTCTCCATTTTTGGTGGGAGTGCAGAGTGGTGCAACCACTATGGAAATCAATATGGAGATACCTCAAAGAGCTGGGATTAGAGGTTCCATTTGACCCAGCCATCCCTCTGCTGGGTATCTTTCCAAAAGAACTAAAAGAATCATATCACAGAGAAGTATGCACACCCATGTTTATAGTGGCACAGTTTGTAATAGCTAAATCTTGGAAACAGCCCATTTGCCCATCAGTTCAAGCCTGGATAAAGATGTGGTTTTTCTATAAAATGGAATACTACTCAGCCATAAAGAATGAGAAATTAGATTCATTCATTGGAAAATGGATACATATTGAGGATATACTCCTAAGTGAAATAAATAAGTCACACATGGGTAAATACCGAATAGTTTCTCTCGTGTGAATAAACTAAATAGTACATAAGATCCTAATGAGATTACTGACAATGTGAAATAGTAAGAAAAGGGCTAAAGGTGTAGGGAAAGTGGGAAGGGTAGGGGAAAGGTAATAAGGGAAAAGAAAAAAAATAGGAGAAAATGAAAACATGGAAACAAAGTGTTTGTGAATGGGGAGGGGAGGAGGTGGTGAAGGGAGGGCAGGAACAAGGGGAAAGAATGAGAACCAAGACCGGTCATGTAAAGGTACAAGATCCCAACGATGAATGTAACTGTACTGTATCCCTAAAATGTACTAATAAACTCAATGAGGCAAAAAAAAAGAGATACCTCTCACCCCTGGAAGCTACTAAAAACATATTTCAAAGCTAATCACTGTGCGATAGGGAAGAAGGAACATTGAACCCGCCAGTTCTCTTCCTCCTTGCCACCTTATCCAGCTCTGCCCTTTGAACTTCACATTTCCTTCTCATTTAATGTTCCTTCTGTGCCAGCCCATGGAAGTGGAGCACAGGGTGGAAGATCTAGTCGTGGTTGATGCCCATGGATTGACGCTTCCATGTGAGAAAGGAGGTGGGGAAACACACTTTGTGAGGAACGTTGTAACTGTTCCTGACAAAGCAAGAGCACAGTGACTTATACTTGATACAGCAGCTAGGAATTCAGTTCACCTGTAAGTATAAAACAGTAGAAATAGTGTGGTTTAAGTGAATTCACTTCATATGCAGAAGAATTCCAGGGGTGAGCCAACCAGAGTTGACAGAGCAGACCCATGGTGCCCTCAGGGTGTTCACCACTGACCAGCACTAGTGACTGATCATTTCCTCAGTTCATGAACTGAGATGGCTCTCAATACTGCTGCCATTCCATTCCATGCAAGTTGGCAGCAGGAGAGAAGGGGGGAAGGTCTTCTTTTTAAAGAGCTCTATAAAGAGGGTCTACTTGGATCACAAAAGTCTTTGACTTAGGTCACATTGCTCTGAGCTTAGCCCCCGGGCTGCAGTGGAAGGTAGAGAATCCAGACTGCTCCTGGGCATAGTGTATGTTTGGAAAGTGGGGACTCAGCTACCGAGGAAGAGAGAGCAGATGGACTTGTAGGCGCAGTAGTGCCGTGAAGGATCCAGAGTACACGACTGTAATTAGGATTTCCGGTTTCTGATGATTACGAGTTTAGGAGGTTATTTTTTTCCAAACTAAACTGCTCTCTTACGTAGCCCATTCTTTGTGTGTTGCACCTACTTCTGCCCCATTTAAGATAGAAAGATAAATTCAAGAGAAAAAATAAATGACGAGAAAGGAAATGAGATGATGATCATTTATTTTACTCATTTTCGTTTTAAGAACTCAAAATGCTAGTAAAACCTTTTAAGTATACTGACATTTGTTGCCTTCCTAATACTGTTTCCTTTTGGATTTGTAGGTCTTCATTATTTACTTGTATTTTGAATACGAAAGATTCTTTCTGACCTCATGTGAATTTTTACCATTGCTTTCTTGGTTTTGGTGTGCCTGGTTTTCATGCGAGATTTAAACTACTTACCGTTGAGGCCCTCATGCCAAATTTAATTGTGCCGTAATTGGAAGCACTTGTAAAGAAAGAGGCTCGGAAAGACAGCCACTTGGCTATTTCAGTTTCTAAACTGCACTCTACAGTGCCAGATTCCCGATCCTTGTAAAGTGAGATATAAAAGAATACTGCATCCTGCAAATCACAAGTTCTGTTAGCATTTTGGAGCCCATTTCTTCTTCCTCGCTAAACCTCCATTCCTTTCTTCAGAATTCCTTCTGTTCTTCCTCTTTTTAGAAGGAAGCTTACTGAACACAACATTTCTTTACAGGTGCATAGACCATCAGAGTTTTCCATCATCTATCAGAAGCATTTAACGATTTATTCGTTATCATTTAAAAACTTCTTTTTTCTTTTGGTACTGGGGATCGGACTCAGGACCTTGCACTTATGAGGCAGGCAGTGGCATCACTGAACAAAATCCCCAGCCCTATTTGTTATTCTTTTAATGTTGTGGTGGAAAAAAGTTCAATCTTGAACATAGGCAAAATGAAACAGTTAGAATCTCTCACCCTTAATGCAAGTTTCATATTTGCATATTTTATGTAGTACAATATTTTATTTAATCTAAATGTATCATTATTTTTATCATTTTATTTACAACTAAGAAAAATGCTTTCCATTAAAACATGAGACTATATTGATTTAAAATGAATCCTCATTTCATAGCTGTTGACATAATAAAATGTATCTTCTAGAATTAAGAAATGTGGTATACTGTACTTCTACAGAAATATATATCTTTAGTTACAATCTGAATGTATGTTTCTTTTCACATAAGCATTTCTTATGTTTCTACATTTATTCTATATTATCATTTTAATTAATGACTCCATAATTTTCCATCAATGTATGATAATTTACCAAATAATTTTACTCTGTCACATTAAGGTGTTTGTGTTTTTTTACAATAAATAAATAAATAAATAAATACCTTGTGCATATAAAATTTTGATATTATTGAGTAATTTATTTGTTTTAATTTCAAGAAGAAGTATTTTCTGGATCAAAGTTCATGATAATTTGTATGACTCTGGTTAACTTTCTATCACTGTCTAAAATGGTTGTGCCAATTTCCAGGGTCATCAGGAGTGCATGAGTATCCTAATTGCATGGCAAGTACCCCAAATATTGAGAAAAGTTAAAATTCCTTGCCTTTTTCTTCTTCCTAAGTGTTTTATAAATGTTGTTTTAATTAATATTTATATAAACTAATAAGAATGAACATATTTTGTGATTGCTTATTCCATTATGCCTTATTGAGGCTTATTTATCAACCACCTCTAGTTTTACTTTCTATTACCTATCTCCATTTGTTATTGAGAAAATTTTTAAAATGATTGTATCATTAGTGTAATAGAAAAACGTCAAGTGAAGAATCAGGATTGTAGTGGCAGAGTGGGTGGTTTGGGAGGAAAAGTGTTGTGACTATTTGTGGAGTGGAAAGACAGAATTTTTGAATCTGTGTGTTCAGCTCTTTCACATGGGGCCTGGTGATTCAGTTTTTATTGTCTTTGGAGAACATAGATGGGTAGCTGGAGAGAGTCATTATGGAAGAAAGCCTCTATATTAGGCTTACTTCATTAAAAATCAGCTTTGCTGAGGTATAATTGATTTCCAAAAATTAAATATGTTTAATATGTATGTTTGATGAGTTTGGACATGAGCATATATCTATGAAATCATTAACAGTAAAAGTAAAAGTGATAGACATATCTATTATCTCCATTACTGTATTTCTCTTGTGTTCCTTTGCTTTGTATGTCTGTGTGTGTGTGTGTGTGTGTGTGCTAGTACATGGTATTACCACATGGAACCACAAAACACTACCACTAAGAGTCCACTGAGAGGGTGGATATTTTCACTATATGTGCAGTATTGTTGATTACAATGCTGCCATGCTGTATAGCAGAGCTCTAGAAATAGTTCATCTTGCATAACAATAATTTTATAACAATTGTGTAAGAAGTGTTCCTTTCTACCCCCCCTTAGTCATTGCTAATCATCATTCTGTCCTTGGCTTTGCTGAATTTGGTTGTTTGCACACTTCACATAAATGAAATCATACAGTATTATTCCTTCTGTGGCTGGATTACATCATTCAGATAATTATCTGCCAGTTCATACATACTTTACAAGTGACAGGATTTCCTTCTTTCATAAAGTTACTATCCTGTTGTATACATATACCACATTTTTTTTCTTATTGAGTTTATTGGTACATTTTAGGTATACAGTACAGCTACATTCATCACTCGGATCCTGTACCTGTACATGACAGGTCTCGGTTCTTATTTTTCCCCTTTGTCCCTGCCCTCCCTTCACCCCCTCCTCCCTTCCCTATTTACAAACACTTTATTTCCATTTTTTCATTTTCTCATGTTTTTTTCCCCCCTTATTTCCTTTCCCCTAACTCTTCCCACTTCCCCTACACTTTCAGCCCTTTTCTTCCTATTTCACGTTGTCAGTCATACCATTAGGGTCTTATGTACCCTTGTAGTTTTTCACGCCAGAGAAACTATTCAGTATTTACACACGTGTGGCTTATTTATTACCAAATTTTCCTTATCCAGTAGTTGAAGTTTTAGTGGACATTTGAATTGTTTCTATATTTTGGCTATTGTGAACCAACGTTGATACGAGCATAAGAGCACAAACTTATCGAGATCCTGACTGATTCTTTTGGGTCTATATGAGGTTTGGTCACAAAATATGGTGACTGCTTGAAATAAAAAATTGCTACCAGTAAAAGCCATCTTGCCGTAAATCCTCCCGAGACTCTCCTCATCACTGTGAACATTGCTTCTTCCACTATTCCTGTTGCTTTCTGAGGGAACGGTGGGAGTCTTCTTTAGTGCTTTTCTTGCTCTAGCATGGCTGTCTGCATGCCCTGGATCCACTCAGGGCATTTCTCTTTCATGGTCATTTTAACTTTGGGGCAGAGCCAGAAGTCACACGGTGCTAGAACTTGTGAGTAATTTGGATGAGGTCACACGGTAATGGTTTTGTTTGACAGAAATTACTGTAAACATTTGAGCAATGAAGTATGATTCAAATGTGTGGCAAAGGAAATTTATTACAGTAAAACACACACTGCAGCTAATCTCCCTGAAAATATTACCCTGTCTTTGAACATACTCATTCAGTCCTACTTGGAAATGTGCCATTTACTGTAAGAAGTTTTTTTTTTAAACGTCAAACGTTCACCATATTTTATCACTCCTTGTATCAAGAAGTGAGATTGCTGGATCATTTAATAATTTCATTTTTGTTTTAAAATAAACTCCATACTATTGTCCATTAAAGTTGTGCAAGTTTACATTCCCTCCAAAACTGCACAAGTTCCTTTACATCCTGATAACACCTGTTCACTTTGTTTTTATTTTTATCTTTGATAATAATTCAAATTTTGAGACTTATTAGCTGTATAACATTGGGCAACTTTCTTGAAGTCTCAATTAAATAAAGGATTTTAATCCTTACCCAGCAGGTACTAAGAGCATTGAAGATAATACATGAAAAGCGCCTCACATGGGCCTGGCCTATAGTCATGCATCTTATTCTTCTCTGGGTTACCCTGAATGCCAGAACAGATAATGAGGTGCCCAACGGCGTCACATGTAATGGGATACCATTTGTATGATTGTCATTTTGGATTAATACACTCATTCTGTATAATAGACATTATACATTTTTATTTACGATTGCCTTGTTTCCACTAAATTGGCAGTGCATTATGACTTTTATTAGATGTAACTAAAGTTTCTTAAAGAGGGGCACTTTGAAATTTGTAGGATAAAATGAAGTTAATGGTTGAATAAAATTTTTATGGATGAGTAATGTATAAGTACCTATTTTTTTCTTGTTGCAAAGTAACTGACATTTGCGATAGGCAGAATAATGCTCCCTCCTCTCTTCCCTCCAACCTCTGCACTGAAAATGTCTCCATATCCTCAGAAGCTGAGTATGTGCTACCTTACATGACAATGGGAATTTAGTCGGTAGATGGAAGGAAGATTGTACTCAACTGATTCAAAATAGGGAGCTTATTCTGGATCGTCCAGTGGGGCCCAATGTAATTGCAAGGATCCTCAGAAGTGGAACAAGAAAGGTTTAATGACAGAGCCCTGTTGCTTCTATACAATGGTGCTGTCTTCCGTTCTAAGCCGTCATCTGTGATGCCACCAGTAGATTTGACATGCTACTTTGAAAGAAGAAAACAACAAAAACAAAAACAAAGAGAACTCCAAATGATTTTTTTGCTACTTACCTGCTGCTAAATGCACTATGTGCATTATCTTATTTAATCATTAGCGCAATCCTCCGAGATGGGAAATAGTCTTCTCCCACTTCTTACACTTTTAGAGAAGGGCTAAGCCATTTGGCAGAAGATGCACAGTTAATGGCAGACCTCCAGTTTGATTCTGGCAGCCTGGATCTACTCGTGACATTTGACCAGCCTGCTATGTTGTCTCCTCCAGGAAGTTACCCCAACAGAGAATGTGGGGAGACATCACAGATCTTATTCTATGGGCACTAGTTATTGTGGAACAGCAGCAATGACCCTGTTCTGTAACTGCTGTGTTTTACCAGCCATTGATCAAGGGATTAATGTCAGACGGCAGGAAGATACAAGAGCAAACCAGAGCATTCCCTGCCACCCTAAAGTATCATTCACACTCCATTCAATATTAAAACTCCAAATAATCAGTATCATTTTAACCTGTCACAAATATTTTTCTGCAGCATTATTTCTGATGACATAATATTGCATTATATAAATATAACAGACCCCCCCCATTTTGCAAGTTTAAGAAAGAACATGCAATTATATCTTCAAAATACTTTATAAACTATGGATGGCATGAAAACATTAAGCATCCTGATAGGTTTGTGAAATTAGCATTCTTCTTATATGTATATTTGTGTCTATCCGTACACTTACTTAATGCTAAAACCAAAACCTCAGATGTAATTTTCTATTATCTTTGTTGTGTCTTGCACATTCCTTTGTGAGTAGAATTAAATTACAACTAAAAATAGAAATTCATTTGTTAGCACCTGGTACCATTGTTCTGAAAGAAAGATATTTTCTCAGTGATGTCAATCCATCCCCACACTAATATACAATTGAATTTGCATGTTAAAAACTGTGTGCGCTGCTTTTTTAATAATTATAGATAAGATTAACCTGTGTGTTGAAATTTCCTCCAACAACAACTTGAAACATTTTCATGCTAATTTAACTGAAAGAGGGTGAGAGTAACGGGTAATTATTTTCTGGTGACGTTCTTTCCCATTATATTGAATGTGCATTTTGGGACTCAGCTGTCAGTTTTGATTTCAGCCTAGTTTTCATGTCAATTTGGTGCACTGAGATTATTTTCCCATTATTGTTTAATGTGTGCTTTTCTACGGAAGTAGAAGTAAATTATGGACATCCTGTCAATCATGTATACATAATTTGGACACACA
>NW_022900914.1:16144747-16148201 GCF_012274545.1 Fukomys damarensis | reverse complement strand
GGTTGTAGTTTATTTATGTGTATAAAACCCTGATTTTGTCCCCTCTTTTAGAACGGACCGTGATTTCTGTTAAAAAATTTAATGAAAATCTATATAGTGTTAACATAATGGACTAAAGGCCATTTTATTTGTTTATATAAATGAATCCACTCATTCATTTTTAACACTGTGCCTTTACTGAGTGATATTTATCTAGATAGTAAGGAATATAATGCCAGTTAATATTTTCATAGCCTTTTTAAAAATTTGAGGTCTTGGATTACATAAAGAAATTCTGATTAATATAATTATTAATTCATAAAGAGAACTTTTCTGCATTATTATTTTATATACTGATACTTTAATAATGCCATCTCCATTCATAATTCATTCTTCAAACATTTATTATGTGCCTACTATATATAATCACCCTCGGCACAGAACGGTACTGGGACGTAACACAAGTTCTCTGAGCTGCAGCTACCAACAATTCAGCAGTCTGTAAGGTATGTTTGTGCTTTATTTAATAAATTCTGGGGAGAGAATGAATGCTTCTGATCAGAGCATCTCTTGTCAGCACGGTGGTGTTGGCTATTTAACTGGTTATGCTGTGTGGGGGCCACACAGTTTACAAGGCAATAGGCTGGGACACCAGGTAGTAAGTGTTACAGCGATACCAAGGTAGGTTAGCACGGTGACTCTTAGGTGAACAAAACAGGAATTTACATCTTAACATCCAGAAAGCTGACTAATTCTGAGGGGTTGCATGTGAATGAATGGACAGCTTATTTGAAAGATGTAGCCATGCTGACAGTAAGCTCCATGTTGGAATGAAGGTGGTTATAGTTTTGAGCAATCTGACTTTAGAAGGTGGTTGCATGTTTAGTAGGTGCACGGGCGCACAAACTGAGATATGGAAAGAAGAAAGGAGAGAACATTTCTACAGTCCATTTCTTTAAAAAAAATTGGAATTCAATAGCTGTCCCAGTAGATAAGCAGTTGATTCCAAATATTATTGACTGTGACTCATAGCAAGGATTTTTTGCATCATGACTCAGTACACATATGCATAGAAATATGAATATTTTCACAATATATGCACATATATATTTATATATAATTGCATGGAAACATATCTCTCTTAAAATTTTACTTGCATACATTTAATGCATTTTGATAATCTTACAGTCCATTAAAATAACTTCTTTTATTAAAAACTGTGCCAGTAAAGATCTATTTAATTTATTTCACAATGCACTAATCACTTACGAGCTGCAGTAATACCCTCATGCGGTGGGTGCTGTACTATGTCCCTTCTTATTATTTTGCCTGTGTATTATTCAGAAAAAGAAGGGTCTCAGTCTAGCTGGGGCTGCAGATAGTGGCAATCCCTTTACCTGCTGCTCCCAAATTCTCCACCCACCTGAAACTGGACTCAGTAGAGTAACCGCACTTAACTAAATATGAAACTGCTGAATCTTTGGGACTCCAGATGTATAGAGTGTGACTCTAATTTATGTGTGATAAAAAAGGCAAAGAAAGGAGGAGTAAAAGACAATGGCTAGGGAATGAATGAAGAGAAATTTACTTTGATGTTATATCTCTAACTTTCTTCATATAGGCATGGTGTTCGATTCTTTATATATGTATTATTAAATTATTTTAAACTCATTGTAGGAGCCACAGATCATGAATGCATGCTTTAGCAGTGGGTAAGTGGGTTTTGATGTGGTACATGCATTTATGGTTGTGTATTTGTCTACTATGTGTGTGCATGCTATGTGTCATTTTATTACTTTATTGGATGCAAATAATTTCACCCACCTGACCTTTGGTTTACACAGGCTCTGACATACCTGACTCAGGATGTGCCATCTCTTACCTTTCATTTTTCAACCAACCATTATCCTCCTACACATTTGCCCTCATTCATTAAGGATTTATGTCCTTGATGTATTTTATTTC
Organism: Fukomys damarensis; assembly: GCF_012274545.1. NCBI lineage: Eukaryota > Metazoa > Chordata > Mammalia > Rodentia > Bathyergidae > Fukomys > Fukomys damarensis. The sequence goes on along the minus strand of NW_022900914.1, from coordinate 16,146,257 downwards.
TTTCTCTCACTTATTCAGCCATCACTCTTATTGACATCAATATTTATGTAAAGATTGTGTTCCTATATCCTACCTTCTACCCAAGATTGCCTTTCAAGGATGTTGCTTGCACCCGTGGTAGCCGTTATCACACTTTTATCTCTTACCAACTTCCACCAGCCTTGACCCATCTTCACTCTTAACTGATGAGCTAGGATTTCATTTCCATTATAAAAATAGAAGCCACTGGTAGATAGTTCAACATATTCCCTTATCTCATTTCCAGCCTCTCCACATTTTTGCCCAGGTACTCTATCTTCCCATTACCACAGTGGGTAGACTGTTGCCACCATTATTTAAGCCCCTCTTGGTATATTGGATCCATGTTCTTTGACAAGGACACTATTCCTGTGGCTATAATTTCCTTAAGCTAAACATCTACCCTCTACTAGATCACTCCCAACAGTATACAAACATTTTGAAATATTTCCCATCTTGAAAAACACTTCCAAATGGAATGGCCAATGCTGTCTTCACTTCCTAATCTCATGCTGCCTCTTTGATTCACTTCAGTCAAGCCTTCTTGCCGACTCCCAGACTGAAATTCTTCGTGACTGTTGCAACCGCCTCTGTCTATTATCTATTAAAACTGATAATCAACTCTGAGTCCTCTATTCACTGAAATACGTAGACTAATTCATCCTTGATGATCACCTTCATCTGGAATCACTTCCTTTACTTGATTTCTGAGTCATGTAATATTCTGCCCATTGCTCTCTTTTCCTGTATATTTCCTTTTGTAAGGCTCTTTTCTGGATTTTCCTCCTCTTCCCCTACATATCGGTGTATCCTAGGGTTTAGTCTTGGATCTCTTTTAAGGTTTTTGTTTTCACTAGTATTTTAGTTTAAAATGTCAAATACTCATGACATTGAAATTCCTATGTGTAGACTCAACTTCTCTTGGTTTGACATCTGTATTTATCTTTAGATTTTAATAGCCATCTCAATTTTAGAAAGTCTTAGAAGTACTTCTTATGTTTGCCCTTTTCCAATCTGCCCTTTCCTCACTTTTATTCATCCAATTACTGGGAGCACCATAAACTAAGGGGCTCAGGCCTAGGAACTTGGATTCATCCTTGATTTTTACTAATGCCTCGTATGTAGTTCCCATAAAGCCTGGTTAACAATACTTCCAAAGTCTATCCTGAGTCTAAGTACTTTCCAGCTTTTCCAGAGAACCATAGTCCAAGACACCATCACATCTCAGCTATAACTGCTGTAGCCAAACCGACTTCTTGCTTCACATTTGTTTAGACCTTGAAAGTCCAGTATCCATGCAACAGCTAGAAGTTACCTTTAAAAGTTTTATCAAGGTGGCTGGGCATGGTGGTGCACACCTGTAATCCCAGCACTTGGGAGGCTGAGGCAGGAGGATCGCTATGAAAACCAGCCTAGGCTACATAGTGAGTTTCAGGCCAGTCTCAACTACATAGTGAGACCTTGCCTCAAAATAAATAATAAATAAATAAAA
>NW_022900914.1:16143037-16144722 GCF_012274545.1 Fukomys damarensis | reverse complement strand
AAAAAAAAAAAAAAAAAAAAAAAAAAAAAAAAGTTTTACCAAGTCATTGCCTCTACTCAAAATCATTAAAAGTCTTCTTCAATCACAATAAAATCCAAAGCATATTTGCATGACTATGCCTCCTTCATTTCTTCATTAACCCCTCTGCTTCTCTTCAAACCTTCTAAACTTGTTTGGAGTCTTGACAAATTTTTCCACTTTCTCCAAAACTATTCACTTCTTTTAGGTTTCTGTCAAAAGATCATCTCCGGAAGAACTTCGATCTGACCTCCGTATTTAAACAGCTGCAATTCCCACTTTTCTCCACTGCTCTATTTTCTGTACACATGCATAGCTGGTGCTCCTGTCGCTCTGCATCTAGACAGTAACCCCCACAAAGGCAGGAACTCTGTGTGCTTCCTTCATTTGTGTACAGAACCTGGACAAAGTGACGGCAGATGCTTAAGATGTTCAATGGATTTAAAATTAAAGCAAATCCATTCTAAAGGAAGACATTAATATGCTGTAGTCACTGGAATTTGGACTCCCTCCCATGGGTGCCCAATTTTTAAAGAGGAGACTTTTCTGACAATACTCGGAGCATCTCATGTAGTCCGCCTCGTCTGAAGTGAAGACTTCAAGGTCAGTTATAGAGCTAAGTCCACATCTGAGCATTTGGGAAAAAATTTTGATCAATATTAACTAACGTTTTCATTGTGTTTCGTTCAGAGGGACAGGAAGATGAGCTGCAACCGGTAAGTGCAGGTTGCTTTCACGTTACTGAATTTTTATCACCAAGTAGAGGGAGCTGGGAGTCATAATGTCACAATTCTTGGTGCTCACATTTTCTTTACAGAACAAGGGATTGTGCTTGATGATATCCTTGACCCCTTCCTGCTCTAATATCACAGCGTTCTGCTGCCAACAAGGACTCCCCAAAATGAGCCTTACCCGTAGTTAGCAGATGTTCTACTCAGCTACTTCATATATAATTCAACACGGGCTGGTTTAATCCCTCTGAAGAACTTAGCTTGTTCTGAGGGATAAAAATCAGCAATCCTGAGCTGCTGAGACAGAGTTGCTGGGTCCAGTGCCTGAGAGCCAGTCGTGTGTACCTCTTCTCAGCATGTTCCGTCATGTTGCCTTGTGCGGGTAGTTTGCAAGTACCCATGGCAGGAGTATTTACACTCTGGAAATGCTGCAGATCCAGGCTTTTCTCTTCTCTTCCCAAGAGCCAGTTGTTCAATATTTACCAGCAGACTTGTGGACAACTATGCACGGGTAGTCAAGACCTCTTACACCATCAGATAAATAACTTAAAGTGTGTCTCTGATTCACAGTGGTACCTTGTACCACACAGTACATAGAAAACTCACACATACAACCACTGCCGCTACCACCAGCATCCTCTTAACAAACTCGATCGAGAAGTCACTCATCCACCCGCAATAATGAGGGCTTTACATGATCCACTTCATGTGGATGGTAGCCTATCAAATCATTATTTTTACAGAAAAGAAAAGAAAAATGGTGGCAGGCTAAATAAACTACCCTAGATCATACCTCTGATAAGTGGTAGCACCCAGACTTGTGTCCAGGTTTCTCTGATTCCATTGGTGAAGCGACACTGCTTTTCCAACACAGAATCACATACAGAAGCATTCATATCTGTATCTATAAATATTTATGGGCTTATAATATTTTTT
>NW_022900914.1:16044199-16142753 GCF_012274545.1 Fukomys damarensis | reverse complement strand
GCATTCATATGTATCTATAAATATTTATGGGCTTATAATATTTTTTTCTTCATTGTGATAATTGTTTATCTCTTTCTTCACAAAGTGCAAAAGATGTGATCCACACAAATATCCCTTGGGGGCCTTGTATGTTTTCAGAAACAGTGTAAAAGTTCCTTAGGGACTGTTTCAGAAATGACACTGAGGATCTTATCCAAGTCACAATCACCAGAAAGGGGCACTGGTGATATGGAAGATGACTATGCTTTTGCTCTTAGAAGGCTTTATCTCTTCTTCATGGCAAAATAGATGAAAAGGAAACTACTTCACCTAAGATGGAGTCTTTTGTCCTGCTAATAAATTGCTTCTAAAAAAAGAAGTAGTTGCATGATTTTTGAATTGGAATTCCAAATCTACAGGGAGAAATACTAGGTTTATGTAAGTGTCCGTGAGCTCTCAGAACGTGATGAAGAAGCTAATCTGGGGATGGGACGAGAGTAGCAGCGCTGAGTATGCCTTTGATCTACTATCCTCATGGCATCCCCAGGGTTATGCAAACGACCTGTAAAAAGCACTTTGGAGCATGCAGACTTGGAAACATTTACAGACTTCCAAATCTGAGAATCTAGTCAGATGAGAAGGAAATTTAGACGTTCTGCCATTTACTTCAACTTGAGACTCCCTAAATTTCTTTTGCACACACCTTCAGAGATGATAGTGCCGATGCTGCTAGAAGCACCTCTAGCAAGAAAAGAGGGGAAAAGGAAATAGCTTCAATGTAACTAGCCCAGTTCAAAAGTATTGAACGACTTCCTCTCCTGGGGGAGCTGACTGTAGTGAGTGGTAGGGGCTTTGGGAAATTAGGTCAGGGGTTTCCATCAGGCAGAAGCACTTGGACCTTTTGTAATGCACATATCCGAAGTTGGTGAGAAATTCAATATGCTAATTAATCATTATACTGTTATTTTATGGAAATTATTCCTTGTCTACACCTCTAGGCAAGATAGAGGGGAGTCAGTTCTCGTGTGATCTTAAGTTGGTCATAAACTGCTTTTGTGTCCGCACAAACTTTTGAAGCCCACAGGTTTGTGGAAGCTTTGCAATCCAATCACTAAAAGTTTAAAAAAATTAATTTTATTGGTACATGTAAGGTATACAATATAGTGACAATCATTGTTGGAAATTTGTACCTTTACATAATCCATCTTGGTTCTTCTTTTTTCCCCATCCCCCTATCCTCCTTTCGACCCCTCCCTCCCTCCCTATCTACAAAGACTTTGTTTCCATTACTTTTCATTTTCTCATGTTAATTCCATTCTCTTCTTTCCTTTACCCTATCCTTCCCATCTCCCCTTCCCCTTTGTCCCTTTTCTTCCTATTTCACATTATCTATTCTACCTTTTAGTCCTTATTTACACTTTCAGTTTTTCACACTAGAGAAACTATTCTGTATTTACACGTGTGCCCTACTTATTTCACTTGAGTGTTGTCTCAATGTGCATCCATTTAGCTATAAATGTCTCTAATTTTCATTTTTTATGGCCAAGTAGTACTCCATTTTAGGGAACCCCTCCCCTTTTCTTTATCCAGTCTTCAGTTGATGGGCAATTGGGCTGCTTCCAAGTTTTAGCTACTACAAGTGAACATATATCACTGTGATATGATTCTTTTCATTCTTTGGGGAAGATATTTAGCAGGGGAATAGCCAGGTCAATTGGGACTTCCAATCCTAGTTCTTTAAGTTATCTCCATACTGATTTTCACAGTGGTTGCACCAGTCTACACTCCCACCAACAGTGGAGCAGGGTTCCTCTTTCTCCACAGCACCTCCAGCATTTGTTATTGGTTGATTAATGATAAGAGTCATTCTTTCTGGGGTGAGGGGGAATCTCAGTGTTGTTTTCTTTTGTATCTCTCAATTGACCAGTAAGTTGAACATATTTCATATGTTTATTTGCTATTCCTACTTCTTTGCCTGAGAAATGTGTGTTCATTTCAGATACCCATTTTTGGATTAGGTCTTTAAATATGGGAGGTCTGGTTTTTTAAAAAGTTTTTTTATATATTCTAGATAGTAGACCTTTATCTGAGGAACATCTGGTGAAAAGTTTTTCCCATAGTGTGGGTTGTCTCTTCACCCAGTTGGTGATTTCTCTTGCTGTGCAGAAGCTATTTTATAAGAAGACATCCCACTTGTGGGTTGTTTGTGCTTGTTCATGGGCAACTGAGCTTCTGTTTATATAAAAATCTTTTCCTATGCCAATGACATCAAGAGTTCTACCTAACCTCTCTTTAGCTGGTTTAGTATTTCTGTTTTAATGTTTAGATCTTTAATCCACTTTGATTTTAGTTTATTGCATGGTGAGATATGTAGGTCTAGTTTTAATTGGAAAGTTGAAACCCAATTTTTCCCAGCACCATTTATTGAAGAGGCTATTTTTCCTCTAGTGAGGTTATTTGTCTCCTTTGTCAAAGATGAGGTGGCTGAGTGTGTCTAGAGTTTTTCTGCATCTTCTAGTCTGTTCCACTGGTCCTCAGGTCTGTTTTGTTGCCAGCACCATGCTGTTTTTATCACTGTAGCTTTACAGTATAGTTCTAAGTTGGGGATTGTGTACCCCCCTACCTTGTCTTTATTGTCTAGAATTGCTTTTGTTATTCTAAGTCTCTTATGGTTCCAAATGAATTTTTGGATTATTTTCTCAAGGTCTGTAAAGTATGTTGCTGGAATTTCAATTGGGATTGTATTGAATCTATATTGCAGTTTTGGAAGTATGGGCATTTCACTATGTTAATTCTTCCTATCCAGGAGCAAAGGATGTCTTTCCATTTTCTGATATTCTCTTCAATATCTTTTTTCAGAGTGCTATAGTTTTCAGAGAAGAGGTCTTTGATTTCTTTCATTAGGTTGATTCCTAGGTATTTCAATTTTTTGGACAATATTGTGAAAGGAATTTATTGCCCTATTTCTCTCTCAGTGAGTCTGTTTTTCATGTACAGAAAAGGTATTGATTTTTGTGTTAACCTTGTATCCAGCTACTTTACTGAATTTTGTTAAGTCTAGAAGACTTTTGGTGGAATTCTTGGGATCTTCTATATAGAGTTTCACATCATCTGCAAATAATGATAATTTGACTTCTTAATTTCCTTTCTTTATTCCTTTTATTTCTTTCTCATGTCTAATTGCTGTGGCTAATGTTTCCAGAACTATATTGAACAGGAGTGGTGATAGTGGTTACCCTTGTCTTGTTCCTGATTTTAGTGTGAAGGATTTCAGGTTTTGCCCATTTAGTATGATATTGGGTGTTGGTTTTTCATAGATGGATTTTATCAGGTTGAGGTAGACCATCTATTCCAATTTTCTGTAGGGTTTTTATCATAAATGCTTGTTGGATTTTGTCAAATGCTTTTTGTGCATTTATTGAGATGATCATATGTTTTTGTCCTTGGCTCTATTAATATAGTATATTACAGTTGTTGATTTGTATATGTTGAACCATTCCTGTATCCCTGGGATGAATCCCACTTGGTTAGGGTGTATAATCCTTTTGATTATCTTCTGTATTCTATGCGCAGGTATCTTATTAAAGAATTTTTGCATCTATATTCATTAATGAGATTGGCCTATAGTTCTTTTTCAATTGGGTCTTTCTATGTTTTGGGGATCAAGATGATACTTGCTTCCAGGAATTAGTTCAGGAGTATTGCTTCCCTCTAAATTTCATTAAAGAATTACAACAGTAGTGACAGTAGTTCCTCTCTAAATGTCTTTTAGAATTCAATGGTGAGACCATTAGGGCCCAGGCTTTTCTTGGTAAGTTTTTAATTACCTTTTCAATTTCATTTACCAATATTTGGTTGTTTAGAACTTTTAGGTCATCTTTTTCAGCTTTGGTAATTCATATGAATCTAGGAATCTGTGCATTTCTTTTCTGTATTTTCCATCTTATTGGCATAAAGGTTCTTGAAGTAGGTATTGGTGATCCTCTGGATTTCTGCTGAGTCCATTGTAATTTCACCATTTCATTCCTAATGCATGGATATGGGGCTTTTCTTTCCTTTTTTTGATAAGTTTGGCTAAAGGTCTGTCAATTTTGTTTATTCTTTCACAGAACCAATGAATGCAATTAAACAACCTGATGCTAAACCTCAAGCTTCTAGAAAAAGAAGAGCAGGACAAACCCAAATCTCACACAAGGGAGGAAATTATAAAGATAAGAGCAGAAATCAATGCAATGGATACTAATAGAACTATATAAAACAATCAGTGAATCACTTTAAGTTTAAAACAAAAAGGTAGTAAAGCCTGTAAAAGTAGCAAAACCTACCTCTCGCCCAACATCACTGGGACAGAGCTGAAATATCAATGCTTCTTAAAACCCCCTGGATGACTTTCATGTTGAGCTAGGATTTAAAACCGTTATCTAGGCTCATCTTTTCATTTTATAGGTGGAGAAACAGTTTTAGCTATGAGACTAGTTCACAATTATATTTCATTTAGTTTGATTCAACACATATTTATTAAATCCCAACTACAAGTTGGACACTAGGTAGGTAGGATCTCAGAGGCACTGAGACAGGGAATTGTTTATTTGGAAAGGAATAGTTTCATGCTTTCTCAAACTGGCATTTCCTGGGGCCTCATAGGGTGTTTTAATTATTTCAGAAACCCTGTAGCAGACTCTAAGATCAACCATGATAAATTTGCACAAACTAGCTAGCCACATGATGTGATTTGTTTGCTCTTCATTGAACTTATATTATCTGGATACTATAGACTGAATTATTATGCTGCAATCCTGACTCCCAATGTTTTGGTGTTAAGAGATGGGGCATTTAGGACATAATTAGGGCAGAAGCGTAGAGCTCTTATAAGCAGGATTGGTGCCCTCATAACAAGAGACACAAGAGATCTTCCTTCCCTCTGTCTGCCATATGAGGAGGCAGAAGGCAACAGCAGGTATTAGGCCCTCCACAGACACTGACTATGCTGGCACTTCGATGATAGGTATCCCAGCCACTAAAACTGTGAGAAACAAGTGCTTTGCACACCATGAGGTCTGTTGTATTTTTTTTTAACAGTCCTAGCTAAGACACTACACTTGTGGCAACTCTTGTTTTTTTCATGATAACAAGAAGGTCTGCTTCAGGGAGCAAAAGTAATGCAAATATGATAAGCACTGACCTTTAGAATCAAACCGCTGGAACAAGTTCTGCTTTTTCTACCAATGGCATTCAAGTAATTTTACTTTTCAGTGCCTCAGTGTCCCCTATGTAAATATGATAATGATAACTCTTAGCAGCAGTTGTATGAAGGTAAATGTAAAGTACTTGCATCCCCAGGAAAATAACACCCTATAAATGTGAGCTCTTGTGTTGTAGTCAGGGTTTTGGCAAGAGAATACATTTACTACAGGACACATAGTTTATAGGATTATTTTATAATTATCCAAAAAGTCAAATGCAGAGGAGTACAAGAGATTAACTGCACACTAGGGGCCCAAAGGATCCAGCTGAGGGCCTGATTTCCAGCAGTGTCCCACACAAGTCTAGCTAAAGGCTTAGCGTCCAAGGCAATGTCCTCCCCGAGTCCAGCCAGTGGCATAGAGTCCACGGCAATGTCTCATGGTTGTCTGTATAGAAGATCTGCATTGGAAGGCCCAACGGCCAGTGGTGAAAGCCAGAAAACCTGTGCTGGTAAGATGAAGGATTTGTGCCACCAAGCTGAGGGATCCACATTGGAACCAAGAAGAGATGCTCATGGTGAAGATCATGATGAGAACAACAGCCATTCCCAGCAACAGTAGGGCCCTGACCTCCTCCTCCAACATGAGCAGCCTAGTTTGCATCAGGAAAACCATCCTCAGCAAGCTTCTCTTAGAAAATCAACAGCCCATGATCTTCTCCTTCATTTCTCATTTTATGGCTATTGACAACAATCCTCAGTTGATCTTTCATAGCTAGACCATGCTGATTCAGTCAAGTTGCCGTTAATTAATCCACCATATCTTGTCACTAGCACGTGTTTGTTTTTTCATCCCTTTCTTCTATAGCTTTTACTAAGTTCTGAGTCTGATTGACAATCACTGTGCATTTCTCATCTTCAACTCTAATTAATTGTCAAAGTGAACCAGAACCAGGAAAATGTGCAGCCATGAATCATATTCTCCTTGTTGAAAGCAGTGAGAAAATTGAAAGGGCAGGGATTGTGCACTGCAGAGGTGGAAATGCACAGAGCCTGGGCAGGGAGAAGGAATGCAGGAAGAATCCATGAGTTCATGGACCATGGATCTCAGCTGCCTCTGCTTACTTTAAAGAAGTATTTGATGATGGACCCCTCCAACAGAGTATAATTAGCATAAATGAGCACTCATGAAATCAATTACGTTTCTCGTGGTTCCCATGCTACTAGGCACCTCAATTATTTAGATTTTTGCAAAAAAATTAGATTTTTGCAACTAAAAAGGTAACCTGGTAATAAAATTCATACCAATTGGGCCATTTTGACTTTATAAATTTCACTTTTGATAGTTTTGGACAACTCGGGGATATAGCATCAGCTGCTAAAAATCAAACTTAGTGATGCCACAGGTGGCAACGGCTGCATAATTTGTGGGCCTTCTCACAAGTTAAAATCCTGAGCTTCCTGTTCAAGAATCGATCTCTCCTCCTCTACGTGCCTCTGGCAAGATGCTGTCTAGCACGCTGTGATGAACCCAGGAAGCCCTTACAAGAAGTGAGCAAATGCTGGAGTCATGCTCTTGAATCTCCAGAACTGTGAGTACATAAAATTCTTTTCTTTATATTAAAAATGAGAAGTGTTCAGAGTTTCAAGATGGCAACAACAAAGCCACGTGCAGGCCACTGTGAACCTGGCATCCTCTACCCTTGCATAGGTTGCGCACCTTTGAGGCTGACCAGAGGAAACGGTCCTAGACGATTTCTGAAGCTTAAGAAAACTGACACTTCCTTAAAGGGAGAGGGAGAGTTCGTCTTGGTTTTACTGGGTGAGCTGTCTCAGAGGAAGAAAACAGAAGGATAATTGGGATAGAACTCACAGAGTTCTCTCTTATTTAAAAAAATCCTTTCTCGCCCCCTGTACATCTTCTTGGGTGTTGCTGACCCTGGGACTTCAGTGTGAGGGTCATAGCAGTTTATTGTCCCTTCTCACATAGCCTAAGTGAACATGAACTCATCGGGTGGCTTTCAGTGGGTGGCAAGGATGGTAGACCGGTACTCTCTCCTCCTCTTCCATCTTCTTGTATGAGGCAGCTATGAAAAGGAGTGACTGCCCTTGTGATGCAGTGCTCTGAGAAGAGGCCTCTTAAGATTAGAAGGAGAGGCCAACATGGGCCTGAGCCTGTGATGGGTGGGTCTAGTCTGGGGCACAGAAGTATTCTGCCCTTCATGAAGGAACCTAAGCTAGGGCTGAGGCTAAGTCTTCCAAAGAATAAAACATGTGCTCCTGAGGAAAAAAGATTAAATATTTGAGGAACATAATTCAAAATAAGAGAACTAAATCATCAGCTTTTCTAGAGGAACTGGTGCTAGTGAGACAGAATATGAATGTTAAATGTTCCTAATGAATAGTCTTAGAGAGATAAAGGAAGCTTTTGAAATTTTACAGCAGAAAAACAAGAAGTCATTGAAAATTGGAGTAGGAAAACAACGTTTGAGTGTAGAAAAAGAGGGACAACTGGAAGGACAGTTGAAATTGTAGAATGGGTTCAGCTGAATATAAATTGCCAAAGTGAAATAAGGTGGATCACAACTTCTGGAAAATGTCAGGAAGAGAAAACATTGGAAAAAGTTGTATCTAATGAAAAATGTTAAGTCATGAAACAGAACTATAAGTGTCAAAAGCTATAAAGTAGAATTCTCAGAAACAGAGAAAGGTGCAAACAGAAAGAAAATTGTGAACAAGAATTTCCAAGGATTAAAGATGTAAGAGCTCAGGATAAAAGCATGACGGAATGCTCAAAAGGACAGGTAAAATAAATATCCGGACAGATTATAGCACAATTTAAGGGCATAAAATCAAAGGGAACTTTTTTAAAGATTCCAGAGAGAAAGAAAAGACCCAGAGTAACATCAGAGTTAAGCAGTTTTCCCAACAATAACATGAGAGAATATCTGCAAAGTTTTTAAGGTACAAAGCTTAGGCCTTAGAATTTTCTATCCAGATAAGCTATCATTTGAATGAAGAAACTCTCAGGCCTACAAAGTTTACAAAACGTTTTCTCCACCACAATGCACTTTGAAAGGCTCCTGGGAGAAGTGTCTTCATTTTTCCAAGCTTTAATAGCCAAGTGCCATTGACTGGGTGGCTTATAAACAATAGCCGCAGGTTTCTTATGTTATGGAGGCTGCATGTCCCAGATGAGCGTGTTGGTTTGATCAGTTCTGAGGAGGGCCCTCTTTTGGGCAGCAGGTGGTAGGAGGGCTCAGCTGGCTCTCTGTGATTCCCTTTATAATGACACTAATCCAATTCATGAGGACTCCACCCGCCAGACCCAATCACCTCCCAAAGACCCCACCTTTTAATACTATCACCCTAGTCTCAGGATTTCATTATATGAAATTTGGCGGGATGCAAACATCCATCCAGTGCAATTAATAGAGAAGAAGAATCACTATGGAAAATGAAGCTTTTACAAAGATGATACTACCGAATACAAGGGTAAAAGAAAAAACTATATTCAATAAATGTAAACCTACGTAGGATAAATTGATCAGGACAATAAATCTTAATAAGGTAGGAATAATTTCCAGGAAAAAAAAAATCAAAACGCATAGCATTCACATGGCCAAAGAAAACTGTATCTAAAAAAAGGATCTGCTCTATGTCATGGAGGATAAAACAGATGTAGAGAGAACTATGCCTGGCTCCAAAGAGTGATGCATCGCTTACTACACGACAGAAAGCAAATAACTTCTGTCAATCTTGGTTCTATATTTGTAACACTGAGATGACAATTTCCATCTCAAAATTTTAAGTAGAATTGAACTAAGGCACTATTCATATTGGTCTTAGTGCCAGGAAATAGTCAATGCTCAATAAAGATGGCTGGTTCAGCCTAACTTCTGATTCATGCTACTAATCTAGCCCTGCCCTATTTTTGGCAGCCAGGACACCTTTCTCCTTAAAACATCTTGGCTCCAACACTTGGAGTAACTACCTCTCAGACTCTAATTGTACCATGGGTCTACAAATGGCACTACTTTGGTAAATTATTGGGAAGATTAAGTAAGTTACTCATGTGAAGTACTGAGTATCTATTAAGTGCTTTAAATGTTAATTACTGTAATGATTTTTATGTTTAGTCTTATGCCAAAACTCTAAGAACATACCATCTTCTCCTTAGAAAATCTCCTCAGTATGGTTACAGTATGGAGGGAACCAGTCTTAGCACAGATAAGACAAAATAGCAGCGAGCTTTCCAGGAGCACTAGCCAGGGTGTTCTCTCAGACAGAAGTTGTTCATCCAAAAAACAACTGCGAAATCTGCTAGTGTGTAGAAGCATTCGTGGTCTTGAACTTTTTGACTTATACTGTGTTGGACTGAAGAATAAAACAGCTTTATGAAAAAATGGTTACCCCGTGGTGATCATTTGCAAATCCTATGATGTCTGCCTTGTATACACACAATAGCATTCTAGGATTCTCAGTGATTCCTTTCTTCGGTGGAATAACATTGGCTATGTGTGGTATTTACGTATTGCTCTTCTTTCATGGGTTAAAATGTTTGTATCAATTGACCAGCATTTATCATGTGCTCTACTCTCTTGTCACAGGATCAGCCAATCCATATCTCTCCTCCCGAAGACACAAGGTGTAACCCAATAGCTAATGTGGTTGTGGTTAATGTGGTCTGATCTAATTTTATGTCCCAATTACTGATTGGTCAAGTCATTTAACACACATCTGTTTCTTCCTACTGTATCTTGTACTCTGATGCCATTGGCAGAATTTATCTCATAACATTATTATGAGAATTAAATGAGGTTAGACATATAAAATGCCATCAGAGCAAATATTTGGAAACTGTAAATGTTGGCTATAAAATGATACTAATGGTCATGAGTTGGGGGTAGGATGTGGTCTATGGCGGTGGGGACATTTCTGCTCTGTCCTCCCTCCTTCCTGAGAGTTAAGAAAAAGTTGCTGAATTAAGTCTAATTATCTTAAGCTAGTAATTGAACAATCCAAATAAGAGTACAATATTGCTTGTTTGCTTCTTTCTTCTAATAATGATTCACACAAGTGATTTCAATTTCATACTGCTAAGTGATCAGGGCAGGCTTTTTTTGTTTGTTTGTTTTCTGTTAGATAGGATGAGATATTTTATGCAAGGACACAATACCCAGGAAGATTGAAGGTCATATCCAGACGAGACCTGGAAAATACCTTTTCCCTGTGATTTCCTTGACAGGAAGTGGCTGCATGCCAGTTTTCATGCAAGATTTATTAAATTGTCATAGAGATTCATGCATATTCTAGCAGAAGATACTAATGATGGTTCTTATGATGAATTCCTTTGTAACCTTCAGGCGGTATTGTCTAGAAACCAGTGCCTGACAAGAAACTCTCAAGAAGATACGGAGACAGAGGAATGTGTCACTAAAAGTGAAGTTGCAGATTCATTTTGCTGTGCTCCTTAGCACTTTATTGTATGGAAGGGACTCTGAGTAGTGAAAGAGTACTCAGTGTGTTCAGCTGAAGGCAAATGAAGGAAATGCCAAAAATGAAGAGACTCAATGTATGAAAAATAATGGAGGACAAAAATTCCTAGGTAAGAAATAGAGCCCCAAATAACTAGTTGCCTCAGTGCAGATTTCTTGGAAGGTGCATGACAACAGCCCTTATGGCTAAGAATTGACAAGGAGACAAGACTGGATGTCCTCATGACATGTTCTCAGGGAGAAGAAGGGCTGTTACTAACTAAAATGATTGACATATGATTGCTGGTGATACTCCAGACTCCCTGATGATTAGTGTATGACTATTAACTCATTTATTCTAGAGAACCATATGAGTCATTTTCAAATATCTTCATAGAGGAGGGAACTGAGACACAGGAGTTTATATGACTTTCCAAACTTTCATGTCTTGGAAATGACAGTATTAGGATTTGAGCCCCAGGAAATCTGGTGCTGCAGCTGTGAAAGTGTAAGCAAGCATTCAAAGCTGAGAGCAAGGTACATGGGAGTAAAAGAAGCCAGAGTCCTTGTTCTCAACCACCGTGCTACTCTGTATCCAGCTGCTATAACATAAATGGGCCTGTTTTCTAAGTCCCCTGAAAGAAATGAATGTCCTGTGGAAGATTTCATAATACCTGAGACATAAGAGCATGTAGGTTTGTTTTGAATTCCCAGTAGTGTTATCATATGCTCTAGTATGTCCAAGATAGTCCTGGTTTATGTTTGCTGTCAAGGTGTAATCAATAATAGCAGTCTGAGAAGTGTCCCAATTTGGAAGATAAAGTATGTAGTCCCCCCACGTAGACAGTCAGATGGTTAATCCCTGGGTAGGACTAAACCCTCTTGAAAGCCTTTGAAGTGGTATGCTAATGATTTCTTATACACACAAGAGATGTATGGTATGAGGAGAACTTGCTCTGTAGTAGGAATACTAAGGAAATAACATCCTTCACACCAAATAACAACAAAACAGAAACACAACATAGAAAATAGTAGGATCTGCAGAGTAGGCAGCATAATTAGATTTAGTCAACACTACTCCAAAGAGGGCATTTTCACTGAGTTTACTCTGCCAAAGTCACAGCTAAAATAAAAGACTGGTTTCCTCAGAGAAAACCTGAGGTAAATTCCAATCATGTCTGGGTTGTTTTAATATCCACCCAGGCCTTTGAACCCATCCCTGAATATTAGGGATTGGAAGATGTAGGTGGAATTAATTAATGGAACAGAGTGTGTTCACAGCTTGGATTGAGTGAACTTGAATCCATTCTGACAAAATCAGTATGTTAACTCTCAAAGAGAGTTCATGTGTGGGTTTGGTCATACAGGAATGAGTGCATAACAGCTATTAAATTAACGAACTGATGACTAAGTTACCTTCTGTGGGGGAAGTAATTCTTTAGTTATTGCCAGTCCTCTGGGTTTTTCCTGAAATACATGTTGGGCCTTGTCCTTTCATACTCAAAACAGCTGTAAATACATTACTGTAAATGAAGAGCCCTTTTCTATATCAAGGAGCTATGTCATAATGTATAAACCTCAACTTTTCTTGCCTAATCCTTTGCATGCTAGACCAGAGGAAGCAGGAAGCTACAGGTTTCCTCCATAACTTTGCCCCAGTGAATGTAGCAGCAATGTTTGCAAGATATGAAGATACCAAATGTAAGAACTGTAGTTAGTAGAGCATTTTTGGGTGAATTCCTTCTCTTGACCAAGTAAATTTGCCGTGATATCCTAAGGCCAGAGCAGGAAGCTCATGTCCTTTGGATGTCTTTGAGAAGACAGGAAATTTAGGGTGGATCTCTGTGTTATCTACACATGAAACTTTACCAAGACAGATTTGCTATAAATAAGTCCTACTATACCCTGAAATTATATTAAAAAAAACTATACTCAGTGAGATATAAAGCCTTAAGGTTTGATCACAAAAATTGGGTTCCCAGTATTGCTATAGCAGGATGGAGGTTTTTAAAGGGCTGTCAGGGATGCACTTCAGGAATGGCGTCAAGTGTTGAAAATTGACAAATCTGTTAGAATTTGCTCCTTCACAATTACCAGGGAGGAAATTTCTTAGAAAGCTGTAGAAACCTGGTCAAGTATTCCTATTTATTTTTTGCTAAGTTTGATTACAATTTTTCCCCCATTTAACTTTCTACTGGTAAGGTTGGAGCTGAGATGAAAGGATTTTTGTGCTATTAATGTCTAGTTTCAAGAATACTTGAAATAATTGCTTTATACTGGTTCAAACTTACAAACCAGAATCCTCCAGGGAGCTTCCGTTTGAGTGGTGCTGTGTTCAAGATTATTACTTTGTCTACCTTTTCCAGTAGAATTGTATCTTCTCATTAAAATTATTTTGTAGGTAATCTTTATGACAACTTTGTAGAAAACCAGATACAGAGGCTAGCTGAACTGTTCCTATAAATCAAATGTCTCTTTTAAACAACACACCATTTATTTTTCTTCTCTTCCTCTTCCCCATCTTCAAAGGGCTTCAGCTCTCTTTCCCACCTGGAACTGTGCTAGGTTGGACAAACAACTCGATGAAAACAAGTGTTGCCTTCTGGGACTGCTTTCTGCTTTGGGAGGGAGAATCCACTGGCAATAACAAACAATCCTTGAATGTCGGTGGGTGGACACAGTTGAAGATTATTTCTCATTCATTTCGTAGTTCAGCAAAGATTAGCAGGGGCTGTGGTTCATGTAGCCATTTAGGGACGCATGCTCCATCTCTCCGGCTTTAGTGCCTTCTCCACGCCCCCAGGAGCTCCAAGTGCATCCCTGTAACTTTTGACTTCAATCAGCAGAAGGGGAAAAGCAATGGGAAAAGAGCACAGAGGAGTATTCTGGAAATCAGGTCTGAAATTTATGATTTCTTCAAAGTAGAATAGGCGTGCAAGCTTGGTTTCCCTGTGAACAAGACAGGAAAAATAAAAAAGGAAATAGCCTTTTTGAACATATATCAATGTCCCTTATATTTGTTACCATTGGATATACGATTTTCCTTTAAATAATAGTTACCTGTATTCACTTCTTTTGAATCCAGAGATTGTTCCATGGTAAAGTTGGTGTGTGTTAGTTTTCTGTTACTGTAACAAATAGCTTAGATAAATCACAGAGTGAATGGGTTTATTTTGACTCCCATATCTGGAGTTTTCAGTCCATTGCCAGCTGGCATGGATGTTTTTGATCCTGTAGTGAGGTGGAACTTCATAGCACGAATTGTGTGGAACAGTGCACTACCCACCTCAAGACCAAGAAATGAAAGGGAGAAAGAGGGAAATACTGGAGCCCCACCATCGCTTCTGAGGGAACCTCTAATGACCTAAGAGCTCTTAGAGATTCTATCAGCTCCCCAGAGTACTATGGGATGGGCATTAAGCCTTTAACACATGAGCCAATGGAAGACATTTCAGATTCAGACTATGGCATGCTCTTAATATACTCTGTGGTCTAGTTTCAAAAGTACCTGAACTAGTTACTCCTACATTTACTCAATATTGCCTCTTATCTCTCCTCCTGGTAGACATACAACATACCTGGGATTTGGTAAACTAACAAGAATATTTACAGGCTGCTTTTGAAGCCAAGCATTTATTCTGTTATGGTAGATGAGAAAAGAACTCCAACTAGTATATTTGCATACTGCCTCTGGGATCTAGAGGGCTTCTTTTTTATATTTGAAAACTCCATCTACGTAGCTTATAAGGAGACAATTATAAATTATTTGACAGAACTCTGTCTAAAAGGTGGAGTGTTATTTTCTTTCTTTTGCGTGTGAGTTGGGTTTAGGGATGTAAAGGAAAAAGCAATTTTCGGTGGAGAAAATCTATCAAATACCATCTTAACCAGGTGAAAAGCAGGGTAACAGCACCTGAAAAGTCATATTGAAATCATGTGTTTCCTGAAATGATGAGATGAGAGAGATCTATTCTGTCTGCAATATTCTTCCCTTAAACTCATAGCACTAGTAACATCCTGAGAAATGCTGGACAGATCCCAACTATGAGACATTTTACAAAACCTGACCGGTATTCCTCAGAACGTCAAGGTTGTGAACGCCTTGCTGTCGAGGCTGTCACTTCCTGGCTCTCTTCACGTCCCTTGGTGTCCATTCCCCACCCTTCAGCCCGCCTCACCACATCCTTGGAGAAGTGAACTCCCGCGTGACCCTGAAGCAGAGGAAGTGGTCTTTTTCCTTTCCTGGCGAAGGCCTCACAGTGCTTATCTGGAGCCAGGGCTTTGGCCTATCAGCAGTTAGTTGGATCTGGGTGTTGTTTTTGTCAGGACTCCACCGGTCATTAGAGGAGCTGAATTGAGGCCACGGCTGATCTCCAAACTCTCTTCCTCAATCCTGAGTTTTTGAAAGGAGCCCTGAACATAGAGCACTTGCGAATTTATGTGTATCTACTACCAATGCTTGTTTTCTTGATAGTATATTAGTTGACAGTGTCCCATATAATTATATTATTATTTTGCATGATATTCTTTACACTCCTGCAGCTATCACTGTTCTCTACTAGAGGGAAATGGTAGAGGGAGCCTCTCCAAGTCAAATGCTAAGTGGAAACGAAGCAATCTATTCTAATGGAGACTACATTTTCTTTTGCCTTCCATTTGAGTGTTCAGCTTGAGTTCATTTCTTGCTACTATCAGTTGATGCAGTATCTTGAGCATTTCACTGGCACAAGTGTAAGTGGGAGCAAAGCAAATGAGAGAAACTAAAGCATAACCAACTCATCTGTTTAGGTGTTTAAATGAAACTGTCTAATATATGTAAGTTGGAATTAAGCTCTGAACAGTGTGAAACATGTACATTCTACTTCTTAGAATTATTTAGCAAAAACCAAAGTGGAGTGAAGGAAAGAGTTTCCCTTATGTAGTGGACATTTGTTTCCATGTGGGTTTTTCTTATGAATGCAAAATATACAGTATAGTCAACTGGCATTTATTCAACTTTTTGACAGTCATCATGTTAAGAAATAGGAAAATGAATTAGGCTTAGTTCATACTCTCTCTAAGAGACATAACCAAGTAGAGAATGAAATTGTACCTCAGTAAAAGCTCATAGAAACCAGGGAGAAGGAAGTCATTCACTAGAGGCTGGAATTTGAATAATAGATAAGACTTCACCTCTTAGAAAGTCATTGAGGGGTCTTATTTTTTAAAAATTCTTTACATATTCTAGATAGTAGTCCTTTGCCTGAGGATCAGCTGGTAAATTTTTTTTCCCCACATTTTAGTTGTCTGTTCACTCTGTTGGTGGTTTTTCTTGCTGTGCAGAAACTTATTAATAAGATGAGATGCCAGTTGTTGATTCTTTGTGCTAGTTCCTGTGTGATTGAGGTTTCGTTCTTAAAATCTTTTCCTCTGCCAGTGTCTTCAAGAGTTCTACCTAACTTCTCTTCCAGCTGGTTTAGTGTTTCTGTTTTAATATTTAGATCTCTGAGCCATTTTCATTTTAGTTTAGTGCATGGTGAGAGAAAAGGTCTAGTTTTAATCTTTGGCAAGTTGAAACCCAGTTTTTCCAGCACCATTGATGAAAGGGGCTATCTTTTCTCCAGTGAAATCATTTGGCTCCTTTGTCAAAATGAGATGGCTGAGTATGTCTGGAGTTGTTTCTGTATCTTCTGTTCTGTTCCACTGATCCTCAAATCTGTTTCTTTGCCCATCCCATTTGACCCAGCTATTCACCTTTTGGGTATATTCCCAAAAGAATTAAAAGCATCATACCACAGAGATATATGTGCACCCATGTTTATAGCAGCAGTTTGTAATAGCTAAAACTTGGAAACAGCCCAAATGCCCACCAACTGTTGATTGGAGAAAAAATATTTTTAATAAAATGGAGTGTTACTCAGCAATAAAGAAAGGTAAAACTAGAGACATTTATAGCTAAATGGATATTCCTTGAGGCCATACTTTTAAGTGAAATAAATAGGATGCACATGTGTAAATACCGAATAGTTTCTCTGGTGTGAGAACCTGAAAGTATAAATGAGGACAAAATTGTATAATAGATAATGTGAAACAGGAAGAAAATGTTCTAAGGGGAAGGGAAATAGGGAGGGGGGGCAGGGAAAAGGAAAGAAGGGAAAGAAAAAATGAGAAAAACAGGAACAAAACTTATTTAAATAGGGAGGGATGGAGGGGTTTCTGAAGGGAGGGAAGGGGAATGGGAAAATATAAGAACCTAGATAGATCACGTACAGGTATAAATTCCCAAGGATGAACGTGATCATAATTTATACCTAAAATGTACCAATAAACTTAAAGCCATTGATGTGCATAATATATACAGAAAATACAGCATATTTGAAGGTGTAATGGTAAACAGGGTGTATTCAGGGAACTCAAAAGAGCTTCTTCTAGTTGTTAGAACGACAAAGTCCATGAGTGAAGGTAGAGAAATGGCAGGAAGTGGTGCTCATGGGGTAAGAAGAGAGGTGGTTGTGAATAATTGGTTAGAATGGATTAAATCCCCAGCCACCATATTAGGCACTGTGTGTAAAGCAGACTTTATAGACTGTTGTTGGCTCTCAAAGAACTGTGATCAAGCTAAGAAAGGAGACCACCATTTGTGAAACAATCAGAATACAGTTAGGGTGTCAACGCTGCATTGCTACCTCTAAGTGCAGTGAGAATCAGAGAAATCCATGTAGTCTGGGATAATCAAAGATCTAAGAGAAGTTGGGCTCTCCCTTGGATGGAAAGGCTTAAGTCAGTAGTTCTCCCTATTGGGGAGTACTTCCCCCTAGTGGGCATTGGGAGATGTATAGATTTATTTTTAAACAATAGGGAGGAGGGAGGTTGACTTTAGGCTTTCACTGAGCTAGGGTTGCTACATCCCTTACATTTCTCAAGGAGAAATTGTCCCTCTCAAAAGTCTAATAATGCCCCAATTCAGCACTAATTAGATAAGCGGAGGACAAAGAGTATACTCCAGATGGTGAGAACAAAACAAACACAAGAATTACAGATACACGTGACTTTTAGTCATCAGTACTATTTATTTTGATGATACAGAAATAGATTTTACTCCATTTTGAAATTTATTCACTTTCTCAGTTTCTTTAGTAGATGACAGGATTAAATAGACCTTTCTGGACAGGATTGCAATCTTAAGTACCATTAGGGGTGAGAGGACACAAGTATGCAATTTGGCATTTAGCCAGTACCTAAGGCTGTGTGGTCATCTGGTATGTGTGATGGCCTTGCACCTCGGGTGTCTCATCCTCTTGCCTCTTCTCCTACTTTAGGTCATTTGCCTTGAGCTGAGTGGAACTGTCAGCTTCCACTGTTCTGCTGCATTTTGTTTTCTTACATTACAGCTTCTCCCTGTTGATGGTTTCTGTTTTCTCCCATCTCGGAAAGTGTCCCTTTCTCATCCCCAACTGCCAAAACTTTAAGCTTTGCAATCAAAGTGCCTGGGATTGGGTATCCGTCCATTTCAGCTAATTGGCTACCTTCTCTACAGTACAAAGTCCTGGTGGCTGCTTAGCTTGTGGGCTGCAGGCTGACTTGTTGGTTGTTTGCCCTAGAGCCTCGTGTTAGCTCATCCCTCAACAATGAGCTGTGGACAGAAAGACATGGCCACAGCATGGAGAAGGAGGAACCTGCAAAGTAAATGGCACAGCGCAATAGCAAGAGTAGTAGCTTTCCAACAATGACACTGGCTGGACTGAAATAAGAGACTCAACAGAATTACAATTTCAGGATCTGCCTTTCATGCTCATAGTGAAGAAAATCAGAAGTCAATTTCGATGAGCACACAGTGTGGAATAAAGCTACCATTTTGAAGTTTGGATTTTGGTTGCTTTTGAATTCATGGGGTATTATAGTGAGATAGAAAGGTCAAGGTCTTACTTCGAACTCAGTACCTATACAATTTCACTCCGGTTACTCCAAGCATCAGATCATCCTTCACGTTTCCCCATTTCTAGCCACAGTAAGGGATTTTATAGGAAATGCAGAGCTAATCATTAAAGGAATTATGTCATGGCTGTAATCTACAAATACACTACCCCTTACTTGTCAGAATGCCCTGGGGTCAAGACTGGTGTATAGAAACATTGATAACCCGATGGCCTGCCAGGAAAACTGGGACCAGGAATGTTCTCCACGATGGAAAGCCCTGTGTTTTGTGAACATTTGCCTTAAGAACGTACATAAGCAGAGCATGTGAAATCAAGGTTCCAACGCTCTCACCAGAGCAGAAGGTACTAACTGATGAAGAAGCCATAGACTGAGACCAGCCAACAGGAGACAGAGAGCAGGTGTTACTGTGGAGAAGTGTGGGATGGAGAAGTCAAGGTCAGATGGGCAGCATTTTGTTTGGCTTATAATTTTCAATGTTTTAAAGGTGATCGTGCTGTCAACCACTGCCTGACACCTACAGTCACACAGGTGCTGTCTCTTTCACCTGCATGTAGGACTGGCCTCGTGGGAAAAGTAAATGTGCACTTAGAAGCCTAATTAAAACACACCCTGTCAGCAACACCGTACGGAAAGCCCCATTAAGTGTCTTATGAATGCCCAAGTGCACCCCTGCCCGTGTGTGGAGTGACACATTTTGGCTCTGCTGGTGACAATTAGCATCAGACCCAGGACAATGGAGAACATGCACTGCATCCCACATGGCCAAGTCTGCAGGTGGATTGCTCCCCTGGTCGCTGAAGCTCAGTGAAACAGCTTTGGGTAGGAATTAGATGACAATGGTGGGGAATACAAATTAGCACACTGTGGATAGCTCTACGTCATGTACGGCCACATTATGGATTGGATCCAACTGTCAGATGGTTATGTATTATTCATGATCAAATTCAGGGTAAAGATAACAGATGGCAAAGGCATATTCATGGTCAAATCATAGTTGTTAGATTAATTACAAATCTACATAAGAATTGGATAATAATAATTTAGACTGCTCTCAAAAGGATACTCTGTAGATCATCTAATCAATTGTATTTTTAAAATAGGATGCATAGGTTATTAGGGGGCATTAAACATTTTATGTTGCCATAAGTTATGTTCCAAGAAGACACTCTAGTAACATAAACAATTTTTTTAATTTAATAACCTGCGGGTTATGTGATATAGCTGGTAGTAACAGTGCCATTCCTTTAAAGAGATTGCAGATGATTTACACTTAACCAGAATGCCAAGGGATCAACAAAGCTCTGTTAGATGATAAAAATGTTTTGTCTGCGTCACCACAAATCATCATGTATAAAAAGGCTCTCTGAACCTAGAGTCTACTCCAAACAGTCATCCACATCCCTGTGCATGAGTCATTTTCTTATTGCACTTTCAAATCCCCTCTTAATCTCCCCCCCATATTATCACACACACATGGCTGACCTGTAGGGATTGTAGCACTGCACTCTCTTGCCCTCTGGAGCCCAGCTGGCTGGCTCCCTGGGGTTCCTTCCTGCAGCATCTCCTAGGCTGGCTACCTCCATTGCAAAGGCTACTGTTATTGGTCCGGGAGTCTTCTCCCTATGCCTAGTCTTCCGGAGTCTGGAAACCTGATGAATGGATAGATGAGGTTTTCTATTATTAACGCTGTGGTTCTATATACGGAATTCCAGATTTCCTGTATCTCTTCAGTGAATTTTCAGCAGCAAAGTCCTTCCGAGCAGGTCTGAGAGTCACAGAAGTTATTCAGTGAAGATGTCCAGGAGGGACAATTAGCCCTGGGATTGCCAGGAGTGAGATTTTCTGTTTTTTTTTTTTTTTGGTACTGGGGATTGAACTTGGGTCTTTGCTCTTGCAACGCAGG
This sequence comes from Fukomys damarensis, assembly GCF_012274545.1. Taxonomy (NCBI): domain Eukaryota; kingdom Metazoa; phylum Chordata; class Mammalia; order Rodentia; family Bathyergidae; genus Fukomys; species Fukomys damarensis. The sequence goes on along the minus strand of NW_022900914.1, from coordinate 16,122,295 downwards.
TGGTGGAACCACTGAGCTAGATCCCCTGCCCAAGGAGTGAGATTTTCTATAGACCATGGCTTCTGAGCAGAATATTACCAGCAGCTCTAAGAAGTTAATCAGTAAAGAGGCTGGATTTTGTAAAATTCAAAAATCTGTTTAATATTTTTGGAGCAGTTTTCAAAAATTGTGGCTAACTTACCACAGTCCCTGAGGAGAATGAAATAGAACCTTGCATGCTCAGTGCCCAGGGCTTTTCCATGGACAGGTTGGAGGGATGGGCAGGGGGTGATTGCAGTTAAGTGAGACAGGCGTTAGTTCACAGGCTGAGGGAACGGAGGCTAGGTTAAGATAATTACCAGGCATTGGATGTCTGTGTGCCAGGATTAACCCTGAGGGTTATATGTTCATTATTTTATGTAATCCCAACCATAAGCCTTATTTCATGGATGAGCACATTTTAAAGAAGTTGTACCTGTAATGAGGGGGGGCGATCCTCAGAGGAGATCTAGAGTTCAGTACACTTTGAGAGCACTTTGACAGCAAAGATTACTCAGTTTTGGACGATAAACGAGTCAGATTTGGGGATAGACAAGAAACAAAAAACAAGAAATAAGCACCATGAATTGGAGAGACCTCATTGCTGCCAAACTCTTTGTACCCTTGGGCTGGGGGTGGAGGGCATAGGAAAGGAACTGCATGACTAGGATGTAGTTTGGAGAGTTCTGATCTGAAGAACAGGGCACTGTAGGGGAGGGCCCGGGACAGTGACATTTTAGCAGAGAAGTAGTGGAAGACCTGAGGGATAAATAGCAGGGGAAAGGAAATGTACTTCAGGAAGAGGGAGCAGTGTGAGAAAAGACCTCTTGTTAAAAGAACTTGAGGCAAATGAATTTCACCCGGGGTTAAGGTGAGTGGGTAGGGGGAGGTGGAAGGAAGGGGATGGATGGAAAGGCCGTCAGGGACGATATACACGAAGCCAGAGGGTCTTGCTAAGGAATGGGACTTTTTTTTTCCTTCAGAATATAAGAAAGATCCCAGGGGTTTTAAATAAGGAGATGATGTGACCAGGTTTCCAGGAGTCACTGATTCCTGGACAGAGACTTCTTCGCCCTGGTTTTCTTTGATGCGTGAGAAGATAAAGTGCCATTTAGGGCAGGCGATGAGGCAGCGTGTATGAGGCTGAGCTCTGAGGGGCTCATGCTGTTCATGGTCCTCTAGTGGGAACCAAAGGACACCAGTGGTCTGTCGCTGACAGTGTTTCTTGTTTGCTAGTCTATGTGGCTCTCTACCTCACCCCGAGTAGTTTATTATCTTGCTCCGTTTAGATTTTTGTCCTGTTTTATTTGTTTAACACATTTTATATGCATATTGAAATATCACACCTTGCTCTCTAAATGTGTACAATTATTATGTTTTCATATGTTTTTGCATTTTGGCACTGGAGATTGAACTCAGGACCTTGTGCTTGAGAGGCAGGTGGCAGAACCACTGAGCCTAATCTACAATGATTATGTTTTAATTAAAAATAAATAGAGAATAAAAGAATTACAATCAGCAACCAAATAATATCTTTTCTGTATACATTTGTGTGATCATGTCATTTTCCTTTAGTCTGTTAATATGGAGATTGTTTTGATTACGTATTTCTATTGGTTTGTATTCCTGGAATAAACTCCATTGCTAATGATGTATGAACATTGTTCCATATTGCTGAATTCTATTTGAAGACCAAAGGAAGACTTGGGTAAACACTAGACTTAATCTGCTTTACCTGACTTTGTCATCCACTTCCAATCATCTCTATGCCTCAAGCTATAAACAAACGTTATCCTCAGGTTGTTGGGCTTGAGGCTTGTTCTTTACCTCCATAGCCTTTGCTGTCTTATGAATGAGCTCTCTCTCACTTTTGCACAATCTGTGGTTTCAGAGAATGGCATGAAGTATGACAGGCAGAGCCAGCCTGGTTCAATGACAATTTGGAGAGTCAGCCATGAGAAATGTCCCCATGAAACTTGTGTCTGTGGCTTATCCTTGCTTCCTGGCATGGAGGGCCTATGGCGGAGTTTGAGTAATTGCTTGGACTGTTTGCCCCAGAGTTTGTCTGCAAGACTTTGCTCAGCTCCACATAGACTTTCAGGGCATAGCTTCACTTCAACAAGAAGGATACAGTTTCTGAATTTGAAAAGTGCCTTATTTGATGAGTAACTTTGGCATAAGTGCCTAGATTCTGGTCCTATCGCTTCAACCCTTTGGTTTGGTCTTTGTTTTGTGTCCGAGGAGCCTGTTTCAGGATGTCCAGTGTCAGGGAAAATTTTGGGAATTGCTGTTCATGGGAGTTCTCTTGGTTTGGTTTTGGTTTCTGAGATCTGTTTCTAGCTGCAGTAAATTGACATAAGGATATACTTCTTACCATGCCTATATTCTGAAGTCATGGGAAATGATAATTCAGTTCACAAATGCAGCACACTGGTTTATAGTTTCCAAAACCTGAGATGCAACAGGAGCCCAGAAAAAAGCAGGGGTAGCTATCTTATTTGCAGACAAAGTAAATTTCAAATCAAAACTGATTGTGAGACAAAGAAGGCCACTACATCCTTATAAAGGGAACAATCAAAGAGGAAGAAATGACAATCTTAAATGTATATGCACCAAATATGAATGTTTCCAATTGTATAAAACAAATATTAAGTAACATGAAAAACCAAATAAGCATAACACAATTGTAGAGGGGACCTACATACCCCACTATCACAAATACACAGATCATCTAGACAAAAAATCAACAACAAAATTCTGAAACTCAGCCAAACTTTTGAACAAATGGACTTAATAGATATCTATAGAGTGTTCCACCCCACAAAATCAGAATATACGTTCTGATTTATATTGGCTGAACATGGGTCATTCTCCATAATAGGTCACATACTAGCTCATAGAACAGGTTTAAATAAATGCAAAGGAATCAAAGTTATCCCATGCATATTATCAGACCATAGAGCAATTAAGCTGTAGATCAATAGCATAAGAAACATTAAGAACATCACAAACACATGGAAATTGAACAACACTCTCCTGAACAATCAATGGGTCACAGAGGAAATTAAAGAAGAAATTAGTCAGTTTTTACAAATAAATGATAATGCCAATACTTCATACAGGAATCTATGGGACACAATGTAAGCAGTTCTATGTGGAAAATTCTTAGCAGTGAATATCCACAATAGAAAAACAGAGAGAGCTCAAATAACTTCATGATGAATCTTAGGCTCCTAGAAAAAGAAGAGCAAGAAAAACCCAAACCTCATACAAGGAAGGAAATTATAAAGATCAGGGCAGAAATCAATGCAATAGAAACTAAGAGAATGATTAAAAAAAATGAATCAAAGAGTTGGTTTTTTAAAAAGTATAAATAAAATTGATAAACTCTTAGCCAATATTTTTAAAAAAAAGGAGAGAAAAAGACTCAGATCCATGCAATTAGGAACAAAAAAGGTGAAGTCTCAACAGATCCAGCAGAAATCCAGAGGATCATGCATATCTACTTCAAGAACCTGTACTCTAATAAAATGAAAAACACAGAAGAAATGGACAGATTTCTTGATACTTATAAATTACCAAAATTGAATGAAGAAGATAAAAAAATTCTAAACACTTCAATAACAATCAGTGAAATTGAAAACATAATTAAAAGTTTACCAATGAGGGCCGGGGATTTAGCTCAGCGGTTTGTGGCCTGCCTTGCAAGCACAAGGACCTGAGTTCCATCCCCAGTACCCCCCCCAAAAAAAGTTTACTAATGAAGAAAAAGCCCAGGTCTTGATGGGTTCACTGTTGAATTCTACAAAACATTTACAGAACTACTGCCACTACTTTTTAAACTTTTCAGTGAAATTGGAAGGGAAGCAATACTTCCAAATTCATTCCTGGAAGCAAGCGATACTTTGATTCCCAAACCAGGGAAAGACCTAATCAAAAAAGAGAGCCACAGGCCAATCTCCTTAATGAACATAGATGCAGAAATCTTCACTAAGATACTGTCAAACAGAATACAGAGGGTCATGATGAAGATCATACATCCTGACCAAGTTGGATTTATTCCAGTGATGCAAGGATGGTTCAACATATGCAAATTAATAAATGTAATACACTATATTAACAGAGTCAACAAAGAAAACCATATGATCATCTCAATAGATGCAGAAGAAGCATTTGACAAAATTCAACACCCATTCATGATAAAAACCCTGCAGAAAATTGGAATAGATGGCCTTTATCTCAGCTTGATAATGACTATGAAAAACCAATAGACAATATCATATTAAATGGCCAAAAATTGAAAACCTTCATGTTAAAATCAGGTACAAGACAAGGATGCCCACTATCATCACCACTCCTGTTCAGTATAGTTCTGGAAACATTAGCCACAGCAATTAGACAAAAGAAGAAATTAAAGCAATAAAGATAGGGAAGGAAGAAGTTAAACTGTCATTATTTGCTGATGTTATGATAGTCTACAAAGAAGACCCAAACATCTCTGCCAAAAGTCTTCTAGACTTAATTGACAGATTCAGCAGAGTAGTTGGATACAAGGTCAACACTCAAAAAATCAATAGCCTTCTTGTACACAAATAACAGACTCACTGAGAGAGAAATTAAGGAAACAATTCCTTTCAAAATAGCATCCAAAAAATTATCGAGGAATCAATCTAACAATAGAAGCAAATGACCTCTACACTATACACTATAGCACTCTGAAGAAAGAGATAAAAAAGGATATAAGAAAATGGAAAGATATCCCTTGCTTCTGGGTAGTAAGAATAAACATAGTGAAAATGGTCATAGCACCAAAACTGCTATACAGATTCAATGCAATGCCAATTGAAATTCCAACAATATATTCACATAACTAGATAAAATAATTGAAAAATTCATTTGGAACCAGAAGAGACCTAGAATACTAAAAGCAATTCTAGGCAACAGAGATGACAGGGGTTATCACAATCCCCAACTTGAAACTATAGTGCAAAGTCACTGTGATTAAAAACAGCATGGTACTGGCAAAGAAACAGACCCAAGGATCAGTGAAACAGATGAGAAGATGCAGAAACAACTCCAGATGTACTCAGCTACCTCATCTTTGATGAAGGAGCCAACCATCCTTACTGGAAGAAAGCCTTTTTAATAAATGGTGTTGGAAAAACTGTACTTCAACCTGCCAAAGATTAAAACTAAATGCTTATCTTTCAACATGCACTAAATTAAAATCCAAGTGGATTAAAGGTCTGAATATTAAAAAGCACTAATCTTGCTGGAAGATAAGTTAGGCAGAATTCTTGAAGACATTGGCATAGGAAAAGACTTTATGAACGAATCCTCAGTAGCATGGGAACTAGCAGAAAGAATCAACAACTGAGATCTCATCTTACTAAAAAGCTTCTGCACTGCAAAAGAAACCATCAACAGAGCTAAGAGACAACCTACAATGTGGGGAAAGAGTTTTACCAGCTGCTCCTCAGACAAAGGACTATTATCTAGAGTATATAAAGAACTAAAAAAAAAAACAGGCCCCCCAAATATAAAGACCCTATTAAAAAATGGGCATCTGAAATGAACAGACATTTCTCAGACAAAGAAGTAAAAGTAGCAAATAAATATATGACATAAATATATGAAAAAATGTTCAACTGGTCATTCGAGAGATGCAGATGAAAAAAACACTGAGATTCCACCTCACGCCAGAAAGAATGGCTGCTATCAAGAAGCCAACAAATAACAAATGTTGACAGAGTTGTGGGGAGAAAGGGACCCTTATCATTCTTGGAGGGAGTTCAGATTGGTGCAACCACTGTGGAAATTAATATGGAGATACTGCAAAAAGCTGGGACTAGAGGTTCCATTTGACCCAGCTATCCCTCTGCTAGGCATCTTTCCAAAAGAATTAAAAGACATACCACAGTGATAATATGCACACCCATGTTCATAGCAGCACAGTTTGTATTAGCTAAAACTTGCAAACAGCCCAATTGCCCGTCAGTTGGAGACTGGATAAAGAAGATATGATTTTTCTATAAAATGTAGTACTCATCCATATATAATGAGAAACTAAAGAGTCATTCATAGGAAAATGGATGCATATTGAGGCCATAAACTTAAGTGAAATAAATAAGACACATGTGTAAATGCTGAATAGTTTCTATGGTATGAAAAACTAAAAGTGTAAATAAGATCCACTTTGTTTAACTGACAACGTGAAATAGGAAGAAAAGGGCTAAAGGTGTAGGGGAAGTAGAAAGGGTAGGGGAAAGGAAATAAGGGAAAAGAAAAAAATATGAGAAAAGGAAAAAATGGAAACAAAGTGTTTGTAATTGGGGGGGCGGGTGGAGGGGTGAGGGTAGGGCAGGGGAATGTGGAAAAAATGAGAACCAAGATACATCATGTAAAGGTACAAGATCCCAATGATGAATGTAACTGTACTGTGTACCTAAAATGTACCAATAAACTCAATGAGAAAAAAAAAAAAAGAAAAGAAAAAGTACCAATAAACTCAGTGAAACAAAAAACAAAAACTGGGTGATGTTCAGCTATAGCTAGGACACAGTATTGGGAATCAGGAGAAAAGGCCTGAAACAACGGATTGGGAGATAGCCCTGGGAAAAAGTTAACCCAACCCCCTGATCCTTCATAGAATTCCTAGGAGTAACTTTGGAAGGTCTTACTGTGGCTGCTCTGCTCTTATTTGGGATAGATTTCTCTTGCACTCTTTAACATCCATGATGTATGAACTTTTTGTGGCTGTGCTCAAAATACCCGCCATACAACTTAAAGAAAGAGAGGTTCATCAGGCTCATGGCTTCTGAGGTTTCGGTCCATGGCTGGCTGTTTCCATGGCAGGAACATCATGGTGGAAGAGTCCTGTGGAGTGAAGCTATTTACTCCATGGTGACCAAGAGAAGAGAGCCAGTGAGAGGGATCCCCTCCAAATGCATACCTTTTGTAACCTTCTTCCTCTGAGTCCGACTCCTAACAGCAATAACGTGAAAAAAAGCAACAATGAACTGATTGAATGGCCTCTCGGGGAATCTCTAAACACAGTCAAATCAACTAACAATAACGATTTCCTGGTACATGTGGCTGTTTTTCTGTTGGATTTACTTTTTGTTCTGCATGCTAAGTTTAATATTTCATTTGCTCCACATGCCTAATTAGAACATTTCTTATGAATACTCTTAAAGTAATATCTAAATAGCAATTATAGGATTAACATATAAAGGCCCTTTATCTCTGCCTACTTTTTTGTTTTTATTTACTTTAAAATTTGTATATCTTTGTGGGATATGTTATGACAATTCAATGCATCTATGCAGTGTGTAATAAATCAGGGTAATAAGCATTTCCATCATGAATTATTTTTATGTTTTGGAATTTTATATTCTTTTAGTCATTTTGAATATCTTTTAGTTTATTTTACCCAACAGTTACTCTTCTGTGGTAAAAAAGAACTGGAAGTAATTCCTCTACTTTGTGTTTTCTGTTCCCTTTCTTTAACTTCTTTCTGTAATGACTCCCACCTCTTTTCTCCACTCCTGCACTCTCCCCAAACTCTAATGACCACTACTTCGCTCTGCCGGGCAAGGTTGAACGCAATCATTTCGACAAATGAGTGAGAACCCTTAGTCTTTGTCTTTCTGTGTCTGGCTTGTCTCACGTAGCATAACGACCTCCAGTTCCATCCATGTTGCTGCAAATGACAGAATTTCATTTGTAAGATGGCGGAAGGACAGTCAATTGTGCGAACACATCGCATTCAAAACACCTGTTCCATCCAGGGAAGGCATTAGGTTAATTGCATATTTTGGCTACTGTGAATAGTGTGGTCGTGAATAAGGTGGGACAACTACCTTTTTGGCATCGTGATTTTATGTTCTTTGGGTTATATACCCAGGGGAGGAACTGCGGGAACACATGGCAGTTCTAGTCTTAGTTGTCTAAGAGCCCCTGTACTGTTTTCCATTATGGTCGCACCGGTTCACATCCCCGCTAGCAGCATATACTGAAGCAGTTTCCTGTTCTCTGCATCCTGGGCAGCATTTACTAATTTTTGTCTTTTTGAGGAAACTCATTCTAACTGGGGTAAAAGGACAGTTCTTTGTGGTTTGTATTTGCATTTCTCTGATAACTAGTGAAATTGAGCTTTTTTCATATATTTGTTAGCAATTTTATATTTTCTTTTGAGAAACAGCCATTCCTTAGTCAATTTTTTTTTTTAACTAGCTGTGTGTGTGTGAGTGAGTGTGAAGGTTTTGAGCTTTTGTATATTCTGTATCTTAATCTTTTATTTTTTTATTTTTATTTTTGGTACTGGGGATTGAACCTTAATCCTTTATTGCATATATCAATATAAATAATTTTTCCATTTTGTAAGCTGTGTCTTTTTGTTGTTGTTGTTTTTGTTTGTTTGAGACAGGGTCTCACTAGGTAGTTGAGACTGATCTGGAACTCACTATATAGCCCAGGCTGGTCTTCAACTCACAGCAATCCTCCTGCCTCAGCCTCCCGAGTGCCGGGATTATAGTCGTGCGCCACCATGCCCAGCTGTAAACTGTGTCTTAATTATGTTTACTATTTCCTTTGCCACACAGAAAATTCTTAGTATGATGTAATTCCATTTATCTATTTTCACTTTTGTTTCCTGTGATTTTGCAGCCCTATCTAGAAACATTGCCTATATCAATGTCTTAAAGTGTTTCACTTTTGTTTTATTGCAATAATTTTGTAATTTCATGTTTAGGATTTATGTTTTTGATCCATTTTAGGTTTATTTTTACAAATGGTGAGATAAACATGTTTACTTTCATTCTTCTGTATATGAATGTTGAATTTTGCCAGTACCATTTATTGAGGAGATTGTCTATTCTTTAATGCATGCTCTTGGTGATTTGGTAAAATATTAGTTGACTGTATGCATGTAGATTAATTTCTGAGTTTTCTACACTATTCCATTGCTCTGTGTCTGTTTTTCTATGCCAGCGCTACATTGTTTTAGTTACTTTAGCTTTGTATTATGTTTTGAATTCAGGTGTTATGACCCCACTGACCTTTGTGTCCCTTTCCCCTTTTCCCTCAGCATTGTTTTGGGTCTTTTGTGTGTCAATATAAGTTTTAGGATTTTCTATTTTTGTGAGAAAGTAATTGCAATGGCAATTGCATTAAATATATCTATCTATCTATCTATCTATCTATCTATCTATCTATCTAGATTGCTATGGGTAGTGTGGTCATTTTAACAATATTGTTTCTTCTGATCCACGAAAATGGGTGAGCTTTCCTTCTTTTGTATGTACTATACAATTTATTTCATCAGTTTTTAAGCTTCAGATATAGAGATATTTCACTTCATTAAATTGTTTCCTAAGCAATTATGCTTTTGGAGCTATTGTGAATGGAATTTATTTCTTTTTTTTCTCTCATTGAGTTTATTGGTACATTTTAGGTATATAGTACAGTTACATTCATCATTGGGATTTTGTACCTTTACATGACAAGTCTTAGTTCTCATTTTTTCCCCTTGTCCCTGCCCTCCCTTCACCCCCCTCTTTCCCTCCCTATTTACAAATACTTTATTTACATTTTTCATTTTCTCATAGTTTTTCTTTTCCCTTAGTACCTTTCCCCTACCCTTCCCATGTTCCCTATACCTTTATCCCTTTTCTTCCTATTTCACATTGTCAATTATATCATTAGGATCTTATGTACTCTTATAGTTTTTCATACCAGAGAAACAATTTGGTATTTACACATGTGTGACTTACTTGTTTCACTTGAGTATGGAATTTATTTCTTAATTTTATTTTTCAACAAGTTCATTATTAGTGTCTAAATCTGCTGTTGTTTTTGTATGTTGATTTTGTATCTGTAACTACTGAATTTGTTTATAAGTTCCAACAGCATTTTGAGAGAGTATATAGTTTTTCCTTTGGATAGAATTAGGTCACTTGCAAACATAGATATTTTAATTTCAGTTTTTAAAAATTGAATGACATTTATTTCTTTTTCCTGCTTAAATGCTCATACTATATTAAATAAGAGTGATGAAAGTGGACATCCTTGGCTTGTTCTTCATCTTAGAAGAAACACTTTCAGCTTTTCCATATTCAGTGTGTTATTGGCTGTGGGCTTTTTCCTGTGCACATTTTCATACATGCATATACATCTCTTACATTTAGAGGTATGTTCCTTCTATACCTAATGTGTTGAGAGTTTTATTTTATCATGAAGGGATATTGAATGTTATAATTTTCACTAACTCTTCAAGTACTAATACGGTTTTTGTCCTTCATTCTGTTGATGTGTTCTGTTATTGAGTTGCATATAGTGAAATATCCTTGCATCCCTCAGACAAATCCCACTTGATTATGGCATATGATATTTTTGATGCACTGTTGAATTTAGTTTGCAATAAAATTTGCAATTTATTGAGGATATTTGCATCTGTGCATTAGGAATATGGTCCAATTGTTTCCTTTTTTGTTATATCTTTGTCTGATTTTCATATCAGGGTAATTCTGGCCTAATAAAATACAATTCCCTCTATTTCATTCTTTGGGAATAGTTTAAGAAGAATTAAATCAGTTCTTTAAATGTTTTGTAGAATTAACCTTCAACCCATCATGTCCTGGACTTTTTTTTATGAGAAATTTTCAATTACTGTTACAATCTTATTACTCTTCATTGGTATGTTTAGGTTTTTTACTTACTCTTGACTTAGTTTTGGCAAGTTGTATGTATTTAGGCATTTGATTTCTTCCAGGCTCTCCAATTCTTAGCATGAAGTTGTTCACGGTAGTTTTGATGATCATTTGCATCACTCTGGTAGCTGTTGTAATGATTCTGTTTACATTCCTGATTTTATTTGGATCGTCTCTCTATTTTCTTGCTTATTCTAATTAAAGATTACTCTAATTAAAAGTTGGGACTGCTGATCTACTTCTAATGAAGTTTTTGGTGATTTCCTGTTTACTTCATGTCAGCAGTTTTGAGTTCCTTGTCCCCAGCTAGGAAAGCCTGGGTTGAAATTGTGAATTACCTTGTTCTTTGACTTTCATTAGGTGATAGTTAGGTTACTGTTACTTTGCTAAATTTGGGGGTTGTTTTCTCTCTCCTTCCCTCCCCCTCTCTTTCTTTAAAGAATTTAAGATGTTCAATAGATGAGAATTTTGTGAGACGTTTTAGAATTCTTCACATGTATGTGGCCGGTGACTGAATCACATGGGCACTAAAATTATCAGTGTATTCATCCATTAATGGGCTCAGTAGTCAAATTTGCTGTTAGGAATGAGTCACTGGGGGGCATGAATACAGTCCTCAGTTCTTTCCTTCTCTTTCTGCTTCCTGGCTGCCATGAGTTGAGCACCTTTTCCTTCGCCAGGCTTCTCTGCCATCCTAGTCCTGCCTTGGAGCCAGTCGACCATAAACTGAAACTGAGCCAAAAGCATCCTCTTCTTCATTCAGTTGTGGGCTCTTGACATTCTGTCCCAGTGATGAGAAAGTGACAATGACAACCTTGTTTTGGTTTGCTTTTCCTTTTCCCATTCTATAAACTCTAGTCCTGACCGGGGACGATGGCTCAGGGTGTAAACTACCTTGGAAACACAAGGACATCTTGACGGTGGATCTAACCATGTGGGATATTTAGACCGTGTAGTGTTTTGTGACCCACAGTCTTCAATGTAAGGGCTTTCTAGGAAGTAGGAGACAGGAAGAATTTTCCTTTGTGACATGTGAATGAATACAGGGCTCAAACTTTACATGTACATTAAAGTGTTTAGAGAAGTTACTTAAAATATGCTTGTTGAAGGACAGAATAAAGTGTTTGGCCATTCTTTTATTTTTATTTTTTTTTATTTTTTTTATTGAGTTTATTGGTACATTTAGGGATACAGTACAGTTACATTCATTGTTGGGATCATGTACCTTTACATGGCAAGTCTTGATTCTCATTTTTTCCCCTTACCTCTGCCCTCCCTTCACCCCCTCCTCCCCTCCCCGTCTACAAACACTTTATTTTCATCTTTTCATTCTCTCACATTTTTTTCTTTTCCCTTTTTGTTCTTCCCCTACGTATCACACCTTCCCTACACCTTTAGCTCCTTTCCTCCCATTTCTAAATGTCAGTAATCTTATTAGAATCTTATGCATTGTTGCAGAATATTCACACCAGGGAAACTATTTGGTATTTACACATGTGGGACTTATTTATTTCACTTAGGAGTATATCTTCAATATGTATCCATTTTCCTATGAATGAATCTATTCTCTCGCTCTTTATTGGCCATTCTTTATACCCAAATCAAAAAGTTTGTGAAATAACACCTAACTTAACATGTACCTTTTCTCCTTTTCTTTCTTCTTTTCATTCCACTCTAATTAAAAAGAAACAAATAGTTTCTTTGTAATATAATTACAATCTGCTATGTTTGGAGTATTGGTTGCAGATCATTGGTTGATTTCACAATTCACTAATGACTGGGTTAAAATGTGGATCTTGAAAAGTACTGTTAGAGAGGATTTAACCAAACCTTTTTTTTTCCCCCTTGCATTCCACTATGACAAAGAACTTAATTCTACTTGAACTATAGAGTTATGAAGTCCTACTTAATTGCTTAGGGGGCATTGAGGATTGATGAAAATTTCCACAGAGACTCTTGCCTCATTAGAAGAGGTAGCAATATCGTTGCATCTCTTTGTGTGGCTTTGAAAAGGTGAATGCTCAAATCCCACTGTCTGTGAGAAAGTGTTTAGTAGTATTTTATGTCTGTGAAATGCCTCCCTATCCATTTTCAACTCAAACTTTAATCAGAGAGTTATTCTGACCAGAGTGAATGGCATGGTGGACATATTGCTAATCACTAATTTAAAAAACATTGGCCTAGAATTCAAAATGCTGAGATCAGAGAAAGAGAAAGCTATAGGGTTAGACACTTAAAGTATCATTCTCATGTGTGAAAATCATTTGAAATGAAACATTTTTTAAAGTACTGTATCTTGAAGAGAGCAGTTCCATCTAGCTTTATTACTAATTATACCTACAATGAAAGCCTAAAAAATTTTCAAGTGCTGGCTGATGTAGAATAAAACTATGGAAATGATGTGATCTGGAAAAAAGAATCAGAATGGTAAAGGTAGGAAGGGAAACCTTGATAAAAATGACCAGAAAAAAAAAAAAAGACCTCTTCTCTCAGCCATTCTGGACTAAGAACTTCCCTTAATATTTTTTTAGTGAGAGGAGAATTAGAAATTGATATCAGAGCCTCAAAATGAGTGGTGTTTGTTGTATGCAATCATACTTCAAATACATAAGCGGTCGATATGACATAGCTCTCATTTCACACCAGGAACTTAGCTCTCCCCACCAAATAATCTATGTCGCCTTCAAAAGTTGCAAATCTAGGATGAAAGTCAAAACTAAGATAAAGCTATTCTTAACTGATTATATTCTTGTTCTAGGTATCAGTGATGAGTGTAGCTTTTGCTCTGTTATCCAGAAAGTAGAAATTCTAAAAAAATACTCCCTTCCCTACAGAACTTGAATTATTATAGGTAAGGCTAACAGCCATAGTCCAGATGGGAATTTATCAATGCCTGCTCTCTCTCTATCATTTCCTTGTAGATTTTGTGTGTTGCCAAAAATCCGTGCTGTCTCTCTCTCTCCACATTTCCTTCCCTCCCTGTCCCTCTCTCTTGCTCCCTTCCTCCCTTTTCCTTTTCTCCCTCTCTTCTTTATCTCCCCCCATCCCTTCTCCTCTTTTCTTTTTCCCACCATCCCTTCTTTTGTCTGTCTGCCTTCCTCTCTTCCTATTTCTCTCTTTTTCTCCCCTCTCTCCTTCTCTGGATTTGACCTAGGGCCTTTGCACTGAGTTACATTACCAGCCCCTTCATAGTTTTATTTTGAGAACAGCGTTCATTAGGCTACTAACTTGGCCAGACTGGACTTGAACTTGTGATCCTCCCGCTTCTGGGATTATAGGTGTGCATCACTACTTTCTATGAGGGTTAGGGTTAAGGTTTTGGTTATGGTTTCTATAAGGACCTCTTCCTTTTCAGTGTCACTTTCCTCAAGGGCCTAGTTTTGATGATTTTATTCCTGTGTCCTGGCCTTTAGCTTTTGTTTCCTTCAAGAGTGTTCTTTTAGGATGCAGTAGTGTCCTAAGAACTTTCACTAAGATGCTAATGAATTAAGAATATTTCTGTAAAAAACATTTTCACTCTGTGCCCCTCTTATGTGCTAACCCACAAGTTAGCTATAAGTAAGCCAATACTTCAATTTGTTAAACAACTTTAAGAATAAAAACCTCAAAGAAGTTTTGCCCTAACTCCTCCTCAAAAGGAGTATTCTTCTAGCCAGATTTTTAAATCCCTTGATGTTCATTGACATATTATGTTTTTCTGGAGGGGAGAAAAGGGCAAGTTCCCCTCCACCCCAGTGAGTAGTGGAGCCCCAAATCTTGGTTTGTAACATATTGTGAGGATAAGATGGAAACCAGACTGCATCATTCAACTGAATGTATTGGGTTTGCTGCTCTATGTTTATTGCTCTCCTAGATATTCCATGAAATGGTTAGATTACACGTAAGCAGAAAATGGGAAGTGAAGAAAACTAACATCCTTTGAAAACTTTCCTATTTCTGGGGCCTGGTATGCAGCATCTGTATTGGCCAAGCTCTTACTTGAATATTCTGATCTAAATTCTATAGAAGAGAAAAGTGGGCCCAGGCACTGTTTGTTCATGGCCACATGGATTACAGAGACAGTACTTAAGCTTAGCTTGCTCTTTCTATTTCTAAAATTCATACTTTTTCTGCTAGCCCATGAAAGCTTCCACTGATCTTCACAAAGCTTATAATTCAGTATTGAGGGTATAAAAATGAGGGAACATGTGTTACCAGTTAATATATGTTAAATGTTCAGAAAGTGAGTGCTCAGCTGTGTGTAGGTAAGACTGGATAAGTAAGATGCCTTCATAAGCCATGCCTTAGTTTCCAAAACAATGCAGGGAGCTAAAGTGCTTTTCACACTACAACCGTGGGAAACCAGACCAGATAAATCTCAAATTCATGACTTTCCTTGAAGCTGTTAGAGAAGCTGTTAGAAAACCTTTCACGGAGCAGTGGCCGGTGCCCAAATCTCTTACCTGTGTAGACAGTAGACATGGGTAAGAAGAGTTCCACCTGAGTAATTGATAATTAGCAGGGGCTGAGTATACACTAATGAAAACCCTAGGAGCCATAAAATCGAGTGACTCTGTAATTCCTTCAGGCTTTTCCTCCAAAACCTTACTGAGAACTTGCAGTAAAGTTGGAAAAAGGCTGAAGAAAGTACTGTACCCTTCAAGATCAAGATACAGGGAAAAAATAAAAGCAGCCCCTGCACAATGGCTGCTGAGTTTCACCTGGACACCACTCAGATTTCTACTATTTTCCTAGCCTTCAAAATCAGTTTAATGCCTTTATGATGCTGTATTGTATGGAAATACCATAATTTGCTTATGTATTCCTATTGTTGGATGTTTAGGCACTTAATAACTTGGGCAAATGGTTTTTACATGGGGACCCCAAAGAGGGAGTAGAAGCCATGAAAAAACTGTCAACAGCAGACCTCATGAAACACAGAAGAAATTGCTTGCAAATATATTTTATAGTCACCCTCCGTACAAGAAGAGAGTATCCTAAAATGTAAACCAGTGGAGTGAATTTTACTAAAGACTCTGATGCTTTAGCACTGATCTGTGGGTGTTTTTCCACTTCTGCATGCTAGGCATATTTACCATTGAACTTGATACAAAATTGAAGCCCAGTAAGTGTATGTTGCAAACACTTCCATCTTTCTTATTATTTCATCTCTACACCTGCTTTCATTTTGGAGGAAAATCTGCCTCATGATATCATAGTTGTGTGGTGGTAACAGATAAAGTACTTACATGTGACAAAGGAAATTGTGCAATAACTCCCTTGGTGTTGGAAAGGAAGGAAACTGGAGACATCTCTCAGAAGTTATGAGCCACCAAGAGTAAAAATGTAGTTTTGGTAGTGGGGAAAGTAACATTCTAGAAACTAAGATTCTCACTTTTCACAAAATGTAAAGAAAAGTTGGCAAGATTTTCAATGTTTTTGAGTTGATTAAATAGATAATTAGAAATTATTTTACTGTAGGTCAATGAGAAAGTCACTTGGAAGTAACAAAAAAACTTTGTAAAGAAATTGAGCTTTCTAAGGGAACAACAGTCTGTGAATTTATATAAAACTACATTTTGGGGGTGAAGGGAGGGCTGGGGTATGGGGAAAAAATGAGAACCAAGATGTGTCATGTAAAGGTACAAGATGCCAATGATAAATGCAACTGTATTGTGTACTTAAAAGTACCAATAAACTCAATGAAAAAAAACCCCTGCATTTCTATGTTCTGAGTTTTAAACTCTGAATTTAGCAAGGAGTTAACCTAGCTTTCATCAATATGTTTCCTTTTGGATATCTTACTTTTTCTTCTTATTCCTTCATAATTTTAGTGATGCTTTTGTAACTAATGGAACAATTTTTCATTTTTATAAATATTTTCAGTTAGATTTTTGAGCAATGAGAATGTATTTAATTCCTTGTTTTTTTTTTTTAAGTCCTAGAATTCATCTGTGATCTAACTCAAAATTTATGTTTCTTTTACTATAATAATTTCAAGACAATATAATGTCTTGGGTGTTCTGAAGTGTTAATTCTATATGGTTGTTATAAAACTGAATTTGCCCTTCACGACTATGAATTTTTTCATCTAATTGTTGCTGTCTTTCATCAACTCTGAAAAAATGTCAGCTATTATTCCTTTTCTATTATTATTATTTGTATATTCTCTTTCTGGAACTCTAAGTAAATATAGTACCTGTGCATCTATTCTGTAGGTCTTTTAATTTCTCTTTCATGTTTCTTATCTCTTCGTTCATGGGAAATTTCTCAAAATATATCTTCTGGCTCAGCAATTCTTCTCTGAGTTATATCTGCTAATCTCCGCACAATTTGCAATCTTACTGATTATATTTTATGATACATTTATATGTTGTTTACAGCTTATATTTTGTCTTGTTTTGTCACTTATGTGAACTGATTCATTAAGATTTATGCCATCTGAGGAGAAACCAGAGAATGAACTGGTTCATTAAGATAATCTGTGTATGTGAATCAAGATTCATTGCCATTAACTATCTGCTGTTAATAACTTGCTTTATTAATTAGCCTACAAAGTCCAAATTATTTTAAGGAAATGATAAGTCATTTTCATAGGTATGTAACTTGCAATATTTATACAAAAATTTTTCCTTGTTTATCTGAAATTCCAATTTCACTACCTATCTTTCAATTTATTTGTTAAATCTGGAAAGCCTGGGAAATGCTAAGGCACCGTGTGGAGTAATGTGACATCTCTTACTCATTTGTGACAAAGTGAAAGACATATTCGGCCCATGTGCAGGAACTGGGTATTGTAGGATCTAGACACTTCATCAATAACATATCATAAATTATTCAGAAATCTCCCAGTTCAGGAGCTTTCACCATGAATCATGTGTGAATTGTGTATTTTTTATGCTCCCAAAGTGCTCACTTATTAGCTAAATGACTTGTTCCCAACAGTTTTACAGTGTAAGAATAAAATTAAAACCTTAGGAACATGACACATGATTACCTGTCATAGGCCTTCTCACTGGGTTGCAAACTGTCAAAATCATAATTGTGAAAAATATATGATTATCATAGCTGTCAAATGTTTTGTTGAGCACTGTGTTCTATTGAGCCCTGGGCTTCCTCCAAGGTATTACTAAGGCTACCTTGAGGGTAAAGTTCTTGGATTCTGATGGAATGCACATAGCCTACTTCTCATCTGTGATGTGGATTTAGACTACAAAATATTTATCTGAAGAAAATGTTTGGTTGTTAAGAAGTAATTTGAAAACCAATACTTTGGAATCATACCTGTTTTGGTGTGAGAAAAACTTGTCTTCCCTTGGTCTGGGCAATTGCTTTTGATTTTAACCATAGATTGGTAACTTAACTTCTCTAAACCTTCCTTTCATTAAATGAGAAAAGGGTAACAGTGGAACTTTCCTCATAAGTTTGGTGTGGGAGAAAAATGAGATGAGTAATGAAAATATTTAACCCAACATATGGTGCATACAAACAAATACACACTAAATATGAGCTCCTGTGATTATTATCCACTTAATGCTAAAAGTAATGTTTGAGTCACTAAATAGTTCAATTCATATATTTGTGGCTACTATATTGTCCACAGTGAATGTACATTACCCGATTTAACCTTCGTGGCATCATGTTGAGGTCAGTGACTTCTGGATGTCATTCTCCAGGGGCCACAGAGACTGAGCAGGTTAATAAACAGCAGTGTCCACGGACCTGTGAGTGGCAGAGTGGAGATGTGCCGAGAACACATGTGATATCCTTCCTAATACACTCATACCACTTCCTTCAGGGTCGGTAAGGGAGACGTCCACTACGATTCACGGTATAGCTTAACTGTTCAGATCTGTGGATCCGGTGGTTTCTCAGAGAAATCATAGTATTAAGTAATTGTGCAGTGTCCAGGAGTCATGTTAATGTGATTGATAGGACTGTTTAGCAGAAGACTTTTTGAGGGCCCTTGTTTCAGGGGCTCTCGGATACACTCTCAACTCCAGAGGACTATTTTTTGCTGCATTAATTGATATAGCCATCAGGAGTGAAGGCAAATCTCATGTTACCACACCCTTGAACACTCTCCTATCGTTATTTCTGCAGGTTAATGACTTCAAAAAGCGTTCTGCCTCAGATAAATAGAACTGCTTCTGTAAATATACCATGCTAGCAAGTCATGCCAGGCAGGGCTTCTCTTTATGCTGCTGAAATGCACAATTGACTTATTTTTTTTCATATTAAAACATGTTATAATTCACATCAGACTATCACAGTCACTGGGAATAGCAGCACAATTACTTCACTAGGGATTTAATCTGCTTGGTGAACTGGCATAAAATTGAAATATTATTTCTTTGCTTGAATTTCCACTTTAATATGTGCCAATAAAATACCATGAATCACTTGTCCCCTCTCTTTTTAGTTGCTATAATATTGTTGCTGTTTATGAGATAATCATTGTGTGTTTGCCACTGTCCACATGTTATTTATACTATGTTGGGTACAACCTAGCTAGATAGGTGTTACTCTATCTTAAAGATGAGGAAACTAAAGCCAAGTTAGAACTTCTCAATTCACTATCTCGAAGAAGCTGGAATCCAGACCAAGGTTTTGTTAACTCAAAAACCAAACTTCCTTCCCAATGTAAAAGCAGGTAATTCCAAACCTCAAACATCTGGGGTCATATATATGGTAGAAATTAATACCATATAATTATGGTAATAGTTTACCATTTATCAAGGGTTTATTACATGTCAGTCTTTGTACAGCATTTTACAAATATTAACTGACTTATTATGCACAAAACCATTAATGTAAATGTGTTTTTACACCAGAATTACAGATAAGAAAACTGAAGTGTAGAAAATTAAGTTGCTTGTACTATTTCATATCTCGTAAAGTCAGATTTTGATCTGATTTCATGTGACTGTGAGTCTCTTCTTCGATAATGCAGAGATATTGGGTCTAGTCATTCTCCTCCTTATTCATATCTTGCCAGGATCTGATTTTGTGCTACCTTTTGGAAATTCATACAAATTGCATGTTGACAGGCGTAGATAAAGGACATGTATTTACACAATATGGAGCACTACTCTGCCATAAAGAAGGATAGATTTGAGTCATTTGTAGGAAAATGGATGCACCTCCAGACCGTAATGTTAAGTGAAATAACTAAGACACACAAGCTGAAATAGTGCATTGTTTCTCTTATATGAGAAACCCAGAGTAGAAATAAAGAGTAAAAGATAGATAGTAGGAAGTAGGGAGATAGATTGTTCTCAAAGGGAAGGGGATCAAGACATGCAGAGAGGGGAGAGGGGAGGCACAAAGGATGACAAAGAGGAACTGGGATGTGTTGCGTCCATGGACCAGCTGCACACGGGACTGTAAACGTAATGTACTGCAAGCATAGAAACAAAACAAAAAGGAAGAGGATCGGGGTGATGGGTGGAGGGGAGAGAGGAGGGAGGGAGAGGGGATGAGAAGAGGAGCTGAGATGTGTGGGGTACACGCACAGACACCACACGAGGAGTGTAGACGTCATGCACTCGTGCAAGTGCGAATGAAACAGTTCCAAAGAAATGATGTGATGACTTAGACTAGGGGGTCTGATGTCTGGTTTTTCATTCAGCTTTTCACTCTCCCGTGTTCTGGAAGTAAGAGATGGCATTTTCCATTTTAATTACCCACTAGTGCAGTAGACTCAGTGTGAGGTTATAAGCAATGCTTATTTTCTGTTTAAAAATGCATTTTCTATCATTGAAAAACAAATAATCATGTTTTTCTTCACATAAATATACATGTATTCCATATATATATATATATATTTTGCAACTTTAAAAGAAATCTATGTGGCTATGGAAAAGTTTCTTTTCCCTTTTAAAATCAAGTTTTTGTTATCATTTAAAAAATGTCATGAACTATTAAATCCTTTATTTTAAGCCAATTCTAGAATTACTTTCTAAATCTTTTTATTTTCTCTTATTTGGGCCACTTGAAAAACTTAAATATCGGTTATTTATTTATGCATTAGATATTGTGCCAGGCATCATGAGGGTGATTTTAAGGGCTAAAGGTGTAGGGGAAGTGGGAAGGGTCGGGGAAAGGAAATAAGGAAAAAGAAAAAAAACCAAGAAAATGAAAAAATGGAAATAAAGTATTTGTAAATAAGGAAGGGAGGGGGGGCTGAAGGGAGGGCAGGGGTAAGGGGAAAAAATGAGAACCAAGACCTGTCATATAAAGGTACAAGATCCCAATGATGAATGTAACTGTACTGTACACCTAAAATGTACCAATAAACTCAATGAGGAAAAAAAAAAAAACAAAACGTGGAGCGCATCTGATATTTCCACTGTCCTTGTGACTATCCTCATCCAGGAGTCAACAGGACATGGAAGGGGAAGACAAGAGAACAGTCAACCTAGGAAAGCACATCTGTGGCCAAGCCGGTCACCTTCTCCAGTCTACCTCCTCCTGTAAGTGAAGTTCCACTTGGAACAAATTTGGCACTCAGCAGGAGCCATGCACAGCCTGTTCTGTGTTGCTCAGCTGGTTTTTGGGAACACCTGCAAAAAAGGGACCAGGGTTTCTGAGTGGAAATTATCCACACAGCAGAAGAAGAGGCTCTGGAGGTGGCCTCTGCTTAGGTTGATCTTTGTAACTTATGCTGTACAGAAGGTGAGTTTGGGATAGACGCGTCAAATCACTTTGGGGATCAAAGCGGGGGCGCTGTTCGCTACCATGCCGGAAACCAGGCTTGCAGTCAATAATCGAGCCTTTGCCCCAAACGATCTTGTTATTTTGTCCCCTCTCTCAAATTTTATATTTTGAATCTGTTCCTAATGATTAAGAACATTTGTAAAGGCAAGTTTCTCATTTAAATGAAAATATGACAAAAATAATAATAACTTTCACTTATGTAATGTTTCTGTAATTTGTGCCAGGCGCTATTCTAGGTGATTTACACAGATTGTCTTGTTTAATCCTCAGCACAGCATATGACAGATGGAGAAATAGAAGTACAGGAAAGGCTGGCGCTTTCCAAGGCACACAGTGTGTGAAGGAGAGGCTGGTTTTGAGAGGACAGGCTTCTTCTGGTTTCTGCTCTCAGTGATTACACCATACAGCATCAGATAGGAATCTATTAACCCTAACTGAATGCACTAAAATCCGTTGATGGTGTTTCTGATTATAAAAGAGCAAGCCTAATAGGGTCTAGTTCATTATTATAACAGGAGTAATCCATTCATCCATTTAGCCAATTTTTATTGAGCTCCTGTTTTGTGCTTGTCACCGTATGAGGCCTAGATAGTGTCGGATGAGAAGGATCCTTGACTTTGTGTCATCTGGTCTGTTTAGTGTCACAGAGCTAAACATGAGTAATTACAGATGAGTGTGCAGATGTGTGATATGACGGGGCAGAGGATCTAACCATGTCTGAGCAAATGAGGAGACCTCCTTGAGGAGGTAGGGAGGCTGAGAAGGTCCTGAGGCAAAGGGAATGAGGATAAGGGTCTAGGGACACACAGCAAGGTACTGGGGTGGTGTTAGGCCGGGGAATACAAGCTGGAGCCTGAGAGATTGGCTGAGTGGGCAGAAATAGCAGGAATGGGGCTGAAAAGCTACTCGGACCAGGTGGTGTACCACTATGGCTATAGCTGGATTCAAAAGTTTCCCTTTCTTAAAGGCAAAGAAAACTTACAAGGAGTACCTGAGGCTGGGAAGTATCGTAGTTAGATTTGCATTTAAAAAAAATAGGATGGGTACTATGTGGTGAATAGATTAAAAGTTTGTGTATGTAAAGGGCAAAGTCTGGACTTAGGAAGGCCAGATAGAAGGTGATCAGATGTAGGGTACTTGTGCAGATGGAAAGAACTGGATAGAGCAGCGTAAGAGGCAGAATCGGCAGGACACAGTGATTGGATGTGAGGGTGAGAGGTGAAATGATGCATTTTGTGCGGCAGTCATGGCAAGGGGGACCATGGCATTTGCTCAGATGGAAAAGGCTGGAAAGGTGCATAGGTTGCATCAGAGCGGTGAGGACTGTGGTGTTTCCCTGTGTGTGTTGGGTTTTAGGTGCCTCTGGGCCGTGTAAATGAACTTGCTCAGAGCCTAAAACTTTGCGCATAATGAATATCAGATGCTCAGGAATATTGCTGAGCTGAACGAAGTCCAGGAGACAGTGAGTTACAAAGCAAGCAAACAAACAAATGAAAAGAAAACAAAACAAAAGTTAGACTTGAGGAGATACAGATAAAGATTCATAAAATTTTAGCACAGAGTTGAGAACCAGAGCCAAGGAGACACTGAGATGTGAGTGTGTGATGAATAAGAAGGGCAGCATGCCTGGGATGGAACCTTGTGTGGTGACAACTTTCAATCAATGGACAGAGGAAGAGGAAGCTGGAGAGAAGATGGACCGGAAGTAGCCAAGGAGGCGGGAGCAATATTGCAAGAGCTGTCAGTGAGGCTGAGGAAACAGTTTATTTTCAGCGGCCAAACTGTCAAATGTCTCAAGCAGACCAAATGGCATGAGGACGGAAGATCTTCTAGATTTGGAAATGAAGAAGTCCTCCATGACGGGGGATACTGGAGAGTGAAGAGGGCTGAGGCCAGATGGAAGTGGGCTGCAGAATCCACACGGGTTGAGGAAATGGAGATAGCAAAATGTGGACAACTTACTGCATGAGAGATTACTAGGTGCACATAGAAGACACCACAGAGATAACGAAGCAACCTTATCCTCTTCCTTTCCCATTTCTTTTCCTGAATAATTCAATCCCAAAGCTACAGGTGGAGCACAGCTAGAGAGATGGGTGCATGGAGTTCTGGCTGGGGAGGGATGTTAGAGCCCCACCCCGTGAGGGCTCTGCCCAGGACATCATTTCAGCCCTTCTGAGTGTAACCTGTCACCTATCACCACTGCTGACTGCCCCGGTCTGTGGACGTTCTCCTGACTTCCTGTCCCAGGCCCCTTCCACACACGATGTACTGCTCCCCTGACTCAGACTCTGACGGCTACATCGAGTATTTCCAAATGCTTCTGCACTCCTCACACCCACGGATGCCCTTTTTCTTCTGAGTTCCTGTGCCCATGGCCAGTTTCCCCCCACGTGAACCCCACTCGTTCTCTGGGGCTCTGGGCCGTTTCTCATTGTGGACAAACATCCTCACCCTGTCCACCCTGAGACACTTGTACTGGGCTAGCCCCACACAAGGACACCTTCTCTCACCAGTTTAACCCCTCCCTTGTGTGGTTCTAACATCCTACAACAGACCTGTTCGCTGTGAGGCTGACTTTCTAGCTTTCCTGCTCTTACTGGCTGTTGGACTAAGTTATTCAGAAAGGGAAAATTTAAAAAAACCTTGTGCTGTACTTATAGATTTTATTTCTCATTTCTTCTCTTCACTACCAATAGCCTCTTATACACTGTCCATGCTGGAAAGTGTATGTGTGTGTAACCGATATTTTCTCTTGTTCTCTCCACTGAGAAAGGCTTGGAAGAGCAGCTCCTCCTCTAGCGAGGAGTACAACTCGAGCCCACACTGTGGCTCCCAAACATCACTGTCCACTGAAAAGTTTAAGAGGAACAGGATATCTATAGAAAAACAGTTGACTCGAGAGCTGGGACATGAAAAAATGTCCTGTGAGACTGTTTGTACTGTAAAGAAATGCTCAAAGAATACAGGTCTTCAAAATGACTTAATTTTGTCATTCCCTGGACCAATCGAGCTATTTAAGGCTCAGGTGAAAAATGAGCCATTGAATAAAAAATAAATTATCCGGCTACACTGATATAAATTAAGTGAATACATTGAAAACTTGATGAAAAAGAGGATGTTTCTGTAGTTTAAATACCTCTTCCACCAAGTACCATTCCCACAAAATACATATCAACGGAGAGAGGAGAAAGTTCACATGGAAAACCTGGCCAATGGGCAACCAGGGGGTCAAAGTTCACATCACTGATAGTGAGATGAATCCAAACCCTGCAGCACTTGAGATTCAGCAGAAGGAATGCACCATCATCTCCACCATCCTGCGGCCAAAGACTCACAACAGAATCTCATCACGGAAAGCCACAACAAATAGAAACTGACACAAAATAACTGTCCTTGATCCTGGCAACATGTCAATGTCATGTAAGTAGAAGAAAAGCCGAGTGAGGGAGAGTAAAGAGACAGGGTAACTGAGTGCAGTGTGCGATTCTAAACTGAATCATTTGCTTTAAGACCATTCTTGGACATCTGGAAATCTTGGAAGTGTCCGAAGATTACATGTTGGCAATGTCTTATATTAATTTCTCGACTTTTAGCTGTAATTTTGGACAGTGGTCCTTGTTTGTAGAAAATATACACTAAAGTATTAGGGGGAAGTTAGGGCACAGACTTTGGCATCACAATCCCAAATGACTTCAAAGGAAAGTTCTTTGCGCTGTGTTTGCAATTTTTCTTTCAGTTTACAATTGCCCCCAAGTTATATTACACACACAAATATCATAACTCTACCAACATGTGAATGGCTTTTCAAAGTTTCCAACATGACTCCATACATATTAGTCCTTATAAAATACAGTGAAGTATGAGGATGATTATTATTACTTATATAATATGTATTGCATATTATAGATGAGGATTATTGTCCAAAGAAGTTAACTGGCAAAGACCACACGTTTTGTGGCAAATCATATAGGGATTGAAGGAAGAAGGGGAGGTAAAGTCCCAGGGTTCTTGCTGTGAAAAAGCTGGGGTGCAGGTGTTAGGATAAGTATGGGGGTAGGGTAGCTTCAAAGCGTCAGGGTATAGGGTGGCAGAAATATTTTGGAGGGGAAGAGATGGTATGGGGAGTACTCAGCAGAGAATACTTACTGGAGATTACTAACTAGCAATGGCTGTAGTTGGAGCTCACAAGGGTTTCATTTGGTTCCATACATAATTTGTCAATCACCAGAGAGTTTTTGGTAATTCTGAAAAAAGCAACCAACCAACCAACCAACCAACCAACCAGCCAACCAACCAACCAACAAAAACCCCAGAAAAACCGGTTGAGAAGAGAGATGGTGTTCGCCTGACGAGAAAGAGTTCACAGAGAGTAACTAATGGGGAAATGGGGAATGAAAGATGAAACAGAAAGGTAGAGGGGTGGTGGGGTTGCCTGAAGATATGTTGTTTTTCGAATGAAAGTGTCCCGATAAATTTGCTTATAGAAGACAGAGATTCGTCAATGGGGAAAGGCTGGAGACACATGAGAGCCGGAGATGGCCGTTATATAACAAAGGGCACGTGTGCTGGGGAGTGAGGGGCAGCCACATTAAAGACAGAAAGGCCACCATCAATGGTGGAGGGCTCAAGGGGTTGTGCTAATGAGCCAGTCTGCCTGGATTTCCATTTGGATTCTCCCATGTTTAAATATTTGTGACCTTGGGTAATCAAGTATAAACATTTTTCTTTTACCTTTGTATCTTTAAAATGGGAAATCATAAAAACACCACAAAGGATATGAAAGAATATCTGTAAGATGGTTAGGAAGTTCCTCGCATAGTGGCAATAAATGTTCATGAGCATTATTTTAGATGGGCAAAAGCACGGAGGTCTGAAAGTCTTTTCTCATAAGTTGAAATGAGAGGTAATGAGCATTTGAATCAAGGTATGGTAGAGAGATTTCAAGGAGGAGCTATATATGAGACTTATGACAAACTAAAGTATGGTAGGATTCATACCACATTTATACAAAATATGGCAGCTGTTGGGAGGTTGGGAGTAAGAAAGTGACATTGTGGCAGTGGCTGGAAGTTACTGCCGTGTAATAAAATGGGAAATGTGACCTGAACACAGTGAATTGAGTTTTGAGATGCATTTGGTTTGAGGTGCTTTGTAGGTCTTGATGGAGATGCCCTGTAAATAATCGGGTAGACGAATCTGGTTTGATGGTGAGATGTGATTGGCTGTAAGTTTGCTAAACCATGGGGCTAGAGGAAGGGACGGGGAAGAAAGCAGAACCACAGAGTTGAAGGACATGAGACAGAATGGCATAGATTCTATAGAAAATTCATTTAGAAATAAAGAAAGCCAAATAGGTGCCCTTGTGGGTTTGGATAAGGCAGATTTCCAGTTAAGATCAAGGAAAACACATGGGATTCTGACTGGTATTATCTATCAGTCAGTCATTGATCGTGCAGAGGAACATTTTGGCTACGTGGTGGAAAATTTGGGGAATTTAAGCCACAACTTCCATCAATTTGACCCAGGCACTAAGCCTTTGTAATTGATTACATTCACACGTGACAGCTGTCATGCTTTCCATTGCTCAGAGCTGAACAGAGTCTAACTGGGCAGAACTGTTGCTGCGATCAGCATGGTTTATGTCTGGTCCCATCTTTGGTTGATTGTTCTGCCTCAGAAGTCCTGGCAAGGCGCTTCTGTGTGGCACGGTGCCTCCCCAGCAGATGGGGATGAAAGTAGTTATTCAGTGATGTGGTATGTGCGTCACTTTTAATGATCAAAGCAGGATTTTCTGTGCAGAGTGTCTAGGCATGAGGTGAAAAGAATAAAATGCCATTACATCTCTAGCACGGGATTGGATTAATGCTGAAAATGTCACTGTTGCTTAGAGAAGTTAGAAGTTTGTTATATTTCACTCTGGATCTTTGTTCCCTTTGGAACTTATGATAATGAAGCTTTTTTGGTTCTGATTCAGCTATCCAGAGGAAGAACACATACAAATCCTTTGAATAACCCAGATGAACTTTTATCTTGGAACAGATGATTCAGGTGCAAAAAAAAAAAAAAAGTAAAATGTAGGTCTTTGTGTGTACCTTATATCACTTTGCTTCTGCAGAAGACAGAAAAATTTTTAGTCACCTAGGGGGAATATGAAATGAAAGGAAATAGTCAAGACCTTAATCCATAAAATATATTAAAAATTCAAATATAAAAAATAATAATAGATCAGAGAGTTAGAATTCTGTGACTGTACACATTTAATATAAAATAGACAATTTCCATTTTTAAAGAAAAGCTAATAGTAAATTCTGTGACACAAAAGGTTCTGGAAAATAATTTGGACTTGTACAGAAAGAGTGTTTTTTAAAAAAATTCTGTATGTACTAATTGTGTCCAATTCCATTGTGTAATGGCAATGTTTTAAGTTGTTCATTCCAAGCTGTGATGTCAGCTGTGGTAACTAAAAACACATATTGTTCTATGACAAGTTTAAAATCTGAATGACCAGTATTTTGAGTAACAATTGTTAGCAAATTGTGTGTGAGGTTAAATCCCTACGAATTTGCTGTGGTAAAAGAAGCTTCTGGAGATGAAAAATGTAAGAAAAATTTTGTTTTATAAAAGTATTGAATTCTGAGAAGTTTAAGAAAAGTATGAAGTAGAGATATGCATAAATAAAAGTAATAAAGACCACTAAAAAAATAAAAGAGACAATTCAAGAAAATGCCTAGATAATCACAGAAAAAACAAAACAAAATGTGTTTTACTCAATTAACTTAATTTTGGGCCAACGTTTTGTTCTGTATAAAGCTTTCAATTTTTTTCCATTTTGCTTTCAGTATGTAATAAGTATTTTAAAATATAGTTATAACTATGTGATAGTGTGATTCAGATATTTATTATTTGGTAACAAATTACTCCAAAATGTAGTAGTTGAAGTAAGGATTTATTTTGCTTCTAACTTAGTGGGCTGGGAATCAGGAAGGATGAAAGCTCATTTCTGCCCAGTGCACTCCCTCCCCTTGGGTACCTGCCTGGGGCTGGAAGTCCCACTTCCAGTTGGGACCCGCTTTTGTGTCCGGCATGTCAGTCTTCTTTATTTATTTTTTTATTCTCATTGAGTTTATTGGTATTTTTAAAGTATACAGTACTTACATTCATCACTGGGATCTTGTAACTTTATATACACACCTTGGTTCTCATTTTTTCCCCATCCCCCTGCCCACTCTTCACCCCTCCCACCTCCCCTATTTACAAAAACTTTGTTTCCGTTTTTTCCTTTTCTCACAATTTTTTCTTTTCCCTTATTTCCTTTCCCCTACCCTTCCCAATTTCCCTACATCTTTAGCCCTTTTCTTACTATTTCACATTGTGAGTTATACAATTTGGATCTTATTTACACTTTTAGTTTTTCACGCCAGAGAAACTATTTGGCATTTATACACGTGTGTCATTTATTTCATGGCCTCAATATGCGTGTTTTCCCAAGAATGACTGGTTTCTCATTCTTTATGGCTGAGTAATATTCCATTTTATAGAAAAACCACATCTCCTTTATCCAGTCTCCAACTGATGGGCAGATGGGCTGTTTCCAAGTTTTAGCTATTAGAAACCATGCCACTATAAACATAGGCACACATATATCACTGTGTTATGATACTTTTAATTCTTTTGGAAGGATACCCAGCAGAGGGATAGCTGGGTCAAATGGGACCTCTAATCCTAGTTCTTTGAGGCATCTCCATACTGATTTCCACAGTGGTTGCCCCAGTCTGCACTCCCCATGTTGGTCTTCTTTAGTAGCTCTTCTTTCTCTCTTCATTGTGTCTCAGCCTTCAGAAAGCCTTTCTGTGCATTTGTGCGTCTCAGAACAGTGACATCAGGGCAGTCTTTTGGTTTGAAGAAGCAGGAAGCAGACGAGTCCAGGCTGCTTGCAGATCATGCCCGCTCCTGGTCAGTGTTGCTTCTGCCACATTCTCTCTGTCACAGCAGACAGATGGGTCACACAACTCAGGAAAATGAAGAAACAAAGAAATCATCTCCGGGGGACTGTTACGCATCCCAGAGTTACTGGAGAGCATTGCTGAGCATGCCTTCGGAGCCAGAAAGACTCGGTTTCATATTGGGTTCTTCTGGCAATGAGCTGTGTGGCCTAGAAAGTTTCCTAATCTGCAAGTTGTTCCTCATGACAATGCCTGCTTCACTGTTTTGTTTCTGAAAATAAAATGCAAACTACACAACAAGCCTATAGCATCGTGTCCGGAACATAGTGAGCAGCATTAATAATAAAAATGTAGTGATTTGATGGGGGTCATTCTCTCCTGTTTGTTCAGGGATTGGCTTAATCCATGTGTAATAGAGAACCAACTTACTGGTCAGTGAGTAGCTTAAAGCTGGCAAGAACCTCAAAATTGTTTGGATCAGTTCAGTGAATTGGCAGGGACAATTTGGGTAGTAAGACTCTTGTGTTTCATGGTTAGGTGAATGTCAAATAAAGTGGTACCTTGGGTCACAAACTTAATTTGTTCTATGATTTTGGAAAATATGACCAGGGTTGTGTTTGTCATCCAATGCAGAGTCTGAAAACAAAAACAAAATTTTGCCAATTTATTCTGCTTGTGAACCAAATTGTTTGCAAATAAAAGCATTCATGAACCGAAGTACCACTGTATGTGCTAAAATGACCTGTGTGGATTTCCATGGCAGGGAATCTTGTTCTTGACTGAAGAAGAAACTGAGTCATACATTTACAAATAGTTTTTTATTGTACTAGATTTATTTATAGTTAAAATATTAAGCACGGACTACTGCGAATTAACACTGAGAAACTTAAAAATTGAAAAACTTTCATGTTTTGTACTTCAATGAAACCTCAGAAGAGACTCTTCACACGTTGAATTCTGTTCTGTATGTCAGCTGCTGTGGGTATGAAACTAACATATCAAAAATGGTCAGCATGTGTTTGTGACGATGAACAGAAAAGTGGTCAGAAGAGGAAAAGTACCCAGATTTCCCTTCTCACATCTTGCTGTAGTCCACGGAGCTCCCTCTTAAAATATTAGCGTACTCGAGGTCCTGTACTTAAATGTGTTTTGCGCAGTTCAGAATGAAAGGAGAACAGGTCCAGGAAGATGTCCATTTATAAAATTAGACTGAAATCTGTACATGCCTTGTGAATTTTCTGTGTGTTGTCCCTTGAGAAAAAAAATCAATTGCACACATTTAATGTTCTTCTAAGGCACTCAGGGCTTTGTGGCTGGCACCGATATTAATTTACCTATTTAATAAAGTTCTAAAACATTCCTAATTACCTAACTTCTATATCTTTCTGTATCATTTTCCTTCTCCTCTTCATTTTTATATTTTTCTAATGTACCTCTTTATATTTTTTTCTCTCCTTCTCTGTCCTTCTCATCCTGACCTCCACCTGTCCCTCCTGATCGGTACTGACCCTTGGAGTGAATGACAACTTAACGGTTTTTCTTCCTTTCCTTTCCTTCTCAGTCTCTCTTTCTTTTATTTCCTCAGTTTGCTCCCAGCACCTCTTTTCAGGAGTCGTATCTAACAGAGTTCATGCAAACAGTTTGATTTCATTGCACATATTTTATGACAAGAGAGGGAGATGACTTCAGTCCGTACCCTCCATCCCGCGATGGCTGTCCCGGTAGCCATGGGGTTCGGGGGCTTAGGGAACACTTGTGTTGAGTCCTCTGCCTGCTGTTGGACCTTGCTTGGGTCTCCCAAGGGTTGAGAGTTTGCTGGTGGAAGTAGACAGGGGTGCCTTTTCTCTGTGCCAAGCACAAGTACGGGTATTTTCAGTTTTTAAAATCAGGCATCACACCTTAGTATCATACTGATGTGAAAACTATAGAAGTAAAAAAACATATTCTGCTCTTCTCAGAGCCCATCCTCAGTATTTCATGACAAGCATATTTTATGAAACGGCATGCCCAGGAAACACACTAAAATCTCTTCTATGTAAGTATGAATTATAGGACTAATAAGAGGTTTGAGTTTTATCAGAACTTTTTAAAACCAAATCAGAGGAGGCGATCTTTTCAACAGCTTTTTGGAAATGGTAAAATTGAGTGGATCAAAGGGGCCGTGTTTTCCCACTTCTCTTTAGAACATTTTTCTTAGCCATCAGGACTGGACATAAGCACGGTGCCAGGAGTTCCTATTCCAGGCAAAGACATACAGTCACCTCTGTGGATTAAGAAAGTAGAGGGGGAGCTGAAACAAAGGTGGCCCGAATGAAATGACTAAGAAACCACATGGGATGCCTCCTGACACAGTCTTGCTGAGGAGAAACTGGTGCCACGAATGATCCCTTTGAAGGCTGAAGGAGCCTGGACCTAAGAGGAGCAGAACAGGAGAAAGGGACGTCATGAACATGAATTATATCAGGAGTTCCCACCTGTTACTTTTAGCCAGCGAAGCCCATCTACAAGGGGTGACCAGACTACACAGTAAACGACACATTGCCATTAATCCCCCTCAAATACTCTCCCTCACTTTGAACACACTTTTCCCATCATCCTTGCCGCTTTCAGAAGCAGTTCTGGAGTCCTCTTTTGTGGGTGTCTTGACCAGAAATGAGCAGATCTAAGATGATGAATGCTGCTGCTGAGTACCGCCCAACTGAAAGTCGGGCTCAGGCAAACATTGCAGCGTGTCCCAAGTCACCCTAGTCACCACATCCGGCCCTGTGCCATTTTTGGCCCTTCTCCAAGGTCAGAATGACCATGCAAGGGTTTGAATGAATTCAGGACATGGAAGTAGCCAGGACGGTGCCACTAGTGACACGAAGCAAAGGAGACTTCCAGGACTGCTTCAGAGAGTCCCAAAAACGGTGGGACAAGGGTGTTTGAGGCCGCTGGGGGTAAGATAAAGGAGATTAATGACCATGTGTCTTTTATCGTAATACATTTTGAAAATGTAACCATTCACTGTGGGCTTTGAGCATACCTCACGGTTATCCGAAATGTAGAATCAGTGCGGGCTTGTTGCTACAGCGTGGCTGAGGCAGGATGTGAACTCACATCTCTCTCCTGAGCTTGTGTTTATTCCACTGCAGCACCTTTGCTGCTTCACTGAAACAAAGGTGATTAAAACTTCTTCCTTAAGTCATGTCATCGGGGCAGGTGATTTTCTACTTCTTGTTGAAGCCCAGAATAGTTTTCACCTGTTCCTCTGACCTACGGATGACGCCCAGTGTACCAGGCTTACCTATGATTGATAAATGTTTAAGCTTGATTATATCGTGTTTAATTTTGCTAGCACGTATGAACACGAACTTTCACATGGTTTTCTGTATTTCTAGATCTAATGATTTACTTTCCTACAGCACTTTCATACATTTTATAGGCATTCTTAGGGGCAAGAGGATTTTAAACTTAGTTATTGTTTTATGTATTTTGTTTCACCAGAAACTTCTCAGTAGTGGAAATGACTGTCCTAATCACATTCTGCAGAAACTATTGCCTAAGCAGCTATCTGCTTGAAATCAGTGTGGAGTGCCTACTCTTACAGACAGAACATCTTCAACTCGAAGATTCACGATATAATAGCTCAAACAAGGAAGTGCGGCTGTTTTCTGGAATCTGTGCTAGGCTCTATCCATATCATGTGGTTACTCAATAATGACGCCCTGTCACTTAAAATGGGATTTTGCATGAGTGCATCACGCAACCATATTACCCTCTTGCAAACAGTTTAGGTTCTTCAGATCTGTAGTCAAAAGCACAACACAAGAAGGGATGCAGAAGCCCCACTACCTTGGCTTCATATTTCTGGCTTTGCCACAGTTTGCCTATGATTACAGATGGTAGAACATTAACATACCCCGCTTTCCAGTTTTTGACAACTATCCACTATTTCTGTGCAGAAAGGGGCTGACCAAAGAGCCAGCATTTTCTCCTCTGCAGGACCGAGAATCAATCAAGGGTTTGGGAGCTAATTTTCAGAGCTGAGAAAACAGGGTGGCTAAATATGTTTAAGACATCCATGGCCTTGGACTTCTTGCCACACCTGTGTCTGGAGCTGTGGACATGTTGCTATTGAACGTGGTGTGATCCGTCAGCCTGTGTTCTGTGATAAACGGTTATTGGAGGAAACGACAAGCACCCCTACAGCTTAATTTCAGGAAAAAGCTCCAGTGTCTATTTTAGCAAAGCAAACTCAGCATTTGGACTTCCTTGGGTCCTTAACTCGCTATTCTTTATAGTGTCTTTTTATGTTTTGATATTGTTTCTATAAGAAAACCATTTTTATGAAAAATTTCTCCCTACAGTAGACTTTCTTTTTCTTTTTTTCTCACTTCAAATTCACAGATGGGCAGAGTAGAATTAGGGAAACAATTTGGAGCATTCTCTTTCTTTTTTGGCATGAGCATTGAGCTTCTCTGGCTTGCTTCTACTGCTTTTACATAAATGTACCAGACACACAACATTAAATATTCTAATAAATGTTCTCAGGAAGATTCTTTAAAATCCAATTTCTTGTAATATATACAGGACAAGACTCTTTAATGTCAGCCAATGTGTTTTTTTTTTCCAAAGATACAACTTGACTTCCCGTGTACAACTCTACCAATTTTCCTCCAACCACAACACCTTGATTCACCTTGCCTTGTTATTTCCATAGCTCCCTATGTCTCACCCTTCTAGAAATACTAATCCAACTTACGTTTTCAAGCAGGATTTCTTTCTGAGAAGTAAATCTGACCAAATTAGTCAGATGTCATATTCATGAAGATTGCCTTTGTCTACGGGATGTCGTGTGAACTTCAAAGCCTGACATAAGTCACACGTCATCTGTTCTCAACTCAACTTTCCTCAATTGTATTTTTGTGCTATTATATTTTGACCATTCTTAGAAATGCGTGCAATTTAGTCAGCCAAAAATGAGTAAAAGAAAGAAAATCAGAGGGGTTGATGGTATTTTCTTTTTTCCTTTGCTTTGCCAAGGAGAAAAAATTGCCACGTCAAAGTGATATGAAAGTTGTTGCTGTACTGATGGAGGAAGCCAAAGGAAATTCTACGTGAGTGCTCTGTAATTAAATAGGTGTGAAAATTTACTTTCCCATTCTCCCCTAGAGCCTACACTTTCTGTCTTGGAATCCTGTCGATGCAATGGCATAATTTACACGAATATGGTTAAGTTTTTGGTGGGATAATGTTAACATTGCTATGTAGGCAATGCTTTTCTAGCAGGTGAAGAAACATTTTAAAACTTGAGGGAAATGTAGAAACAATTTAGGCTGTCCCTTATCTCCTCCAGTCTAGTCTCCAGCAGAAGCAGAAATTAGATTAGACTAGTAGGATTGGAGACGGCTGTGACATAAGACCTGGTAGTCGATGGGTGGACATAGTCCATATGGAGCATGGAAGATTAAGTAGGGGGAATAGAGTGAGCAAAAGCACAGAGACTGAGAAACAGGATGTGTTTTAATTAGGGTGAATAAAAATATGTGGGTGGGTAGGAAGTTATATATCTAGAAATGTAAAACATATGGTCAGAAATGGTCTTGAGGACAGAGAGGAGAAGATCTGAAATGCTATAATAAAGGGGCTGAATACTATTCAATAGGTGATGAGTGCAATTGGGTGAATCTCTACAAGCATAGCTTGAGATGCTTCTTGTATATACAGGTATAGACAGGTACAGACAGGTAGAGGTAGCGAGTGGGGATGCTGGCTGTCTAGATTTGTCCCAAACCCAATGCTTTCCAAGAAAAACTGAAAAATTCCAGAATCTCTATTACCCTTTTTTGGAGAATTCCACTCCAATGAGAAATGGAATCTACAAATTTAGACTTCTGAAAGAACAAGCCTCGTGACTAACTGGTACAAATTTAAATACCATCTGAGATGATGCACTTGTATGACTTTATCAGCAATCTATCTCATCTGTGTTTCCATTCATAAAATCAGTTAATGTGAGGGGTCATGTAATCTGTGAGCAAGTCACAGTATCACAGCCGACAGGCTCAGCGTGGGTCAGGAAGCTGCTATCACAAGCTTTCCATGGAGCTTTCTTAGGGAAACAGGAAACTATTCTTGAAAACATGGATACTCTGGAGGAGGATGTCATTGGTGGGAGGCTGGGCAGCACATGTCTGTAGGACCTCGACAGCGTTTCTAAATTGTACTATATTTTATTGGTCAGGTTTTTCTGTGGCTGGGACACAGTACTAACACTCACAATTTAGAGAAAAAGAGGTTTAATTTGGAGCATGGCTTCAGGGAATTCAGTCCGTGGTCAGCTGGCTCCAAAGCAGAAGAATGATGATGTGAGGGTGGGGCAGGTCAAAGTTCACGGTGGCTGGAAAGTGGAGGGGAAAAGGGCCAGAGGAAGGGTGAGGGACCATGCACAGTACCCAAGATCGTGCCTTCTGACCCATCCAGACATACCTGGAAGTGTGCTTTACTAATCCCTTGGCCATTTCTTAATCCGGACAAGTTGACATCGTGATCAGTGGTCACATATATTAATTGCTTAAATTTGTGATGGTGATGATAATAATGATTGTGTTGAAAGTTTGGAAGTTTCGGGATAAATTTTTGGAAGAGAATAAAAACCAGTTGCAACCCAACTATCCAATGATAATCATTACTAACATTTTGACAAATATATAGTCATATACAGCCAGCAGCCCTCACACCCCCTGCAATTCACTGAATGACATGATCTTGTACATATATGGTGTTTTATATTCTGCTTACCTTCTTGTTACAAATGTACACACACATGTTTGAGGTTAACTGGTTTTTCTGCAAGAAATAATGGAATAACAATAAGAAGTCTCCAGAATAGGCAGCTAGGGGCAAAATGCCTATCATAATTTCAGTAGTTGGTGAAAATTTTGCCGTTTTTATAAAGCCACAGGCTGGTGCAAACCATACACACTGCCGTGAGTGATGCTGTGGCCACTATACATTATTTCGTGTATTTGTTTGCTTTGTTATGATGAATTTCAGGAAGTGCAATTTCTGGGTCAAACATATTGTGCCTGAGTTCAAGGATGTTAATGAATATTTACAAATTATTCTCCAGGAGTTATTTATAGGTCATTTTCTTTCACTTCCTATATGTAGATGAGTCTTGAAATTTGGAGGGTAGTTACTGAATGGATTGAATAATGTGTTGTGAATATGCAGCAGCACTGGAATATATTAAAGCTTCAGGGCTGTGTGCTATGCCTAGATGGAGTTTGTCATTTCCCTTGATATTTTAGAAATATTTAAATAGGTTCTTAATAGATGATAAATAGTATGCATCTTACCTTTTGATTAAACATAAAACATTTATTCTAATTCCCGAAGGTATTGGAGAAATCAGCAAAGCATATGAAAATACTTAATCTAGCTAGTTACACATTTATAATGTAAGAGGTAGCTTTCATGTGTTTATGAAAGTGGAATCAGATTGTAGAATTCTCAATAATTTAAGTGAAATATTCCCACGGAAGGCACCATGCGCCATCATCTGAATTTCGTATGTTTTATTCATTTGGGGAGAAAAAAAAATCTCCAGAGCTACAGGCAAAGTGCAGTCAAATTTTGCTCAAGTGTTTATTTTGTTGAGTCATCCAAAGAATACGTCCTTATAGGTGCAAAATAAATATTGTTAGATCTAGGTTTTAAGTGCATAAAAAATTTCAAAAGGGTAAGACCCATTTTACATGTTGGAAAAAGAATGTAAAGAGAAGATAACTTCTTCAGAAAGTGGGTTCTGTGGGGATGTGCTTAACTTAGATATTGTACAGACTGTGCCGTTTGTCAAGAGTACCTCATGGCTAATTTGATGAATTTGTTCAGTTAGCAAACAAATTGCTACCATTCAGGTTTGACTCCCATATAGGATATGCCAGAATATCTTGGGACCAGAGGATTACCTTCCTTCTTTCCACTGACAACATTTAGCAAGCAGAATTTCTGGGTGCTGTGGTCTACAGTGGGGACTATACTTTTTTAAATATTGGATTTTAACATGTATCAGGTATCTAACTATAACATCAATTAGTAGACTAAATTTTAGTAAATGTACCTTGCTGGATTTTGTGGGAAAACATACTCTCACTCTTTTGTAAAAGAAGTGAAGTGATCCTATGTGCATAAAATTTCTAGAGCTGTACTTGTATATCACAAAATGTTCATCAGTGTGAGCGGTTTTATTTAAAAGCAACAATATTTGTTGCTGATGTTGCTATGGTTGCCTCCATAATTATTGTTATTGTTACAGTTAGGAGAGTTAACTTTTTTTCCTACCCTTTCAGAGAATTTCTGACGGATACAAATTCCTGCAGGTTAGGGAGACCTTTAAATCAGGACAGGAGAAAAGAACTCGTTGAGCACTGTCCTTGGAAATTTCCTTATTTTGAAATCTATAGCTTGCTCTTCTGCTCTCTCACTTTGTAAAGGAAATTAAATGAACAACAACAGCAAAAGCAACGACACTGTATTTCCTTAGATGCTCTATCCTCCACTGGCTACGAGGGACATGCACGATACTTCCGTAGATGTGTGACCGGGAAGGCTTCACAACACCTGTCCTACACTTTGTCTTCCTGAAACTGTGGCCCAGCAGATTACATCAGGGATCCAATCTTTCCATTTCTCAGTTTTTCCTACCTGACACGGTGAAGTTAGGCTCACCAAAGCAGGAAAGACAGACGATGTAAGTGCAAAATAGACGGTGTAAGTGTAAAACTAATTCAACTATTCTGATTCTTTACTTTAAAAATCTTATATTATATAGAATAAGAGAATTCGTAGTCCTTACCACCATATCTGTCAGGGCTGTCTTCCTCTGAATAACTCGACAAGGCTTTGGTTTACAGTAACATTTAGTGATGATATTAAGAGGTTGTCTGTGGAATTATGCTCTGGCAGTGTCTTTTATCCACTCTCACTCTCCATGAAATTTCCATGTAGCTCTTTCAGAGGATGTCATTTTCTTACATGACATTTTCTTACATTGTTTTGCAGTGGGAGTAAATTCAATGTGATGAAAACACAAAGAAGATAGAAAGAGGAAGAGAGAGGGATAGGAGAGGCATTTATATTCTGGTTCTAGCTCCATGTGTGTTCCTAACCCCACACCTCCCCAATCCTTGACCTTCCTGTTTTATGGTAATTTGACTCTGCATTACTTTGGATTCCCCAAGCCCCCAAAGCAACTTCCTTTGGATGTTAAAGCTGGATTGGAGTTTCTTTGGAATTGTGACTTTGCAACAAAAAGAATCCTGACTTGCACTGTCACTACCCGCTCCGATTTCTCCTTGCTGTACACACTCAGACCTGAGAGACTAAACATTCTCCATGATACGCGCAGTGCTTATTCTGCAAGCTTCAGACCCAGCATTTCACTGTCAAGTGAGAGGTATATAATTGATTAGTCAGCCTTTGGAGTTGGTGGAGTTAAGTGACCTGATTAAACGCACTTGCTTATCCAAAAGAGAAGCCACATCCTGATCTAGACTATTTTTATAAAACTCAAAACCTGAATATTCTAGCAAATGGTCATGTGTGAGAGATGCTTTTCTGGTTTCTGCCAGTTCTCCATTTACTTATTACTTGCTTCCATTTGTCATGTGGCAAAAGCACTGAGCAGTTTTCCCCTTTCAAGGCCATATTTTTTTTCATAATGTATATGACAACTTGTATTCCAAATTAATTTTAAAATCCACAGAGAAGCTTTTGAAATTTGGAAGCATCTGAAAGTAAATGCACTAGAGATGTGAGATTAGGTTGGATTTAAAATTCTTTAATATGCTAAAGTTAGTCATGCTCTTTTTCATAGTTTTTAATCATCTCTATCACTCTATCTCTGTTTGGCTGGTATAATCAGTATGCAGGAAAAGGTGATGAATTCAAAGAGTAAAGCATTTTTATATGTGTCTACTTTTTGCCTAATTCTTTCAGTAAGAGGCTATCCAATTCTCTACCTTGACTTATATTAAAAATAAATTGGGTACTTTAGTGAAAATTGTTATATTTGTTGCAGGGTTAGATCTCAGATAAATAAGACAGCTAGGGCGCAAAATTTAAGGAGACAGCTATTCTCAAGGCCAGCTGAAGAGTCTGCCTCACATCTCCTTGTGCTGAATGTGGTAATGCTGTGAGCTAGTTTAGGAAACATTTGCATGTGTCAAACCAGAAAAGTAAAGAGCGTAATATATGTATCAGCTGGGGGGGGCGGTTAGTAATAATCATTGTCTGAAAAATGGCAAGAACTGGTTCTCTAGCAGAGCTGCCATGTTCACCTCCTGTTCACCATCCAAGAGGGCATCAACAGCTGTTAGCATAAGTTTGTCCCAAGAAGGATTGTAATACATTAGGAAGAGCACCTGAGACTCAAGCACGTGGGCTTCAGAGACTTACTCTTGACACTGCAAAATTAAAACATTCAGATGATTTTCAGGGTTCTTTTCAGCCAGGAAGTTCTGGGTCTAAACTGTTTCCCGATTGGTAATTCCTCTGCAGGTTCTTGATTAGTCACTGGGGCCCAGCCGAGGGCGTGGCCTAGGAAAGGACAGGAATGAGGATTGTTTACCATTGGCTTGTCCTCTTTATTTTTTCGTTTGCGGTTCTTTTTTATGCGAAATGGCTCCCTTTTACTTTTATTCACATGGAATGCTCTGAATCTATTTTCACCTGTGCAGAAATGATTAATGACAATTTGAACTTTTCCTCTGTAAAAATGTGCAACCGGAAAGGCACAACCGAGACTTGAATTACCAGTTAATGAGTGGATTAGTAGGCAGATTGGACAGTTATTTGGGACAGATGATCTAGGACAGATGTACCTCCCAGAGGGTGATACCCTTGGTCCAAGGAGAAAGACTAAGATCCTCTTTGACCATATCCCAAGGTTTGGCAAAGGAGGACTGATGCAGTCAGAAGGCAAGATTCATGTCAGAGCTCCACTTTTGTGGCTGCTTATTTGGGGTTACAGCTGCTAAGATTACCCATAATTGTCTCATGTTTTACAGTGTATTGTTCCATTTCAAACCTGTTTTATACATTTAAAGTTTGTTTTCTTTAACTAATATTATAAGTAAATCAAAGTCATGTATCTCTTTTCTCACGGGGCCCAATGCTAGGAAAGTAGCATGGAGTAAATATTTGTCTGCTTTACTTACACTTTGTCTCGTGTAGGTTCTATCTCACATATGTATATCCCTCATGTAATATACTATTAATGTTCTTGATTTTACAGGTTATAGTATCATTCTTTCAATAGTAATTTTTCTTTAAAAGAAGCTGTATTCACAACACTCTTGCTTTTCAAAATTCAGCATGCAAAGAAAACTCTTCCTGCCCTTGAATCTTGTTTGATTTAGTTATTCAGAGACTTTGTTCCCCCTCCTAGGCAACCTAGTGTGTCTTTCCCAGCCCATTCTGTCTCCATTAGCTGACACAGATTTAAAAAAAAAAGGTAAATCTGAGTTCTTTAGAAGCTCCAGTCGGTCCACACTCAGACAAGAACACCAGTAGACAATTCAGTATTCAGAAAAATTCCACAAGATATACCCCTTATTTGTCAAGATAATTAAAAACAAAACAGCAAGAACGAAAGTATTCTGGCCACTTTGAGAGTACTATGTGGTAGTGACAATGTAACCACACGACCCAGAGGTTCCTCCAGTGAAGTAAGTGCTTACTGCAGAACTGTGTTCTTAGTGTCTGTTTTAGCCGTGCAAGGCCTATGCCATGAGGCAAGTTTTGCATAAAAATGAAACTACTTTCACAGCTGAGTAGATGCCAAAATGGAATTGTACAGCAGTAATAAGACCTTTTCTACTTCATGAATATACCTGAGGTGCCGTTTCAGGCATGAAACTGTAGATGATGCTAAAATAGTCATTTTTCTTTTCTTCAGAGGTGAAGGATATACAAGAAAAGGGTGCAGTCACTCATTTTCATGAGCTTACATCCCAGATACAAATTTTAATGTGGAGGAAAATAATCATAAGCCAAGTCCTTGTTTGTGGTTTTAAAAAATGTAATGCAAAGTTTTAACTTAACTCTGGCTTTCTACCTCTCTCCAATAGCTGAGCGGTATGGGAGAAAAACATTCAGGCTATTGACTGGATTGTTTACCTCTAGAATTAAAAAAAGAGAGATTTCCAAATGTCTAGAAAGTTGGTATTTTGAGATTCTTGAGAATGCATCAAGCACATAGTTGATTGACAGAATTTTCTCCTTTTCCATCACTCTAGTGTCATGTTTCTGTGTCCCCTTTTCCACCCTCCCTAAGTGCTCTATAAACCTTAGGAAAAGGAATCTTTCCCCTTCCTTTTCCATCACTCTAGTGTCATGTTTCTATGTCCCCTTTTCCACCCTCCCTAAGTGCTCTATAAACCTTAGGAAAAGGAATCTTTCCCCTTCCAACCTTCTGGGTGCTGATGCAGGTTTTAAGAATTTTAAAACACTATGTCAGTCCCAGTGAAAGCCATTACCTTGGTTGAGGTACCAGGAATGGAAATAATTTTTCATGGTGAAAGGTATTCGTAGAAAATTTTGTACACCTCTATCATGTTGTACAACCGACTAATATATTCTCCTCTCTCTATTATATTTTATTTTCAGGCAAACTTGGGACCCAACATTTGTCACACTTGATATTTGGCTTCACACTAGCATGTCCTCTTAATACATCTCTGTGCATCTCATACATATTTGTATTCTTTCCAGAATCATTTTTAGCCCCAGTTGAGTTTAGTAATAAACCTTTTCCTCGGGTATCGACATCGATATCTATAACTTCAGAGCACTTTTCAAGACGTTCAAGTCGTTTATTCAAAGAGCTTGCTTAGCACAAGTATAAATGCAATCGCAAATAGGGCACTTATTTACTTTTCTGGTCAACTTGACTCTAATATATACTTGTCCCTTTGCACGCAGCTTAAAGTCATGAATATCTGAAATGACACATTTCTGTGACACCTGATAGAACTTTATGTCAGGCAGCTGTGAAAGACGCTTGGAAGCTCGGGCTTGCAAACTAGGGCTCTAAGGATTTGCTTCATAAACCTAATGCTGAGCAATTGGTTGAGAGATTGTCCCAGAACACCTACCTGTCTCTTTGAAAGGGGAGACTTTGCCACTACACATGCAGGCATTTTCTGAGATCTGTTGGAGAGAGTTCTGCGTGCTGATTCTCTCCAGCACTTACCTGTACACCAGCATTTGTAACTTTAATCACTCTTTAAAAATGTCACTGACCCACACACAGATGGACTGGGGCCTCTTTTCTTTTTTTTTGTCTCATTGAGTTTATTGGTACATTTTAGGTACACAGGACAGTTACATTCATCATTGGAATCTTGTACCTCTACATGACAGGTCTTGGTTCTCATTTTTCCCCCTTGTCCCTGCCCTCCCTTCAGACTGGGGCCTCTTTTCACCTATGCTTGTGTTTCAGATGGTGTGGGGCTATGGATGAGT
This sequence comes from Fukomys damarensis, assembly GCF_012274545.1. Taxonomy (NCBI): domain Eukaryota; kingdom Metazoa; phylum Chordata; class Mammalia; order Rodentia; family Bathyergidae; genus Fukomys; species Fukomys damarensis. The sequence continues at coordinate 16,079,412 of NW_022900914.1, read as the reverse complement.
GAAGAATTAAGAACTTCATAAATGGTTAGCCGGAATTGGTATAAACCTCAACAATCTTTGGAGAATTGAAATTTAGAAGGCCTATTTTTTCTTCCATAATATGCTGTGCAGGAAACAGTATTCTGCGTGTAGCACCTAGAGATGTTATATAAGGTTTCTTGGATGAATTTTTAGAGCTGAGGATGAAAAATGATAGGAAGAGTAAAAGTTCTGTAATTTAGTTATTGGTGATCTTTGGTTTTTCACTCTGGGTTTCTTAGTTTGATTAGGCTTTTATAAAAATTATACCTGATTGGCAAGACGGGTCATTATTTTGTTTGTTTGTTTTTTAAGACTCCTTCTGTATTTAAAAATCAGCTCAATTTTTCTAAATGGAAATGATCTTGCTTAAAAGCAGTGGCACTGGGACTCTAGTAAGATGTAAGCACAGAACTGCTATTTTGTCCCTTTGCTCATAGATGAAACCCCTAGTATGAGGCTGACCATATCTGTGGATCTGTACACTGACTTTTAGACAAAACAACTGGGTTTTGAGCTGATTTTTAAAGGATGGAAACACATTTGTGTGAGCACTGGAAAATGTCACTGTGAACAGAAAAGAGTAGTCACGTAATGTACGATGCGGTACACACTGAAAGATTTGGCGGTAACAATTATTTACTTATTTTTCCCCTGACATCTTTTCAACTGATAAACTTGAGCTAATCTGCTAGAATTGATAAAGAGTTGTGAAATTCTGAAGACTACAAGAAAGCGCCATTCACTGGCATTTAAATTTTAGATTCAATATCTCAAAATATGTGGGGAGTGCGGGGAATAGAATGTCACAGATTGTGCAGGTGGACAATTGCTTGGGTTTTGTGAGGGCGGCATTTAATAAGGATGTAAGAGAGAAACATTGGCAACCACTCAGTGATATCCAGCAATCCAAATCTTCCTTTCCGTGTCAACATTTCAGCTTTAGCAGTGGGTACAAAAATGTTTTCTAATTGGATGAATTTTTCATTTTTTTTCCTCCAGACGTTTTAGAGACGCATAGTCCCGAAGTTAGACTATCATATCTAGATAGTATCACAAGATTTCTTTCAGGTCTTTATTAAATACACCATTATTCATTCATTTGGTTTACAACTGTACAGTGAGTACTTTGCAACACCTGTTCAAATGTTGGGGATCTACCAGTCACGCTGCCCCTGGAGGAGAAGGAAACTGTAGGGGACGCTTTGTCCTGAGAGCAGGCATGAGAAGCTCACCTCTAGGACTGTTCTCTTCTCTAGCATTCTGTTCATAGGAGTCTGGGAAACCAGATTTATTGGCATAACTCTACTGCAGGCCCCAAACTTTGTCCAGGGCTCTGGATTTAGCCTAATAACGTACTTTAACATGTATTTTAGCAATTATGTTTAGTCTGCTGTTTAATCCTTGTGTTGAACTTCTAATTTCCATTTGAAAATCATTTTTCCCCTATAAACTCTATTAAAGTCTTGGTACATCTCATTATTTTCATAATGTCTTTTTTTTGACAGCTCAGACAGATACTTTAATTTCTATATCAAACATAATTACTTTAGGCTACATATTTGATAACTTTAATATTTATAGTCTTTCTTAGTCTGTTTTCTATTTTGTGTGTGTATGTTTATGTGTGAACATATATTTTATGAATCCCTGTTTGTAAGAAAAAAATTTGAGGGACAGTTTTAATGTGCTTTTCTCTAAGGATGACTTTTATTTGCTTATGAAAAATAAATATTAATTATTAATTTTAAACTATTTTAAAAGATTGACTTCTTGATTTCTCCTATATCAGTAGACTGTACTCTGATTATATCTCTTATTTCTGCTTTACTTTCTGTTTTCTTCCACTCAGAGCTTTCTCTTTTTTAAAGATGGAATCTTGCCTGGGCTAATCTTGAACTCCTGGTTGGAATCCTTCTGCCTCAGCTTCCTGAGTAGCTGGGACTATAAGTACAGCTGAGCATGCCTGGCTCGCCTAGAGTTGAGATGGTACAGTCAAATGACTTCATGATCTTTCTGTCTCAAACAGAAACCTCCCCTCCCCATGTCTTCTTTCACTGAGCTTGTCGTGTCTTGCAGGTCCTGGCTTTGTGTGACTCTGAAGGCAGCATCCCATCCTTAGTTATTTGCTGGTTGTAACTTCATTTGGATGTGACCTCTTCGGAGTCCTTCTCTAATTTGCTGAAGCAGACCTCTTGCTCATGTTACCCTTCTGCGTTACTTCCCAGCCTTCTCAATACCTCCTGCTAGCTGGTTATCTACTTTATTATTTTATTCTGTTTTTGGTCTTTTTCTTAGTCAACACTGTGAAGCACAGGCATGTGGGACCGTTCTCTCTGACGTTGTTGTACCTCAGTGTCAGAGACAGGCTTGCTCTGGAAGAATTCAAACTGAATGGGTGAGTGAGAGGGTGAGCTGACGGTACATGTTAATATTACACATTCATCACTCTCCCACTCAGTGTGTGCCTTCCGGACTTCGCGGGTGTTTTCAGACATCAAGAAGAAAGCGCTGGAGACGGTCAAAATAATTGTTGTGCTTTGTAATTATTTACCCAAATTCGACTTTGATTTTCTTTGCTCTTTTGGCTTTCACCTGGAGTCTCCTCATTATCTAAACTGGATGGAGTGGAAAAGCTGAGAGAGGGCAGAAGCAGTCAGACTTCCTGTCGAGTGCTGAAGTGAGGGAAAAGGCCTGGACCTCCAGCAAGGTCCTACCGCTGGGTTTAAGTCCTGGGGGATGTGAAAGCAGAGTACAGCGCCGACTGCCTCTTTGGGTGTAAGTCTTGGCTGGTGCTCTATTTGCTCTAGAGAATGTAGGGAATCCACATCTTTTAGGGTTCTTATCACTACTACACTTTCTTTGCCTCGCTCCTCTCTCATTTGAACAGAAATTTAAAAAAAAAAGTATTTAGAATTTAGGAGGGATAACAAAAACAGAGCCTACTTTTTTCCCTCATCTCTTTTCACTCTTTTTATTGCTGGATGAAGAGATGAATGTATTTCAGTTTAGCAGATTCATAGGAAATATACTTTGATAATAATTTTCATTCCCCCATTATCTACCTTGCCCTCTTTTTTTTTTGTACCGGGATCAAACTTGGGACCTTGTGCTTGCAAGGCAGCTGGCAGCACCACTGAGCTAAATCCCTGTCCCCCTTGCCCTCTTTTTAAATAATTTAAAATAAATACATACTTATTAAAAGAGCACAATCTCATTAGTGTAATTGTTAAAAATAAATAGAAAAGTAGAATGAAAACAATCGCTATACTCCAACTACTTATTCAGAGTTTATTTTGTCAATCAATGTTTTTCCATGGCACAATCATACAATCGTATATATAATGTATACATTTCCTACTGCATAGATACAGAATTATATAGCATATGGAATCTTTTTCCAGTTATTATATATTTTAAAATACTTTTGAGCATAGACTGTACTGACTGCAGAGTATTCCACTAATGAATATACTTTAGTTTGTTCAGCCTTGACCGAGTGTGAGCATTTGTACTGTTTCATGATCACACATTCACATAAAGTTTATAAACTTATTACCTAATTGACACCGTACACCGTGGTGGATCTCACTCCTGGAAAATGAACCAACCCAGCCTCTTACAAGTTGAGGCCAGTGTTGACTGTGAGATGCTCTAGGGATCTATGTTTTCTATTGGATCCCAATCTGGAAGACAGACTGAGGACTGGAGTAAGTCTCAGATTTGAGCATATACCATGAATCTAGAAGGCTTTTTCTATAAGGATTCACTTAGGGAATACAATCTCATAGGGTGATGTTCTTTTAAGCGAAGGAAACATATATCTATATTTTTCTAAACAAAATCGTACAACTAAAGCAAATGTCCAGATTTGAGTTTATTTGGCTAGTCAAATGGAAAAAATAAAAATAAAAGTAACTGAAATTACTATTATATCTTTAATAAGGTCTACAAGTGTTATGATCAGATTAGCAAACTTGTAAAGGAGAGCAATGTTTTAAAGAGACACTGTTACTGTATCGGGGATGTCCTCATTGCTGAGGTATGCATTAAAAGAAGTAAAGATTTACGAATCTTAAAATCATGAGATCAGGTTTGTTACTTCTTCTCCTTTACATGATATGTGTATTTGAAAGGTTGTATTTAAATTCAGTAGTAAATAGTTTCACAGGACATGAGAGATGTAAGAGAATGAGAAAGGAAGATTAAATTAAGTAAGATTAGATTTTTACAATGAGAAAGTAAGATTAGATTAGTCTTTATTTTGGGAATGTTGGTAAGAGAGCCTGAAATAGGCCATGGTTTAAAAAAATAGCAAATCATTTCAGTGTTTCTCTGTGAAACTTACACTAAACACACACACACACACACACACACACACATTAACCTATAGACACATAAGAATCAAGTCTGTAGTGGGGAATAATCTGATCCTGATGGGAAGAAGGAACACAATTATGTTTTATGAAATATCTTTGCTATACTGACATGGAAGTGATATCATGTACCTTCTAAAATATACTTCCGGAGTAGAATAAGTGAAAGCATATTTTCCTCACTTCCTTCTTTCCAACTGTTCCTTGCCCTGTCTTTGGTCTCGCTGCTTTTATCTGACATTTCTTTTGTCCCTTCTGTCCTCACTTTGATCTATGTTTCCTCAAAATTTCCACTCCATTCTTCTTTAATTTGAAATATCCTCCTTTGCTTTTCTAACATTTTTATTTGCCTGCACTCGAATCCTTCTTTCAAATGAAATAGTCCTATTGATTGTGCAAAGAACAACAGCAACAACAACAACAACAACAACAACAACAACAACAACAACACTGGGTCAGATGTTGCCTTCTGCCCACAAAGCTACAGATTAAACATTAGATTTTTTTTTTTATTTTAAGTTTTTCTGGATGCTTTTGGCGAAGCTTTATCACAAACTATTTGCTGCAAAAGGATGAAAAGCATGATGATAGAGAGTGCTGTACCCACTTATTGATATTTTTATATAAACAGTTTTTCTCATTGAGTAAGTAAATTCACAGATCTTCCTTCTCACTATATTAAGAGAGCAGACTGGTTAGGTTTAATCACCTGTGGCTGCATGCAAGACAGAGATGATACCGGAGACGATCCTTTGAAAGTTCAACAGTAAATAATGTCTGATATCAAGTGTGGCTCTGTCATGTTGCCACTTTAGTACTTAGGGCTCACATTCCTTCTCTGCATTATAGGTGGTGACCATAATTTAGCTGCATTGGTTCCTTGAGTTGAAGTGATTACTTTAATGGCTTTCCATCTCCCAGCCACTGTGAACACAACCTATGAGGTGGATATTGTTTTAAGAATTTTACAGTAGTACCATAGGAAATTCTACAGTTCAGAAGGATTTTAACAATTCACTCAGGGTACATAACTAGTCATAAGGATAATTCAAGTTTTCATAGAGCAAAATCAGTATTCTGTTCTCAAGACCACCGTTGCTTAAAAAACTAATGAACCATGAACCTGAAATCTTCTAAAGGAATTATTAGCAAATGGGGAAAACAAACAAAAACAAACCAATGACAAACAGCCATTGTACTGGGGGACATTCATGTTTCAGGATCACAACAGAATGACATTAAAGGTTGATGCTGAACATAAATAAAATAGGTCATCATCTACTTGGGGATGGATAAAGATCATAAAAGAGAACCTATTACTTACCAGAAACTCCATCAACTCTACTCTAGGCAGACACACCTCCTCTCCACACCTGGACTCTCATACGTATTTAATATATATTTAACATATGAGAAATTCCATACATATGAATTCCTCTATTGTGCCTGGAATCATATATATTTATTATAAGAATATTGATTTGAAAAAATATATGTATAGAAGCTATATACATGATATATATTATATATATATATATACATTTATAGTTCACCACTGATGGACCAAGAAACTAATTTAGTTCAATTCATGTACTTCATGGAAATAGGTCAAGTTATCAAGTCATTTATTAAAACATTGGCAAGCCACAGCAGTGCCCGAAGAAGAGGAAGAATCAGAAAGGAGATAGCATTTTACAGGAGGAAAGGTTCCTGAGGAGAACTGATTTAGATGTCAGTGATTCCAAAAAGGCAATCGAAGAGAATGCATCAAAGAGAAACATGGGGTTTTCAGTTCTAAAGGAGTCTGACCCTGCAGCATCCCAGGGTAGAAACTCCACTCCTGGTCCTCTCTCTTCTAGCTTACCATCCTCTCCTACCTTTTCATGTAGTGAGTCATGAAAGGACCTTAATATTTTCAAACATTCTGGGAAGAGAGATTTCCTAGTAGCATTTAGAAAAATTAGATGCATACACTTTAAAATTTTAACTGGTTTTTCATAGTTTTAAGTATTGAGGGAAATAATATCCGAAGTACTTCCTTTAATAAGCTGAAAATGCCATCCAAACGTGGTGTAGAATAAGCAAAGGATAGCTCATGGTGTCAATTTATTCTTCAATTTAATTCATTGTCGCTTTACTTGAATTGTAGTTCAAATACTTTTTAGTTCTATTGTTACAAACCAACAACCAAAAATAATATCTAAAGGTAAATATAATATTTCAAGAGACATCCTATTATTCATACCAGGGTAAACTTCTTTTATGCTTTAGTTTTCTTAGTAGGAACTCTGGTTGGAACCAGCCTGTGCTTTGAAGTGACACCATGGTCTGTGACCCAATCTTAAAGCAACCACATGGAGAGGAGGCTTGGTGGATTTTATGTTGGATTCTATACTTGTATAAATAATGTGTTTTAAGATTTTTGTTCTGAAAGAATCCTGCTTAGCTAAACGTACAAAGTAGTGTCCACAACATATTTATATGCCCATGAGTTGATACTACTTTTCACCTCACTTTGGTGTATGTTTTCCAAAAGAATTATTTATAGTAATGATATGTTTAAAAATCAATTATGTGAAAATTTGGGTCTGCCCTGAATCTCAGTCTATTGAAAGTGCACAAATTTGAAAATTGAGCTATTCATTATTCATCACGTTTAAAAGCGATGGAAACTAAAACTTAATTTTAGAATGTGGGATTTGCTAATTGATCTCTCTGAGGTGAACTATTGAGGAAATGAACACCTACTGAAGGTTAAAGGAGAAGAAACCTATGCTGTATTATAGAGTTGTGAAAATGGATGTTATACACAACTCTATTAAGAATTCATAAACTGAGACTGAAATCCATTACTTTCATATACACATCAGTGTATTTAAGTCTTTCATTTCTGGGATATTGAACAATATCCAGTAATAGTGTATAAATGAGCAAATATTTATTGTGTTCTTTTAATGTCCCTAGCTGGACAGTTGGCATATACTCCTCAAAATCAGACATAGCTTCCTCTCTCCCAGAAAGCTTGCTGATCCTAAGTAGAAGATGGAATAGAAGTCAATGTGCAACATTTACATGTAGTTAGGGAGCACAAACCCATGCTTTGGGCAACAAATGAACATGTAAACGTTTCTTTTATCAAACAGGTCAGCTTTTTTCTTGATGTGTCAGATTCCTTGAAAAAAATAATACCTAAAATATAGCTTAGTGTCACTGTCTGCTTGATCAAGCTCAGAACTGGTGTCCTTACTTTCAAGGCCACAGAGCTTCCTGTTCTTATGTACCGTACCATGTTGAGAATCTGCGAAGCAGATGTTCTTCTGTTATAAATCCATATGTCTGGAATTATCTTCCCTCCCTCACTAAATCATTCTTCTTCATTCTCTTTCCCGTAAGGGTTCTTTCTGGAAATATGACTAATGCTGCCCATTCTACATTAGGGAAGCCGAGGGGACCCACAGCAGTGGGGCACGACCCTCCGTTTTCAGTGTGCTCTCTAGCGCCACCTATATCTTTGTTCACTGCACCAAACCAATCAAAAAAATATTCCTTCATAGTGGAATATTGAAAGGAAAAGAAAGCCCTTGAGAGATTAAGTGATATATAAGGTCCTTTCAGACAGAGCCCATAGGTTGGAGGTGGCTATGACCTACCTGGCACTGTTCCTGCCAGGCAACTCCAGGAGGGAGGGACACAAGTCAACACAGATTAATCATTGTTTCTCAGTATGGGGAAATCAATCAAGAAAGTGTCTTGTCCACCCCTCGTGTTTCCCGACCAGCAACTTCACCACCCCTTGGCTTACATCGTCACATCAGTCTCACAAAAACCTAACATTTTAGGGACTTTTCCTTTAGGACATAAAATGAGGTTGTTAAAAATTTGGGAACTTGTAGGAACAAATGTACTATCTTGATTGGCCAGCTATATTTCTTCCTTGCCGGAAAGTGATTTGACTTTTAATTTCGCTTTTACAGTGTGGTTATTGCCACTATCTGTTAGGTACTCTGGATAACTTAGTTATACATACTGGGGTGAAGATTTTATTTTCAGCTAAGGGAATATTCCTCCTGGATATGTCCCTGTGGGATCCTGAAAAACAGTGGTATTTGACTGGCTTGATTTTATAAAAGCTGAATGAGCCCTCAGATTATTTGATACTTTAACACAGAATACAACTGTCTAGTTAGATACATGGTTGGGAAATTTCTTTTTTCCTTCAGGGCAATTTTTAAACAAGTGTTCTAAACAGCCAGGATCCATTTGACCAAATTATAGTACTGCTATGGACCCTCTCCCAGTTTTCTGTAGTTTTTTAAAATATGGTGAGAGACATCAATTTTTCCTCCTTCTTTTCCTGTAAGACTATTTTACAGACTGTACTGCCCTTTCGAATGCAAGAGGGGCATTTATTACTTGAAAAGTTACCACATCTGTATTTACCTGAATCTTATGATAAATTTCAAGACTGGCCACATAGGAAAAAGCTATATTAAAGGCTGCCCACAGAGTCCATGATCTAACTCACTGTGCCTTCTTGGGAACATCTTTCTTTGGTGGGTCTCCAGCGTGCTGGTCAGCTCCTGACCCCTCCAGCCCTGCTTGACTAGGACAGAAGAAGCCTGTTGCCTAAGGTGTGGCCCCACCCAACAATGGATCTTCTCTTTCAATAATTCAAGTCTTTTTGATTTGGATGGAACTCTTTCCTTCTCTGGTCTGCACTGATACTTCCCTTAGAAGCCTGGTTTCTGTCCTTGGCACCTTCTGGTTCAGATTTCAATTAATTTGTCTTTATGCTCCATTTGATGAGCATTGAATGACAATATTTTCAGGCCTATTACCTTCAAATATTGTTATGTTTATGTCTGTAAACTTTGTGCATTGAATTGAGTTGACTTAGATTTTGATGACAATCTCCCATCAAGACCGTGTTTGCCCACCTTCAGACAATGTGCTGGGCTGTTGGACAACCTTCTTATTAGCCTCTTTGGCTGATCTCACATGATCTGCCCATCCTTCACACCCCAAACTCTGATGTCCCATTGTACCCAGAGGCTAGATTCTCCCAGCATTGCTAATTCATAAATCTTTTTTAATCAACAGTTCTGATCTTGCTCACGTGTCTAGGAGGGAATCGATGGTGGATGAGCTGGTGTTCATGAAGAAGAAAGGGTGAAGAAATGTATTAAATGATTTTTATATGTTCGTGTATTTTTGAGTTGCTCATATTAGAGAAATTATGTGATATTTAAACTTGTATGCTTGACTTATTTCACTTAATATCATGGTCTCAAGGTGCATCCATTTACCCACAAATGCTTCAAGTTTATCTTTCTTTATGGCAAAGTAGTACTTTATTGTGTATAAATAGCACATTTTCTTTATCCATTCACCTGTTGATAGACATGTAAGCCATTTCCAAGATTTATCTTTTATAAATCACTAGACATATGCATGTGTTCCTATAATATAAAGACTTTAACTTTTGGGGAACATACCCAGAAGCTGAATAGCTTCGTCAAATGGAATTTTAGGGTTTTGAAGAAGCTCCATTATGACTTCCATTTCCATTGGCTGTACTCGTTTACATTCCCACCAACAATATGGAAGGGTTCGTTTTTTTCCCATGTCCTCACCAGTATTTGTTATTTGATCTCTTAATGGTGATTATTCTTTCTGGAGTAAGATGGAATCTCAGTGTTGTTTTAATTTGCATCAACACCAATGTTGAACATTTTTTCCATGTATTTATTGGTAATTTGTATCTCTTCTAAGAAGCATCTATTCATTTTGGTTGGCTATTTTTTGATTGGGTGCTTTATTCTGGTGAGTTTAATTTCTCAGAGTTTTTTATATATTTGAGGTATTAGTCCTCTGTCCAAGGAACACCTGGCAAATTATTTTCCCATTCTGTATTTGTTTCTTCACTTTTCTTGGTTGTTTCCTTTGCTGTGCAGGAACTTTTAAACTTGTTACTACCTGATTTGTGGATTCTCAGTATTATTTCTTGGGCCACTGGGGTTCTAGTCAGAAAGTCTCTGCCTATTCCTATATCTTCAAGAGTTGTGCTGATTTTATCTTCCAGCAGACTGTTTGTTTTAACATTTAGATGTTTGATTCGTTTTGATTTTGGTTTAGTATATGATGGCACACATGGGTCTAAACCTTCTGTATGTGGATGTCCAGTTTTCCCTACAGTATTTATTAAAGAGTTTATCTTTACTCAGTGTATGTTGTTTGCTCCTTTCTCAAAGAACAAATAGCTGAATGTACTTGGGGTTCTTTCTGCTTCTTATATTCTGTTCCATTGATATACATGCCAGTGTTTGTGTCAGTACCATGTTACTTTTATCATAGCAGCTTTGTAATATAACTACAAATCTTGATTGTGATGCCTGCTGCTTTTCTTCTGTTATCTAGGATTGCCTTTGTTATCCTGGGTACCTTCTGATTCCATATAAATTTTAGCATTGTTTTCTCTAGAGCTGTGAGAAATGCTGTTGGTATTTTAATTTAAATTGTGTCAAATCTATATATCAGTTTTGGAAGTATAACTGTTAAGATTATATTGGTTCTGCCTATCTGTGAACATGAGATATTGTTCTGTTTTCTGGTAGTCTTCTCCATGTCCCTTTTCAGAGTGGTACAATATTCATTGCAGAGATCTTTCACTTCCTTGGCTAGGTTAATTTCTAAGTGGTTTGTTTTGATGCTATTGTGAATGGTATTGCTTTTCTAATTTCTTTCTCAGTGAGTTCATATTGGTGTATAAAAATATGACTGATTTTTTTGTATTTACTTTGTGCACTGCTACACTGCTTAATCTGTTTATCAATTCTAGAAGTCTTGGTGACATTTTTTTCCTCTTGTCTGCTTGTTCTTATGTTTTGATTACTAGGTTGAATAGCAATGGGCAGCACGAGCTATATGGGAAGCTTAGGAGAGAAATTAAAGCTCAAGCTTTCAACCCAAGAGTTAATGTCAACTGCTTGGCGACATCTTTGGCAGTGATGCTTTCTAACACCAAGGAAAACAAAGATGGAGAAACGATTTTCTGTGATCACAGGGACACAGGACTGAGGAAGCAAAAAGAAATAAAAAACCATCAGAATCCACTAAAAAGTGGTGAGGGGATGCCTGGGAAAGAGGGATGGGAATTTGGATTCAGTTCCCCAGAAAGCACAAACAAAATGAGGCCCTAGCAGATGCTGTTGGGACAAAAGTACTCAGGTTATGTGTAACCTTAAGAGTCTTTCTGATGGAAAAGGTGGAAAGTTTTATGGAAAAGATCTGACCATCACAGAAATAGGCAGCTAGATGATACGCACCATTTTCATTACGGCCCTTAGGCTCTCAAATTCTCTTCAGTTCCAAAGATTAGAAATAATTACATGAGAAAATTCAAGTTAAATAATAATTCCTTGGTTGTTTTTGTGAGAGGCAAGGATAAATTCCTGAGGTCTTTGAAGTCTCTCATTTGGGGGAGTTTCAACAACTAAAGATGGAACATTTTAAGAAGGTATAAGCTGGCCTCACATGAATGAAGAAATATCTCTGAACTCCCTATGAAGCCTATGGCTCTGATTTCCTAAGGGTGAGCATTTTATTTCTCTCTTTGAGTTTATTGGTACATTTTGGGTATACAGTACAGTTACATTCATCATTGGGATCTTGAGCATTTAAGACTACAAGCTTTTGTATTTTTGCATTGTCCTTAGAGGATACATTTACCCTGTCTGAAACATATTGAGTTTTCTAACTAGTTGATTTATTCAGGGGTCTCTGAATACTTCAGTATGCAATCAATTGCACTTTTAATAAGACATAAACTACGTTCACTGCTTTATTTATTGAATTTAATCAAAATTACTTGATGGATAACTAGTACAGTACTTCTGACAAGCTCTAATATGGGGTCTAATTACAGGAGACAATAAAACAGCAGGATGATAGGATGATTTCATTCTTGAAAAATGAAACAAGACAAAGCAAGACAAAGATTTCTTTTCTGTTTGTTTGGAGACAGAGTGTGCCCAGAAGGCAGAAGGCCCACATTATGAAAACTTTCCTGTGGTTCTTGGCTTCTTTCAAGCAGGTGCAAGCAACACAAGACTTGCATTAAAGAATAGCCTTCCCCACTCCTCATAGCCTCTCTGCTGTTTTTGCCTAGAGGTGTAAATAGACTCAAAGGTCATCTGCGTCTTAACTGCCATTTCTCTCTTTTTGGAGCGTTTTCGGTTTGAATTAGAAGCACTAGGATGAGGCAGCTCCCCAGCCATTCTGAGAGAATCAAAGGGGCCCTACTATCCTCTTCTGTGTCTTTTGCAACCCTCTGGGTCTTCAACTTCCGAATAATCTGATTACATTTGGTTATAGCTGTGATATTGATTTAAGATAGAGGGGGCCAGGAAGGGTCAAACTGGGCTTTATGTTTTCTTGTGGTCATATAGATCAGTCTGTTACTTCTTCCCCATCTTCCGCGGAAAGGAGCTGTCATCATTTTTCTAAACATTTTAGAGATCTTAAGAGAGCTGTGTTAAAAAAACAAACTGGTAGGCACAATAACAATTTGGTTTTTAAGAAGCAGCTTTCTTCGGTGAATAAGTAGCACTATATTTACACAGAGAATAAAGCTCACTGAATATCCCTCTATTTGGTTTTGACAAGTTCACTGAAACGTTCACAAAGGGAGCATTTATTTTAGATAGTGCTAGCCAATCTGATAAAGATCTTGCTGAATGAAATTTTCAGTTTTTATTTTAACTACAACATAGGCCCTCAGAGTAGGGGTTTGTTTACAGGATTCTTTTATCATTGTACATCAAGCATCTATAGATGAACTGCAATCTATAATATATGCAACCCACGGATTAGAAAAGACTAATGTGAAAGACAAAGTTGGCATTTTCTACTTGGAGTCAATGTGACTTCATCAATACTGGGGGAAAATACACCCTACTGGACAGACTACCACTCTTCTATTCCCACACTACAAACAGTGTGGTGTTATAGAAAGAGTTTCAGTTAAAAGCAGCCATTCAATACACCACGCATGTGTGATGGTTATGTTGCCCATGGCTTTGCCATTCCTGGGGTCCTCACCATGTACAGCATCGCTAGACTAATCACTTAGTTAGGAGAGGAAGTAGAGGAGAGCAGGTTCCTGGACCACCAGGGGTCCAGCAGAAATGTCCACACTGGATTGACTAGGACTCCAGCCAGGGCATTGGTAGTGTGTGCCTCGGTATGCAGGGAATGAAGAGGTAGACACCAGCCCCATGAAAAATTGAATATAAAAAAAATGAAATGTGAAGCTTTTCTGGAAGATCCATACTTTCTTAGGGAAAGTGGAAAGATAAAGTATGCAGGGAATGAAGAGGTAGACACCAGCCCCATGAAAAATTGAATATAAAAAAAAATGAAATGTGAAGCTTTTCTGGAAGATCCATACTTTCTTAGGGAAAGTGGAAAGATAAAATGGGAATGAGTTTTATGTCATTTTATTCTGAAAATGCAATTTATTTATATTTACTAACTTCCATAATAATACAATAACTTTGACATGACAGTTATAGCGTATAAAAGCAAATGTAATTTAACTAAAATGACATTGCACTAGCTTTATACAAAACACACTTGACAAAAGATGGAGGAAAAGAAAATCTTTTTTTTTCTTGCTATACATAAATCATAGCACACTGGAAATAGAAAACGCATTTAGTGAGAGTAATGAAGTAATAAATGAACAAAGATCCTCGCTGGACTGTAAGATCTTTCATAAGTACAAGCACTGTAAGGACAGGAAATATGTCCGAGCGCCTCTTACTTTCCCCAGTGCGTACCATGTGGTGAATATACAACCATTTTTCAATGAGCAAACTCCATTCCAGAAAGTTTTAATAATGACATCTCTGTTTAGATGGACTTTTTCAAAACAGGTTCCTTTCATATACTAAAAAAGAAAGTGAGAGCTAGGTTATGGGGTGCAAAGAAACTGAAGTCAGAAAAATTTCAGGGAAGAATTTCAGGGTTAAGAGGGAATTTTCTGACATTGTCCTCATTACCATGTAAAACTTTAAAAATGTTTCTCTGTAATTAGAATTTATTTGGTAAGACTTCATTAACGTTAAAGACCCAGCAAAACAAACATGCCGGGGTGGATCGAAGCCTGTGTTGTCCCATGTAGCTACATGCGTAAGTGGTGCTTATGAAATCATTTGAGGGTGTAAAGAAACCTGCATAGTCTGAGATTATCAGAGGAGTGGAAGAAAATCTGACGTCTTCAAAGTTTTACCCAATCTCACCGTAAGTATTAGGAGTGATTATGAGACAAACCACGAGGAGGCATTTATGCCTCATAGAGTTAACTAAACAGCTTCCTTTATACCAATGTGCTGCAGATTTCTTTCTTTGTCTTTTCTTTTCTTTCTTTTTTCTTTTTTTAGAGTAGAAAACATTTATTGAGGGAAAGAAAGCTTCTGTCTAAGAGACAGAAGGGGGACCAGAAAGTGGATTGCTCGCTCACCCTACTTTTCAGAGATGTTTTATACAGCAAAGCCACGTGGTGAGGTGGGTGCAGAGTGGGACAAAACTATAAGACCCAATGGAAAATTGAAAGGTGGGGCAAAACCATGACCAACCAATAAGATTACAAGTACAGTCATCCAGGTATTATCGATCAAATGGGGGTCAAGTGGGGGAGCAAGTCACGTAGCAAGCGTACAAGGATTTTCAGTAAGGGTGGGGATCAGGGATGTTTCCTGGAAAGGCTGGGCTAAGGCCTTGGGCCCCACCCAAGTGATACCTGTTTAGAATATCAATTAGAGACAAATATTATCTTGATTTTGGAAACTCAAAAGACAGGCAGCCAGGGGATAATTGGTTTCTACTGGAACACAAGCAGTTTCTGTACAGGACCCCTACTGGCTTGCCAATCAGATAGAAGATGAAAATAGATATTGTCAGGCATGTATTCTTAAAGGTCTAAGAAATTTAAGAACTAAGCCCTTCAGTTATTTTAAATAGTCAACTGTTTATCAGAAAGAGATGAAAACATCCCTAGATTCCAATTTGATAAAAGGGAATACTACAGTTTTCCCCGAGTCAGCCTTGCAATATGTACATGCTATCATGTTATATGCCCCTCCGGAGAGCTTTCTACTTAAAATCCCTACTGATTTAATCAAGAAACAATTTGCTTTGTTCTTAGGTGGGATTTTGTAAGAGGAACACAGACTCTCTTCACGCTTGACTTCAACCTTCCCTCTCTTCTTTATTCCTTCTCCTCTTTCCTCCTTTCCTGCTTTTCCCTCATTCCCAGATATTTTCTAAAAATGGGGTGTATAAATTTTAGATGATTTGAGGTATGCAGGATATGATTCCTACCTTCAGGAAAATAAATATGCAAGTAGATATTAAAAATGTGCATAAATGCCTTATGTTCTACATTCAGAGCAGGCTGCAGAGGGACAGCGGAGGTGTGGGAGCCCTCAGAGAGGGGCCCCCAAACTCTAGGATGGGCACACAGGCACTGCAGGCAGGAGTGCAGCTGGACCTTTGTCTCCAGAATATTTGGCATTTTTAACAAAGAAATGAAATGGAGCACAATATGTATGACTGGCATCTCTACGAGCAACAAAAGCTTGTGTCAGGTATATTTTTAAAAATTTTTTCCCTCATTGAGTTTATCAGTACATTTTAGGTATACAGTACAGTTACCCTCATCATTGGGATCTTGTAGCTTTATGACATGCCTGTTTCTCATTTTTCCCCTTACTTCTAACCTCCCTTTACCCCCTCCTCCCTTCCCTATTTACACGTATTTTATTTCTATTTTTTCATCTTCTCATATTTTTCCTTTTCCATTATTTCCATTCCCCTACCCTTCCCACTTCCCCTACACCTTTAGCCCCTTTTCTTCCTATTTCACATTGTCAATTATACCATTAGGATCTTATGTACAATTATAGCTTTTCATACCAGAGAAACTATTCGGTATTTACACATGTGTGTGTCAGGTGTATTTCAAAGGAAAGAAGGTTCACATACAGAGGAGGGGAAGATACATCACCCTAGGAGCTGTGCCAATTTCATCTTTATTATTTCAGTTCAGCCTCATGAGAACCCTAAAGGACACCCATTTTCTGTATTTCTTTTCAGTGGTGGACATTAAGGCTCAGAGATAGAGTCTGATTGTCTGAGTTAAACAGTGACTATAAATACTCATCTGTTTGACTCCTATTTCTTTGGGATTAGACAGGTTATAAACACGATGGGGCAAAATTAAAAAGAATTAGACAAGTATCTATTTTAGGGGTCTTCTCCAAATGGTGGGGAAGTGATAGAACAGCTTTCTTATTCTCAGTGACCCATTGCATAGAACAAATTTCACTACAATTAAAATTAGACAAGATCTTTGAACATCTTTTAGAAAAGCCAAATAGTTATTTCTGTGGCAGTCCTTAAACTTGTACAAATCTCAACCATTCTAGGGCAGATTCAAGTGTAACTAGATATCTCCCAAACTGAAAATACACAGTGATCAGTCAAAGAAACACAGTTATAACTCCAATCCCAATCAAATTTCATATATGCCACTTACCAATAAATAGAATGAACTGTTTACTACCTTCCTAAATAGCTCACTGAATATTTTAGAAGAATTTCTAATTGCAGTGTCATTATCTTGCTATTCCTTAGTGCTTAGCCCTCTAATTTGAGATCTACTGGAGGGCAACATTTGCAAATTAGAAACATAATTGAAATCTACTGCAGAATAAAGTGATGTTTACCGCTACATAAAGTTAGTAGAATCATTTCAAAAAATATGACTTCTTTTCTCTCTTTAGTTCACTGGCTTTATTTTTTTTTTAAGAAATTGTAGCTGGAGATGAGGCTCAGAGAGAGTGAACTTTTTCTTCTCCCGTCTTCTCCAATGAGCAGATGAGGACAGGGAAATGGCATTTCCCACAGTGTGCCTCAGTCTTCCATGATGCTAATTCCTCCCTGGGTCCTTGAGTTTTGAACCGTACTGAGTTAAAGATATTATTGGACACTAACTTTATCTGAATAGATTTTTTTTTTTGGGTTTTTTGAGATAGGATCTTACAAGACTAACCTGGAACTCACTATATAGCCCAGGCTGGTCTCAAATTTACAGCAATCCTCCTGCCTCAGCCTCCCAAGTGCTGGGATTACAGGCATGCACCACCACACCCAGCTTAGATTTTTTAAACTTTAGATAATTTAAAAATATGAACACAGTGTGAATTTATACTGAGACTAACACAAAAGTAAGGCAGAGCTTTTTAGCATTGAATTTTAAGTTAAAAATTCTTAAAACAAATGAACTCCGTAAGATACACTAAGAAAATAAAAAGCCGCAAAATGAGAGAAATTATTTGCAAATCACATATCTGATAAATGGCTATAATAATTGGATTTTCTACCCTGAACAACAAAAACGGGCAAAGAAAGAGCTGAATAAATACCTTATCAAAGAAGATATACAGATATAAAATAAACACATGAGAAGATGACCCACATAATTTATCATTAAGGAATTTAAATGAAAAATCGGATGGAGGTATGTCAAATGAACACCAAAGGGAAATAACTGAACGCGCTTCCGGTGACTAACATGGGATGACTTGAGCCATAAAATAAATAACATAGATTATGATCTAAATTACAACATAAATGCCCATCGGCTTCTATCCTATGTGAATTAACAAATCTCTGTTGAATTAAAAACAATGTTTGTAGATACTTTACTCTTTGGAAGGGGGATCTTCATTTCCTCAACTGTGAATGTGGGCTAACATAGAGATTTCCTTCCAAGAGTACGATATGGAACAGAGAAAAATTGTTTTCCACTGCAGGAACTTGAGAAACTCAGCCATGTGACCCAGTTTAAGGTCGAGGGTGATGTCATGGGCTGGGGATGTAGCTCAGTGGGGTGCGCTGTCCGGGCACATGTAAGGCCCAGTGGCCCTCATGAAAGAATGAGATGCACTGGATATGATGCAATGAAAATGCCCCTTTACCCCTGTGTCTCCTGTCAGCCTAATCAAGGGGGAACCTCAGACAAATCCAAAATGAGGCCCATTCTTCAAAATACCTGGTCAAGATTCCTTCACATCATCAAAAACAAAGAATGTTTGAGAAGCTGTTGTAGCTCAGAGAAGCTCAAGAACGCATGAAAATTAAATAAAACATTGTGTGCTGAGTAAGGTCTTGAAACAGAATTTTCTCAGCAGAGAAAACTGAGTGCTGTGCACATGGTATTATTTTTGCAACTTTTCTGTAACTCTAAAACTACCTTTAAATGGAGGTACAATAAAAACTGAAAACCAAAATACAGTACTTAAAAAAAAAAGTGTGCATCTGCCTATAGCTTAGATGTAAGGTTATAGGAAGTTATGGGGGATAAAAGGAAGGAGAAAAAATAAGATGGGCATATTCACAGAGTTAGGAATGATTGTGAACACTTTTGTTTTATAGCTGCTTGGGTTCTACTACAAGTTTTGCAATTATCCTTTGAATATGTGAAAGTAAAGCTTAGTGATTCTTTTAGATGCATTCCCTTTTATGACTTTAATAACATCGCCCTATTTCTAGTCTTAAAAAAAAATCCTTAGGTATTGCAAGATTATAAGATTATTTTTCCATTATAATTTCTCACTCATTTAAACCCGACCATCAGGCAAACTGGTCCTTATGTTTACATTTATCTCCTTACCTAGATGCAAAAATGTGAAGCCAACTGTCAATTGGACTCAATTAAAAATAAAAAATTTCCTAATGATTCATAATAGAAGTCATCTGATGAAAGGGGTGGCTGTGTCCCCACATCTGTTATTATTGTTTTCCCCACATTTCTGGTTGATAATACACTGAGTCGATGCATGGCAGGTGATGCCTCTTGCGTGTAAGCCATTATTACAATAATTAATAATAAAGGCAACTCAGCTGATAGGAACTTGGCAACGTATGTATCCTTATCTTCAAAGCTCCAAACAGTTTGGAATTTGGCTCTTTGTGAAACCATTCAGTAGGAAAGTGTGAGTTTAGAATCTTTTCTGCGCTCCAAGACTGACTCTTATCTCCGAAGTCCTTAATGAGAAAGCACCTGACAAGTTGACTGGCATACTCCACTCCTCCACAGTTTCCCTTCCTGCCAAGTGAGCCTTGTGAAATCTCCACTTTGAACTTAGAAACCATTGAATGATAAACAGTCTGAGGCCGACATCTGAAGCTTCAGCAAGCTGTCTTCAAAAGGTGATTCAGCAAACTAAAAATTAATTTATTGAAAAGGAGGAAAAATCAATAAATCTCTTTTTTAGTTCATTAACCCTTTGATGAGTTATATTTGACCGAACTGATTGATAGGTTGGACCCTTCATAGCTACCCTAAAAGGTGTCTTTGGAATGATCGCAAGTTCCTTTGTTTAATGACATCAACCCACAAACAATAATGCAAGTAATTAGAAATCACACAATAATGCAAGTAATTAGAAATCACATGTATTGTTGATGTTTACTAGTGTTATTTAAGTCTATTCATAGAGTTCCTAATTAAAGTTATTATTATTTTGCTTGTGAACTTAAAACATATTTAATAAATACCTAAAAGTTGGTAGGATTATCCTTGTGACCAAAATACAAAGACTGCAAGTGAGAAGAACCAGTCTCATTTCATTGAAAATAAATTTGCAAGTAAAAACACAATTTTCCAAGTAAAAACATTAATATGGGGCTAGAAAAAATTATAATCACTAACTCTACACTCTATCAAAAGGGATAATTTATTACTATACAAAAATATTATTGTGAGAGATCATTTTAAAATGATATGGAATATCTGATATCATTTCTGGTCATGTGCTCTACAAGACAATATTTGAGGAAAATGCTCAAAATATAAGTCTAAGGGGTTAAGAGCCTAGTGAGAAGAACTGATAATGTGAGAGGACTTCACTTTCAAGAAGCTTTGCTGAAAGAAGCAATCACGAGGACAGCTGCTAAGTGGGATCACCTGGCAAAGGAAACTTACACAAAATAAATTTAAAATCCATCGATAAGCTTGATTGTTTCGTAAGATGAGAAGCAGAGCCCAGTAGCAAATAAGAGGCTAAGAGCTGGAGAAAAGGAGTGATTGGTGAGCGTGGAAGGAATGAAGAGGAAAAATAGACAAACTGTCCTTGAATAAAATGAAGGAAGATTCCTCATTTTAGAGATCGAGGAAGAGGAAGAAGACAGGCGGAAACACAGATCTTCCTAGAGATTCAGTGCTTGAGAAGGTCCTGAAGACTTGGAATAAACAAAAAAAAATCAATAACTATATTGCTGAGCAGGATTTGTAGTGACACTGACATGTATGGATTTTCTACCATCTTTTGCCACTCAACAATTTGAGTACAGTGACAGTAATAAAACTCACTATGCTAATAACATTGCTAATATTCACTCAGTCTTTAAATGCTCTTACACAATAAAGGTTACTCTTTCTATTATACCATCAAGGGGTTTGGACTTCTGAAATTGAAGCCTTGAAAGTGAAGCGAGGCAATGGGCTCGTGCTGTTATGTTGGGCCACGTAACTGTCAGAACAGTCATGCGGCTTGGGCTGGACAAGGAAGGACGTCATGAAGATGGACACTAGTGGCCCGTGGAGAGTCCGGAAGATTATGAGGCAGAGGGCCACGGGCTTCTGAGGTAGTTCCGAGTGGTAAAAGTGTTCATGTAGAGGCCACTGATGTGAGTAAATGGATGGACAAAGTAAAGAGGACCTGAACTACGCAGGAGGACCTGAGGAGCTGATGAAATTATTGTGAGTCCGATTTATAAAGGGCTCTGTGCTAAAGGATATTTATTCCTGAAAGACAGTTTTCACACAGTAGATGTTTACTCATGGGTCATAAGACAGGCAGAATTCTAGGCTGTTGGGATACAGCAGTGGACAAAAGAAGCAAATTACTAACCTCGGGGAATTTATATTTTAATGTCTATGTGTCAGGTAGTAATAAGCGCCTAAGGGAAAAGTTAAGCAGAGGGAGTGTGATGGTTCATTTTATGGTTGTTTCAACTTGACTGGTCCTCACACATCCAATATCTGGCTAAGCATTATTTCTGAGTGTTTATGGGATGAGATTAGTATTTGAATCAGCGAACTGAGTGAAGTCAGTTGACCTTTCCAATGTGGGTGGGAATTAAACAATTCATTGAGAATTCTGATAGAACCCGATAGAATTTGATCCTGATAGAAGCAGAAAGTGGAGGAAGGGAAGGTGTTTCCTCTTTCCCCAGGTTGCAGGAGCAGGAATATCAATCCTCTTCTTCAGTTCTGATATTCGGGACTTCAGACTTGGACTCCACTGTACTCTCTGGTTCCTGATCCTTTGAACTGTGTCTCTGTCTTTCCTGCATCTTCAACATTTACAGCAACTATCAGAAAATGCCTTATCCTTTATAATCATCAGAGACAATATTTTATATCAAATCTCTCTCTGTTACCTATGTAATCTGCATCTATCTCTACCTATTTATCTAAATATGTGTCTGTCTGTTTCTCGGTCTATTTACCTTCGTTGATTTTTGTTTCTCCAAAAAACTGTGATTAATACAGAGAGTAGATATTGTTGGGGCAAAAGGTATACCTGATTCAAAGGATGATGAATAACTAATGAGAAACCCATGTGGCTGAAAGAATTGAGTGATGGTTTAGGAGATAGAGAAAGTGTGGAGGAGATGGGCAATTTTGTTGAGGTTTGAGAATATGGAATTAGATTTTTGTTCAATCATTTTCAGATGCTTGTCAGACAAGAATAATATTGAGTGTTAAGTCAAGGTTAGATATAAAACTCTGGATTGCATTGAGATATTCAGAAGTTTGAGCTAGATATATCGTTTGGGAATTATGCAGATGGTATAGAAAGTCATAAAATTAATAGGACCGTTAAGGAAGAGAAGGAGATACTGACACGAATACTCAGATGATTATATACATGTAGACAATTCTAAAAGATAAGGATAAGAGAAACATTCAGCAAAGAGAAAATAGTGACCAGAAAAAGGGAGAAAGGCCAAGAGTGCCAACATGGCAGCCACAGGAAGGAGCCGTGGGTTTGATGGAGGAATGATCAGTTGAGTCAATAATTGCTGAGAAGTCAAAGAAAATGATTGCAAATTGACCACTGGATCCAGAAATGTGGAGGTCATTAGCAGTGCATCCTACTTGTGGATGGGTCAATAGAGAAGGGAGAAAATGAAATGGAGAAAGGATCGCCATATCTTACTAGGATAAGTAAGCACAGTGGAAGAATGTAGTGAGAGTTGGAGAAGGATATGGAACAAAGGATTTTTTTTTTTTTTTTATGTTGCAGGTGGAAAAAGTTGCAGCGTTTTGGTGGGCTGACTGAAGCCAATCAACAGAAAGGGAGAAACTAACACAGACGAGAGGAAAATATGTTGGAACACTGTTGAGGAGACCCAAACACAAGTCGCATGGTTATGTTTAGGAGCACAAAAATAGCTACCCTTTTTTGCAGTTTCAAAGAGTCAAGAGGCTAGAATGTTAGCTTGCAGTTGACAGGGAAGTTTGCCATGGAACACTGAATACAGTATAGCATAAATCCAGTCAAGTAAGGGTTAATGAATTGACAGGTGAATATGTTACAGCAGGTTTACACTTCTGTTGTCTGTGAGATGACACCTCAGTACTGAATGAGCAACGCTAAGAAATCGTGGCAATTAGAAATCCTCATGGAAACCTGCAAAATAAACATTTGGTGTAATTTTCACTATCACAAGCGAGACTCCTTTGTTGAAAACTACTACGGTCTGTGAAATGGGAGTTATCTTTCTCCAACCTCCCATTTCTACAGAAGAAGAAAATACTTTGCTTTGGTGTGCTCCTGATTATTTTCAAGATCATTTAAAATTCTTCCTTTCTATCTTACCTCTGTAAATAGGACATGCTTTTGCAAACAGAGGAAAACTGTCTGTATGTATGTATATGTGTGTGTGTGTGTGTGTGTGTGTGTATATAGATATATATCTATATATCTATATACACCTTTTGATTTTCAGAAAATAGGGCATGTAACTGTGGAGAGGTATCTGAAATGGGAATCAGGGCGCTGTGTTTCTTGCCCTGCTCTGCCACTAAGTGACTGGGAATTGGTTTCCTCTCTGGGAAATGAAGTAGTGGGTCCAGAGAATCCATAAACTCCCTCTGGACCTCCGTAATAAAATCATAATAACAATCTAAATAATTCAGAAATTCACAGCTGATGCCCTTTCTTTTTATATGCCCATAATATTCTATGTCAAGATAAGTCACATTTATATTGTTGTTAGAGGTTACGAATCACCCGTGCATTGATATCTTACAGGGTTATTGTGAAGATTAAAAGAGAAAATGTGAAAGGAATTCACAAACCGTAAAGTGAAAAATTGTCAGTCATTAATAATACATAGGCATTGAAACATTACATCTATTACTATTACCCACACTCTGCTTTTACTATATGGCTTTCAGGATATCAAATAAAGTCAATCTCCAAGGAATGCAGATGGGAAAGGAGAAAGCTTTATTTAAGAACGCTTTTTTTAAATTAATTTTTTTTGTTGTTGTTCAAAAATGGCTGTAAGCTCCTACTGGGAAAAAAGACCTAAGGAAAGGCACTGAGATTAAGTCTAAGGACTATTTAGCCTTAAACATTTGGTATCCATAAGATTAGAAATATTCGCGAATAAAATATTGTCAGGTTTTTAAATAAATGCCCATTATTATTTGAAAAATAAAACTACATAAATTTAATTAATGACTGATAATTTCATTATTGGTACCAAAAAGTAATCTAAACTCCTGCCTATTATCATGCTTATATTTTTTACTTCCCACCAGAGTTATTCCTTGTTGTATATATCTCACAATTTAAAAAATTTGCATGCATTTTTCGGCTTGTATGTAGGAAGAAATATCTAATAATAATCATACTTGCAAACTTCTACTCTTTTAAAAATTTTTTTTCTTATTGAGTTTATTGGTACATTTTAGGTATACAGTACAGCTACATTCATCATTGGGATCTTGTACCTTTACATGACAGGTCTTGGTTCTCATTTTTTCCCCTTGTCCCTGCCCTCCCTTCACTCCCTCCTCCCTTCCCTATTTACAAGTACTTTATTTCCATTTTTTCATTTTCTCATTTTTTCCTTTTTCCTTATTACCTTTCCCCAACCCTTCCCACTTCCCCTACAGCTTTAGCCCTTTTCTTCCTATTTCACATTGTCAGTTATGCCATTAGGATCGTATATACCATTATAGTTTTTCACACCAGAGATCTCTACTCTTTTGTAATAAGAATTGTACATTCCTGCAAGACACACTGTTGGAAAAGATATGCTGCAGCACGAATGATAGCCATGATAATACATTTTCAGTTTGCATGGCCCTTAATTTTTTCAGAACGGTGTCATAATTATCTCACTTTATCCCAACAATGCCACTTATTATTCAAATGACCAAGCACGCCACTTAACTAATCTCTCTGTGCTGTGGTTTCCCTACTTTTACAAAAGGAACCCCATTAGTACCTCTCTGGAAGAGTTGTGTGACTATTAATGAGCTAAGCAATGTAAAACACTTAGTACCTGGCACGTAGCGAGTACCAAATGTGTTTATTTTGAGAACAATTACCATAACTCCTTGACAGTGGTTTCAAGATTATAACTGTATCATGTCCTAGTCCCTATGCAATGGTCTCAATAATTAATTCATCAGCCGTAAGTGTGATACACTCATTATCTAAGAGTATCTTGCAATCATATAAATGAATAAAACATGTTAGGGGTGATTGTGGCAAATTAAATGACCCACACCTCTAAATGCAGCACCTCCTACTCAGTCCAGGGGCAGTGGTGACAGTGCAGGCAGACAGTCTTACACTGAACAGTGTCTCAAGGAGGTTGTAATATAGAATTTTACTTAATCTGATTTCAAAGATTGGCAGGTTCTTTTATTTATTTATTTTTTTTGGTGAAAAAGTGTGGACCAAAATAAAGCCAGTGAGAGAGCTTGGAGCCATGGGCAGCAGTTTCTTTAAGGGTTATTATCAGCACAGTGTACACGCCTTGTCAATGTCCTGATAGAGTACGAAGACTGGGGAATCAGGTGTGATCGGAGGATTAAAGCAACATCAGAAGTCTATATCTAAATTGGGTGTTAACGAGGTATCTGCACTCCCACTTCACTGTGTCATTATTCGCAATAGCGAAAAAGTGAATCAGTCTGAGGGTCAGCTCATGAATGAACGGGAAGGGAAATGGGGTATACCAGTGGTGATCAAAAATGTGGTGAACATTGAAAATTTGAGAAAATTTATCAAAGTAAGACATATTGCATTACTCCCCTCTGAATACCCCTTCTCATTTTGAACACAAGTACCCCATCATTCTGCCACTTTCTGAAGCAATGATTGAAGTTCTCTTTCATAAGTGCCTTTATGAATTGTAACTGAAAACATACCGTGAACTTTGCTACTGAGTGTCATCTGATGGAAAGGCAGGCTTGCGGAAGCATTGTGGTGTGTCTTAATCCGCCTCTTTCGCTGGATCTGTCACCAGGCTTGGATCTGTCACCAGAATGGCTATTCTAGATCTTTTGCAGAGTCAAAATGACCCTCAAAGGTAAATGTTTTAAGTCAATGCAGGACGCGAGGGCAGCCTCCGCAGTGCAACTAAAGACATTCACTAGTTTTCGAACTGCTTCTGAAAAATGGCAAGAAAAGCAAGATAAATGTGTTCAGAGTGAGGGGGTCGTTTTGAGGGCGATTAATAGCAGCCTGACTTTTACTTTGATAATTTCAAAAAAAAAAAATTAAACACACGCCATATTTTTTTTAAAATTATTTATTTTTTCATATACCATGTTTTCAATCACACCTCATTAAAGGATAGTATTCAGCCTTACAAAAGAATGAGGGAAATTCTGCCAATTCCAGTAACATAGATATATTTGGAGGGCACTATATTAAGTGAAATAAGCCAGGCGCATGAATATTACATAATCTTAATTCTGTGTGGAATCTGAAAAGCCTGAATTACAGAAGTAGAGAGTAGAATGGAGCTATCGGAGGATGGGAATGAGGTGGGGAGATGGGGAGCTGCTGATCAGGGGGCACCTGAGAATGGAATGTGCTATTTGTGAGCATTTTAGGATTTTGCAAGTATCTTTCCGGTTTCGGTTTCCCATTTCTTTTTTTTTTTTTTTTATTGAGTTTATTGGTACATTTAGGGATACAGTACAGTTACATTCATTGTTGGGATCATGTACCTTTACATGGCAAGTCTTGATTCTCATTTTTTTCCCCTTACCTCTGCCCTCCCTTCACCCCCTCCTCCCCTCCCCATCTACAAACACTTTATTTTCATCTTTTCATTCTCTCACATTTTTTTCTTTTCCCTTTTTGTTCTTCCCCTACGTATCACACCTTCCCTACACCTTTAGCTCCTTTCCTCCCATTTCTAAATGTCAGTAATCTTATTAGAATCTTATGCATTGTTGCAGAATATTCACACCAGGGAAACTATTCGGTATTTACACATGTGGGACTTATTTATTTCACTTAGGAGTATATCTTCAATATGTATCCATTTTCCTATGAATGAATCTATTCTCTCGCTCTTTATGGCTGAGTAATACTCCATTTTATAGAAAAACCACAACTTCTTTATCCAGTTTCCAACGGATGGGCAAATAGGTTGTTTCCAAGATTTAGCTATTACAAACTGTGCCGCTATAAACATGGGTGCACATACTTCTCTGTGATATGATTCTTTCAGTTCTCTTGGAAAGATACCCAACAGAGGGATGGCTGGGTCAAATGGAACCTCCAGTCCAAGCTCTTTGAGGTATCTCCATATTGATTTCCATAGTGGTTGCACTAGTCTGCACTCCCACCAACAATGGAGGAGGGTTCCTTTCTCCCCACAACCCCGCCAACATTTGTTATTGTGTGATTTCTTGATAGCAGCCATTCTTTGTGGGGTGAGGTGGAATCTTAGTGTTGTTTTCATCTGCATCTCTCGAATGACCAGTGATGTGGAACATTTTTTCGTATATTTTCTTGCTGCTTTCACTTCTTTGTATGAGAAATGTCTGTTCATTTCGGATGCCCATTTTTGGATCGGGTCTTTATATTTGGGGGGACTGATTGTTTTGAGTTCTTTATA
This sequence comes from Fukomys damarensis, assembly GCF_012274545.1. Taxonomy (NCBI): domain Eukaryota; kingdom Metazoa; phylum Chordata; class Mammalia; order Rodentia; family Bathyergidae; genus Fukomys; species Fukomys damarensis. The sequence goes on along the minus strand of NW_022900914.1, from coordinate 16,051,783 downwards.
TATCCTTGATAATAGTCCTTTGTCTGAGGTACAGCTGGTAAAAATTTTTTCCCACATTGTAGATTGTCTCTTAGTTCTGCTAATGGTTTCTTTTGAAGTACAGAAGCTTTTTAGTAAGATGAGATCCCAGTTGTTGATTCTTTCTGCTAGTTTTTGTTATGGTCAGAGAGGACACTTGTGTGACCTATATCCTTACAAATTTATTGAGTTTTGTTTTATGACTCGGAATGGGATCTATTTAGATAATTATGATGTGTATAAACTTAGAAAGATTACGTATCTTGCCATTGTCTGGTGTAATATCTTTTAAATATCAATTACACTCAAAAAAGGCAAATGAGGTCTTTAGGGGAAGCTGACAGTGGGTGGATTGGGAAATTTAAAGTACAGTGATAGCTAAAATCTGAAGAGGCACTGTCTAGAGACTATGAATACCATCCCAGAGGGCTGCAAGGATATATAAACTCCGTTTCTGTAGATGTTTTCATCCTTTGAGAGATAAGAATTGTGGGCAGTAAAATAGACAAGATAAGAAGCACAGAGGGGACAAAACAAACACAAAACCAAAGAACTGACAGACCCTAAAGCGCGTGCCTATTTTAGCAGGCTATACCTAAAACCAGTTGCAATTGTACAGCTCTTTACAATATGTTGGGCACTAGCGGAGCCTTGTTTGGGGGTTTCAATGTAGACACTGCCTATACCCTCAAACCCAGTCATGATTTTTGATGTTCTGCTTGCAATTTAGGAAGATACACACTGAAGTAACTGTTCTAGAGCCAGAGAAATGTAGTTCTGTGACTCCACTGGCAGGAAAAGAGCTTGTTGGGGATGTGGAGGCATGGCTCACCTCCATGTGATTTGACTCTATGAAATCTTCAATTCTGTATGACTTTAAAACAACATTCCCAATCGGTTATGTACCAGTTCTTTGATCGCTTCTTTATCTCTGAGGGAGACTCTTAGACAATTGAAAAGGGATGCGTCATAATGAGTTTTCATGGATGTGGGTTGCCTCTCATCACTAATTCCACTAATGCCCTGTGGGGAGCCTAAAGAGCCTCTCATCTCACTATTAGGTGGCATGAAAAGGCTGCGTCTGACACCGAGAGCTTGACTCTGCTCTTTCTGAGCCACATGAGCTTGCTGAGAGACAAGAAAAGGAGAGGGCTTTGTTCCCTGACCTCTCCTAGCTGCAAAGACTCTAATTCAATCAATTGTATTCCTGATGGATTGGAGAATACCCAGATGCCATGCCCCCTCTTTATCCTCCCAGACATTTGTCACACACTTGCACCTGCTCTCCGCTGCCCGCTCCACTGGGACAGTTAAAGGACTTGCATGAATGTGGCCCAATTCTATATTTATTACCAAGCCTCCCTTTGTCCTTGATGTGTGAGATCTTCCATTGCCAGTTCACCTGCTAACTAATCATAAGGCAGAGTTTTTACATTTCAGTCCCATGGGTAACTGAAAGATGAATGTTTTAAAGACCACATGGATCTTTTCTTTTAATTTTTGAAACCTTAAATGCTACAGTGCCCGATGGCTATTGAGTGCTCAATAAATGATTATTAAGCCAAATCAAAATGCTCAGCAATGGGCACTTCAGAGACTTTTCCATACGTGTATAAGTTTTGAAGTTATATTTGGATAACTTAATGCATTCAAGGGGTCTGATTTAGACATGGTTGCATTATTATAATATTCCACTGATACAGGACAGAGTGTTCTGGTGAACTATAATCATCTTGCAGAATTCCACATGCAAGTGGGCAAAGGCTTCCAAAGCATAAGTAGAGGGGGAAAAAGCTGACACAAAGCCAATGACTGTCAGCTTTGTGTCAGGACAGTTACAAGGTGCTAAGGCCACTGGATTGAAGAGCTTGGTATTTTAGTTTCTCCAGTAGTGTTTAAGTCTCCTGGTTCAGGAGAAGGAGAGACATTTGTTCTATCACAAAATAAATGGCAGTAGAGAGAGCAGTGCCATGAGTGCTGTGCTCAATTCCGCTACTGCCTGCAGCAAAACAAAAGCCAGTAATCCTGATAGGGATTTTATTTGATATTTTTGTTCTTCATGGATTTGCTTGCATTAATTTTTTAAAATTTCATGAAAACATAATTTATCTGGATTATTGATGTTTTCTTTTCTTTTTTTCCTCCAGGATCAGTGTTTTACCTGCCTTTCTCACTAGTTCCAGGACAGGAGAATAGAAATACTTCTTATCTGGCATAATTTAAGAAAAAAAGTGAACTTCACATCTTAATGTGATGCTGAGTCATTAAGGGAAGAATATTAAAAAAAAAATCCAATCTATTTTTTCTAATAGTGGAGGAAAGATGTATTTCAGAAGGGTTTCTATTAGATGTGAATGGAATTATAAAAAGGCTTTAGTTAGAAATGCTTTTAGCTGTTAGTAAAAGCTTGTTCAACTTGAAGAGACTTAATAGTTCTAACTGCATTTCTCATACAACAAGTAGTTTGGAGGCCACTATGGAATTTCTGCCCTTGGCCTGTAATGCTGCTGTCTCATGGTTGTGAAACACCCACTACAGTTTTAGCGACTGCATGCTTCTCAATGCGCTGAGAAGGGGAAAGAAGCCTTGTAATTGTATCTCTCTTCCCTATCAGCAATGCCTGTGCTTGCCCAGGGGCCAGTGTCTTTGCATATGTCCTCTTGCACAATATTATGCCAACCTATCTTGTAAGGAGGCTGAGAAACATCAGACTCTGCTGTGGACCTTCCCTGATGTTCTTCCCTTAAACCAAATCCAGGCCTTAAGTAAGAATGAAGCAGATACTAAATTATGAGGGAAAAGTGTCTGTAACAGGGTTCTAATGTGGACAAACTCTATAGAATTTGGGTACTGATGCTCTAACTACTTGATAGTATACTACCTGATGACTTACTGTGTGGGAAATGACATTTTTGGCCCTTGCCTTAAGGCTCAGCAGTACAGTGCTTCCTGGCACACTCCAGTCCCTAGGTTCATGAATGAGATCCTTGAAAAATATTTTTTAAAGGCTTTGAAATTTTTGCTCCTTATTACTTAGAAGTAATCATCCTATGCCTTCTTTTTAATATACACATTGATCAATACTAAAATGTAAATGACCATAAATATGCCTGTCTACAGAGCTGCCTGAAAGAATAGGAGGACAGGATATAAAGGCAACTGTTTAAATATTGATTTCTATGTATTTGCTGTTATTTTGTCTAGCTGTGTTCAGACAATGGACTTTCATTATTCATCAGCATTTTGGATTAAAACAGTAGCTCGCTAACCTTCCTTTTTGACTACACTGAAACATGTGCTATGAGACCTCTCTGGACCATTACTTACTCAGCAGTGGTCTTAAGCAAACTATTTGCTATGAGAAAACAGATGTATGATATATTTAGTTACCTGTTTATAAGTAATTACAGACTCTTTTTTAGGTCATGATTTCTTAACTTTTACATTGTAAATATCTCCACATGCTTTTTGATATTTGAATAGTCTGTTATTTAGCTGTTTATCTTTGTGGATGAACTTCCTAAAAGGAGTTCATTTACTTTCTTTCTTTCTTTTCTTTTTTTTTGTAGTCATGGAAGTGTAGTAGGTAACAGTTTAGTGCTGGTTAGTTGGACATCACGAAGGTCAAACTGTTTGGGGGAAATAATCAAGTTCAAGGAGCACAAGCAATCACTGTATTCTTGATGGGATAAACTTTAGAGATCTTCTTGACAAAAAGTCTATGCCTTAGTCATTTTGCCGTTGCTGGGAAAAAATACCTGACACCTGAAGCTTAATGGAGAAGTTTATTTGACTCGTGGGCCACAGTGGGTTCAGTCCATGATTCACTGGGTTGAGGAAGCAGTGGTGAAGTGGAAAAGCATGGCAGATGGCAGCTGATTTCCACATGGTGGTTAGGAAGCAGAGAGAAAGGAGAAGCCTGGGCCAAGGATATGCTCTTCCAGTTCACACCCCCAGTGACCCACCTCCAATCAGGTCCCGCCACCTAACAGCACATCCACCTTTGAACTCATCAGTAGGTTAACCCACTGATGGATATGTTGCCTTACGGTGCTATCACCTTCCTAAGCCCCACCTCTTAACGCATGAGACTTTTGGAGGACATGTTTGAAAAGTACTGAAATAGGCACCAGTCATGGTAACAAAAGGAATAGGTTTTCTTGTTTCCTTTGCTGGCTTGCTCGCTTTGTTTTAGGGTTGTTTTGTGCTCTGTGGGTTGGACCAATCATGTTGTAGTAGATAAAAGCATATGCTGGTGTCTTAAAAACCTGGATTAGTCAATAACTGTGCTGGTGTGTGTTTATGACCTTGGTTTAATTATATTGTGCTTTGGGATTTGGTTTCCCGATTCACACAATTGAAAGTTTTTAAAAATAATAACCTATTAATGGACCATCCACACAAGAGAATATCATTCACCCTTAGAAAAGCAAGATACTCTAGCATACGACCAAGCATGGATGACCTTGAAGGATACTACAAAGAGAAGGCAGAGAACTAAGGGCAAAGACTGAAGGTGGTACGGTATTTTCCACCATGATTTTAAGAAAATAAAATAGTCTTTAGGTTTTCATAGGTTCAAACACAGTTTTATCACTTAGCTACAGGACAACTTTGAGCAAATTCTTCTTCTCTGGGTCTTCTTTTCTTGGGTTCTAAAATGGAGACTGGTAACACAGATGGCTCCAGGGTCCCCGTGGAGGCAGAGTGAGTTAATAAATGTAAAGAGCTGCAAACAGTGCTTGGCACACTCTGAATTCTCAACAGACACTGTGAAAGGCTGTGTGGAAATGCCTCGGTTCACCTTTTCTATAAACATTTGCGAGCAGCTACCAGCCGTTCATTGTGTAAGACACACATAGTGCCTCTCGAGTGCCAGATTGAGGGGGAAATTATGGAGCCCGTAATCATTATTTTATTAATTTTCCTTGAAACACATTCTTCTCTACAAAATACAGATGAAGGCATCTAAAATTACTGAAAGGTTAATAAAACTCCAAAAAGAAAACCATCAGATTTACACCAGCAAGCTTCCAGAAGGGCCAGAGCTTTCCCACCCCACATTCCTACACATTCCAAGTGCACACAGGGTGTGGGCTTCACATCTGGGGACCCACACTGACTCTTAAGCATAGATCCAAGGTGGGGTGACTGTGTTTCATCTGGAAGCACAACAGAGAAACACATCTTTTGACACAGATCTACAGGTGTGTTTCCTGGTCCACAGTGCCCCCACCCCACTCCAGCCCTCTGGCCACTCTTTCAGGGCCACTCCCCAGGTTCCAGGTGAGCACATCTCTGAGCACATGGGCACGGGGGGATGGGTGTGCAGCAGGCTCAAGGCTTTCTCATGATAAGCTCGGGACACAGTATTACGCGATTAAAAGGTATACATATTTTAAAATGTCTGCTACAGTCTGTCCAAATTTCTCTGCAAAATTGAACAAATCTGTCCAGCCAGTCTTTCCCTGCGTTCATTACCTGCCATCATTCTGTTTAGGCTGCACTCTGAGGAGCAGTCGTACTTCTGCAGGTATCTGGGCAGTTGGCATCTCTCACACCTTCTGTAAACTGTCCTTTCACACTGCCACTTACTCACCTGCATGTGTGACATTTTCCAATTAACTGTCATGTATTCTTTAGGTATTAAAGATTGTGTTTATATTGCAAATTGCAAAAAAGAAACCTCATTCAAATCTAGTCTTATAGTTAAACTCAGTATATTTACACAGATGTAAGATTATCAAGTTTTTAACTCCTTATGGTTTATGTAGCAAAAAAATGTATGGGTCAATGATTCTGTCACAAAGCAACTCTCAGGCCACCACCACACAAGCTGAGAAATAGAACATTGTTAGAATTCTGGAAAGAAACTTATGGCCATGACTTCTGATTTTTATTTTTTTCTCATTCTATTCACCCTCAGCGTTCCTTCTCTTCGTATTCTTCCCAGAGGTGGGCTGGCCATTTTTTTTGCATATATGGATGCTGTGCTTTTCCTTATTGGTCCCCCAATCTCATCTAAAACTGTTGGTTCAAATTTATTCAATTAAAGTGCTTTTGTGTGTAATACATTTCCTGCCTGTAATCTAAATGACACGAGACTCCTTCAGAATATTAACACAAGTAGTGTTAACGGAATCGATAGAAAGCATCTTACTTCATCTTTAATATGATGCTTGCTGTGATTTTTAAAAGATAGCTATTTATCTGTTCCTGATTTGGTAGATACATTTTTTTTTTTTTGGTACTGGGGATTGAACTCAGGAACTTGCACTTGTGAGGCAGAACCACTGAGCTAAATCCCCAGGCCTTGGCAGATACATTTTTGTCATCAAGCTTATTGAAACATCTCTCAGCATCTATTGAGAAAAACCATTTGTTTTCTAGAACCTGTTTATGTTTAAATTATATTAATTTATTTTTGAATGCTTAATCTTGTTGAGTTCCTAAAATAAAGGAAGTTTATTTCCCTTTAAAACATCACAGAATTTGATTTGCAAGTATCTTAAAGTATTCCCATCTATACCTTGATGGAGATTTATTCATAATTTTTATGTATTTGGTGAATTTTGGGGATTGTGTAGCAATGAGGGCATTGAAATCAAAGGTGTTAAAGGCAATTAAAATTAAGACATTAGAGATACAGCATCCTCTATTTAAATATCTGTGATTGATGATGTTTACTTTTTCATTTTTAGTTTGGTATACTTGTACTTTCTTTTTCTTTTTTGCGTAATTTGCACAAAAAGTCACCCATCTCTTCAAGGAACTGACTTTAGCTTTATTGATTCTATCTACTGAAAATTTCTCTAATCCATTAATCTCTGCTATTCTTATTTTTGTACTTTTCCGAGCTACTACTTACAACACTAATTTTTAAGTATTGTTTGCTTAATATTGTATTTAATGGTTTTGTTAATTTTTAGTTGTGTCATACAAGTTTTTGTATATGATATATTTGTCATTATCATTGTTTTAGTTCCTTTGGGCTGCTATAACAAAATCTCATAGGATAGGAAGCTTAGAAATGACAGAAATTTGTTTGTCACAATTCTGGGAAGTAGGAAGTCCAAGATCAAGGCACTGACAGATTTTGTGTGCGGTGAGGGCTGCTTTCTGGCTCGCACATGGACCTTGAGTTGTGACCCCACACAGTGGGAGGCTCAGGGTGACATTCTGGACTCTCTTTTATAAAAGCACTAAATGCATTCAAAACATTCCACTCTCATGATCTATTTGCTTCCCCAAAGACCCTACCTTCTAGTAGCACCTTCAGGTTAAAAGTTCAACCTCAATTTTGAGGAAAACACAAACATTTAGAGCATACTGATCATGTAGTTCAAATGTTTTCGAATTTAAGTGTTATTTTCTTTTCATTGATTATTAGGTCTATATTCCTTAGTATCAAAATATGAAGATTCTTTTCTAGTTATTTTTTATTGTCTAGTTATATTGAGCTATTATCGGAGACTATACACTACAGAATTTTAATTCTTTGAATTTTGTTAATGCTTATTATCCAGAAATGGCTAATTGTTTTTTTTTTTTTTTTTTTTTTTTTTT
>NW_022900914.1:16031876-16043913 GCF_012274545.1 Fukomys damarensis | reverse complement strand
TTTTTTTTGAGAAAGGGTCTCACTATGTATTTGAGACTGACCTGGACTCACTATGTAGCCCAGGCTGGCCTGGAACTCACAGCAATCCTCCTGCCTCAGCCTCCCGAATGCTGGGATTATGGGCATGCAGCACGACACCTGTCAGAAATGGCTAATTAAAAAAAAATAATTTATTTATTTATTTATTTTTTGGTACTGGGGATTGAACTCGGGTCCTTGCACTTGCAAGGCAGGCCACCAAACCGCTGAGCTAAATCCCCGGCCAAAAAAAAATTTCTTTTATTACATATGTCTACAGAAAAAAAATCAAGAACCCTTTAATGTTAAACTGTAATTATGTATTTTTTTCTCATGTTGAAGTCTAAATTTTTATTACCCAGGAAAATACGTAAAAGCTACTTGTACATTTTTTTTTAGAAATGGCTATTTTTTATAAATATTCTTGCTTCTTTCTTTTATTGGTACTGGGATCGAACTTGCGACCTTGCACTTGTGAGGCAGTCAGTGGAACCACGGAACTAAATCCCTGGCCCTTTTATAAATATTCTTTGTTTAAACATTATTTTATTCGGCAGTTGTTGGGCAAATTGTTATCTATATATTCAATTTGTCAAATTAATTAATTGTGATATTCAGGTAGTCTGTGTCCTTATTTTGTCAGCTTGTTTTACTAGTAAAAGAAATGTATTACAATTCTTCCAATGTGCTTGTATACTTTTTTATTCTTTTCTATGAAGATTTTATATTACAGAGTTGAAGGTATTTTATTGAAGGCCATAATCTTAGAATTTTTATATCTCCCTGAAAAATCAAAGATTTTATTTTTATGATAGATATTAACTTCTCTCTAGTAATTTTTTTCCTTTAAAATTTACTTTGATATTAATGTATATCAAATGACACCAGCTTTTTCAGGTGCTGTTTTCATGATCTTCCATTCTTTGCTTTCAAGTTAATTATATTCTTATGTCTTACAAAGTCACATAAACTTATTTTAAAGTGCAATCTGATAATATATATTTACTATTTGGTATACTTTACTATTTTTATTTCACTTTTATTTATTTATTTTTATTATTGGTATATTTGCAATCCACAGTAATTACATTCATCTTGGGGAATTTCCATAGGTATATTCTTGATCATTTTTACTTCCTCATCATTCCCACTCAATTCCTAGACCCCCTTCCCATTTTCACAAAGTCCTACTTTCCTGTTTGCTTTCATCTCTCCTTTATTCTGTGGCTTATTTATTTCACTTAGCATTATGGCCTCAAAATCCATCTATTTTCCTACACTTGCTTTAATATAATTGGTAATGCACTTGGAGTTGAATTTGTAATCTTATTGTTCTGTGTCCCTTTGCTTCTTTTTTCTTATATATTTGCATCATTCTTTTACTATTTTTTTTTAATAATTGTACTTTTCTCTCCTCTGTGAATTTCGCTGTTTTTTTTCTTTTAAATTGAATTTATTGGTACATTCTAGGTAGACAGTACAGTTACATTCACTACTGGGATCTTGTACCTTTACATGCCAGGTCTTGGTTCTCATTTTTTCCCCTTGTCCCCAATCCCCCTTCACCCCCTCCTCCCCTCCCTGCCTTCAAACACTTTAATTCCATTTTTACATTTTCTCATATTTTTTTCCTTTTCCCTTATTCCCCTTTCACTATCCTTCTCACTGTCCCTAGTCCTTTGGTCCCTTTCTTCCTATTTCACATTGCTAATTGTCCCATTAGGATCTTGAGTACTATTTTAGTTTTTCACACCAGAGAAACTATTCGGTATTTGCATATGTGTGACTTATTTATTTCACTTAGGAATATATCCTCAAAATGTACCCATTTAACTATGAATGAATCTACTTTCTCATTCTTTATGGCTGAGTAGTATTCCATTTTGTAGAAAAACCACATCTTCTTTATCCAGTTTCCAACTGATGGGCAGATGGGCTGTTTCCAAGTTTTAGCTATTAAAAACTGTGCCGCTATAAACATGGGTGTGCATATATCACTGTGGTATGATTCTTTTAATTCTTTTGGAAAGATACCCAACAGAGGGATGGCTGGGTCAAATGGAACCTCTAATTGTAGTTCTTTGAGGTATCTCCATATTGACTTCCATAGTGGTTGCACCAGTCTGCGCTCCCACCAACAATGGAGAAGAGTTCCTTTCTCCTCACAACCACACCAACATTTGTTATTGAGTGATTTCTTGAGAGCAGCCATTCTTTGTGGGTGCTTTGAGGTGAAATCTCAGTGTTTTTTTCATCTACATCTCTCGAATGAACAGTGACGTGGAGCACTTTTTCATGTATTTACTTGCTGCTTTTATTTCTTTGCCTGGGAAATGTCTATTCATTTCAGATGCCCATTTTAGAATTGGGTCTTTATTTGGGGGGGGCTGGTTGTTTTGAGTTCTTTATATATTTTACATAATAGTCCTTTGTCTGAGGAGCAGCTGGTAAAAATTTTTTCCCACATTGTAGGTTGTCTCTTACTTCTGTTGATGGTTACTTTTGCAGTGCAGAAGCTTTTTAATAAGATGAGATCCCAGTTGATTCTTTCTGCTAGTTCCTGTGCTACTGAGGCTTTGTTCATAAAGTCTTTTCCTATGCCAATGTCTTCCAGAGTTCTGCCTAACTTGCCTTCCAGAAAGTTTAGTGTTTCTGTTTTAATATTTAGATCTTTAATCCACTTGGATTTTAATTTAGTGCATGCTGAAAGATAAGGGTCCAGTTTTAATCTGTGGCAGATTGAAATCCAGTTTTTCCAACACCATTTATTAAAGAGGCTATCTTTCCTCCAGTGGGGACTGTCAGCTCCTTTGTCAAAGATGAGGTAGCTGAGTGCATCTGGGTTTGTTTTTGTGTCTTCCAATCTGTTCCACTGATCCTCAGGCCTGTTTCTTTGCCAGTACCATGCTGTTTTTATCACAGTGGCTTTGTAGTAGTTTCAAATTGGGAATTGTTATATCTGCTGCCATGTGTCTGTTGACTAGGATGGCTTTTGCTATTCTAGGTCTCTTATGGTTCCAAATGAATTTTTGGATTCTTCTTTCTAGTTCTGTGAAGTATAGTGTTTTGATTTCAATTGGCATTGCATTGAATCTGTATAGCAGTTTTGGTAGTATGGCTATTTTCACTATGTTGATTTTTCCTACCCAGGAGCAGGGAATATCTTTCCATTTTCTTATATCCTCTTTGATCTCTTTTTTCAGACTGATGTAGTTTTCAGTGTAGAGGTCTTTTGCTACTTTTGTTAGATTGATTCCCAGATACTGCATTTTTTGGGGGGGTGCTATTGTGAAAGAAATTGTTTCCCTAATTTCTTTCTCAGTGAGTCTGTTATTTGTGTACAAGAAGGCTGTTGATTTTTGGGTGTTGACCTTGTATCCAGCTACTCTGCTAAAAGTGTCATTTAAGTCTAGAAGTCTTTTGGTGGAGTTTTTTGGGTCCTCAATGTAGAGTATCATACCATCAGCAAATAATGACAGTTTAACTTCTTCCTTTGCTATCTTTATTGCTTTAATTTCTTTCTCTTGTCTAATTGCTATGGCTAATGTTTCCACAACTATATCGAAGAGGAGTGGTGATAGTGGGCATTCTTGTCTTGTTCCTGATTTTAACATGAAGGTTTTCAGTTTTTGGCCATTTAATATGATGTTGGCTCTTGGTTTTTCATAGATAGCCTTTATTAAGTTGAGACATAGACCATCTATTTCAATTTTTTTGCAGGGTTTTTATCATGAATGAGTGTTGAATTTTGTCAAATGCTTTTTCTGCATCTATCAAGAGGATCATATGGTTCTTTTCATTGACTGTGTTAATATAGAGTATTACATTTATTGATTTACATATGTTGAACCACCCTTGCATCCCTGGAATAAATCCTACTTGGTCAGGATGTATGATCTTCTTGATGATCCTCTGTATTCTGTTTGCTAGTATCTTATTGAGTATTTTTGCATCTATATTCTTTAAGGAGATTGGCCTATAGTTCTCTTTTTTAGTTACATCTTTCCCAGGTTTGGGAATCAAAGTGACATTTGCTTCCAGGAATGAATTTGGAAGTAGTGCTTCTCTTTCAATTTCATTGAAAATTCTGAAGAGTAATGGCAGTAGATCTTCTCTAAAATTCAGCAGTGAATCCATCAGGACCTGGGCTTTTCTTTGTTGGTAAGTTTTTAATTACATTTTCAATTTCACTGATTGTGTGAGGTGTTTAAAATGTTTTTATCTTCTTCATTCAACTTTGGTAATTCATAAGTACTAGAAATCTGTCCATATCTTCTGTATTTCCATTTTGTTAGAGTACAGGATCTCATAATATGTATTAATGATCCTTCGGATTTCTTTTGGATCTGTTGTGACTTTGCCTTTTTCATTCCTGATTGCATGAATCTGAGCCTTTTCTTTCCTTTTTTTGATAAGGTTTGCTAAGGGTTTATCAATTTTATTTATTCTTTCAAAAAACCAACTCTTTTATTCATTTATTTTGTGTATTGTTTTCTTGGTTTCCATTGCATTGATTTCTGCTCAGATATTTATAATTTCCTCTTTTGTTCGAGCTTTGGGTTTTTCTTGCTCTTGTTTTTCTAGGAGTCTAAGAGTCATCGTTAGGTTGTTTATTTGAGCTTGCTCTGTTTTCCTAATGTGGGCATTCAATGTTATGAATTTTCCTCATAGAACTGCTTTCATTGTGTCCCATAGATTCCTGTGTGTTATACTGGCATTTTCATTTATTTGTAAAAACTGTCTGATTTCTTCTTTAATTTCCTCTGTGATCCATTGATTGTTCAGGAGAGTGTTTTTCAATTTCCATGTGTTTGTAAAGTTCCTATGGTTTTTTATGCTGTTAATCTCCAGCTTTATTGCACTGTGATCTGATAATATACAGGGAATAACTTCAATTCTTTTGCATTTATTCAAATCTGTTTTGTGAACTAGTATGTGTGATCTATCTTGGAGAATGACCCATGTGCAGCTGAAAAGAATGTATTTTCTGATATTGTGGGGTGGAACACTCTATAGATGTCTGATAAGTCCCTATGTTCAAAAGCTTGGTTCAATTCTAGTATTTCATTGTTGATTTTTTTGCCTAGATGATCTGTCTGTTTGTGATAGTGGGGTATTCAGATCCTCCACTACAATTGTATTAGTGGTTATTTGGCTTTTCATGTTACTTAATATTTGTTTTATATAGTTGGGGGCATTTATATTTGGTGCATATATGTTTATGATTGTCATTTCTTCCTCTTGGATTGTTCCCTTTACAAGGATGTAGTGGCCTTCTTCGTCTCTCTTAATCAGTTTTGGTTTGAAGATTGCTTTGTCTGTGAATAAGATTGGTACCCCTGCTTTTTTTTTTCTGGGCTCCTGACACATGCAGAATTGTTTGCCATCCCTTCACTTTCAGTCTATGGGCTTCTTTTTGCACTAGGTGTATTTCTTGTATACAACATATTGCTGGATTTTGCTTCTTAATCCATTCTACCAATCTATTTCTCTTGATTGGCATTAATAGTTATAACTGATATGTACTGACTTATTATTGTCATGTTATTGTCCTTTTGTTGACTCTTTTTTATTTTTTGTCCTCTCCTTTTAGTTTCTTGCCTTGTCTATTTGATTTGCTCTGTTGGGCCTCCTGGTGTTGTGATCTTCATTGTCTTTTTCTAGGATATTGTTTAAAATTCTTTGCAGTGCTGGTTTAGTATTCATGAAGTTTCTCAGGTGTTCTTTGTCATGGAAGTATCTTATTTCTCCGTCCATTTTGAAAGAGAGTTTTGCAGGATACATCAGTCTTGGTTGTAGGTTGTTTTCTTTTAGGACTTGAAATACCTCACTCCAGGCCCCCCTTGACCTTAACGTTTGTGTTGAGAAGTCTGCTGTGATTCTGATGGGCTTTCCTTCACATGTGATTTGTTTCTTTTTATCTTACTGCTTGCAGTGTTTTGTTCTTCTGTTGGGTTTCTGGGATCTTGATTATTATATGTCTAGGTGTAGATTTTTTTTGATCATGGCTAGTTGGTGTCCTATATGCCTCACTTATCTGTATGTCTAATTCTTCCCCGCTGTTTTGAAAGTTTTCTGTCATGAATTCTTTGAACAGCTTTTTTAAGTCACTTGCATTTGCTCCTGGTACTTCATGGATTCGTATCAGTCTTATGTTATTCTTTGCATCATCTATGAGTTGTTGGATCGATTTCTCATGCTTCCTTACTGTTTTTAAGAGACCTCTCTTTTCATGGTCACTGTCTGCTATCCTATCTTCTATATCTGGGATTCTATCTTTGCAATCTTTTATTCTGTTGCATACACTTTCAATATAGTTTTTAATCTCCTGTATATCTGTTTGAATCTGTTTAATGGATTCCATTTCTTTCCTATGTTGAACATTCATTGTTTCCATTTCTTTCTTATGCTGGGCCTTCATGGCTTCTATTATGTTCCTAAGCTCATCTATTTTTTTGTCAGTTTCTGTTCTGGAGTCTCGAATCATGTCTTTCATTTTGCTCACCATCTCTATGGTTTTCTGGGAAATAATTTCTGTTTTGAATTTTTCTAAAGCTTGATTGATCAGTTTTTTTACTTCCTGTTCTGTGAGTTCTGAGTGCCCTGGAGGTTCACTATCTGATTTTTCATCCTCCTTTGCCCTACTATTTGCCATCGGTGAACTGGAAGTCTAATTTTGTGGCTTGCTTAAGTGTTTTCTCATCTTTATTTTTGCTGTTGGGTTGCCCTTGATTCAATCTCTGGGTCATTAAATCTTCCTGATATCATTGCGTCCCAGTCTTGGATTCTCTAATGACTTATAGACATTCTCATTTTCATAAATGAGAAAACAACTCATTAAATCAATCCCTATCCTTTATCTCTATCAATACAATCAGGAACATAGTAGGATCAATCACCACCCCTTGTAGCCCGCCATGCCTCTGCAGAGTGCGTCCAAGAACTGGCTCAGTCAGGGGATCTAATAGCCTGGGGGGGGCGGGCAACGGTGCTCAGGGGTGCCCGTGCAGCTACTCTCCTGTCACTGTGTCAGAGCCAATCTGTGGCGCCCTCTGGAAATGGGAGCGGCTGCAGAGGAGGCCCGTAGCATGGGCTGGACCGCGCAGCAGAGGTGGCTCTGAGTCATTTCTTCTTGTTTTCAAAATCTCTATTACACCCAGTTTTTACAAACTCAGGAAAAAATAAGAAAGACAAATATAATAATAACACACCTACTCTCCTTTCTGTCCTTTCTTTCCCCTGTGTTTTAGTAGCCAATGATAAAGCATGACAGAAAGCTGAAGCACATTGCTCTCCAGGACAATCTTACTCAGGAAATTACATTGCTAGTTTTAGCATCAAATATCACTTATTTACAAATGATTAACATTTAAATCTCCAGCTTAGACCTCTTCTCTGAACTCCAGACTTACAAGGTCAAGGTTCTTTGATATATCTGGTAGATATGCCAAAGGTAATATAAACTCCACATATCTTAAAACAAAATAATAATTTTTCTCCAAACTTGGCTCATTAAAAGTCATCCTTAAGTAAATATTATTATCGTTCATCTCTGTTTTAAAAACTGTATTTGGAAAATTTTAATTAATAGTCTATTTCTTTTTTTAACATTGAGTTTACTGGTAGTTTTTAGGTATACAGTATAGTTACATTCATCATTGGGATCTTGTACCTTTACATGACAGGTCTTGGTTCTCATTAAAAGAAAAAATATGAGAAAATGAAAATATGGAAACAAAGTTTTTGTAAATACAGAGGGGTGGAGGGGGTGAAGGAAGGGCCGGGGTATGGGGAAAATTAATAGCCTGTTTCTAAGAGCAGTTTTAAGTTACTAAACATGGAATAGAAGATACCAAGTTTATATATAACCCTCTTCTCCTGTGTTCCATTTATTATGTATAATCTACTTGGTTATATTTATTAAAATTTATGAACAGTATCAATGTATTATTAAAATCTATAGTTTACATTAGGACACATTCTTTTACTGTACGGTTCCATTACACGGTTCAAATATGTACCGACATGTGTCTACCATTAGAGCATCATAGTTCCACTTTCCTACGCATCCCCTGTGATCCACATCTATCACCCTTCCTTCCTCCTGTGACCCTAACAACCACTGGTCTTGTCACTACCTCACAGTTTGGCTTTTGCCAGGATGTCATATAACTGAAATCATGCAATATATACTCTTTAGGTTGGCTTTTTTGTTTTCACTTAGCAACCTGCATTTGTTTTCTCCATAATTTTGTGGCCGGATAGATCCTTCTCTACTGCTACAGGGTATTCCATTGTATGACTGGACCAGAACATGTAGTCATTGGTCTATTGAAGGACATCTTAGTTGTTTTCAAATTTTGGCACTTACAAACCAAAATTGCTATAAATGTTAGTGTGCATTCCAGGTCTTGTGTGGACGTATTCTTCAACATTCTAGGAGTATAAGCCTGGATCCAATATTAAGACCATTTTTTAGTTTAGCAAGAAGCTGCCCAACTTTCTCCCAAAGTGACTGTATCATTCTTCATTATGGAAGTTTCCCTTGTTCCACATCCTCACCAGCATTTAGTGTTGTCAGAGTTTTGGATTTTAGCCATTTTAATAGGTGTGCAGTGTTACATCATTATTGACTTCCATCTACTTTTGCATAGCAGTCTTCAGCTTCAATAATTTTCTCTCAGATACTAATTCCATCTGCTGTAGATTTTCCTTCTGTATGCCTTTCCTTTGCATTTACTTTCCCTCTTTATATTTGCTATCCTAGTTCAAATTATTATTGCTTTTGGATTTTTGCAAGCTTTCTTGCTTTCTAAACAATGTAACCAAAGAAACTCTCATTATATAACCTTATCCCTGAAAATTGCTGCAACTTTTCCTAAAGATTTACATTGTGCTTTAGATAAAATCAAAAGTTTTGTCATGACCTGCAATCCTCTGTGAGACTGTCTTCCACTGACTTTTTCAGTTTCTTCTAGAACTATGCAACTCTCTTGTGCTTTCTTCACTAACCCAGGTGGCTGGTCCTGTTGATAGACATGAAAGCAGAATTTTCTGACATTCTTTCTCCTTCCTTGACTATAATCTTCATTCTCCCAATACTCTGCCTCACTCTATATCCACGTCTAGCGTATGCATGCCATGCTTCCACTCTAAACACAAATGTTACTTTAATAGCCAGTTTTTCCACTCCTGGGACAAAATACCCCACGTGTACAACTTAAAGGAGGAGAGGTTTAATTTGGCTCACAGTTTGGGAGGGTTTAGTCCATGATCAGCAGACTCCAACTCAGAAACAATATGGCAGAAGGGCCTGGTAGAAGAAAGCTACTCACTGCATGGCAGCCAGGAAGAAGAGGAAGAGGGGAGGAGCCAGGCATGAAAATCGACCTTTCCAGGTCATGACCCACAGTAACCCACTTCCAACCAGGCTCCGCCTTCTAATAGAACACTTGGCTCTGAAGTTGTCAGTGGATTAATCCATGGAGGCTAGTATAGTGTCTCCATGATTCAATCACCTTCCATAGGGCCCATTTTGTACATGAAACTGGGGAGGGGGAGGCATTTTAGATCTAAAATATAAGAGTTACACGTTAGGAAAACATCGGATGAATTCACCAAAGAAGTGGGTTTCCCTGAATGATGCTGAACATCTTATTAGAAGATGTAATGTTACATTCCTTTAATAATTTATTTGATTGATTCCTGTTTCCCATCTTACACTCTTTGTTTCAGGAGAAATAAGGACTCTGCATATTTGTTTTCTCCTTTGATTTTAATCATTAATTTTAAATTAGTGTATCCTTTGCAATTAACATGTTGCCTGGCACCAAGTAGATTCCTCATAAAAACAGGTTAAATAAATGCTTTGTCCTACCTGATGATGAGACTGGTTAGTCAGGACTTAAAAAAGTAGGGGTCTATGAATTATATGGTTAGAGGAATTGAAATAACTATAAGACACAAGAGCAAAAAGGGAATTAAAACTGTATTTTACTTTCTTTTTGTTTGCACACAGAGAAGCCAGTAGAGAAGTAACAGGTGCTTAGAGATATTTCAGGTTTTAAAATTTATTTTCACTTTTTTATCAACCCCTTTGCTTGCCTTTCTTTCTCCTCTAAATCCAGGTGGGTTAACATTTTTTCTATTCCATGAAATAAAAGTATGTAGTTTTTATTGGCCCTTACCTCATGCATCAATTCTCCCTTAATCACAGTGCTTCTCTACTTGTATTATCGCCAAGTTAAAAGAGCATTAATGCATGCTGAGGCCCAAAGGTTACAGGAACGCAATAGAAAGAAATCCACTGTCATATTTTCAACCCCACTCCCAAACGTCTGTCTTCCCAACTAGGTTAAATGCATATTATTTGCTCAGATTTTAGCTGGACTTCTGATCACATTTTCCTGAAGAGTATATCTCATTCTTAATAAATGATCCGCATTGCCTCTGAGATCTATAAAGTAGCCAGCACAGGGCTCTTCACCTTGAAGAAGCTTGTAAGTTACCAATTAAGCAGTGGGAGATAAATGTGCTTTGGGATATTCCTTTTATTTTTGTAAATTAATTTTATCGGAACATTTAATGTATACAATGTAATGACATTCATTGTGGGGAATTTGTACCTTTATGTAATCAATCTTGGTTCTTATTTTTTCCCCATTCCTCTGCCCTCCCCTCAACCCCTCCCATTTCTCCTTTCTCTTTGTCTGTTTTCTTCCTTTTTCACAGTATCTACTCTACCTTTTATTCCTTATTTACACTTTCAGTTTCTCATACTAGAGAAACTATTTGGTATTTACTCATGTGTGTCCTATTTATACTACTTAAGAGTGTGGCCTCAATGTGCATCCATTTAGCTATAAATGTCTCTAGTTTTTCATTCTTAATGGTGAGTAATATTCCATTTTATTAAAAAAACACATTTTCCTTATCCAGTTCCCGTGATGGGCAATTGGGCTGCTTCCAACTTTTAGCTATTACAAATTGTGCTGCTGTGAACATGGGTGCACATATATCACTGTGGTATGATTCTCTTAATTCTTTAGGGGAGATACCAGTAGGAGAATAGTTGGGTTAAATGGGCCTTCCAATCCTAGTTCTTTGAGGTGGGACATTCCTTTTCTTTTAGGAATTTCTATAAAACATTTGGGTGTGTATTTTTAAGTTCTGATAGAGGTAGAGTTACCATAGAGCCTTCTAATAAGGCTGGCTTAGTGGAAAGTTGTAATTTACATATAAAGCTTAATTTCTTGCTGAAAATGGGTACAATAAGTTAGATTACTGAAAACTATTGGCAAAGACTTTGGGAAGATTACATTTTATTTTAGTAGATGGTGACATTCACTCAGCTGTCCATTTGCCCACTAACTTCAAAATTTCTAAAATGTTTTGGGGGACCAGACATTTGCAGTGCCTTGGGCTAACATGTGGATATAAAAAGTATTTAGCTTATAGTTTATAAAGGATATACATGAGATTTATTTAGCTTACAGTTAAAGGTTATACATGGGTAGTGAATTATGTGCTGTGTGAGAGACAGCTGCATTAGAAGTTTGTCCTGGGATCAGGTAACACAGCGTCCCATAATTGGGCTTCCATTCTGCCTACTTGATTTTTTTCTCTGTTTTCACTAGCTAGTGTTTTTCTGGTTTTACTGGGAGGAGCTCCAGAGAGGGTGCTCTTGATTGTGGGTGGGCAAGGGTACCTCGAGATGCCTCAGTAGGCGGGCTCTAACCTTTCACTGCCCCCTACTCTTCCTTGCAGTGGCTGCAGCTTTCTTTGTTCTATACATTGTACTCCTGCATCTCAGATGTCTGGAATAACTTTCTGACCAATGCATATGATGGTTCTAGAATGAGCCATCTCTTCTGGTCACACTCTTCACTCTACTGTGTCTACCTAGAAATAACACACATGTCACAATCATTTTTTCAGTGTTTCTTTTTCCTTTTTCAATGTTGGAAAGCCTTTTTCATTTTCTCCATCTACCAGTATTTATAAAAAAAACACAAAACAC
>NW_022900914.1:15968961-16031801 GCF_012274545.1 Fukomys damarensis | reverse complement strand
AAAAAACACATTTTCTTTCTTTCTTTTTTGTTTCAGGGATCAAACTTGGGTCCTTGTGCTTTGCGAGGCTAGCAGCAGAAGCACTGTGCTAAATCTCCAGCCCCCACAACCACATTTTCTTTATCCAGTGATAAATCCCTCTCCCAAGGCTCAGTTCCAGGGACTTTGGGTTTTTGTCTTGTTTTCTTTTAAGCCTCCATATGAACACAATTCTAGGAACATGACATGTCCTTAAGAAGTGTTTGTTTGCTGAGTGAGTATGCAAAAGGACAAAAATATTGAGTTATTATCCAAAAGACTCTGTTAGTTCAACTGTAGGAAGCACAGAAGTTTTCATTTTTAAATATGACTTTGGACATTTTATACAATTATTTTTTATTTACTTAAACTAAAATAAGTAGGGGTGAACTATAGGGAAAGCTCTGCTTCTCAAGGGAAATGATTCTAAAGTCTAAGAGCTGTGCCACCCTTAGTACTCTTGTGTGTCTGTTTGGCTTTAGAGAAGAACATTAATCCACCACCTTCACCTGCCTAGCAAATATTAGAGTTCTACTTAGAATTTTATAATTTCTAAGGAAAAAAAATCTACTTTTATTATAGTCAATCTTCTTCTATTTTGACAACTGAGCAAACTTTCCTGTGCCCCTGTCTGCTCTGAAGGAGGACTCCAAGGGGTATAAAGTTCAGAGAGTCATGACTTATACTCTAGAAACTCCCAGTTTAGCAGGGAGACGATTGCTAGAAGTGCCTCTGCAGCCTGTTGGAGAATTAAAGTCAGGGTCAAAAGTGCCATAGAGAATAAAGGAGCAAATGATTCATTTTCTTTGAAGGAGATCTTAGCAGACTTGAAAAAGGAAGCATGGTTGGAAGATGGCAGAAATTCAGTAGGGGAGAATGAGTCCAGAGCACCTGAGGCTTTTGAGTATCGTGGAGAGGGCATGGAGTCAGGAGCTGTAGTAAATGTTTGTGATGCAGTGGAGGGCATATTTGTTTGTGGCACTAGTTAGTTACATGAGGGTTGGCACAGTGTGCGTGGGGTAACATGGAAAAGCTGTTGCAAGATGTTGTTAAAGCATATTTCATTTTCTGTGCAGTGGGGACACTGTTTTAAGAAGGAGAATGATAATTAGCCTTGGGTTTAGAGTTAACTTTGTTGACAGGATGGAAGGTGACAGCACACTTTTGAGACTGCTGTATGTTTCCTGAAGTTTTCTTGATGGCAAGTCCTAGGACAGTGGTGAGGAGATCAGACTGAAGGATGGAAATTCTTCCAAATTTTACGTTGTTTAGGGAAGAAAGAAAGAAAATGCTAAAATACATAGACAAAGCACTTGAAAACATTTTGAAAGTTTTAAGTGTGAAATACTGAAAGGATGATGGTGATTCTGTATAATAAGACACAATATACCAAAATAAGTTTGAGCCAGAGGAAGAAATATGGAGGAGTATGGTATTTTTAGTGATGTGCTGCTGTCCTCAATATCTGTGGGGAATTGGATCTAATACCTGGAGCAGATACTAAAATTTGTGGATGCTCAAGTCCCTTATATAAAATGGCAAAGTATTCATATATTACCTGCGCACATCTTCCTGTATGTTCAAAATAATCTCTGCATTATTTATCATACAGAATACAATACAGATTCTGTAAAGGTGTTATCCTATATTATTTAGGGAATTATTATGGAAAACATCTGTACATGGTCAATACAAATGAGATTTTTTTTTCCAATTTTTTTATTCATTAAGTTTATTTTACACTTTAGGTATGCAATATGATGACATTTATCTTTGGGAATTTTTACCTTTACATGATGTATCTTGGTTCTTATTTTTTCCCTATTCCCCTGTGGCCCATCCTTCAAACTTCCACCCTCCCTATTTGCAAAGGTTTTGTTCCTATTTTTTCATTTTCTCGTGTTTATTCCTTTCCTTTCTTTTCTTCCCCCTAACCCACCCATTTTCCCTTCCCCTTCTTCTTTCTACCTTTTCTTCCTATTCCACACTATCTCTTCTACATTTTGATACTCATTTACAGTTTCAGGGGGCTAGGGACTTAGCTCAGTGGTTCTGGTGCCTGCCTCATAAGCACAAAGTCTTGAGTTTGATCCCTGGTACCAAAAAAAAAAAAAAGAGGAGTCACAGAATTACACTTTCAGTTTCTCACTCCAGTGAAAATATTTGGTATTTGCCCATGTTTGGCCTATTTCTTATTTGTTTCACTGGAGAGTATGGCCTCCATGTGCATCTGTTTAGCTATAAATGTCTCTAGTTTATCATTATTTGTGGATGAGTATTACTGCATTTTATATTTAAAAAACCCCACATTTCTGTATCCAGTCACCAGTTGACATGTAACTGGGCTGTTTCCAAGTTTTACCTATTACAAACTGTGCTGCTATAAACATGGGTTTATATATGCACATACATATATCGCTGTGGTATGATACCTTTAATTTTTTTGGAAAGATACCCAGAAGGCGAATATCTGGGTCAGATGGGACCTCTAAATCCTAATTTTTTGAGGTATCTCCATACTGATTTCCAGAGTAGTTGCACCAATCTACACTCCCACCAGCAGTGGAGAAGGGTTCCTTTTTCCCCACAACCCCAGCAGCTTTTGTTATTTGTTGATTTCTTGAAAGCAGCCATTCTTTCTGGAGTGAGGTAGAATCTCAGCATTGTTTTCATTTGCATCTCTCAAATGACCAGTGATACTGAACATTTTTGTGTTATATTTATTTGCTGTTTGTACTTCTTTGTCTGAGAAATGTCTGTCTGTTTTAGATGACCATTTTTATATTGGGTTCTTAAATTTGGGTGGTCTGATTTTTAAGTTCTTTATATATTCTAGATAGTAGACCTTTGTCCGAGGAATAGCTGGTAAAATTTTTTTTCTACATTTTGGTTATCTCTTCACTCTGTTGGTGGTTTCCTTTTGCTTTGTAGAAGTTTTTTTAGAAGATGCAATCTGAGTTGTTGATTCTTTGTGCTAGTTCCCGTGCAACTGAGGTTTTGTTCATGAAGTCTTTTCCTATATGTCAATGTCTTCAAGAGTTCCACCTAACCTCTCTTCTAGGCAGTTTAGTGTTTCTGTTTTAATATTTAAATCTTTAATCTATTTTGATTTTAGTTTAGTGCATAGTGAGAGATATAGGTCTAATTTTAATCTTTGGCAAGTTGAAACCCAATTTTTCCAGCACCTTTTATTAAAGAGGCTATCTTTCCTCAAGAGAGGGTGTTTGGCTCCTATCCCTTATGGATAGCTAATGAGGTGGCTGAGTACGTCTGGAGCTGTTTCTGCATCTTCTCATCTGTTTCACTGATCCTTGGGTCTATTTCTTTGCCAGTACCATGCTGTTTTTATCACAGTGGCTTTGAAGTATTGTTTCAATTTGGGGATTGTGATACCTCCTACCTTGTCTTTGTTGCCTAGAATTGCTTTTGCTATTCTAGGTCTTTTCTGGTTCAAAATGAATTTTTTTTATTGTTTTCTCAAGTTCTTTGAAGTATGCTCTTGGAATTTCAATTGGGACTGCATTAAATCTATATACCAGTTTTGGAAGTATGGCCATTTCACTATATTGGTTCTTCCTACCCAGGAGCAAGGGATGTCTTTCTATTTTCTGATATTCTCTTTGCTTCCTTTTGTCAGAGTTGTAGTTTTCAGAGTAGAAGTCTTTTATTTCTTTGGCTAGATTGATTCCTAGGTATTTCATTTTTTTAATGCTATTGTGTTATTTCTCCAATTTCTTTCTCAGTGAGTCTTGTGTATAGGAAGGATACTGATTTTTGTGTTTTGACTTTGTATCCAGCTATTCTACTGAATTTAGTTATTAAGTCTAGAAGACTTTTAGTAGAGTTCTTGGGGTCTTCTATATAGAGTGTAATGTCACCTGAAAATAATGCCAGTTTAATGTCTTTCTTCCATTTCTTTATTCCTTTCTCTTGTCTAATTGCTGTGGCTAATACTTCCAGAACTATATTGAAGAGGATTGGTGATAGTGGACATCTTGTGTTGTTCCTGATTTTAGCGTGAAGGATTTTAGTTTTTGCCCATTTAGTATGATGTTGGCTGTTGATTTTTCATAGATGGCTTTTATCAGGTTAAGATAGAGACTGTCTATTCCAATTTTATGAAGGTATTTTTTTTTAATGAATGGGTGTTGGAATTTGTTGAATGATTTTTCTGCATCTGTTGAGGTGATCATACAGTTTTTGTCCTTTTCCCAAATATTTTTAATTGTTAGTCTTTTTAATCTCCTGGTGCAGAACCTATGGATATGGTGGGCTGAATGGATACATTAATTTTCCAATGCTTATAAGTTAGCCATGCAATAATTCCCCTCATTGATTAAAGACCCATGGTTCAGGTTAGGAATGGATAGCATATTTGCAAATCTTTACTACAAATTGGCTAAGGCAAATGTAAAACCACTATAATTTACTATGGGGGGGCATTAAGGGAATTATGAATTGGAAACAGAATAAATAATAGATGAAAAATGTGAAGGTGACTTGAATTTGTTGGCCAGATAAATATTAATGGGGTCCAGAGAAGCAATTTTCATAGATAGATAAATGGAGGTAGAACTCAGATCATATGAGGTTGAGAAGTTAGTAATAGCGGGAGATAAGCTTGAGGAGGCAACACATCAGAGAAAGGGCTGATTCTTGGGAGATGCTTTGAATGTATTTGCAGGTAAAGGAGAAAGGATAATAGGATCATTCCAGAGAACAAAGTGCACCCAAAACTAGATATTCATCCCGGAGAAATAGACAGATGCAAACAAATGATTTCTGTTGGAAAACGGACACAAATAAAAGAAAAGTGGAAAAAAACATAGGTCAATTTAAGATCAGTGAGCATCAGAGCACTCTGCCAGAAAAGAATATCTGGCTTTTAAGTAGTTTTGATCACAGAAGTTTTGGTCACATATGGAGTGCACATACTTGAAAGGAAACCAACTAGTTATCTCCAAGGAAGGACCAAGGAGGTGCTGAACAAGGGAATTTGGGCATCACCTGTTCCCCTTATTCTGATGACATGATAATAGCAGGAGGTATAGGCTCAGTATGGTTCCAGCCCAGGAATTGGGGAAAGAGAGAGAAAAGATGGAGAACAAAGGAGGGATGAGGTTTGGTTTTCTGCAAAAACACACACAAATAGGAGCACGTATTCCAAGATTATCTTGGTATTGCCAGCTTGCTATTTCTCTCTGATTTTGGTCTAACTCTGTATTAAATTAGAAATCATATAGTTGTTAAACCAGGTCATTCAGTGTTTTCCTAGTCAGCATTCCTGACTATAGGAAATCTTGAATAATAATGGGGACCTGTGATTCTTCTCGAATCTTGGGTAGGGAACCTGTATTTAGAGATGCCAAAGAAACCTCTCCCTACCCACATCAAGAATCCAGGAAGGGGGAGACCCACTTTCTCATCTCCCTTTTGTCTCTCAGATAGAAGCTTTCTTTTTCTCAATAAATTTTTCCTACTCTTAAAAAAATCCAGGAGTATTGGAAGAGAAAGAGTCAACAGGGTAAAGTTGACATAGAGGCTAAGGGGAGATGTCTGATTAAACTGAGCCATTTAGGATGAAGGAGAGTCTGTGTAAAGCAAGTGAGAAGAGTAATTTGTTAAAGTCAGAATAGAAAAAAAAAAGGAAAGAAAAAAATGTACTGAAGGGATGATTTGAAGATCTTTGAGGTTGCAAAAAAAGTGGGGGCTAAGAGATCCACCATGAGTTTCTCTGAAAATAGTAATGTAGATGTGAGTCTTGGAACTTTGGAGGAGCTGGGAACATTTCTGTAGGGAGCTCCATGGAGCACAGATGAGTGGGACTCATGAAATGGTCTAGGAATGGAAAAGGCTGGTGAGGGTAGCTGAAGGTGATGGAGACCGGGAATGGGCCAAGAGACTGGGATGATGAAGGTGTGGATGCTGAAGACTTGGTTTACTTGTGATCCGAGAATGGAGCAACTGTGAAAGACGGAGAGGACTGAAACCTGCTGTTCAAGCGTTCATTAGATATATCACACGGTGTTCTTCAACTGGTTCAGAGCTCCCGGAAAGACCCAGGGACTCCTGCCATATAATTAGGTGGAAATAAAAATTCAAGCCCTTCAAATAGTTGTCTACTAGACACATGATGTGTGCTGCATAGATAATTTTAAAGTTTTCTAATAGCGTCATTAAAAATAAGTTCAATAAGTTTCAGTGATATCTAAGTATTAGCATTTCAACTTGTAACCAGCATAAAAATTATGGACACGATATGTAATATTCTTTTCCCTCACTAATTCTTTCAGATTTCGTGTGATTATTTTCTTTCTGTACAATTTAGATGCTAGCTTTTTGAAAAATCAGAAGCACTTGAACTGCATTTAGATTTTATAAAATTTATTGTCAAAAAAGTGACTTCACTTATAGTTCTTCCAAAAAACATTAAAAGCTTTTCAGTAATGAGATTGAGTACCGGCTTTTAAGTTTAAATTTATATTAATTAAAACTAAATAAAATCAGTATCTGTATGTGGTCAGTGGCTGCCACCTTGAACGCTGCAACCCAGTAACATATTGGATAACTGCTAATATTGTCAGGTAGTTATTATTAGGTTTTGTGCACTATTTTATTGAGATTGAAAGATTAGAATTGGACTTTGTACTTTGAAAAATAAAACTCTGAAGGTATGAGAGCATGAACATTTGGTTCTGATTATGTGGAAAAGTGACAGGAGGCATAAATACAACAGCATTGCTGTAGCCTGCCAGGTAGAAAGTTTCTGCTTTTTCTCTCCTATTCAGAAGGCTGACAAAGCTAACCCTTTTTCTGAAGCTGTCTCCATCATTAAAATGCAAATGATCATAACTAAAATATCAAATTATTCCATTTCCTAAGTCGTTTTGCTAGATGGTTAATATAAGAAGCTTCTTAGAATTATCTTCCATTTTAATTTAAAAAAAGAAAAAGGTTTGGCTCTCATTCCTGCATCAATTAGTAAGCTTAGATAAAAGGGCCTGCTGGAAAGGAGAGAGGACCGCTCTGCTGTTGGTGTGATTTAAACAGCCTGCTCTGTCTGACCTGCATATGGCACATAATCAATTGGCACATAAAGTTGACTGAGCTCTACGGGAGTATTTAGATGGAAGAGACTCTGTAAATGCCAGGTATTTATTTTATTATAAAAGATAATAAATTTATCTTCATTATGTTCATATAACGTGAGCGTAACAGAACGTCACAATTGATTTAATGAGCTTTGTAATCGGAAGCAAGCCTTTAGCGTTATTATTGTGAAGGTCTTTCTTGAACTTTTAAATATTATTTCACACGCGTTGGCGTGTCTGAGCTTTCTTATATTCATAGAGTTCAGATGCTGCTGTCTCTTTCCTTCAAAGTTGTATTAAGTGTCTTATGTATACTTTTACAAAAAAATGGCATGGACTATCTCTTAGTAGTCACTTGTAAAGTAATAAAGATTCTGTGAATGGCCCTTTCTTAGCGTTCAAAAATGATTTAAGATGGCTTTACAGATATGCAGTGGTTAGACAACAGGTAAATGGGCTCTGTGAAGACAGGCAGTTTACATTTTTTATCACAAAGTCACAATTTCTAATTTATGTCACTGAATAATATCCCAGAAAATCAGAATACAGGAGTGTGTGAAAGCCCAGGCTCTGAGTTGTAGGAACGACTCTGGCGCAGTTTCTGCTTTGCCGCTTACTTGCCATGGGATCTTGCTTAAGGCACTTTCCAAACCTTGGTTTCTCAGTTATGAAATTAGGAAATAACGATAAAAGGAGTTTTCTTTTAAACATTGAGCTGACAGCAATGATCAGTGTGATTTCCACTTGAAGAATGCTGACATTTACAAACAGTGGATATTAAAAAATTGCTGGCGCCGTTAACCTTAGCTGTAAGCAACGCGGCAGCCAGAACAGCCACATGTGGGGATGTGTTCTTCTTCCCTGCCATACGTGTCCCAAGCCTGTGGCTCTCACTGCCTTCTGATCCCCCTGGCTGTTTGCAAAGCCTGGATCCTGCTAAACTCTCCTGTGAATGGGTCCTTCAGGACTGCCCCTAAGCTCCTGAGGAGACTTCAGTGCGCGTTTATGTCTGGTCTTTCTTTCTCTCTGCCCTGTACCATCATTTGTTTTTAAATTGTCATTATCAACTGAATGCACTTGTCCATGTAAAATTTACATTGCAGTATTCAGAGAACTGCACACAGTGCGGATTTCTGTTTGAATGTATTTCTAATTTTTAATACTATAATACACTTTAGCACTTTACTGTGAATATTTCCTATCATTAAGAGTACGTTTATAACATAACTGGTTAATATTTGTATAATGCTTGGTCGATGGTTCACTCTGATTTATGCACATGCGCTTTATAGTGTATCTTCATTTTGGTTTTGAAAAACTAAGTGACATCACTAAAAATGTTTATACATGCATTCTATTTATACTTTTGATATTTATTTAGTATATACTATAGGATATGTAATTACAGGACTAAAATATACTTTTTATAAAGACTTTATCAATATTTTCACATTTCTATCTGGAGAGATTACAATTTGGAATACTGAGAGTAGTGTTTAAAAATACTTGTTTGACACACTGTGAGCAACACCAAATAACATTCTTCATGAATAGTGCAATTTTCTAGGTGACAAATAGCATTTTCTTATTGTAATTTGCATTTATTTGATTAAAGAGAAATCACATAGTCTCCTATTTACTAGGTGTTTGTATTTCTTCTAACACTGGAGTTTGATGTATTTTCTTGTTAATATGTAGGGACAATTTTCTACTAAGAATATTAACTAGTAGTCTACAACCCAATTGCAAATTTATTGCTTAAATTTTCATCATACTTTTAATGGCTATACTTTTAAAAGTTTTATGTACTCAAGTTCATTGGCCTTCAATTTGATAATTTTTTTTCCACTAACTTTGGGCTCACATGGCCCTTACATATGACTAGATCATTTGGCTGTCTATCTAAACTTCCCAGACATATCTTTTTCATCAGACCTTCTAAAACATGCCCTGAGCTATGGTGCCACATGATCTATCTAGTTAAATGCATTTTTTGTTTGTTTGTATTTTGATTCAGGGTCTCACTATGTAGTTCAGACTGCTCTGGAACTCACTGCGTAGCCCAGGCTGGTCTCGAACTCGCAGTGATCCTCCTGCTTCAAACTCCCGAGTGCTGGGATTACAGGCGTGTGCCTTTAAATGCATTTCTTAAGTGACAAT
Source organism: Fukomys damarensis (assembly GCF_012274545.1). Taxonomy (NCBI): domain Eukaryota; kingdom Metazoa; phylum Chordata; class Mammalia; order Rodentia; family Bathyergidae; genus Fukomys; species Fukomys damarensis. The sequence continues at coordinate 16,022,532 of NW_022900914.1, read as the reverse complement.
ATTTTCTTTAAAGCCCATTTCCTCCTTGGTTTATAATGTGTTATATATTGCATATTCAATTCTCAGAAAGCTAGTTGGAACCTACTTCTGTGATTACTTCAGGTTTAAATTATATTTTAATACCTATTGAGACAATTCCTCTACCCATTGACTCTGCTTTAATATTTTTTAACCTATTAGTACTTGTTTATGCTTCCAGAAAAATAAAAAGCCATCTTTTCAAGTTTAGTATTGCAAATAATGGAATGGCCCTAATATATATATGTCTGAATCTCGGGAACAAGTACATGTCATCTAATGCGGAAAAAGGTCTTCTTTGCAGATAGAATTGAAGTCGTTGGAGTCAGGGAGGCCATCTTGATTATTTTAGCTGGGCTCCAGATGTATTCATAGAGTCTTTCGAAGGGGGAGGCTGAGTACTATCTGCCTTTACAGAACACCATGTGAAGATGGAGAAGAGAGAAATGTGAAGATGCTGTCTTGCTGGCCTTGCAGGTGGTGCAAGTGGCATGAACCTCTCAGGTAGTGCAGTAAAAGTAGCTCTGGGAGCTGTTGAAAAGGTAAGGAAAAGCATTCTCCTCTAGACCCTCCCCATGAGTGTGGCCCTGCTGGTATCTTGATTTCAGCCCAGTGAAGCTGATTGTGGTGTGTACCTCCAGAATACATAAGAATAAGCCTGTCCTTTATCCCATCAAGTTTATATTAAGTTTTACAGCAACTCTAGGAAATTAATACACTATTTTAATAATAAATGCTCATGAGAAAAATTTTTCTGACTTTTCATTCATGATGCCCAGCCATTTGGAAACATTTGACGCATTTAAATATTGAATAGTCTCTTCCAAGAAAAGGTATTTCTTCTTTTTTGAATAAAATTTTATAGCTTTTTGAGAAATCTCTTGCACATATATTTCCAATGATAGAAATATCTTTTTTCAGAGAATCAGCAGCATATTTCCTATAAAGCAATTTTCTTGTGGATACACATAGAAGGAAAATGAAGGTCATTAAGATTGGCAGGAGCTGGGCATTTAATAGGTCAACTTCTATAATGTTATATAAGAAGCAACAATTTAGTGCCTTAAATGAGGTTAGCTCAAAGAAATAAACTTACAATTTTCCCCAAATTATCTTATTTTTTGAAAGGCTCTTCTGCAAGCAGATCTTGCTCACCATATGATTACAGATGATGAATCAATGAAAATATATAGTTGTTTTATCTCCCTAAAATACTGTATTTTCCTGCAACATTGGATCACAATATACTCGATACAACTGTTAAAAGCTGAAACGTTTTTCATAAAAACGTCAAAACTCTGAGGTTTTATGGTAAGCATTAGATATTTAGATTATCTTTTGATAATCAAGTAACTATAGCATGGAGATATTGAAGTTACTTCTTGGTGTTTGAGAAGTGCATAGAAGAGGAAATTCTGACCTGTCACAGTGGGGTTAGTTTGACTTAATGACATTTTGGGGGGAAGTTCCTAGTAGGTGGTCCTAGAAGGTGAACGTTTGAATCCTATATGAAACTTGAAAGCACAGTAGATGACTTTATTTGCCTGCAGAATGACCAGGAAGAATTATACCATATGAATTTTTAAATGCCCCAGACGTAATTCAGCTGTGCACATTTTCCTCACCTGGAGTTGCATGTTGAGCCCTCAGTACTCAATAACTTTTTCTCTGAACTGTTGAATAATTCAAAGCTGCTGTCATTTGTGATCATTCTGAGGATTTTATGTGAATGTGTCCTGTTCTATGAACTAGGGAGAGAATCTAGCGTCCCACAGCCTAGCAATATTCCCCAGAGTGTTCTTCTATATGGTAAATCTTGTGAAGGATTCAGAAAGGGAAACTTACATATTTGATAAAGTTTATGATGGGCCAAGGATGTAGCTCGGCGGTGGCACAGCACCTGCCTGGCAAGCACGAGGCAAGGCTCTGAGTTCGATTTCCAGTACCAAAAGATTACATTATTTTATAGAAACATTTATACAATAATGCAACATTTGTGAACTAAAGATTAAAAAGGTCTCCAGTATATCTCTTTCAAATATCAAAGGTACATTGTTTCCTGTTGATACTGGTGTTATAAATATAAGTTTGAAGGGAAAATAGAAAATCTTCAACAAAAAGGTATTTTCAGTGGAGGAAATAATGCTGTCTTCTTTCTCAACTTCTTATCCTAAATTATTGCAAGGTACTGTTTGACTTCATCCTTGAAAGACTTCTAACATACTCAATTTTCATAGCAAGCTCTCTTTTTAATTGTGAAATGTTTGCGATTATTTTGGTTGCCTAAATTCTACAATTTCTATTGTTCTTCAATTATTTCACCTTTAATTTTTCTTACAATTTAGTAAGATTGATATTTTATTATCCTTTAGAGTGTTTATAACATTGACTGGCTTATTTTAAATCCATGAAAGGCATACATTGAATTAAAGTACAGAAAAACATTTTTCTTAACAAAAAACACTATTTTAGTTATGTAGTTATCATGTACCAATCTTCTTTTGAGGTTAAAAACTTTAGAAAGACTAAAGGAGGCAACCACTTTCTTTATAATATTGGTTCTCAAATATGTGACTGCTGTTTTGGTAGCTTGAATAACTTTCTTTTTATTTTTTTACAAGAATACATTTGGCAAACTACCATAGTCATCAAGAAAGAGCAAAAACTAATGCGTTTACTATAATACTGTGCTGCTGGTGTGTATGTATGTATTGTTATGTCTGTGTTTTCAAAACATGTCTGTGGGGAGATGAGAGGACAGCCTTTCTTTATTAGAATTATCAAGGCAACAATTAAATGAGAAACCAACAACAGGAATGAGGTTAAAGAACTTAAATTCATGCACACGGGCCTTTGTTTAATGTCACAGCAAGATGTCACCTATGTGGATGATTACTTGGCACTGCTGGCTGACTTTGAAATTTATCATAAAAATATTGCATGTTGCCAAAATTACATCAAAGATGCTCTTTGACACCTCGATGAAAGTGGAATGAAAACATATTTACAGAATGCAATGTTCTTCTCGCTAAGCTTCGTGGAAGGGCCCAGAGAAGCTCATGTTCAGGACAAGTTCTTGTCCTCTTATCTTTCTTTCCAGCTGCTCTGATTCCCTAAAAATCAACTTCTCCTGGTTTGTGTTTAGAGGTAATAAGACCAGTGATTTAAATTACTGATTACTCTCTTTTGGCTTTCAATCTGTTCCAGAATGCTTCTGGTTAGAAGAGTGATTGCAGTGATAAGTCGATCTGAGAGGATGGTAATTTTATACATTAATGCTCATTGAGCTTCTTAGATTTGCATGTAGTTCTTTCAATAGTAAAAAAATGCTAATAGCAGAAGACATATTTATGAATATCTGAAATACATGTGTGCCCTTTAGCAAGGCTGGAGGCCTACACATGCCTCGTTAGGGTTCATGAGGCCGCAACAAAACATCTATTTCCACTACTCATAATAAGTAGACCTGTATACTGTGGTGGTCTTGCACAGGATTCTCAAAATGTTCCATTTTGATCATGTCTGTTTCCTGGCTCATTTCAGCCTTTCAAAGCTCATTCATTTAGAAGTAGAAGACGAATTTCGAAAGCAATTAGAAGTCCTTCCTTCACCTCCATCTCTCCTTCCCAAGTGGCACAGATGAGTTGGTGTTCACAGACTCAGTCCATCAAGAACTGGCGACTCACTCTGCTTTGTCTGGTATCAACTCTGACACAGAAAAAGATGTATGCTCTTTAATTAGGTGCAGCTAGGTCCTCGAATTCTTTAGTGAGCCATTACTTAGCATAAAGTCACTTTGAAATCAATTAAATATGAGCCTTTGTCACATCGGTATTCATAGGGAAGCATTAGGTGATTAAAGACCCTTGGCCTCTAAATATTTGACTACTTAGCAGCACCAGTCATTTCTAAAGCTCTATTAGCTCTTTTATACTTCCAGTGATGGCAGCATGAAAAAGTGAAACAAAATTAGAGAGAACATAATTGTCTCCAAACGAGTGTACCCTGAGTGCTATTGTCATAGCTTATGCAATTGGAAGGTACTGCTCTCCTATCTCAAGGTTCTGAAAGATTTTGGGCCTTCCTCTGCTCTCCACTTTTATGCTGTGTTTTCCTTTTATTACCAGGAAGATAAAGATAAAAATAAATGAATAGTTATAAATCGCTGTCATCGGAGCAAGATTGGTCTAAGCCACGTATTTCTGTCTTTAGTTTTGCATTTCGGAAAATGCTTTATTTAAACAGACTGTGAAATATATTGGAGCACACGCAAGTGACATATATGTGAGCCACACTGGTTTCATGTAATTGTCTATAGTGATAATCATAAGAGTAGGGGCTCATTTCGTCTTCCTAACACTGATGCCCCACGGCAGTTACTGTCCTTTCTATGTACGCGAGAATGCAGGCTTGGAGAGGATTAAGGAATTTAGGTAATCTGCAGAAGGTAGCTCAGCGCTGTGCAAATGCCCTAGGGAACTACTAGAACCCACGTTTGCCTGACTTCAAAGGACTTTCTCTTGGCTAGGAAGCCCAAACGTCTCCTCACACTCCCTTAGCACCTGTGAGGAGATTCCTAAGAACCCAAGAATGATTCAAGGCTTGAGAGAATGCTATTTCGGCCCAGTCATTGAATAAAGTTAAAACTTTTATGAAAACAACATTGGCTCAAAATGTTTATAATTCATAATGCTACCTGTTCAAATAGAATTTTGTCATGAACTACTGTGTGCTTTAATGGAATCTAAACATTGTTAATGTAGTTGGGATATTCATAAGCATGTACGACCATGGAAAATTTGCCTAAAAGTTTAAAGATGTTTATTTGTGCTTTATTTGGATAATCACAGTATCATCTAAAAAATTCCACACCATAGATGACCTGCTTGAAAAAGGGAGATAGCCTTCAATAAAATTGAAGCCAGTGATTATAAAAATAATATTTTCTCTAATAGTATAATAATGACCACGTTATAAGTGAGTGGCTAATGGCCCAAAAAGGAAAAAATGCAAATATAATGATATCAGTCCAGAAAATTGATTTCTAATAAAAAGAAGCAATAAGCATTGGCAAAAATAAAAAAGAGTGTCGGTGTATCATAAAAAACTGAATACTGTTCAAGTTTCTGATTCTGTATTTACCCCTCTGTTTATTGGTTATTTTGATAAATCTGAATATCTATATGTATATCTATATCTATCTCTATAGATATCTATAGAGATAGATATAGATATAGATATATAGATAGATTGCTTATTTTGTTAGATCTGTATATATATATATATATATATATTTCTGTTTTATATATATATATATGTATATGTTTGTGTGTGTGTGTGTGTATATATATATATATAACAAAAACTGGAGGAGTCCCAGGTTCTCATAATTAGAGAATTCATTGCTTTATTGAATCCTGGGATCAGACCTTTCATGTTCATCGGAGAGCGGAAGTAGACCCGGGTGAGTCGCCCTTCTGAATTTGGTTCCCACAAGGATGGGGTGCTGGAGACCCCTTCCCTAACTAGAAGTCTTCACAGTTAGCACAGGGCTTGGTGTGGGGCCCACAATCTTACTTTGCTTCTAGGATGATAATTTTCATGGAAAAAAAGCAAACCAAACAAAAAAAATCAAAACTCCTGAGATCATCTGGGTAACAAGCCTTTGACTGTTTTGTAGACCATAGTACGGGATGAATACATAAGTAAACAAAAGGATTTTGTTTTCAGATATGATGGGAAATTCACTCCGATTTTCTTCTAAGCTCAAGCAGATAATAGGTAAAATATATTTTAAAAGTGTGTTTGAACATATTGAAGCATACAAACAAACAAATTGTAAATTATCAAACCGGAATCCTGCCAAAGAGAGACCCACATGGAAGAAAGGCTGGCATAGGGTATAATTTTCCTGTGCTATGCTGACTATTGGGAAAGCAGACTGGCCGAGAGAGCAGCTCACTCTTCAGAAAAGCAGTAGTTGCAGAGATTCCACGTACAGTGTAGAATGTTTAGGCAAATTTTAATTACAGATAAATGGTGAATAATTTTTCAGTAGCGGTGAATAAAAAAATGAATATACATGAGTCTCAGCATATCTGGTGGTACAATAATGAAATGTTGATATGCTTTATTGTTGTGTAAGCTTTAATTTGTGATAAGCTACTACTTTGAGGCCAATAATATGTTGTGACAACTAGTAGTTTTTGTTTTGTTTTGGTACCAGGGATTGAACTCAGACCTTGTGCTTGGGAGGCAGGCAACAGAACCACTGAGCTAAATCCCTGGCCTGACAACTACTAGTTTTCTTATTCTTTGTGAGTGTGAAAGGAAAGACAGATTTGTAAAACTTGAAAAGAGGGTGGCAGGAAAAGGAGGGAAATTTTGAAAGCAGTGGAACGTTTAAGTAGATAACTTTCTCCTGCTTTTCTCCACCCTGACACACACATACACACACGTGAATACGCTTACACACACATTGGAAATGAAGAGAGAAGAAAACCAGCTTTCCCTTCATTTTGGAGAAGATCTAAGAGTAAGGAAATCTATGTAATTCTTTAAATTGGATGCTAGAGGGGCTCCTCAAAGCCCACGTAGGGATAAAAGAGTAGAAGAAATGGCTGTACGCGTGTGGAGCTAGAAGGGGAGATAGGAGAGAGTATCCCATGGTTTTTGAGAGGAGAAGAGAGTCAAATTGTCTCTCTGTTGGGCACAGAAGTAGTGGAAGGTAAGGGCCGGGAAGCCTTCTAAGAATCTGCAAGAGCATAGAGAAAAGGGAAATCCCATGGTATCAGTAAGGAGCAGAAAGCACACACCACTGCGAGTCTACCTGTGTGCTGTGCATCTCCATGAAGACTGAGGCAGGGAACACCAGCTGGACTGAAAACCCGGGGACCTCTCGGAAGCATGGGAGCAGATGGGAGAGACCTATTTGTAGTGTTCTTTGCTTAACAATTGCCTGATTTGAAAAAGTGGTTTCTCCTTTCTTATTTACAGTGGTTATGCAAACCCACAATCATAAAACTTAGGAAGCAAGTAGTGGTACCAGAGATCCTTGAAATGGCTGTTAAATTCGCATGGGACTATCCTAAACCTGAATTTATCTCTAATCCATGTATTGCGTTTGAGGAATCCTGAAGCTGAGCATAGTTATATGCTTATTTTAATGGGCTAAGGTTTCAGAGCTGATTATAAAAATTAAGAGAATTTACTTTAAAAACATTTAGGACTTGACTATAACTGTTTTACATATCATATGAGTATATGCATAGGAAGAGAGCTTGAAGCAAAAAGTCGTACCTAATTGCTCATGGCAGTTTGGGGCTGGAGTAGCATGGAATGGAACAGGGATGTGGGATTACAGCAATTTTCCATTAGTACATTATATATTTCTTAATTTTTATTTACTTTTATTGCAGTGCTAGGATTTGGACCCAGGGTCTTTCACATAGTGCTGCTGAGCTACATCCTAAGCCCCAACATATATTTCTTAAATGCTCACACTTTACATAAGAAAACCAATTTTAGTGGGCAATAAACCCAGGATTAATAATATGTGAAAGTAGTTGGAGCATACCATTTCATAATATCCCTTCTAGTGGGACGCTGAACTACTGGACTAGAAATTGGAAATCTGGATGAGATGCTGCACAGTACATCGGAGGCCTCATGTTCACTGGCCGGAAGATGAAAGTTCAGCGCAGCACTGTTGCAAATGTTGAGATGCATTCATTTCCACATGGCCCATCTCTGGTGAAGCCAGGGTGAGAAGCCCTGGCTCTGGATAACTAAAGTTAAGCACCTCAGAGGTGAAGGGAGCAGCACTGACCTGTCTTCTAGCTATGCACATTTCCAGAAGAAATGCTTTTCCTGCTGACACCAGTTTTCCTACTGGAATGACCAAGCAGGGGGGAATTATTCCTTTTCCAGATAGCTGGGAGAGGACAGTTATCTATGCGGAGGAAGCCTCCTGGGTAAACCTCACTACCCAGGATGCAATACAGCCCTGTTGCCTCTTACGTTGCTGGAGACAATCTTACCATGTCCTTTATGGTCTGATAATCTGCCATTGCTGAAATGCTAGATGAAACACACACTGAAAAACCTCTCACTTTCTAACAGTGCGAGCTCAGAGACAAAGCTGGAACAGGAAAGCAGGTGGCTCCAATAGAGGCTGCAGCATGAAAAGTACAAAGTGGAGTCAATGTTGTTAAAGACTGTGATCAGAAGATTAAGCAGAGGAACTATCAACACAAAGGAGAAATACTGAGAATTGTAAATCAGGCTGGAAAGATAAGATATGGAGGACAGTCCTAGGAGAAAGAATATGCAAATCATCAGCACTGTAGAAGAAGGAGCAGATGGAAGTGGGTTTGAAAATCAAAGCAATAATCTTAAACTCCCAGATTTGAAAAAAGATCAAACAGCTCACAAATGCCAGGCAAAAGTGATGAAAAAGAGGCATATCTAGACATATATTTGTGATAGTTTTAGTGTTTCTGGATAGAGGAAAAATAGATGTATGTTCAGACAGATAGGAAAGTTCACTTACAGTGCAGAAGGAATGAGTTAACTGTTATATGCTGTACTAGAAATTAGCAAAAATGTTTGCAAACTTATGAAGAAGAAAGCATTGTGATATAAAATCCTACTCTCTAAATGCCTATCATTCATAGGGCGACAAAAGCAAATTTTGGGCTTATGCATAAGTTCAAATTACTCTACACACATTTCTGTTCAAAACTGCTTAAGGATCTACCCCAGCATAAATGATAAGACATTAAGTAGAGATCTAAATGACACAAAATGTATGAAATAAATAGCAGTTAATAGTGAGTCTGGTAAAATGTGTGGGTAATATTATATAAATGATATTGAAGTGATTACAAATTACAATATTGTCATTAAATAACTAAACTAAAAAAGGCTACCATAAGGTTAAACTGAAAAACAATATGGGATTACATTTCTAAAATAATTTGGAGAAATCTAGGCTCTAGAAATGCTATGAGAGAGTGGGTGAGTAAAATATTCTTGAGATCCTGTTATTGCAATCTATTGTGTAAAATGATTAAATACTATTAATTTTTAAAAATAGAAGAGAAATAAAGGTTTTAACACAACTGAAAGATATATGTAGATGAACTAGCAGATAGTGAAAAATGCTATATTTTCCAAATTACTAGTAGAAAGCCAATGCAATTGCAAAACAAAATAAAAAAAAGAGTTTAAGTCAAAGAAGTCAGAAAAGGGCTGGGGATTTAGCTCAGTGGTTTCAGAGCCTGACTCGCAAGCCCAAGGACCCGAGTTCAATCCCTGGTACACAAATAAATAAATAAGTAAAAAGAAGATAGAAGACATAAGAAAAGGAAAAATATAAAAAATTAACATTGGTACACAAATAAATAAATAAATAAGTAAAAAGAAGATAGAAGACATAAGAAAAGGAAAAATATAAAAAATTAACAGAACAGATGGAAGTGGAAGTAAACAGTACTTTTTACAGTAAATGTACATAGATTGAAAGTGCAAAATTTAGTCTTGGGTGCCTGTGAATATGGATGAACATATATTAACCACTATTTTAGCAAATAGACCTCATTATTTTAAAACATTAATAATATATTGTGGAAAAACAATTTACTATAAAAGAATGTTTAAAATTAATATATAGATATAAAATTATCATCGATAGATTCTGTGGAATAAGTGTTTCTAAGTAAAACAGTAATTAAGAATAAAAATGATAAAAATTGCTTTCTGGAAGAAAGAAAAAAATCCCAGTGACTGATAAAATGCTGAAGTCATTGATGTTAATGAAAATCAGACACAAGAGAGGGATGTGTCCTGAAGTTTTATTTTGCATTTCTAGGTCAAAACCATAATAGAAAAAAGGTAATTGGTATCAATATTTGAAAATCTGTAAACCATGATTTTCACAAGATTTGTTTGTATGCCTCAATAAATCAATGAGGAAAAAAAAGCAAATAATTACCAAAAAAGAAAGAAGGAAAATAAAAAAGAAAAACAAAGCCCAAACCATCAACAAGATTCAAGATGAGTGGTCCTCAGGTGCCACCTCCCAGTGTACAGAGTGGTGAAGAGGGGCTGGTGAGACAAATATCGGCACCCGGCACCATACTGAGGAATCATTTACAGCATTGATAAGGAAATGAATAAAATATGCTAGAGAAGGGGACCTGTCCTACCCCAGATATTAAATTCTTAGTGAATGTACTAACAAATGCAATACTCAAATGGACCCCAAAGTAAGATTGTGCATATCTAAGGATTAAATGTGTTCAATTCTGTTCTGTTTTGTAGAGGAAAGAACAGCTTGCTTATTTAATAAACATTTTTGACAATTTTGACTATTGATTTGTAAGAAAATAAAATTTGATGTTTCACTTATATAGTACAAAAACAATTCCAGATTAATGAAAACCCCAATTAGAAAATGTAATATAATATTTGAAGAAACTAGAAAGTTAATAAAATAGCTTATGGCTTTTATTTTAACTTCCTAAAACTGGACATATGAAGAAAAAATATAATAGACTTGAATACATAAAAACCCTCTGTGATTGGAAGAGGTAGTATAAACAAAGACATGACAGAAAGAATAAATCTTTGGTAAAATAACAGACACCGGGTTAAGTCCTGCAAAATAAAGCTATTCCCTAAGATTAAAAAAAAAATCATACTATGAAATAGAGAAGAGGGAAAATTGTGCTAACGATTTTAGAAAGAAAGATATAAACAATAAATATATGATAAAATGTTATACCTAACTAATAGAAAGTTTTGTTACTTAAACATATCATCATAGAAACAGAAAAAATTTAAATATTAGTAACATACAGTGATGTTGAGGATAAGCGAAAGCAAGTTCTAGGTAGGTTGAGTGGCACACACCTGTAATCCCAGTACTCTGGGAAGCCGAGGCAGGAAGACAGCAAGGTCAAACGCAGCCCAGGAATTTAGTGAATCAGTGAGATCCTGCCTTGCAACTAATAAAAGAATAGAAAATAGAAAAGGGCTGAGGTGTAGCTCAGTACAAAGGCCCTGGATTCAACCCTGATTACCACAAATCAAAGAAACAGCAAAAACAAAAAAACAAAAAGCATCTTTTCTGCTATTGGTGGAAGTGAAATAGTCACACATTTTCAGAAATTAATTTTCAACGGTTGTTAAATTTAAAATGTGACTATAGTTTGTCCTACCATTCCCTTTAGCTTGATATGCTACAGCGATAGAATCATTACAGACAATGACGAATATCCTTTCCTTCCCCCGGCTTCACTCCCACCCTTCCTAGAAATTTAAAACAAGAAACATGCATTAACAGGGTTCAAAGTCGCAGCAGTGGAAGTGTGTATGATAACATCTGACAGTACTTCAGAGATATAGCTTCTCTTTACTTCCCCAAGTCCCCTGTCATTAGATTGGGAACATGACTACCTCTCGCCTGTGAATGTAAGCAAAAAGATATGTAGAAAGCGTTTGGAAAATGCTACTTTTCTCCCTCTGTCCTTTTGGCGCTGGGGACCACATGGCTTAGATGGCATTGTTGCAATATAGGCTGCCTGACCCATCCCAGACTTATATGAACAAGAACAAGCATTCTGTGTTACACAGTTACATTTTCGGGGCTAATTATTAGGAGTATTCATCACTTTTGTTCTAAGTAAGATCTTCAACTGATTCGATACATCCCATCCACGTATCTAGGGTAATTGTCTTTACTACCAGTGAACTGGTTGTAGTTAATAACCATATCTAAAATATACCTTCAAATAAATACCTTGATTAGTGTTTGATTAAATGACCGAGTATGTTCCATAGCTTAGCCAAGTTGACACATAAAATTGACCATCATGTAGATCTATTGGGTGCTGATCTAGATAAATATCATGTTGTTAAATGGAAAGAGAAAATTGCCAACAAATTATACAGAATATGAGGCAGATGCTTTGGGGTGGGTTGTTCAAGATCCATTTTAATTTCATTCAACATGTTTCAGCACATTTCTGAGACCAGAATGGTGGAAATTGATTCCCATGCTCTCTTGGAGCTTGGAGTCCAGTTGTGGCTCTGTTCACTCTCTGGCTTATATAGGAGGAGACACAGCTGAGTACTGTAAGGTCAGCTCCCGTTAAGTGCACAGTGGTTTAGACACTGGCTCTCTGGGCCTGTTCTGGTACAGGTTCAATATCAAGACTGAATGTCCCCAATGCCCAGTACAGAATCAGCAGGAGATTTTCAGCTAGAACAGTCTGAGGTGTATACAAACCTTTCTCCTGGATGCTTCTATTATGGATTGAATATAATACAAATCTGTTTTTGTGGCCTTACCGGCGGTTCTGTATATTACTTTTTACTTTCTATTTAAATCCCTTTCTGCTGAAATCAGCTCTATTTAAGACTGTTTAAGTTATTAAGAAGTATAGAGAATCATATATGCTTTATTATTGTGGAAAGGAATTTGTTTTCATTTTCAGTATAAAGATAGGTAACATTTTAGATTTGGCAAAATAAACTTACAAAAAAATTATAAAAGTACAAATTAAATAATTATACAGGTAGCCTGGGAATAGCAGGAGGGGAATTCATTTTGTTAACAATCAGAATGTTAGCCAGTCAGAAAAATTTTCTATCAAGCCAAGCTGGAGCTGCCATAGATGGAACCAAAACTTACCACTATTTGCCATTAGAAAAATTCCTTTTTGTTTAGGTAACTTTGAGTTGTGATTTTGAATTCTTGTAAAAACGTATTGTAAATTTTATAGTTACAAATTTTTTAGTCTGTGTCCACATTCAAAAGGCTTGAAGGTTATGGTAAATACAACTAATCAAAATACAACTAACTTAAGTTCAACTACATGTATTTAGTTTATTTTTGACATCCTATCAGCAAAATTTATTTTTTAATAAATGCCACAAATTTGTTTAAAGTATGACCTGATTATTCTGAAGTGAAAATAAAATCTTCTCCCCCCCTCTTATTTATTTATATTTTTGGTGGTAACAGGGATTGAACTCAGGATTTTGCATTTGCAAGGCAGGTGTGTTGCCACTGGGGTAAATCCCTGACCCCAAAGAAAATCTTTTTTCTCTCTCTCTTTGAGTTTATTAGTACGTTTTAGGTATACAGTACAGTTACATTCATCATTAGGAACTTGTACCTTTACATGACAGGTCTTGGTTCTCATTTTTTCCCTTTGTCCCTGCCCTCCCTTCACCCCTCTTTCCCTTTTCTATTTACAAATATTTTATTTCCATTTTTTCATTTTCTTATATTTTTTCCCTTATTCCCTTTCCCCTACCCTGCCCACTTCCCCTACACCTCTAGCCCCTTTCTTCCTATTATCCCTTCCCTATTTACAAATATTTTATTTCCATTTTTTCATTTTCTTATATTTTTTCCCTTATTCCCTTTCCCCTACCCTGCCCACTTCCCCTACACCTCTAGCCCCTTTCTTCCTATTTCACATGGTCAATTATATCATTAGGATCCTACGTACCATTATAGTTTTTCACACCAGGGAAACTATTTGGTATTTACACATGTGTGACTTATTTAAATCACTTAGGAGCATATCCTCATTATGTACCCAAAGAAAATCTTTAGAAGCAACTGATTTTATTGCTTTAATTTCCATTTGTTTATATTTGATTCCTCATATAGATTTGTTACTAATTACTTGCTGGTATGATTCACATCTTTTTTGTGTATGCATACTTACATATTTTTTAAATCCTATATAGCTATCACGCTCCCCGAAGGATTTAAAGTGAAGTCACTGAGTAGGACCCTTCACGTGACCTCCCAAACACAAACTGTTGTGGTCCTTTGCAGTCCCTGTTCACCCTCCACCCACCCACCTGCCCACCTCCTGAGGACTTCTCTCACCTTTCCCCTGGAGGACAGCAGTAGCTGCTGAGCTTTTGCAGATTTCAGGTCCTCCCTTCTTGTTAGATTTTTCTTTAGTGTGGTGGATTAAAGAGCCCATGCCTCCTATGGGGCTGGGGACTTGACCTGAAAAATTTGAAGTGGAGAAAATAAGGGTCAGCTCTGCCTCTGTGGTTAAAGCTCTGATGTTTCCTAGCCAGTGTCACCATTAGAACATGATGTGAAGAAGAGAAAAAGAAAAGTGAGTATTGTAATCCAGTGCGGACTATGTATCTAACATTGTACCTTGCCGTAGTATGCTTGTCTTACATATTTTATGTGTTCTTTGGCCTATTAGTCCCCTTTTTAATCTGTATAGAAGACAATTAACTTTATAAGATCTCATAAGATAGATAAATGAGTCTGATGCTAAAAAACATAAAAGGGAGTAGAGGGAATGGAAATGAAAGAATTGAAATGCGTTATTATATAGGTAACAATTTCCTATAGTGAATGTAATCATTATATTCTGCAAACATGTGCTAATAAAATTTAAAGAAAAAGAATGTGATAATGAGGCTTGTATGCAGAGAAAAGTAGAGATGGGAGGGTGAGCAAGAATCCTAGCAACATTTTTTATCATCTGAGCCTTTTTGAAATATGGGTGTTAGTCACTGGCACCCAAAAGAGATGCGGTAATCTCCTATATAGTTTTAGATTTATTGAGATGAACTCTGCAAAAGACAAAGTTTCGTACTCTACAGAATTTAGCAATGGTTGGTCAGGAACATGAATCTGGGGTGGGGTGTGGGTGTCCAAAGTATGGAGTGTAATTTGGAGACAATCTATTCACAGGTTGGTGAGAGGAAAGTCTACAGTTAGGGGTAAGTTCTGAGCCTGTGCTGCTCTGTTCCATAGGTCCTTAGAGAGAAGATCTCCACTACCACACAGCTGGGACTCCCAGATCCTGTATTCTAATTTGTCTCTCTCTCTCTTCCCAGCTGCCTCTCCTGGCAGCCTCTAGCATCCCCCTCTTCTTGGTTTTGGAGAACAGAAAGCCTCTTGAAGTATTGGGAGTTTCATGATCAAAAACAAGAAACCTCACTTCCTCATTTCTAAAATGGAAGAGGTTGGCAGAGTATCTCTTACATGCTTTATAACTTGAGAATATGATTCCAGGGATTCTGAGGTGGAAAACGTTTTAACTTTTGTGTCATAATAAGGAAGGCAGGAAGGAAGATTAGTGGAGTCAGGATTAGTTGGGAATATGAAAAGAACTAACTGCCAGAATCAGTATGTAGGCTAGAGATGGGCCAGGTAGGCAGAGAGGAAAAGCTGCAGAATGCCTGTCTACCCACTCCAAATGGCTCTTATAGGGCAAAGAGATTTGTTATACAAAGGAAAAATAAAAGACATTATATATAAATATATATGTTTAGAAGGTCCCAGTTAGCCAACATTTGGAGTCAGAAAGACTCCCCAGCTGCACAAACTCTCCAAATTTATATTTTAGGACAGCAATTGACTAGTTTCAAAAAATACAAGAAAAGTACCATTTTTTGGTGGAAGTATTTTTGATCAATTTATAAAATAACAGAGGAAAAAAAACTGTAATCCTCCATAATCGTTCACACAAAATAGGTAGTTTGTGAAGGAAATTTGAGAAATAATAACAGAAAATATATCTAAGAAATATCCATAAAGAGGAATAGAAGAAATATTATGTGAAATAGAGTGAAAGCATTCTAAATGGAAATGTAATTTGACTGTTGTAACCTATACATTATAATTCATATATGTTATATATATTATAGTATTCATATATTATTCACTCAACTCATTTTTTTGTTCAATTAAAATACACTAAGATTTTCATACTTGAATTTTTTCCCATTGGTTACAAAGTATGGGATACATGGTAAACTTTTTTAATTTTTATTGAGTTTATTGGTACAATCTACGTATACAATACAATTACATTCCTTATTGGGATTCTGTACCTTTACATAATAGGTCTTGATTCTCATTTTTTCCCCTTGTCCTTGCCCTCCCTTCACCCCCCTCCCCTCCCCATTTACAAACACTTTATTTCCATTTTTTCAGTTTCTCATATTTTTTTCCTCTCCCTTATTACCTTTGCCCCACCCTTCCCACTTTCCCTACACCTTTAGCCCTTTACTTCCTATTTCACATTATTAATTATCTCATTAGGATCTTGTGTACTATTATAGCTTTTCACACCAGAGAAATTATTCAGTATTTCAGTTAAAGAAATTGCTATGTGAACATTAAAAATAGGTAATCCTAAAATAAAACTAAAAAGGAAAGTAAAAGAGAAAGAGCAATGATGTAAAATTAAAATAATCCTTAATTCTGAAGATGAAAATGGTCCTTGAACATATTTAAGTTGCTTCTTGCTCTTTTAGTCTTATATTTTTCTCTTTTTTTCATTATTTAGAGAATACTTTATTAGTTTCTATAATCAAACCCAAGTAGATAAGACCTTACATATTTAATACAGTGCATTAACCCTGTAGAAATGGAAAAAAAATTTAACATTTCTAGACCAATATGGCTGTTAATTTCTGTACAATGCCAACTCATCACAGTAAATTGGGACAACTTTTTCCAAAGTTGACAGCACAGTTAAAGTTTCCAAAAATTCAAATTATATATATATATATATGTATATATACACACACACATATATATTTATATTTATATAAAAAGACCAATGATAGCAATATGTTATGCATTGATAGCAGCAACAGCTTTTCCAGGTTCTGTAGTCATTTGAACAAAATTATAGACATTCAGCACACTCCATTAAAAAAACAAAAAAACAAAGAGAAGAATAATATGCAGAAAACAGCAAAGTTCTGTTGTTGTGGTACCTTGCGCCATTTTTTTTATTAGCATCTTAATCATCATCTGGAGAGAGAACATTCTAGAGTAACATCATTAAAAATAGCTCTGATAAAGCATGGTCACTACTATGTATCATAAATCAGGTACAAGATATTTTACATTCACAGAGGTATGATACAATACTGTCCTACATCTATAATACTAGAATCAGTAGTTTGAAATTTTCTCTGTCTACAAATAAGATTGCTACTCCTGCCTTTTTTCTGGGCTCCTGTCACATGGAGAATTGTTTTCCATCCTTTCACTTTCGGTCTATGGGCTTCTTTTTGCAATAGGTGTGTTTCTTTTATACAACATATTGTTGGATTTTGCTTCTTATTCCATTCTGCCAATCTGTTTCTCTTGATTGGTGAGTTGAGGCCATTGACATTGATGGTTATAACTGATATGTACTGACTTATTATTGTCCTGTTATGGTCTTTTGTTGACTCTTTTTGCTTTTTCACCTTCTCCTTTTAGTTTCTTGCCTCGTCTATTTGATTTGCTCTGTTGGGCCTCATGGTGTTGTTACCTTCATTGTCTTTTTCTAGGATATTGTTTAGAATTCTTGTAGTACTGGTTTGGTATTCATGTAGTTTCTCAGGTGTTCTTTGTCTTGGAAGTATCTTATTTCCCTGTCTATTTTGAAAGAGAGTTTTGCAGGATACATCAGTCTAGGTTGGAGGTTGTTTTCTTTCAGGATGAAATACCTCACTCCAGGCTCTCTTTGCCCTAAGGGTTTGTGTTGAAAAGTCTGCTGTGATTCTAATGGGCTTTCCTTTGCATATGATTTGTTTCTTTACTCTTACTGTTTGTCGTATTTTGTTCTTCTGTCTGATTTCTGGGATCTTGATTATTATATGTCTAGGTGTAGTTTTTTTTATCATGTCTAGGTGGGGTTCTGTATGCCTCACTTATCTTTATGTCTAATTCTTCCCTTGTGTTTGGGAAGTTTTCTGTCATTAATTCTTTGAAGAGCTTTTTTAAGTCATTTGTGTTTTCTCCTGCTATTTCATGGATTCCTATCAATATTATGCTATTCTTCTTTGCATCATCTAGGAGTTGTTGGATTGATTTCTCATGATCCCCTACTGTTTTTAAGAGACCTTTCTTTTCACAGTCAGTGACTGCAATCTTATCTTCTATATCTGAGATTCTATCTTTGCATTCTTTTATTCTGTTGCATACACTTTCAATGGAGTGTTTAATCTCCTGGATATCTGTTTGAATCTGTTTTATGGATTCCATTTCTTTCCTATGTTGGGTGTTTATTGTTTCCATATCTTTCTTATGCTGGGCCTTCATGGCTTCTATCGTGGTGCTGAGCTCATCTACTTTTTGTCAAATTTTGTTCTAGAGTCTCGAATCATGACTTTCATTTTGCTCACCATCTCTATGGTTATCTGGGAAATTATTTCTGTTTTGAATTTTTCTAGAGCCTGATTGATGTGTTTTGTTACTTCCTGTGCTTTGAGTTCAGGGTGTCCTGGTGGTTCACTATTGGCCTTTTCATCCTTATTTGTCCTACTGTTTGCCATAGGTGAACTGGAAGTCTGCCTTTGTGTCTTGCTTAAGTGTTTTCTCATTTTTATTTTTGTTGTCCGGCTGTCCTTGGTTTAATCTCTGGGTTATCACCCAAATCTTCATGATATAGTTACACCCTATTCTCATCTCCATAATATCAGAGAAAACAGCTTATCAAATCAACCACAATCCTTTATCCCAACCACCAACACAATATGATCAAGCACAACTTGGAAACTGACCACCTATGGTAGTCACTAGTCTATCACCCTTAAATCATTTGAATTAAATTGAAATCAAGAAGCAGTCCAAAACATGTGTGCAGTGAAGAAACTTTTCAATATAGTATATTTACCATATAGGATGGGGGCTCAGACAGAGCTAGGACTCAAGACCCCTGATCTCAGTTAGCTGATGGCTGAACCCCATGATTCAGACTTACCTCTGGCTGCAAAGCCCAGATTGAGTTCCCCAACTTTCTGAACGGTTGAATTCCACACAGTTCTACTACAGGTTTCCCATGCCCCTTCTTTAAAGATATTCAATGTTGGGAACTCAGAAAAACACCCTCTATGACCACCTCTGCCTCTGCAGAGTGTGTCCAAAAACTGGCTCAGTCAGGAGGTCTGAGAGTGCGCATGGGGTGGGGGTGTCTGGGAGTTGTGGGGGTTCAGGAGTGCCCCCACAGCTACCTTCCTGGTGCTTGGAGCCATGGCAGATCCAGGTGGGGGAAGGCATGGCTATCCTTTCTGTGGTGGATCAGGGCCCAGGCAGCCCTCCTGGTGCTGGAGCAATGGCGGCTCCTGGTGGGGGAAGGCGTGGCTATCAAATTTTGTTTTTTAATTTAAAAAATTTTACTATTAGCAGTACAGGTTTGTAGTACGTAATGTTCACATTCCCTGTGTGGAGATGGTACTTGTACATAACACATCTTAATTTCTATTTCCATACCCTTTCCCTCCTCTCCCTCTCCCCTTCTTCCATCTCTTGATCTCCTTCCCATTTGAGAAAGATCTATCTCCCTACTTCCTGTTTTCTATCTCTGAAATTGCTTTTAATTTATAATTTGAGTTGCTCACATAAGAGAAACAATGCAATATTTAAGCTTGTGTGTCTGATTTATTTCACTCACCATTGTTATCTCAAGGTGTACAGTTTTCCACAAATGATTTCAGTTTATCTTTCTTTGTGACAGAGTAATACTCCATTGTGTATAACTACATTTTCTTTATTCATTCATTTTCTGATGACCTTATAGGCTGCTTCCAGGATTTAGCTATTATGAATTGTGCTGTTATAAAACATGACTATGCATGTGAAACCTTAATATCATGTCTTTAACTCTTTCTGGAAGATATCTAGGAGGGGAATGTCTGGGTCAAATAAATTTCTAGTCTTAGTTCTTTTTTACTGATTTCTAAAGCAATTGTACTAATTTATAATCCACTAACAATGTAGAAGGATTCTTCACCAGCATTTACTATTGTCCTATTTATTGATGTTAGCCATTCTTTTTAGGGTAAGAAGGAATCACAGCATTGTTTTAATTTTTATTTTTCTAATGGCCACAGATGTTGAATATATTTCTTGTCCATCTGCACTTCCTCTTCTCTCAAATGTCTAGTCATTTCATTTTCCCATTCTTGGGGGTGGTACTGGGGATCGAACACAGAACCTTGAACTTACAAGGTATGAATGGTGCTGCTGAGCTAAATCCCCAGCTCACTTGCCCAGTTTTGATTTTTTATTTTGAGTGTGTCTAATTTTTTGAATTATTTTTATATTAAAGATATTAGTCCTCCAAAGAATAGCTGACAGTTTTTTTTTTCTGTTTTGTAGGTTGTCTTTTTAGTCAGTCAGTTTTTTCTTTTGGTGTGCAGAAGCTTTTTAAATTGATGGTATAGAGCCTAATGGTATAATTGACAATGTGAAATTGGAAGAAATGGGCTAAAGGTGTAGGGGACATGGGAAGTATAGCATAAAGGAAATAAGGGAAAAGAGAAAAATCTGAGAAAATGAAAAAATGAAAATAAAGTGTTTGTAAATGGGGAGGGGAGGAGGGGATGAAGGGAGGGCAGGGACAAGGGGAAAAATGAGAACCAAGACCTGTCATGTAAAAGTACAAGATCCCAATAATGAATGTAACTATACTGTATACCTAAAATGCACCTATAAAGTCAATGAGAAAAAATTGATATGATCCTCTTTGCTGATTCTTGGTAGTGTTTTCTGTGTGACTAGAAAATGTATGTTCAGAAAGTCTTTGCCTTCCTATGATTTTGAGTTTTATATATTTGCCTTCCAGAAAGTTAAGTGTTTCTGTTTTAATATTTAGTTCTTTGGTCCATTTTTATTTCTGTTTAGTACATGGTGAGAGATACAGGTCTAGATTAAATCGTCTGCATGTGCATAGCCAGTTTATTAAAGAGGTAGTCTTTCTCCAGTGTGTGTTTTTGGTCCTTTTGTCAAAGATTAAATAGTTGTTTCTGCATCCACAGCTCTGTTCCACTGATTCTCATGTCTGTTCTTGTGCCAGTGTCATGGTGTTTTATTACTGCAGCTTTGTAATGTAATTTCAAATCTGGTACTGTGATGCTTCTCTCTTTGCTCTTGTTACCCAGGTTTGCTTTTGCTATTCTTGGTCTCTTCTGGTTCTATATACATTTTAGAATTGCTTTCTCCAGGTCTGTGAGGAATATTGTTGTTATTTTGATCGGGATTGTTTTAAATCAGTATATAACTTTTGAAAGTAAGGCTATTCTGACTGGTTCTTCATATACAGAACAGGGACTATATTTCCATTTTTTATGTCCTCTTCAATTTCCTTCTTCAGAATACTGTACATTTTATTGGACACTTCCTTAGGTTAATTTCTAAGCAATTTTTCTTGGAGCTGTTGTGAATATCATTTTGCTTCTCTTTTCTTTCTCAGCAAATTCATTGTTGTTGCACAGGAATGCTACTGATTTTTGATTGTTGATTTTGCATTCTGCTATTTTAGTGAATTTGGTTATTATTTCTAGATTTTTGGTGGATTTTGGGGTCTTTTCTATAGAGAATTGTGTTATTGACAAATAATGGTAATTTGACTTCTTTTCTTATACATATCTCTTTCATTTCTGTTGTTTTTTTTTTTGCCTAATTGCTCTTGCTAATGTTTTAAGTACTCTATTGGACAGAAGTGGGAAAGTGAAGAACTTGCTGTGGATTTTAGATGGAAAGTTTTCAGTTTTCCCTTATTTACTATGATGTTGGTAGTAGGTTTGTAATAAATGTCTTTTAACAGATTGAGGTAAACATCTTCAATACCTATTGTTCAATATCTAATGTTTTTTTCATGCAAGCATATTGGATATTTTCAAAGGCTTTTTCAGCATCTATTGAGATTATAATGTGGTTTGTCCTTGTTTCTTTTTATTTCATGTATTACATTCATGGATTTGCATGCTCAACCATCCTTGCATCCCTGGGATGAAGGTTACTAAGTCAAAATGTATGAGCTTTTTGATGATTTATTGCACTCTCTTTGCCAGTAAGTATCTTTATTGAGGAGTTTTGCATCTAAATTCATTAAAGAGATTGGTCTATTATTTGCTTTTTGGGGTGGATCCTTGTCTGGTTTTGTAATAAGCAGCATAATGGTAGCTTCAAGGAATGTCTATGTGAGGACTCTTTCCATTTTCATTTCATTAAAGACCTTGAGAAGTATTGATGTCAAATCTTCCCTTGTGTTTTTGTAAATTCAGCAGAGAACCCATCCTGGCTGGGGATTGTCTGAGTTGCTTTTCTTTTGTTGTTGTTGTTTTTCTTGCTTTAATTTTCTTCCCTTTTTTTCTTTTTGATGATTCAAGGTTTAGAAAAATCTTCTTTACTCAGTTTTTGAAGTTGTATATATATTTAGGAATTTACCCATTTCTTCTGAAGTCTCCATTTTATTGACATAAATTTTCAAAGTAGTTATTAATAGTTATTTATTTTGGTAGTGTATATTGTGATTTCACTTTTTTGTTTCTAATTGCATTGGTTTTGTTCCTTTTTCTCCTCTTTTGGTTAGTTTGGCTAAAAGTTTGACCATTTTGTTTATTCTTTCAAAGAACCAACTCTTCAATTCACTGAATATATATATATTTGATTTGTGCTGTGTTCTTTATAATTTCCTTCCTTGTACTAGCTTTGGGTTAGGATTATTCTTGATTTTTTAGGACCTTAAGGTACATCTCTAGGTAATTTATTTGGGCTTGCTCTGTTTTTGTTATGTGAGCAATCATGGTTATAAGAATCCTCCTTTTAGGACTGCTTTCACTGTGCCCATAAGTTCTAGCATTACTATTTAAATCTAAGAACTGTCTATTTCTTCCTAGATTTCTCCTCTAACCCTTTGTTTATTTAAGAGTATTGTTTATTTCCATGTATTTGCATAATTTTTGTGTTTTCTTTTGTTATTGATTTCTAGATTCATTTCATCATGATCTAATAATGTATGTGGCATAATTTCAATTCTTTTACATTTACTTTGCTAATATGTGGTCTATTTTGGGGAAAGTTCCTTGCTGTGCTGAGAAGAATGTATGCTGTGTTACTGGGTGGAACACTATAGATATCTATTTTGTACAACTCTGATATTTCTTTGCTGATATTTTTGTCTAGCTGATCTATTTCTGATTGTGGAATATTGACATCTCCAGTATAATTGTGCTTATGTTTATTTGATTCTTTTATGTCCAGTGGTACTTGTTACATAGTACATCTTCATATTGACAATGAACATTCAGCAATTTCAACAAGTAAAGGAAAATGTGGGAGAACTTTGGTGAGTTAAGGCCTAAAATTAAGAGATAAACTATGTTAGTTGCCTGTATAACATTCATTTTGTCCCTTATCAAGAATGAGTGTTTTCAGGTACTTGATTGGATAGCAATGAGCCCAGCATACATCGGATCCTTCTCAGGGCCCATGGACTGAATTGTGTTGATAATAAATAGGACAGTCCCAGGCTCCTTTGCCAGTGATTGACTGTGGGAAGGGAATGTGATCAAATCTGACTCAGGGTTTGATGTAAGTAAGGAATTTGGAGAAATACTTTTCTTCCTGTTAGAAATAGATCCATGTAGGAAGAGGCATTCTCCCCATTTGTTTTCTCTCTTTAAACATTTCCATGGGAAGACATGATAATGGGCAACCTTGTAGGCAGCTTTTTATCCTGAGGATAATGGAAGAGTATCTCAGAAAACATGACCCGAAACCCCAGACAGTGCAAGGTTCACTGAAACTTGACACAGACTTTTCCAATCTTCTTGTCATTGGAAAAGGTAATTTGTTATTTGTTATTGGAAACGGTAATTTTTTATTTGTAGGCAGAATCATACTCTCTGATGTGAAATTAACATAGTCCTCTTAGAGGGCGTGCACTATAGAATTAAGCAGTCCTGAATTTGAATTTCAACTTTGTCAATTAATATTCATATGCCACCTGAAAGAAGTAACATAACCCTTCTAAGCCTCCGTGTTCTCATCTCTGAAACAGGGATCATAATGAAATCCAGCTCACTGGATTATGAAGAGGATTAGATGGCACACTATGTTTAAAAGCAGCTAAACAGTGCCAGAGTGTCGAATAGTGAACACAGTGGAATTTAGCTATTTTTTTTTTATTGGAGTTAGCTGTCATTACTACTCAGAGGATTGTGACTGCAACATTTGCCACTCCATCAAAGGAAATTAGAAAAAAGCAAGCACTCTGTCAGGTTTGCTTGGCCCTTGCCAGCACTTTCCACACCAAAAGGCCCTTTATCCACCTCTTCTCCCTCCATTGTTACAGAAGATTTAGAACAAAGGAGCACTGGAGCCTATAGTTCACTGAAAAGGATGAGCAGAGCAGAAAGTTTGGCACTGTGGGGGAAATGTGCATGCTGGGCTGACTCATGAGATGGAGATTATAAGAGGTTCTGGAGTTGAGGGCAGAGACAAGAGTTGGAGTCAGACGACCAAAGAGACTGAGTCAGAAGAGTATCTGAGGAAGTGACTGAAAACTGAGATCAAAGCCAAGCCTGGCATCTGAGGAATGTAAGGGAGGGCATTTCCAAATTATTTAACTACAAGGCTATTGAGTATTAGAAGCTGTATTTCTCTTCCTCATGTTTGAATCCAGTCCAGGCAAATTAGATTTGAATGAAATGGTTCTGGAGGGGGATTTAAAAACAGTTCTTTCATCTCTGTGCTCCTGAAACCTTTCTTCTTATAAGCTCTTGAAATATATTGACCTCAGTGGGTCTCTTGATTTGAAAAGCTGTACTGTGAAGCCTCCTGCAAGGATGGCAGGATTGTGACAAAGTATAAGCTGAAGTGCTGTGACCCATGGCATAGGCTTCAAGGTGGGATTTAGTCAGTGACTCTGAAAGCCATGTGGCAGGGAGACCTTTTCAGCTCCCACATCCAGTCTGCATCTATTGCTTTGCCTTCCGGGTTGGTCAGGAGCTGAGGGAAGCTAGCAGTTTGGTAGAACTATCTCTAGAACCTTGATTCGGAGCGCTGCAATTTTAGTACTCCACTATAAAATCCGGCTTCATATATTGCCAGCCATTAAAGCCACCTCAGACTTCATGAGAATCACGTTAACCATGGGATTCCAAAGAGATTTCGGTTCAGAGTACTGAGTTGAGCCCAGGTACCTGTAATTTTCAACAACTATCCTCAGTAATTCTAATGCCAGTGGTCTATGAATTGCATTTTTAAAATGTGCTCTAAATGCCAGACCTGCTTTGAAATGTCTGTCTTTTCCTTTCTTTCTGTAACTACCAAGATATGCAGCAAGACATTACTTTTGAATAACTACTCTGAAATTCTTTTGAAAAATTAAACTCAACTTGGCAATGTTCTGAAATTAGAACTTTGCCTCGGAAGACTGGGCTCCTATTGGAAGAAACATTCCTCTCCTGGGAAAAGCAAAAGCCACTGAAACACTCGAGAACCGTTTAATGCAGCCTTCAGCCTGTGGTGCTCATTCCAGGGAAGCACTCTCAACAATCACTGGGAACTGTGCTCAGACACACACGGCTGGAGAGGAAAGAGAGTGTTGGAGATGACAGCCAAGGGGGTTAGAAAGATCACTTCGAAGTACATTAATAAAATCATGAAAATTTAGTAGTATGTGGTGAAGGAATCTAGCCATGTTCTCTCTGTATGCAGAGGTTCCATTTTTAGCTTGGATGTTGTGTGCAGAAAGACTTCTGATTAACTGTTACTCAGTGTGTTCCTAGGAGACTTAAGGAGGAAGGTAAGAGAGAAAAGAGGTTTCTGTTTCAAAGCATGATGACCATATCCATACACAGGAAGCTTTCTCCTACAAATTTTGTCATGCACATGCTGAAATTGGATAAATAAGTGAAAAGAAGAGATTTAAAAACCATTAAAAAAAACCCACCTCATTTTACTAAAGTTACAGATTCTACAGGAAGAATACAAGGAGGTGTTCTCATGTAAAGATGTCCACACCTACACTGGGAGGGTAAAGCAGGAGGATTGCAAATTCTAGACTAGGATGGGTAACATAATGATTTAGTGAGACCCTATCTCAAAATAAATGACTAAAAGAAGGGCTGTGGTTAGTGCTTTATACAAAGGCTCTTGTCTCAACACCCAGTAGTGTGAAAAATGTATGTTTTAGATAGCATTTCAAGGATTCTTTTTCTTTCCAGCTTTGAGTTTATTGGTAAGTTTTAGGGATGCAGTACAGTTACATTCATTGTTGGGATCTTGTACCTCTACATGACAGGTCTTGTTTCTCATTTTTTCCCCTTGTCCCTGCCCTCCCTTCACCCCTCCTCTCCTCCCCATCTACAAGCACTTTATTTCCATCTTTTCTTTATCTCACATTTTTTTCTTTTCCCTTATTACCCTTCCCCTATGCAACCCACCTTCTCTACACCCTTAGCCCCTTTCTTCCCATTTCACAATGTCAGTAATCTTATTAGGATCTTATGTATTATTGTAGTTTATTCACACCAGAGAAACTATTTGGTATTTACACATGTGTGACTTATTTATTTCACTTAGGAGTATATCTTCAATATGTATCCATTTTCCTATGAATGAAACTATTTTCTCATTCTTTATGGCTGAGTAATATTCCATTTTATAGAAAAAACACATCTTCTTTATCCAGTTTCCAACTGATGTGCAAATGGGCTGTTTCCAAGTTTTGGTTATTACAAGCTGTGCCGCTATAAACATGGGTGCACATACATCACTGTGATATGATTCTTTTAGTTCTTTTGGAAAGATACTCAGCAGAGAGATGGCTGGGTCAAATGGAACCTCCAGTCCAAGCTCTTTGAGGTATCTCCCTATTGATTTCCATAGTGGTTGCACCAGTCTGCAATCCCACCAACAATGGAGAAGGGTTCCTTTCTCCCCACAACCCCGCCAACATTTGTTATTGTGTGATTTCTTGATAGCAGACATTCTTTGTGGGGTGAGGTGGAATCTCAGTGTTGTTTTCATCTGCATCTCTTGAATGAACAGTGATGTGGAACATTTTTTCATATATTTATTTGCTGCATTTACTTCTTTGTCTGAGAAATGTGTGTTCATTTCAGATGCCCATTTTTGAATTCGGTCTTTATGTTTGGGGGTACTGATTGTTTTGAGTTCTTTATATATTCTAGATAATAGTCCTTTGTCTGAGGAGCAGCTGGTAAAAATTTTTTCCCACATTGTAGGTTGTCTGTTACTTCTGTTGATGGTTTCTTTTGCAGTGCAGAAGCTTTTTAATAAGATGAGATCCCAGTTGTTGATTCTATCTGCTAGTTCCTATGCTACTGAGGATTTGTTCATAAAGTCTTTTCCTATGCCAATGTCTTCCAGAGTTCTGCCTAACTTACCTTCCAGCAAGTTTAGTGTTTCTGTTTTAATATTTAGATTTTTAATCCACTTGGATTTTAATTTAGTGCATGCTGAATGATAAGGGTCCAGTTTTAATTTGTGGCAGACTGAAATCCAGTTTTTCCAACATCATTTATTAAAGAGGCTATCTTTCCTCCACTGAGGATGGTCAGCTCCTTTGTCAAAGATGAGGTAGATGAGTACATCTGGGTTTGTTTTTGTGTCTTCCAATCTGTTCCACTGATCCTCAGGCCTGTTTCTTTGCCAGTACCATGCTGTTTTTATCGCAGTGGCTTTGTAGTAGTTTCAAATTGGGAATTGTTATATCTGCTGCCATGTGTCTGTTGACTAGGATGGCTTTTGCTATTCTAGGTCTCTTATGGTTCCAAATGAATTTTTGGATTCTTCTTTCTAGTTCTGTGAAATACAGTGTTGGAATTTCAATTGGCATTGCATTGAATCTGTATAGCAGTTTTGGTAGTATGGCCATGTTCACTATGTTAATTCTTCCTACACAGGAGCAGGGGATGTCTTTCTATTTTTTAATATCCTCTTCAATCTCTTTTTTCAGAGTGCTATAGTTTTCAGTGTAGAGATCTTTTGTTTCTTTTGTTAGATTGGTTCCTAGATACTTCATTTTTTTGGATGCTATTGTAAAAGGAATTTTTTCCCTTATTTCTCTCTCAGTGAGTCTGTTATTTGTGTAAAAGAAGGCTGTTGAGTTTTGGGTGTTGACCTTGTATCCAGCTACTCAACTGAATCTGTCAATTAAGTCTAGAAGTGTTTTGGTGGAGTTTTTGGGTCTTCAATGTAGAGTATCATGTCATCAGCAAATAATGACAGTTTAACTCCTTTCTTTCCTATCTTTATTGCTTTAATTTCTTTCTCTTGTCTGATTGCTGTGGCTAATGTATCCAGAACTATATTGAACAGGAGTGGTGATAGTGGGCATCCTTGTCTTGTTCCTCAATTTAATGTGAAGGTTTTCAGTTTTGGGCCATTTAATATGATGTTGGCTCTTGGTTTTTCATAGATAGCTTTCATTAAGTTGAGGTATAGACCATCTAGTCCAATTTTTTGCAGGGTTTTTATCATGAATGGGTGTTGAATTTTATCAAATGCTTTTTCTGCATCTATTGAGAGGATCATATGGTTTTTGTCCTTGACTTTGTTAATGTAATGTATTACATTTATTGACTTTCGTATGCTGAACCACCCTTGCGTCCCTGGAATAAATTTGACTTGGTCAGGATGTATGATCTTGTTGATAATCCTCTGTATTCTGTTTGCTAGTATCTTATTAAGGATTTTTGCATCTATATTCATTAAGGAGATTGGCCTGTAGTTCTCTTTCTTAGTTGCATCTTTCCCTGGTTTGGGTATCAAAGTGATACTTGCTTCCAGGAATGAATTTGGAAGTATAGCTTCCCTTTCAATTTCATTGAAAAATTTCAAGAGTAATGGCAATAGTTCCTCTCTAAATTTCTTGTAAAATTCAGCAGTGAATCTGTCAGGGCCTGGGCTTTTCTTTGTTGGTAAGTTTTTAATTACATTTTCAATTTTACTGATTGTAATTGGGGTGTTTACAATTTTTTTATCTTCTTCGTTCAACTTTGGTAATTCATAAGTATCTAGAAATCTGTCCATTTCTTCTGTATTTTCCATTTTATTGGAGTACAAGTTCTCAAACTAGGTATTAACGATCCTCTGAATTTCTTTTGGATCTGTTGTGACTTCGAATTTTTCATTCCTGATTGCATGAATCTGAGCCTTTTTTTTCCTTTTTTTGATAAGATTACCTAGGGATTTGTCAATTTTATTTATTCTTTCAAAAAAACCACTCTTTGTTTCATTTATTTTTTGTATCATTTTCTTAGTTTCCATTGCATTGATTTCTGCTCGGATCTTTATAATTTCCTCTCTTGTTCGAGCTTTGGGTTTTTCTTGCTCTTGTTTTTCTAGGAGTTTAAGCTTCATCATTAGGTTGTTCATTTGAGCCCGCTCTGTTTTCTTAGCATTGGCATTCAATGTTATAAATTTTCCTCATAGAACTGCTTTCATTGTGTCCCATAGATTCCTGTATGTTGTATTGGCATTTTCATTTATTTGTAAAAACTGTCTAATTTCTTCTTTAATTTCCTCTGTAATCCATTGATTGTTCAGGAGAGTGTTGTTCAGTCTCCATGCGCTTGTGAACTTCCTACGGTTTCTTAGGCTATTGATCTACAGCTCGATTGCACTGTGATCTGAAAATATACAGGGGATGACTTCAATTCTTTTGCATTTATTCAGACCTGTTCTGTGAGCCAAAATGTGGCCTATCTTGGAGAATGATCCATGTGCAGCTGAAAAGAATGTATATTCTGATTTTGTGAGGGGTGGAATACTCTGTAGACATCTATTAAAGTGCATGTGTTCCAAAGCCTGGTTCAGTTATTTGGTGCATATATGTTTACAATTATTATCTCTTCCTCTTGAATTGTTCCCTTTACAAGGATGTAGTGTCCTTCTTTGTTTCTCTTAATGAGTTTTGGTTTGAAATTTACTTTGTCTGTTAATAAGATTGCTATCCCTGCTTTTTTCTGGGCTCCTGACATGTGGAGAATTGTTTTCCATACTTTCACTTTCAATTTTTGGGCTTCCTTTTGCACTAGGTATGTTTCTTGTATACAACATATTGTTGGATTTTGCTTCTTAATCCATTCTGCCAGTCTATTTCTCTTGATTGGTGAGTTGAGGCCATTGACATTGATGGTTATAACTGATATGTACTGACTTATTATTGTCATATTATTGGCCTTTTGTTGACTCTTTTTACTTTTTCTCTCCTCTCCTTTTAGTTTCTTGCCTTGCCTGTTTGATTTGGTCTGTTGGGCCTCATGGTATTGTGACCGTCATTGTCCTTTTCTAGGATATTGTTTAGAATTCCTTGTAGTGCTTCTTTCATGTTCATGAAGTTTCTAAGGTGTTTTTTGTCATGGAAGTATCTTATTTCCCCATCTATTTTTGCAGGATACATCAGTCTAGATTGGAGGTTGTTTTCTTTTAGGATGAAATACCTCACTCCAGGCTCTCTTTGCCCTAAGGGTTTGTGTTGAAAAGTCTGCTGTGATTCTAATGGGCTTTCCTTTGCATGTGATTTGTTTCTTTACTCTTACTGCTTGTAGTATTTTGTTCTTCTGTCTGATTTCTGGGATCTTGATTATTATATGTCTAGGTATAGATTTTTTTTTTGATCATGACTAGTTGGAGTTCTATATGCCTCACTTATCTGTATGTCTAATTCTTCCCTTGTGATTGGAAAGTTTTCTGTCATTAATTCTGTGAAGAGCTTTTTAAAATCATTTGTGTTTTCTCCTGCTATTTCATGGATTCCTATCAGTCTTATATTATTTTTCTTTGCATCTTCTAGAAGTTGTTAGATTGATTTCTCATGATCCCTTACTGTTTTTTGAGAGACCTCTTTTTTCACAGTCACGGACTGAGATCCCATCTTCTATGTCTGAAATTCTATTTTTGCAATCTTTTATTCTGTTGTGTACATTTTCAATAGAGTTTTTAATCTTCTGGATATCTGTTTGAATCTGTTTTATGGATTGCATTTCTTTCCTCTGTTGCACATTTATTGTTTACATTTCTTTCTTATGCTGAGTCTTCCTGGCTTCTATCATGGTCTTGAGCTCATCTATTTTTTTGTCAATTTCTGTTCTAGAGTCTCAAATCATGACTTCCATTTTGCTCATCATCTCTATGGTTAACTGGGAAATTAGTTCTGTTTTGAATTTTTCTAGAGCCTGATTGATCTGTTTTGTTACTTCCTGTGCTTTGAGTTCAGGGTGTCCTGGTGGTTCACTATCGGCCTTTTCATCCTCATTTGCCCTACTGTTTGCCATAGGTGGACTGGAAGTCTGTCTTTGTGTCTTGCTTAAGTGTTTTCTCATTTTTATTTTTGTTGTTGGGTTGTCCTTGGTTTAATTTCTGGGTTATTACTTAAATCTTTCTGATGTAGTTGCGTTTTAGCTTTTGAGTCTCTAATGACTCATAGACATCCTCATTTTCATAATATTGGAGAAAACAACGCATTAAATCAATTACAATCCTTTATCCCAGTTGATACATTCAGCAGCCCAATAAGATTAAGCACAGGTTGTAAATTGCCCACTTGTGGTTGTCATTAATCTATCACCTTTAAACCATGTAAATTAAATTAATATCAAGAAGCAGCTCAAAATATGTTTGCAGTGAATACGCTTTTCAATATAGCATCTTTACCATTTAGGATGGGGGGTTAGACTGAGTTAGGAGGAGAGGAGTAGATAAGTGAAAGAATTGGAGAAGGTTTGAAGTGAAGCCAGAGGACGTAGAATGACCATACTATCTTTACAAAACTATTAAGTTCAAAGGGGATAGACAGATTGCAGGAATAAGGACAAGAATATATCCCCTTAACAGTAACAGGGGCTCACCTTCCCTTGAAGCTACGGAGCCATGAGTGAAGTAAAATGACAGGAGAAAAGAACATAAAGAAAAAAAAGAAAAAATAATAAAAGAAGAAGTCTGAGTAGGGCAGAAGCAGGAATAAAAAGGGAGATGAGGGATAATATGGTGGAGCAAGAGACTGAGTTGGAGACTGAGGACAGAAAAAAGAAAGAAATTTTAGGGTGGAATGAGGAAAAGAAAAAAAAAAGAAAAAAAATTTGAAGGGCCTCTTTCACACTATGTCTCTATTGTCATATTATACTATGTGTACAGCCATGTGCAGAACTGAATCCCCTGATCTCAGCTAGCCAATGGCAGGTCCCCGCGACTCAGGCTGACCTCAGTACACAAGGCCTAAATTGAGTTTCTCAACCCACAGGGTTGAATTCCACTCAGTTCTATTACAGGTTTCCCCTGCCCTTTCTTTAAAGATGTTCAAAATTGGGAGCTCCTAAAAATACCCTTCATGACCACCTATGCCTCTGCAGAGTGGGTCAAAGGATTGGCTCAATCAGGAGATTTGAGAATGGCGGGAGGAAGCATGTCATGGGGGTGTTTCAAGGGCACCTGTGCGGCATCCTTCCTTACTGGATCTGGTGGTACGCAGTCAGGGAGGTTGCGGACACGCCAGGTGGGCCTGAGCAGGTGGCTGGAGAGACCTCCTCTGGGGTCCTTGCTTCCTTCTTTCAAGGATTCTTAAGGCACCTAAAACTTAGCAGTAGAGGCCAAGTGAAGAAAGTCTGTTCCAGAATAGCTATCGAAGACCCTGAAAATGGGAACCAGGGGTAATCAAATAGGAATGGAACTTTGGCAGAGGAGTGCATTGACTTCACCAGAGGCTCTCTAGTCCAACTACTTGGTTTTGATGTGGCTTTAAATCCTTAATCCCTGACTGTAGCTCCTGAAGCTGGGGAAGATTCCCCTGGCACCTGCCAGTTTTCATATCCCCGAAGAGGGTTCTTTACAGATACATCACTGTGAGAATCTCAGTGAACAGGTGCAAAGTGTGTACCTGAAAAGCAAGTTTGCCTTGTGTTGTCATTATAGTCCTTATTCTGGTGTATGGCACCAACATCAACCACTTCTCCACCAGTCTTGCTAGAAACTTTAGCATTATCATTTTAATTTTCGCTTTCCACAATCCTTAATTCTGTCTATCAGATTACATAAGCTAGTTTTGGGACATTTTGGTTTATATGACAAAGTCTGATTTCCTCGTTCTATCACAATAGAATCTTTGCTGTGTTTCCCAAATTTGGGCTCTTATTGCCCCTTCTGCACCTGATACTCCAACTGTAAAAATCCTTCTTTCCCTCATGAATGCCTGTCCTTGGTGCACTTTGAAAAGAGAGGGCAGGCACTTTTTTGTTTGTTTCAATTAATGTGAGACACTAAAATGTCAGTTTATTTACCATATTCATGTCCATGTCCTTAGATGAATTTTCAATATAATCCAAGGTTTTTTTTTTTTTTTGGTTCCGGGGATCGAATCAAGACCTTGCACTTTCGAGGCAGGTGGTGGAACCACTGAACCAAATCCGTGGCCCAATCCTGGGTTTTCATCTTAAACTCTTAGCTCCTTGGTGTAGCAAAGATGTTGTTCACACCTTGAACTTAATTGATCATATTTTCCCTTAAATTTGAGATATAACTCACATAACATAAAATGTATATATAAATATATAATTTTCTGATTTTAGTATATTTATCAAATTTGTAGCCATCACCATTATTGTTTAAGAACATTTTAATCTCCAAAAAGAAATATCTGATAAATGACTTCCTATTGCACACCACCTACCTTCAAGCTTTTGGCAGACACTAACTTAATGTGTGTTTTTATGGATTTTCCATTTTGGACATTTTGTGTAAATAGAATCCTACAATTTGTAGTTTTACCTTTCTGGCTTCTTTCACTTAGCATAATGTTTTCAAGGATCATCCACATCGTAGCATTATCAATATTTAATATGTTTAAATGAACAAATAATACTTTTATGGATAGACTATATTTTGTGTATCCCTCCCTCACTGATGAACATTTTGGCTTATTTTCACATTTTGGCCATTATAAATAGTGTTGTTAGGAATACTGTTTATGCAGTTTTGTGTAATTGTATGATTTTTACTCTCTTGGGTACATACCTGTAAGTTGAATGCCTGGGAATATTGCCAAGCAGATTTCCGAAATAACCGTACTATTTTTCACTTCTATCAGTGATATCTAAGAGTTCCAATGTCTCCACATTGTTGTGGACCTTTGCTATTTTCTTCTTTAAAAAATTTTTATTACAGCATCTTAGTGTGTGAAATTGAATCTCATTTTTTGGTTTCAGTTTGAAGGACTTAACATTGAGGGCCCCTTCATGTGCCTATTGGCCCATTGTGAACCTTCCTAGGAAAGTTTGAATTCAATTCCTTTGCTCATTTTAAAAATAGGCTGTCTTTTTGTTATTATATTTTAAGTGTTCTTTATGTATTCAGAACATTTGTCTATTAAGTTTGGATCTTACAAGTTCCCCAAATAGTTGTCTTTTGAAAGCTGGTCCCCAGGTGATGGTGTTATTTGGGAGTGATGGAAACTCTAGGAACTGGGGACTGGCTGGAGGCAGGTCATTAGGATGATGCCTTTGAAAGGCAGATTGTGTTCCTCAGCCTCTGTGTCTCTCACAGAGAGATTGTGTCTCTCTGCCTCCTGACCACCTTGAGGTAACCTGCTTTCTCTGTAACACTTTCCACCTCCTGACATGATGTTCTCCCTTACCACGGGCCAGAAAGCAATGGTGTTAAATGACCATGGATTTAAACCTCTGACACCATGAGCCAAAGTAAATATTTCTTCCTTAGTTGTTTATTTCAGGTAACGTTAGAGTGACAAAAAGCTGCCCAACACAATGCCTCTGATTGGATACCTGATTTGCAAATATTCTCTTCAGTCCTGTGGATTCTTTTTATTTTATTCATAGTGTTTTTTGAAGTGCAAAAGTTTTTAACTTTGACAGAGTCCAATTTATTTTGTTTTCTGTTGCTTGTGTTTTTGTGCCATTTCTTACAATCCACTGTCAAGGTCATAAAGATTTACATTTGTATTTTCTTCCAGGTTTATATTTTTCGTTGTTCCATATAGGTCTTTGATCTATTTTGAGTTAATTTTTGTACACAGTGTGAGGCAAGGGTCATTCATTGTTTTGTATGTGGCAATGTCCCAGCATTATTAACAAGAAGACTCATGTTTACTCAATGAACAGTAGTGGCACAGTGGAAAATCAGTGTATCTATACACTCAGTTGTAGTCCATTAGCATATGTCTACTTTTATGCCACCCTTGATTATGGAGATTTTGTAATATATTTTGAAACTTTAAAATGGGAATCTTCAAAGTTTATTGTTTCTCAAAGTTGTTTTGGCTATTTTGAGTTCTTCATATTTCCATATGAATTTTGGTATCATTTTGGCAGTTTTTGCAAGAAATGTAGCTGAGGTTTTATGCGGATTGTACTGAGTCTATAGCTAAATTTGTGGAGTGCTGTTATTTTAAAAATGTTAAGTCAGTGCTGGTGTGGTGGTACATACCTGTAATCCAAGCACTCTGAAAGGCTGAAGCATGAGAATCACAAATTCTAGTGACTTAGTAAACCCTGTCTCAAATATTGAAGTGTTACTTAGTGTCAAGGCCCTGGGTTTAATCTCTAGTATCACAAAGTGAATGATGAATGAATGAATGAATGTGAAATGAAATGTCTTTTCATGAATGTGAAATGTCATTCCATTTATTTAGGTCTTCTTTAATTCAACAATTTTTTTTTGTTTTCACTTTATCTTTTGTACTTTTTCTATGAAGTTTGTTTTCAAACACAGTTTTTTGATGCTGTTGTCAACGGCGTTGTTTTCTTAACCTTACTTTCACACAGTTTATTGCCAATGTACAGATGTATAGTTTTTTTTATATTTCTGTACTCTGCAACTTTGCTAAAATATGTATTGGTGACTCTCAGTATTTTTAGGCAAGATCATGCTGTTGGTGAAACATAGGCTTTTAATTTCCATGAGATTTTTGCCAGCGTGGGTCCTGTGCACCTCTGACTGCTTTATTATCTCAAAGTGGCTGACTTTCAGGAGAGTAATTTTCGTCACTTGTAAGATGACAATAATCCAAAAATCTAGAATTACTGTGGAGAATACTAGTCAAATGATTATCACATTAATGACTTCATACATGAATTATAAGTAACAAACCTTTAAAGCTAAAAATAAATGGGTCATTCTCGAATCACTTTTTAAAGCTTTCTCACTTTTGAGTGTTTTTAGTTAGCTGAGAAAAGAATACGTTAGGTAGCATGAAGTTATTCAGCGTGATTAGAACCTTAGGAAGTAAAACTTCAAACGATAGACGTAAATGTTGTGTAAATGTTTTGTTAGCCACAAGAAAAATAAGGAAGAACTTTTGCTGTGGAATGCTAAGATCAACAGAGAACAGAATATATAAAAAGAGTAAGGAATTAGGAATGGTGAAAAAAGTCAGAGATTATCATTAAGAGAAAGGCTATTAGTAAAAAGATAAGGGAATCAATAAGAAATTGATGAGAAGCTTTCCAGACAATGTCTGGGAGGATAAGAAGGAAGGAGTGTACTTTAGAAATATTTAGTAGAAGGACACAAATCATAACTTCAGTTTTTGGATTGTAAGCCATTAATAAAATAGGGATTGCAAGAGAAGAATGCTTGAGGAAAATGATGGTTTCATTTTTCAAAATATCTCTTCAGATACCTGGAGAAGATCCAAGTAGACATGTTAATAGGTGACAGAAAATCATTTGGAAAATTAGAAGAGAAATTTGAAGATTTGATATATAGAATTATATGTTAGACCCTTGACTTATGAACTCCATTTGTTAACAAGGGCTGGGTGTAACTCAAGTTGGCCAATTGAAGGCTCAGGCTCCCCTGCACAGTCTCTCTCCTGTACACAGGCAGATCTCAGGGTCCTTAGAGGGACACTGGCCCAGGATTTCTCAATTAACCCCGCACGAGAAATTATATTGTAATGTTCCTTCCAGAACTCTGGAAGGGTTAAATCTGAATCTGAGACCATCTGAAAGCACAAGCGGCCAGCATTCAGGTCAT
Organism: Fukomys damarensis; assembly: GCF_012274545.1. Taxonomy (NCBI): domain Eukaryota; kingdom Metazoa; phylum Chordata; class Mammalia; order Rodentia; family Bathyergidae; genus Fukomys; species Fukomys damarensis. Next base: position 15,985,709 of record NW_022900914.1, on the reverse strand, counting down.
AACTCAAGACTTTGATCGTAAGTTAAAACTAAAATTCCAGTTATAACCCGAGTTGTTTGTATGTCAGGCTGATCATAACTCGAGGGTCTACTGTACTTTAGTGTCGATCCTGTGGTTCATAATTATCATAATTTTCCTGTATATTTCCTCAACTCTCTCAACCCTCCTCTCTTCTTCCCTTCCTCTGGCCTCCCCACCTTCCAACCCCATCCGCATGTTCTACAAAACAAAGCCCATCTCTATAACCCCAAAACTCTGTCTTCCTCACATCTATACCTGAGATTTCCTTCACCTTTGACCTTTCTTTAGCTGTGACCTAAACTGATTGCTTTCTGGAGCTATAGGATACCTGTTGTTCGGAATTTGTATTTGCTTTCTTCTTTGTTTGTTCATTTATTTGAGATGGTCTTACTTTGTAATACAGGCTGACCTGGAACTCCCAGCAATCCTCCTGCCTCAGCCTCCTGAGTTCTGGGATTACAGGCATGTACCACCACACCTGGTTTGAACTGCTATTTCTTGGGTCATTATAATGTTCTTTCTTGACTGCAGGTAATAAGTACATTTTTGCTTATGTGAGAATGACTACTTTGACATCAGAACAATTTGATTCAGGTTACAAACCTAGGCTGAATGTCTGTTCAGGCATTTTGAAAGCATTTTAAGGTTATAGGTGGAAAACCTGACAACGTGGTCTCCTATTTTGTTGCTGATGACCTGTGGCTCTTCATGGAAGAACTACATTAGGTTGCTTTTTTTTTTTTTTTTTTTCGAGACAGGGTCTCACAATTTAGTTGAGACTGACCTGGAACTCACTATGTAGTCCAGGCTGGTCTTGAACTCCTAGAGATCCTCCTGCCTCAGCCTCCCAAGTGCTGGGATTACAGGGGTGCGCCACTACACCCAGCTAGGTTGCTTTATTTAATGTTTGTTTTTTTACATTTTATAATAACATTTAAATCTTTTATAATGTGTTCTTTTGGCCATTTTGTGAGTTCTTTCAAACTGAAAGCATATTTCTGATGGTTTTAGGAAATCATAATGAATTCATTTGATAATACTGTATCTTTCCTTTGGTTTACACATTTATCTTTTCCTAAAACTCCTAGTATGGAGAAAAGACAGCTGTGACTAAACTAATTTCCTTTTCTCTCCTATTGTCTTTTTTTTTATAATCTCTGAAAATTTATTTTCATTTATCCTTCATTTATTCAATTGGTTTTTCCATGTAATTAATTTTTTAAATATTAAAATTTTCATTTAAAAAAATTTCCTCACCGGGGATTTAGCTCAGTGGTTCTGCTGCCTGCCTCACGAGCACAGGGACACAAGTTCAATCCCCGGTACCAAAAAAGAAAAAAATTTTTTTGGTTTAAAAATTAATAGCATTCTCTTACTTCTTGTGAATATAATATTTTATCCTTTCACTCTTAGTTCATTATTAAGGAGTGGTTATTTTCCTTCTTATATTACCTATAATTTCCAACCTCTTTTCTGTTTACCATCCCTGACATTCATGCTTAGACTACCTTCATTTTGTCATGTGTGATATTTATAAAACAGCATATTTCACATTTTTATAAAATCAGTAATTTTAGTTTCTTTAGAAAAGTGGAAAAACAGTTTTCTGTGCATGAGCAGTGCCCATCTGAGCCCGCCAGCCACAGTCTCCGGCGCCAGCTATGCCGTTGTCCCTGTCACTATGGCCCATTACAAAGCTGCCACAAAGCGTGAGCAGTTTCGGAGGTACTTGGAGAAGTCGGGGGTGCTGGACATGCTGACCAAAGTGTTGGTAGCCTTATATGAAGAACCAGAGAAACCTAATAGTGCTTTGGATTTTTTAAAGCATCCCTTAGGAGTTGCTACCCCAGAAAACCCAGAAATTGAGCTGCTTTGCCTAGAATTGGCAGAAATGAAAGAGAAATATGAAGCCACTATAGAAGAAAATAAAAAACTGAAAGCAAAGCTTGCTCAGAATGAACCACCTCAGGAGGAGAAGTGTGCTGAATAGGATTTTTCTCAGAGGAAAAGACATTGAAAAATGGTTTTGTAACTGGAATAGTTTGTATAATATATAATCCTTTCTGAACAGATGCTATAAAACTTTTAATATGTTAAATTCACCTATCACACTTTAAATGTTATAAACACTTATAATCACCAATAAAAACTCAATATAACTTTCTTTGGGTCTTAAAGCAGGAGAATCCAAAGTAAATCCTGAAGGAAACCTAAATAGCCATCTAATTCATTAAAAGATGTTCTATTTCTTAGTCTGATTTGAAGTAATAGTACTGGTTGTATTTTACCCAAGGAGGTTTAGCATGGAGCTTTTCCTTGGTTTAGTTCAGGATATGAGCACAGGTACAATCATGCATTACAATGAAGATGAGTGTTTACAGTCCCTGTAGGCAACTGGAAAAATCCGTGTGACACATGATGCTTTTGCACGGGTTCCCATGAATTTTCTGGTCTTGTTTATATAACGAGGAATAAGTAACTCTTCTTTGCCACCCCTTTGCCTTAGATAAGTACATGTGTGCCAGTTTGAACTCTGACACCGCTTTTTCTTCTATGCAATGAGGCCCTATCTGATAATGTGGCCTTGCTTTGCTATGTACTTTAGTGGGTCCTAGTTGCCTGTTAGCCTTTGTGTGTTGTTCATTTTGCTTAATAATGCAGATTCCTTGATTTTAATTTATATAACTTTAAACAGGATCGCACTGTTACCCTGCCTTACCTAGTTGCTCAGTTAGTACATAGAGAGGTAACATAGCGTTCTGGGTTCATGCACAAGCTGGAGGAGAAGGGGCTGAGCATTTATCATGGACAATTATAGTTCATGGGTATAATCATAGTGCTTTTTTTCCCTCAAAGTATTTTTCTAGCCTTGAATTCATTTTATCTTCCTTATCCCTGTGAAGTAGGTGGGGCATATATGAGGGGAGGCTGGGTGCTGAATCTTTAGGCCAAAGACTGATACTAATACAAATTATTTCCTAACTGTAGAATTTTGGGCACGTCGGTTAACCTCTCTGAGATTTACTTTCCTCATCTGTTAAACGAGAAGAGCATCTGTGCAGCCTACCTCACAGGGTTGTTGTGAGGGTCAAATGAGACTGTACATGAAAGATTTGTAAATGATACAGCACTAAAAAGAAAAGAAAGCTTGAAAAACCCAGCAAACCTTGGGCCACAACATTGCTAGTTGCTAGTGACTGTTGCTTTTAGATGAGCCATGCACATATCTTTCTGTCACCCTCTATTTGTTTGTCTCTGAGACCCTGTGGGTGTTTAGGTGGATCACCCCTGAGTCTTCTCTGTCATTTGTGTCTCCATCCTACTCAGAAATCCCTTACTTTATACTTCTGAAAACATGACTTATATTTGAAAATATCTACACGTGTTGTTTTGCTTTTATAAAATTCTCCTCTGTCATCAAATCCTTTAGTAATGTTCTTTTAACAGGACAGAGAGAACAAGTTTTATGACTACTGACAATCCACTAAAGATAGGTTATTATTCGATATACTCCCGACACTCATTAGTAGGAATAATTTAGAGTGCTTTATCTCATAAATCTACTATTGTGCAAATGAAAGAAAATTTAAAGATTTTTGTTTCTCATATATCATTTTGTGAGGGTTGAGTCACCTGAATACTAAAGATAAGGTTCTCTTTTTATAGGTGGACCCTATGACTTAATTACATGTTGAAAACTTGGTGCTGATATTAACAGGACAAATGATTGTTTTGGTTTTGTAAACACGTACTAATAAAAATAAAACCAATTATCTCATTGCTCAGGCCAAAGACGCAAAAAGTATCCCTGGTTGTCCTCTGCCACACAATTCATCAGCAAGCCTGTGTGGTTCTGTCTTTGCATATGGACCGCAGCCACTGCCAGTCCTGTGTTCCAAAGCATCATCGCTGGCCTGATGTGCTCAGTGGGCCCTGCAGCACATTTTCCTGCGTCACTTCTTCCCTTACAAAATTGGTCTGCACGGCAGCCAGAGTGGGCTCTTTAAACCTGAGTGAGGTCTCCTCATTCCTCGCCCACTGGCTTTCTTTGAGATGAAATCCACTTACTTACAACGATTCAATGCACTCTCGTGGTACACCTTTGCTTGTATCTCCAGCACAGACTGTCACTCACCTCCCGTCCCAACCCACGTCAGTCCTGTTGGTTTTCCTGCCGTTCCTTAACAGTCGTGCTCACTCTTACCGCAGGGTTTGTCACTGGTTCTTTCTTTTATCTGGAAACCCATCAACCTAGATCCAAGATAAACCCTCTCACTGTTTTCAGGACTTGGCTCAAAGACAAGATCGTCAGGACAGAACATAAAAGTCCGAGACACCAGGTAGAACTAAATTTCAGATAAGCAATGAATCTTATTCCTCCTATTTGCATCCTCGACATGCTACTATAGATTGCATAGGACATACTTATATGAAAAAATGTATCATTTATTGTAATTAAAATTTAACTGGTCATCCTGTATTTTTGTCTGATTGCCTTGCAATTCCTTTCTCATAGAGGCCTTCCCTGTGACCAAAGGGGGAAAAGAACAAAACACTTCTCTTGCCCTGTCACTAATTTCCTTTGTTTTTCTTCCAGGCAATTCTACATTTCTTGAGATTGCATTTACTTTTTATATGTATAGGAAAATATTTGTACAGCTTTTTAAATGCAGGCTGTACAAAGACAGAAAATTTATCTGTATTTGGTGCTCCATACATAGTAGATGATCAGGATAAATATATAGATTCTTCATCATTGTCACTGTCGCGTGCTTATTATGGCAGTGAACATCACTGGCCCATTATATCTGTTACTCAGTTAATTGCCACAACAAACCTCTGATACAGACACTGTTGCAATAAACACCCTCATATGATAGAAGAGGTAAACGAAGCCCTCCACAGAGAACAAAGATGCAAAAACACAAATAACACAAGAAAAGAGTAAATGTAATTGGGGAAATATTGAATGTAGGAGATGAGTATTTCTTCTCCTGAATTTATTCATAGATACGCTATTAAAGTGCAAAGATTTCCAAGATACATGCTTGTTGATAAAAGTAGATCGAAGAAAATGAGTATCATATAATTTTTATAAGTGAATGGGGAAAATCACTATTGTATACTCATACTTTTATCTTCATAAAGAAACTGAACAGGTACGTAACAAGAAACTCATCAAAGTTCTACATGGGTGAGGGGAGGGCTTTCCACTGTATCTGTTTAACAAAAAATAATCAAATGTGTTACCAAATCAAAACATTAAAAATAATGCTAGCATGCTATATTTTGTAGATAGTCACTTCTGTGGTGAAAAAAGCTTGCTTTCAACCTCAACCAAAGAAAATTCCACTAGTTCTGCTACAAAGCTGCCTTGGTTGGGAAGCCATATGGTTTTGATCAAACAAATCTCTCGATGATTTTCCTAAGCCTTTCATCACCTATTGATTCCGAGAAAAAAATCCCTTTTGACATCATCGTCCACATTTGAGCCCCCTCCTTACTGCTAGCTTGGTTTCCTTTCTCAGTCTCTGGGGCAATTCGCTTCCAGGATGAAGCAGAGTTTTGTTTCAGAGATAACATAGGAAAATTATTAAGTAAATCTGATGCATCATTTATATCTTCTTCTGCCCCTCACTTTCTGAATTGATAGTTCTATATTTGATTTATTTTAAAAAAAGAATATAAATGTTTCCAGGCTTTTTACTTGGAAACTGGCTTTTATGACAGTTTTACTTATTTAACCATCTTTTCTAGTCCACAAAAAAGAAACAAAATAGATTTGAACAGGTTTTAACAAACGCAATTGTCCATTTCTGGAGCTATTGCAATTTGTATTTTTCTCCCCAATTCTACTTGACTAATGTCTGTAATTTATTCAGGATGACTTGTCGTTCTCATGAATTTTAGCAAAAATTCTATTTATATTCTTTCATTTTAGTTTATCAATATGTTGTTAAGTTGAATTCAGATTGCATAATTTATTGTCTTTACTTTTCCTTTTCCTTTCCAGTAAGTGGTTAGATTTTATTATTATTAATCTCTGAAACATCACTGTACTGCCATTAGAAAGGTTTCAGAGAGGCTTCAGGACCTTGGGATGGTCATGGAGTTTACTTTCTGTAGATGAAACCAAAAAATCACAGGAAACAAATGCAAAATGAGACAAATGGCACTCAACCAAACTAAAAATCTACACAGTGCAAAACACTCAACAGAGAGCAGGGACAACCTACAAAGTTGGAGAAACTACTTGCAATGTGCTTACTTAAAAAGAGATTGAAATCCAGAGTGTATAAGGAATTCTAAAAACTCAACATCAAAATCAATAATCTTGATTAAAAATAAGGAATAGATCTAAACAGATATTTCTCAATAGAAAGCATACAAATGGCCAACAGGTACATGAAATAAGGTTCAATATTACTAAGCATCAGGAAATGCAAATCAAAACCTCAATGAGATGCCATCTCACCTTGGTAAGAAGGATACATACATATGTATCTATACCATACACACACATATAGGCACATATTCACATGTGTATGAGTGCACATGCGCACTTATATACATATGTGTGTATGCATGTGTGTGTGTGTGTGTGGAATATTTGCATACTACAAATAAGTGCTACTGAGGAATCAGAGGAAAGGGAGTACTTGTGCACTGTTGGTGGGAATGTACATTAATATGACTATTATGAAAAACAGGATGAATTTTCCTTAAAAAAATTCAATTTAAGACTGAGTTGTAGCTCAGTGTTAGAGTATGTGCTTACCATAACCAAAGTCTTCAATTTAATTCCCAGAACCAAATAATGAGATGTAGAACTTCTGTATTACCCAGTAATCCCACTACCGGCTCTGTATCCAAAAGAAAAGAAATTAGTGTGTCCAAAAAGACATCTGCATTCCAACACATATTGCAGTGTAATTCACAGTCACTAAGAAATGGAAACAACCCAGGTGACCCTCAAATGCTAAATGGCTAAAATATATGGTACATATATGGAACTGGATGTCACCGAATGTTGTGTGAAATAGGCCGGCAGCACAGGAAAAACGAGCTCTGCAGGATCTCATACGTGGAATGCAAACAAGCTGATCTTAGCCAAGTCAAGAGTACAATGGTAGCTGCCAGAGGCTGAGGAGACTAGAGCCAAAGGAGGAGACAGGAAAGACTGATCATTGACTACGTTATTGTTTGATGGAAGTAACAGGCTCTGATGCAAGTTTTGATTGTGCTACTGCACCCTAGGGGTGGTTGCAGATAACATGCTGAATATTTTTAAAAAGCTAGAAGAAAGAATTTGGAATGTTTTCACTATAGAGAAATGACAAGCATTTTGATATATATAAAATATTAATATATTCCTTGTTTTAAATATTAGTGAATATATATATAATTACAAGGGGTGATTGAAAGGTACAGTGAATGTTTATGTTAAAAAGCTTATTATGGTAAAAGATCCATTGTCAAGAATGATGGGACAAGTGGGCTCAAAGCCAGGGTATTTTCAGGGGAAAATAATAGCATTATTATTCCTTTTACTGTAATAATGTTTTAAAATATTCACACACATTACAGTGTGTCTTCCTCCACCTTATTGACCAGGTTGGTACCCTGCACGCAGCTGCTGGCTTTTCCCCAGTCAAAATGACATGAAACACAGATGTTTTCAACCCATTCAGGACACTCAGGCAGCCACCACAGCACAACTAAAATATTCACGAGAAAGGTGTGCAGGAACTGCTTCAGAAAGTGGCCCGAAGGAGGGTGGGAAAAGTACCTTAGAAGCAACAGTCTGAGGGGAGTTAATGTCATTGTGCCTTTTGCTGTAACAACCTTAAAAAAATAAACATTTACCGTATTTCCATCATACCTGGTATATTGATGCATCACACAGTAGGTACTCTGTAAGGTTGTATGATTTTAATGTTTTTATACATCAGTTAAAATTAATTTTCTAAAAAGGGGTCAGTACACTCACTCTACTCTTGCCAATCCTTCTTTTCTATACAGCTGCTTCTCCTTCAACTCCACGTCCAACGTAGTAACTCATAATGTTTTTAATCTCATCTGTGAATCACACACACACACACACACACACACACACACACACACACCTCTTTGAAAGTGGATAACAATTGTGAGATACAGGAAAAATCCAGTAAACAGTTGGTTAAGATGACATGAGAAATGATTTCTATTGTGAAAGTGAGTTCCACTTTATTTCAATTGCTGAGTGGCCTTAAAAGTCTTTTCTATTTCATGTTAGGAACACACTATAACTTGTAAGATGTTATAATGTACAATTCCTTTACATTAGCTTTCTCTGCTGTGGAATATAAGAGCCTTGTGATTTTTGTCTTGCGTAGCTACTATGAGAATGATGGTGAAACAAGCTTTGTTAACTATGATGTTTTGAAAAAAAGGTATCTGTATTGCGAGAAAATGTAGTGAAGTCACTTAAGAAAGTACTCGGCAGGTTTGAACCTGGACCATACAGTTTCCGTCAAAGAGAGAGACTGAAAATTTTGCGTGAGTATTAGAGTCATCTCTGTAATACCAGAACACACAGTTGTCCGGGGAGGGCTTTGAAAAAAGCGTGACCTAAATGTATCATAAAACAGTGTGCAGGAGTTTGAGAAGTGGAGAAGGTGAAAAAGGGTAAAGCAGTGCATGTAGAGGAGAGTGTTGTGTGTAAATTCATGGAGCTACAAAGCACTAGTACTCGATAGGAACACGATGGGTGGAAGTATGAGATGCCAGGAAAGTAATCAGAGAAACTCAGCTCTGTGAGGGATAAATTATAGCAGTCCTTGTAATCCATTCTAAATATGTTTTCAAAGTTTTTTTTCCTAACCATTTTTGGGGGAGAGATAAAACAGCAGTTACCAATATAGACTTTAATCTTGATGGAGACTTACATTGCCTTAGAGAGACACATAGCTCTGTGATACAGCCTACCGTGTGGATAGAGAGTGAAACACTAAAAACAATGGAGTCATCTGCTAGACACAGCCACTCCTCCTGCTGTAACTGGGCTCTGCCTTCATTTCATTTACTGCCGTCCTGAGGTCACCAGTGACCTCCGCTCATGCATGAAATGCCCATGTTTATCCCTGTTCTTGTCTGCTAGTTTTGGAGCATTTAATATTATAATAACATCTCTCCCGTTTGTCGAAATTCCTCATCCTTTCTCTCAATTTTGGCCACACATTGTGAAGCTATGTGAAAATTTATTTGAACAGTTCCAAAGCATCCACATGTGAAAGGGCACTTTTCTTTTCTATTAGGCGACATTTTTGACGTAAAGTAACTTGAAGATCTGATCGTTTTAAATGATATGACTCATAAGTAATGCATTTACTTGACTTGAAATAATTTGTTTTAGAGGGAGAAAATAGGGGGCCCTTGGGAGAGGTGCTCTGGTCCTGGAGATGACCGCTGGCCACACACGGTGCTACCCTGGGGACTGCCAGACCCTCTCCCGATAAGGGGTGCATGAGCCACTGGCAGACAGGGCGGCTCACTGCTCTTCCTGTGGCCAGCAGTGGCCCGCAGCAGCTCAGCTCTTCCCTCTATCGCTGACTGAGACTGTGTGTGTGAAAGAATCCATTCAACCCAGTTATTCCCCTTCTGGGGATCTCCTAGAAAGAATGAAAGGCATCATATGTAGGGATATATGTATACCCGTGTTTACAGCAGCACAGTTCATGACAGCTGTATCCTGGAAGTAGTCTACAGGTCCATCAGCAGAGAATGTGTACGGAAAATGTATTTATGTGCCGTAGAGCACTACTCTACCTTGAGGAAGGATAAAGGAGCCACTGATAGAAAACTGGAAGCACTTCGAGGCCCTAGTGCAAAGTGAAATGAATTATACACACAAGCTTAGCTACTGCATGGCTTCTGTTATGCGAGAAACCCCAATTATAATGACAATGAAGAGCAAAATAAGGGATAGAGTGATAGACAATAGGGCTTAGGGAGATAGGTGGGAAGGGATCAAGAGATGGAGGGAGGAGGAGGAAAGGGAGGGGAAAGAGATGAAAAAGAATTAAAATATCTTATGCACACGTACCAACTGTAAACAGGTAAACATTATGTACTGCAAACACGTACTAGCAAAAAATAAAAACTGAAAAACACGAAAGTTATTCCAGTTGCCTTCACTGATTCTTGCAGCAAGAATTCTGAGTCAAAATTTCCAATGTTCCATGGGGAGAGTTTTGTTGAATTTTCCTGTGGGAATTAAGGTACCTGCCGTCACCCGCACGTTCACACAGCCGTGACACAGGATCATCGGTGTGTCTTAGGGAAAGGCACAGACGCAGGCATTGCTCTACCACCTATGAAAGAGGAAGCAAGTGTCCAGATGCTGGCTTCTCAGAATGGGGCTGAGGGGAGAAAAGCTCTCTACAGCTCCCACTTGACGGTAGCTCACAAGGGACATGGCTGAGACAGACGCAATTTGATCATTTATGTTCACACATATCAATGTAAGATTCTTCTTCCTCTCTCGTCACTCTCATTCTCTCTCTCTTACACACTTGAGTGGACTCTTTCTCGCTTCTTTTTTCTCTCAAAAGGTAGTGTGTGCTATTAACAGCAATTATGAAATACACTTTGCCTTTCTAGTAAATTCTACCGAGATATTCAGTATTTATATATATAATTTTTTTGCTGTTAAATAATTAAGTTGTTTTGTTTCATTTTATAATGAACTCCATGGATAATACACCTGTTGTAACAACATCATTAGTGCCTGGGAAATTCAGTGCTACAACAATGAGCGGCCGGGGTCCAGCAGTGACTGCAGGGTGATTTTTGCCTCTGGAAGGAAAACACTGAGGCATGGCTTCAACTACAGAGTGTCCCTGAGGTAACGGCAGAAACTCGCCTGAAGCTTTATTGGAATCACAGCCCTTGGCTCCCTGTGTCTTCCTGTTCCTGCTTCTGCCCCTTGCTTACCTTTTTCCCCTGGGAACCTTCCGTAGTAAATCGCTTGTGATAAATCCTTGTCTTGGGATTTGCTTCTAGAAAACTTGAGCTAAGACATCTCTTTATAAATCAGTGATTATTCGCATAGGATGACGTTTTAGAATTATTCAATCACAGGGCCACTACCTTTCTTTTTCTTGTATTTCTTTTTTGTTTGTTTTTTTGAGACAGGGTCTCACTATGTAGTTGAGACTGACCTGGAACTCACTATGTAGCCCAGGCTGGTCTCTTACTCACAGCAATCCTCCTGCCTCAGCCTCCCGAGTGCTGGGATTACAGGTGTGCACCACCACGCCTGGCGAGGGCCTCTACCTTTCAAAGTGTATGGCAGATGCTGCTTCTTTGCCATTTAGAATAGTTAGAGGGATTTAAATTCCTACCGCCAATGTATGCATTCCACTGCACCCTAGTAAATCAGTCACTATTCCAATACATTTTTGTCGGGTTAATGAACAAAGCGTATTTTTTTTTTGCCAGAAATATTTTTGAGGTCTTTGATGAGCAGCTTCTGAAAAGAATTTGGCTGAACATTTGCAATTGTGAATAATCATAGTCTCATACTTCTGAATATTTCGCAGAACAAAAGGCACCCATCGGCTTCTTTCCTTACCATGTAGCATCGTGTTCTCTAGAGGCAGAGGTGAGGCCCTAGTGGCTCTCTAGCCGCACCGTGTGAAGACCCTAATCTTCTGCTATGGCTGATGGAAAGAGTAGTGTGGAGTCGAACCTATCAGATTTTCTCGCTTGTAAATATAAAACTGAAGTTTAAATCTAGAAAATCTAAAAAGTTCCAGAAACTAATAAGACCATAATTACAGCAGTATCCTAAATAGGAGTTGCACTCACTTAAACAGAACAAGGGAACAGAACAGTGGGTTTAAAATTTGGCTCATCGGCATATGAAGAAATGTGATTATTGAAGCTGCTGACGTGATAGAACAGGTATTAAAAAAATACACTAGTAATGAAGCCAGGAAAACTGGGTTTCTATACAGAAAAATTAATATGGGCCTCTGTGTCTTACCTTGTACAAAAATAAAATTCAGTTAGAAAAAAGACTTGAATGAAAAAGTTAAATTGTAAAAGTTTCATAAAAGAACACACAAGAGGAAAGTTATATCCCCGGGATCCAGAGGAATCTTTGCATAAGACATGTGTAGACTTACCGTAAGAAAAAGACTGAGAAATTTGGTTACATTCCAATTAACAATATGTATTCTTCAAAATATTCAGAGAAAAAGCAAGGAAAGAAAATGAGAGAACCTGTTTGAAGATGTGCAGCATAAGCAAGGAATTACTAGTATCCATACTACATAAAGAATGTTTACAAATGGGGCCGGGGATTTAGCTCAGTAGTTCCACACTTTGAAAGTGCAAGGACCTGAGTTCAACCCCAGTACCAAAAAAACAAAAACAAAAACAAAAACAAAAAGCAAAAAAGAATGTTTATACTATAGAAAAATGGACTGTAGATGTATTAGAGAAAAAATATGTATATATATTAGAGAAAATATGCATGGCCTATGAACATGAAACCATGCTTAACTTCATTATTAGCCAGGGAAGGCAAATTAATATACGATTTCACCCATTAGAATGGCTTAATGGATGTCTTTGATAAATATACAAAGCAATAGGAACGCTCGTGGACTGCATTTGGAGAGTACCAAAACAAACTCTTTGGAAAACAATTTGAAATTATTTTATAAATCTTGCTTTTTCTTGTCAAAGACCAATAATTTTACTTCTAAATATGTATATATATACATATATGTATATATATATGTATATATATGTGTATATATGTGTGTGTGTGTATATATATACATATATACATATACATATATATATATATATATATATATGTACCTTGCACAGACTTGAGAATTCGCTCACCTGAAGATACATATATAAACATTCGTAACAGAATTATTGCAAGATCAAGAAGTGGAAGCAGCCCGAATGCTCATCTGAAGTATTTGATATTTTATTTATAGATCAGTGTGTCATAGGAAGTGAAAACACAGCCACATGCATCAGCATGTGTGAATCTCAAAAATAGTGTTTAATGAAACAAGAACATCACGGATTATACACCACAAATACATTAGTTCAAAATCAGAAGAAAGTGTAGAATACACATGTGTTCATACATACCACAAAAGAGAGAAATGCAAAACAAAACACAAAAATTTAAATTGTTGTTAAACAAATATAAGGGGGAGGAAAAGTGATAAAATTACGCAAGGCACACAAGCGTGGTCACACTTAAATATACATGATTTCAAAATTCGGGTGATAAGTTCATAGGCTTGAAACTATACAAAATTTATGAGCAATAATACACATCCATTTGTGTTCTTAAGTGTGATATATTTCACAGGACAAAGATGACTCTGGAACATGGCAAACAATAACTGGCTATAAATAATGAGGATACTGTTACCACTCAGGTCACTAAATATTGTAACAGTTGTCTACTTAAGCATGCCAGTTAGTGATATGTTTAACACTTACAGAAACCATTTTTTAAAAATTTTACAGAGAATAAATGGAATACTACTCGGCCATAAAGAATGAGAAAGTAGATTCATTCAAAGGTAAATGGGTACATTTTGAGGATATACTCCTAAGTGAAATACATAAGTCACACATATGCAAATACTGAATAGTTTCTCGGGTGTGAAAAACTAAAATAGTACTCAAGATCCTAATGGGACAATTAGCAATGTGACATAGGAAGAAAAGGACTAAAGGTGTAGGGACAGTGAGAAGGCTAGGGAAAGGGGAATGAGGGAAAAGGAAAAAAATATGAGAAAATATAAAAATGGAATTAAAGTGTTTGAAGGTGGGGAGGGGAGGAGGGGGTGAAGGGAGGGAGGGGACAAGAGGGGAAAAATGAGAACCAAGACCTGGCATGTAGAGGTACAAGATCCCAGTAATGAATGTAACTGTACTGTCTACCTAGAATGTACCAATAGAATCAATTTAAAAGAAAAAAAATTACAGAGAAAATATGAGGTCGACTTGTGGAATTTGTTCACTCATTTTTTAAAACAAGGATTTTTTTGAGAATCTGATGCGAGTAACTTCTTATTCTATTACTATTCTAGATCAAGAATTAAATTATTGAGTGATATACAAAATCTTGCAGTGAAGGTGAGAAAGGAGACTTAACAATAAACAGTAAATTAATACATATATGATATATGAAAGGCTGATAATATTACAAGAAAAAAATAAATCAGGAGGATTCTGCTTTTGACCACAAAAATTTACCAGTAGTCTTTTCAAAAAGCACCTATTATAGTTTTATTCACACCAGAGAAACTATTTGGTATTTACACATGTGTGACTTATTTATTTCACTTAGGAGTATATCCTCAATATGTATCCATAATAGTATATAAGACCCTAATTAGATAATTGACAATGTGAAATAGGAAGAAAAGGGCTAAAGGTGTAGGGAAATGGTAAGGGTAGGGGAAATGTAAGAAGGGAAAGGAAAAAATATGAGAAAATGAAAAAACGGAAATAAAATGTTTGTAAGTCAGGAGGGGAGGAGAGGGTGAGGGAGGGCAGGGACAAGGTGAAAAAATGAGAACCAAGACCTGTCATGTAAAGGTACAGGATCCCAATAATGAATGTAACTGTACTGTATACCTAAAATGTACCAATAATCTCAATGCGAAAAAAACCAAACACCTATTAATTGAACAAAATATATATGGAGTAAGCATTTTCAGTTATTGAGCAAAAGAATATGCAGGACTATGATCTTTTAGATGATGCAAAAGCACAGGTCATCCAAGGGCTTAATGAAGATTTCTTTTTTCTTTATATCCTGAACCCCATCCAGCAATACACCTGGTATTAAGACATTATTTACTTTTAGACCCCTCCAGTCTGGCAGAGCTCTGGCTCTTTCTTTTATAAAGCCTTGTATCTTGTGAGAAGATTTTCATTCTGAGTCCATTCAATGATTCCTGATGACCAAACCAGTTCCAAGTAATTATTTAAGGCACAAATACCACAGAAATGAAGTTGTGCTCTTCCTTAGAGATGGAATAATCTTCGTGATGGACTCAACAGTTGGATACTCACCCACAGTACATTCATCAGCCTTCCAGTCACCATGGCAGATTACACAGTGGCTGCACAGTTTGGCTTACAATTTTCGAGGTTTCAGTCCATGGTTGTGCAGCTCCAAGGCAGGAAGATCATGATGGAAGCGGGTGATGGAACAAAGCTGCTTGTGTCATGGAGGAGGCAGAGTGAGCTGGAAAGAGTGCCAGCTACTATAAATATTGGAGCTGTCCCTCATTGCATACCCCTTCAGTGCACGCCTTCAGCGACCCACTTCCTAAGAGCTCCGGCTAGGTGGATCAGTGGATCGACTGATGATTGCAGTACCTCCCCGAGCCAATCACATCTCCGTCTCTTAACCCGGTCAAGATGACGATTAAACTTAAACTTCACACACAGAAACTGTGGCCCTTTCTCATGTCGTATCCCAGAAGTAATTGGAGACAAATACTGAACCCAAACATAGAAGCTTCTAGAAGAAAACAGGACAACACACTTGTGAGTGGGGGTTTGTCAGATGTCTAAGATTAAACACAGAAAACAATCACCACAAACGTGAATCATAAAGATGTTTTAAAAATTTGAGAGGTAATATCAACAATTTGAAAACTATTCATATTAAGGCTGCTTTAAAAAGTAGGAAGGATATTGTGATAAAATATCACAACACATTCATCAGATTATAAAGAACAACAAAAAAGGTGGTAAATGGTTTTAACAAGCACTTTACAGGTCAAAAGAAGATACAAGGACATGAAAAAGCATTCAAAATTGTTGCTCCCCGCTGACATTAAAATTAATGCTCCAGTTAAACAGCATTACCCTCCTAGGAGTATAGTTACAGTAGAAAAGAATGGTAACATCTAATACTGTTGAGGATTCAGAGGTCTTAGAATTTCCTTTTGTTTGTCTCTTTTGTTTTTGCTCTTGGAAGTATTAACGTCTGTATAGTTTGTAAATCTCACCCTAAAAGACATATATAAAACAACGTTTATATCAATTAGCAAATGTAATTGTATGAAAGAACTGTTCTTTGTAATGACAGTCCTCTGGTAATATAAGAAACTGTCCATGTATTTTAGAGACAGATAATGAGGTATATAGGAGTAAAATGTCTTGATATTTTGATGTTTTAAAGAATAATTCAAGAAAAACGATAAAGTTAACATCAAAATGTTAGTGATTTAAAATGTACATGATCAGTTTACGCAAAATTTATTCTACTGTTTTTCTGCATTTGAAACTTTCATAAGAACCTGAACATAATTAAAAAGAGAAAAACTAAATCAAAGTAACCTGACGGAGAATACTAGCTTTTGTGTGCTGTTTCACATAAGGTGATCAGAGAAAGTGTTGTTGATAACATGGTGTCTGGGTAGATTTAAGAAGTGGAGTAAGGGAGCCAGGTGATTCTTTTCAAAGCAGAGCACAAGTTGGGATGTGAGGTGGGAATGTGATTGTCATATTCTTGGTTCGATCGCATGTTTTAGGCAGTTGTCAGGAGAGCAGGGGCTGACTGCTCCCTCGTGGCCATATTCTGTGTGGAAGTTGGGTGAGACTACTGGCATCTCATTCTGTAGAAATCTAGAACTGGATTTTTTTTTTCTTTTCTTTTTTTTTTTTTTTTTTTTTGA
>NW_022900914.1:15843509-15968829 GCF_012274545.1 Fukomys damarensis | reverse complement strand
GCTCACAGTGATCCTCCTGCCTCAGCCTCCCAAGTGCTGGGATTACAGGTGTGCACCACCATTCCCAGCTCTTAGAACTGGGATATTAAAATTAGCATTAAAAACTTTTTATTTTGTTTCTGGATTTCTCCATCCTCTCAAAAAGCTTTGAAGATGTCAAGGATCTCTACTCTATGGGAGCTGTATCAATTAATATTTGTTATATTGGAAATTAAGCCAAAACAAATTTAAAACCTTAAAACGGAAAACATTAATTTATCAAATCATTTAGGATAACGACGATAAGCCCATTGCTTTTCAACGAAAGTAAAATATTTTATAAAAAACCTTGTTTTTCAAAAAAAACAATTACTGAGATTTCTTTTTAGAGAACAGCTTTTCATCTCTGCTTCTGAATGCAATCAACTGTCATAGATTATATAGTTGAAGTAATTGAAGGCAATCTTGCCTCATCTAGACACGCATTGGAAAGAATACATATTTTCAAAGATCACTGTAGGCATTCTTGGGTACTACACCAACACTCCACAATTCACTGTCGTAAAAGTTAGTTGCAATAAGAAATATGAAACCATATCAATATAATTTTCATATTCTGTTATGCTGAAATCCATTAGTTCATCTTGCACTTTAAATATGATTTTTGTAGCATCATCCATTATTTGGAAAATATTAGTGCCCTGGATTATAAAGATTATTCAAACATTTATACACATTATTTGTAGTTTTTAAAAGTTCTATTTGCAAATATTATTATCCCATTAGTACAGCCCTTAAGAACTGGAAAGTGCTCTACATCACAGCTACACAATACATATTTTTCAAAATTCTAATTTTTTGTTTGTGAACAAATTTTATCATGGCAACAGTGCTGTTAGCTTCTTTCTGTGAAGGGACAGACTCTTAGTTCTTAGAAAATATCTTGCTAGACACCAAAGTCTGAATAACCATAGTTTTCTAGATATACTTCCAAGTTAGATGGATCTAGTTGACTCACAGCACAAAAAATAATGCAAATACTTTTCTACAAGAGAAGTACAGTATTGAGCTTAGTGTTAGGCAAAACAAGTTATAACTCTCAAGGGACAGGGAAATATAGTCCATATACTGAAGGAAAGAGACCCAAGTTGCATTGCAAAGAGGCATGGATTCAGGAAATGATCTTTCATAAAGGCAGTAGAGATGAAAGTAATAAAAAAATAGATGAATATAGAAAACAACTTGAAGGCAACCACCAGCAGGATTTCTTGAAGAACTGAACTTTTTTTTTTTTTCAGTACTACTGATGGAACCAAGGGGCTCACATACACCAGGTATTACACTACCATTGAGAGCCTTTAAAAAAACAATTTTGTTTAAGACAGTCTAAGTTGTCCAGGCTGGCTAGCTTGAGAGCCTTTTGATAGAGAAGTTAGTCAGTGACAACATGTAGTTCTTACCCTGTGTGTAGGTTAATGCTTTTGTCTTCTATTGATGTGCAAAGGATGGGAAGAGCATGTTTGTAAGGGAGACTGTGCTAACGTTAAGGCCCAGTTGTTTGAGATCTCTGTATTTATATATTATTTTATATATTCATGTGCACATCTAAGTCTAGGGGGAAATGTGGAGCAGACATTTGTTAAAGGTTTGAGTTTTCAATGTATAGATGACATTGAAAGCCACTGGACTGAAAGATATTTTCTAGAGGACAGAAAACATAAGTAGGGAAAGTAAACAAGTGCTCTAATAGGTTCTATTAGAGGAGGACAATAAATATACGCATATACTTTTCTATAACTTTTATACACATATGTATTTACATATAAAATAAGGGGGCTGGGGATTTATCTCAATGGTTTCTGCCTCACAAGCACAAGAACCCGAGTTTGATACCTGGTACCAAAAAAAAAAAAAAAAGTATATGTATAGGTATAAAATAAGGAATTTACTTACATAATTATGGAGGCTGAAAAGTAGAAATCCAACATGAGCTAGAAACCCAGGAGAGCTGGTGGTCTAAGTTTCAGCTGAGGCCTGAAAAGACTTAACTCTCAAGCAGTCAGACAAAAAGAAATGAATTTCTCAATCCTCTACCTTATTTTATTCACATCTTCAGAGGATTGGGTGATGCCCACACAATACGGAAGATAGTTTATTTTACTCTGTCTACCAATTCCAAGGCTAATATTGTATTAACAGGTAATGGCCTTGCAGACACACCAAGAAATACAGCAAGCATTCACTAAGTATCTGGGTATCTGTGGCCCCACAAAGTTGACACCTAAAATCCCGTTAGAACAGTGAGCTACACCTTCTGCTGTGAGAGCTGCAAGCTGAGTAGCCCAGCAAACGAAAGTGCTATGAAATAGTAAGAAAACTATACACAGAGTTCTGTAGCTGGATACAAGGTCAACACTCAAAAATCAATAGCATTTCTATACGCAAATAAACTCACTGAAGGAGAAATTAAGGCAATCATACCTTTCACATTAACACTTAAAAAATGAAAAACTTATGAATTAATTGAACAAAAGAAGTAAAAGACCTTTACATTGACAGCTACAGTTCTCTGAAAAAGGTGATTGAAGAGAATATCAGAAAATGGAAAGATATCCCCTCTTCTTGGGTAGGAAGAACCAATATAGTGAAAATGACCATACTCTCAAAATTGTTATATAGATTCAATGCAATCTATATCAAAATACCAACAACATACCTCATAGAATTAGAGAAAACAGTCCTAAAATTCATTTAGAACCAGAAGAGACCAAGGATAGCAAAAGCCATTCTGGGCAAGAAGGTGAGGCAGCAGGCATAACATTCCCTGACTTTAAATTCTACAACAAAGTTACAGTGATTAAAAACAGGATGGTACTGGGAAAAAGAAAACAAATACAAGATCTGAGGATCTATGGATACAGAAACAACTCTAAACAGACTAAGCCACTTTATCTTTGACTAAGGGGCCAAATACCTTCACTGGAAGAAAGATAGCATCTTTAACAAATGGTGCTGGAAAAATTGGATACTTTCATGCTGAAGACTAAAACTAGACCCATGTCTTTCACTATACACTAAACTAGAATTGAAATGGGTCAAAGATCTAAATGTTAAAACAGAAGCACTAAATCTTCTATAAGATAGAAGAGGTAGAACTCTTGAAAACATAGATATAGGCAAAAACTTTATGAGCAAAATCCTGATCACATGGGAAATCAACAATGGGAAATTCATCTTATTAAAAGGCTTTTGCACAGCAAAAGAAATTGCTAACAGAGTGAAGAGACAACTCACAGAGTAGGAAAAATTTTATTCAGCTGTTTCTAAGACAAAGGATTAATATCTAGAATATATAAAGAACTAAAAAAAAAATCTCCCAAACTTAAAGACCCAATCCAAAAATGGATATTTGAAATATCCCAGATGAAAGTGTATAAATGTCAAATAAATATATGAAAAGAGTTCAACATCAGTGGTCATTTGAGAGATGCAAATTAAAACAGTGCTGAGATTCCACCTTCCTCCAGAAAAAATGGCTATTATCAAGAAATCAATCAGTAGCAAATGCTGGTGAGGCTGTGGGAAAAAGGAGCCCTTCTCCGCTATTGATGGGAGTGTAGACTGGTACAACCACTGTGGAAATCAGTGTGGAGATTCCTCAAAAAACTAAAACTAGAGTTTTATTTGACCAAGCTATTCTTCTTGGTATCTTTCCAAAAGAATGAAAAGCATCATACCACAGTGATATATGCACACCCATGTTTACAGCAGCACAGTTTTTTTCCCCATTAAGTTTACTGGTACACGTTAGGTATACAATACAGTCACATTAATCACTAGGATCTTGTACCTTTACATTATGTATCTTGGTTCTTATTTTACCCATTTCCCTGCCCTCCCTTCACCCCCTTCACCCTTCCCTATTTACAAAGACTTTATTTCCATGTTTTTCCTTTTCTCATACTTTTTCTTTTCCCTTCTTTCCTTTCCCCGTCCCCTTCCACTTCCCCTACTTCTTTAGCCCCTTTCTTCCTATTTCACAATATGAGCTATACACTTTGGTCCTTATTCACACTTTTAGTTTTTCACACCAGGGAAACTATTCAGTATTTACACGTTTGTCCTATTTATTTCACTTGAGTGTGACCTCAATGTACATCCACTTAGCTATGAATGTCTCATTTTTCATTCTTTAGCTTTATTAAGTTTATTGGTACAATTTAGGTATACAATACAGTTACATTCATCACTAGCATCTTGTACCTTTAAATGATGTATCTGGGTTCTTATTTTTACCCATTCCCCAGCCCTCCCCTTCACCCCCTCCACCCTTCCCTGTTTACAAAGATGTTTCCATGTTTTTCCTCTTTTGCATATTTTTCTTTTTCCTTTCTACCTTTCCCCTGGCCCTCCCACTTCCTCTACTCTTTTAAATCTTTTCTTCCTATAACACAATATCATTGTACATTTTGATCCTTATTTACACTTTTAGTTTTTCACACTAGAGGAACTATTCAGTATTTACACGTGTGACTTACTAATTTCATTTGAGTATGACCTCAATGTGCATCCACTTAGCTATAAATATCTGTACTTTCTTGCTCTTTATGGCTGAGTAGTACTTATTTACAAACAAACAAATAAACAAATAAAAATCTTCTTTATCCAGTCTCCAGTTGATGGGTAATTGGGCTGTCTCCAAAATTTAGCTATTGCAAACCATGCTGCTATAAACATGGGTGAGCATATATTGCCGTGGAATGATTCTTTTATTTATTTATTTATTTAGGTATGGGGATCAAACTCAGGTCCTTGCACTTGCAAGGCAGGTGGCAGCACCACTGAGCTAAATCCCCGTCCCCCTGATTCTTTTAATTCTTTTGGGAAGATACCCAGCAGAGGAATCCCTGGGTCAAATGGGACTTCTAATCCTAGTTATCTGAGGTATGTTCATATTGATTTCCACAGTGGTTGCCCAAGTCTGCACTCCCACCAACAATGTAGAAGGGTTCCTTTCTCCCCCCAACCCTTTCAGCTTTTATTATTGGTTGATTTCTTAATAGCAGCTATTCTTTCTGAGGTGATGAAATCTCAGATCTGCATCTTTGGAATAACCAGTTATGTTAAGCATTTTTTCATTTTTATTTACTGCTTCTACTTTTATTTCCCCCTGAGAAATATCTGTTCATTTAAGATAGCCATTTTTGAATTGGGTCTTTATATTTGGGGGGTCTGATTTTTCTTGAAGTTCTTTATATATTCTAGATAGTAGACCTTTGTCTGAGGAACAGCTGGTAAAATTTTTTTCCCACATTGTGGACTGTCTCTCAGATCTGTTTGTGATTTCTCTGGCAGTGCAGAAGTTTTTTAAAAAGATGAGATTCCAATTGTTGGTTCTTTTTGCTAGTTTCTGTGCTACTAAGGATTTCTTACAACATATTTTTGGATTTTGCCTCCTTATCCATCCTGCCAATCTATTTCTATTGATTGGTGAATTGAGGCCATTGATATTGACAGTTATAACTGATATGTATTGAGTTATCATTGTCATGTTATTTTCCTGTTATTGGTTCTTTTTCTATTTTTCTCCCTCTCCCTTTAAATTCTTGCCTATTGGATTTTCCCTGTTGGGACTCACTCAGTTGTGATCTTAATTGTCTTTTTCTAGGATATTTAAAAAAATTGTTTGGAGTGCTGGTTTGGTATCATGAAGTTTCTCAGGTGTTCTTTGTCATGAAATACCTTATTTCTCCATCAGTTTTTGAAAATAGTTTTGTAAGATACATCAGCCTAAATTGGAGGTTGTTTTCTTTTAAAACTTGAAATACCTCACTCCAGGCTCTCCTTGACTTGAGGGTTTGTGTTGAAAACTCTGTTGTGATGCTAATGGGCTTTCCATTGCATGTAATTTGTTTCTTTTCTCTAACTGCTTGGAGTATTTTGTACTTATGTTGGGATTCTAGGATCTTGATTATTATATGTTTAGGTGTAGTTTTTTGTTTTTGTTTTTTTAATCATAACTAGTTGGAGTCCTATATGCCTCATTTATCTGTATGTCAAGTTCTTTTGCTCTGTTAGGGAAGTTTTCTGCTTTTGCTTTTGAGAAGTTTTTTCATGCCATTTGTGCTTTCTCCTGCGTTTTCTTGAACTCTTATTAATCTTTTTATCATTCTTTTTTGCATCATCTAGGAGCTGGTGGATTGATTTCTCATGGTCCCTTACTATTTTTAAGAGATCTCTCTTTTCATGGTAACATGACCACCATACACTCTATATCTGATATTCTGACTTTAGATTGTGTTAGTCTGCTATGGATACTTTTAATGGAGTTTTTAATCTCCTGGATATCTGTTTAAATCTGTTTCATGGTTTCTATTTCTTTCCTATGCTGAGCATTCATGGCTTTCATCATGGTCCTGAACTCATTTTGTTTTTCTTTTTTAAAGTTTCTTTTCTAGAGTTTATAATCATGTCTTTTATCTGGGAAATTATTTCTGTTTTGAATATTTCTAGAGCCTTCTTCACCTGTGTTTTTACTTCCTGTGCTATCAGTCCAGATTGTTCAGGTGGTTGATTATCAGACTTTTCCATGTCATTTCCCTGAGAATTTGCCTTTGGTAAGCAGCACAGTTTGTAATCAATAAATCTGGGAAACAGCCTAAATGCCAATCAACTGATGAATGGTTAAAGATGTTTTTTATTTCTTTTCTTTTTTATTTTTTTAGTACAATGGAGTAGTGCTCATCTATAAAAAAGGATAAACGAGATATTTCTAGGTAAGTGGTTGCATCTTGAGACCATACTCTTAAGTGAAATAAATCAGACACATGTATAAATATTGTATTTATTTTCTGGTGTGAGAAACTGAAAGTGTAAATAAGGCCAAAAATGTAAAATAGATATTGTGAAATAGAAAATGTTCAAATGGGAAGGAGAACTAGGAGGAAGGAAGGAAGAAAAAAGAAACAAAAAACAAGGGAAAGAAAAGAAAGAAAAATGGATGCAAAGCTTTTGTAAATAAGGAGGAGAAGAGAGGTTGAAGGAGGTGAGGGGAATGGGAAAAATAGAAGAATCCAGGTATGTAATATACAAGTACAAATTCCCTATGGTGTCTGTGATCATTATCTATATCTAAAATGTACCAATAAAATTGATTATTTTAAATAAAAAAAGAATTATACTTTTTGATTTTTGTAAACAATCTATTAATATCAGTGTATAAATAAAATTCCATTTTAAAACTTAAAATGTAAATTTTACATTAATTGAATGGAGCTATAATGAATTTTCTTATTAATGGTTGGATGTATTTTTCTGTTTATCTTGTTTAGTCATCCTTTTTAAAAATTTTTAATTTTACTGGTATACTTAAGGTATACAATATAATGACATTCATCATTGGAAATTCGTATCTTAACATAATCTATCTTGGTTTTTATTTTTTCCTCATTCCCCTGTCCTCTTTTGAACCTCTCCCCCATCTACAAAGATTTTGTTTCCATGTTTTCTTTTTCTCATATTAATTCCATTCTGTTTTTTCTTTTCCTGTATCTCTCACTTCCCCTTCCCCTTTGCACCTTTTTTCTTATTTCACATAATCTATTATACCATTTAGTCCTTATTTACACTTTCAGATTGTCACACTAGATAAACTATTAAGTATTTACACTTATGTGTCCTATTTATTTCACTTAAGAGCAGTACCTCAATGTACATCAGTTTAGCTATAAATGTCTCTAATTTCTCATTCTTTATGGCTGAGTAGTACTCCATTTTATTTAAAAAAAAAACCACATTTTCTTTATCTAGACTCTTGTTGATGGGCGATTGGGCTGCTTCCAAGTTTTAACTATCACCAATTGTACTGTTATGAACATGGGTGCACATATATCACTGTGGTATGATTCTTTTAATTCTTTGGGGAAGATGCCCAGCAGGGGAATAGCTGGGTCAAATGAGGCCCCCAATCCTAGTTCTTTGAGGTATCTCTATACTGCTTTCCACAGTGGTTGCACCAATCTACACTCCCACCAGAAGTGGAGCTGTGTTCCTCTTTCCCTACAGCACCACCAGCATTTGCTATTGGTTAATTTCTTGATAGCAGCCATTCTTTCTGGGTTGAGGAGGAATCTCAGTGTTGTTTTCATTTGCATCTCTTGAATGACCAGTGATGTTGAACATTTTTTCGTATGCTTATTCACTATTTTTACTTCTTTGTATGAACATGTCTGTTCATTTCAGATGCCCATTTTTGGATTGGGTCTTTAAATTTGGGAGGTCTGACTTTTTAGAGTTCTTTATATATTCTAGATAGTAGACCTTTGTCTGAGAAACAGCTGGTGAAAAGTTTTTCCCACATCGTGGGTTGTCTTTTCACACTGTTGGTGGTTTCTCTTTCAGCGAAGAAGCTTTTTAAGAAGAAGACATCCCACTTATTCATTGTTTGTGCTAGTTCATGGGCAACTGAGGTTATCTTTATAAAAATCTTTCCCTATGCCAATGACTTCAAGAGTTGTTCCTAACTTCTCTTCCAGATGGTTTAGTGTTTCTGTTTTTATATTTAGATCTTTAATCCATTTCAATTTTAGTTTAGTGCATGGTAAGAGATATTGGTCTAGTTTTAAGCTTTGGCAAGTTGAAATCCAGTTTTTCCAACACATATATTGAAGAGGCCATCTTTCCTCTTGTGCGGGTATTTGGCTCCTTTAACAAAGATGAGTTGGCTCGATGTGTCTGAAGTTGTTTCTGCATCTTCTAATCTGTTTCACTGGTCCTCATGTCTGTTTCTTTGCCATGCTTAAGTACCAGGCTATTTTTCTCACAGTAGCTTTGTAGTACAGTTTGATGTTGGGGATTGTGATACCCTCTAACTTCTCTTTATTTCCTAAAATTGCTTTTGCTATTCTAGGTCTCATCTTCTTCCAAATAAAGTTTTTGAGTCATTTTGTCAAGGTCTATAAAGTGTGTGGCTGGGATTTGAATTGGGATTACTTTGCATCTACATAGCTATTTTGGAAGTATGGTCATATGCTATGTTGATTCTTCCTACCCAGGAGCAAGGAATGCCTTTCCATTTTCTTATATCTTCTTCAATCTCTTTTTTTCAGAATGTTTTAGTTGTCAGAGTAGAGGTCTTTGATTTCTTTTGTTAGGTTGATTCCTCAATATTTCAGTTTTTTTGGATAATATTGTGAAAGGAATTGTTTGCTCTATTGTTCACTCTCAGTGAGTCTGTTTTTCGTGTACAGGAAAGCTTTGATTTTTGTGTATTGACCTTGTATCCAGCTACTTTACTGAATTTGGTTATTAAGTGTAGAAGACTTTTGTTGGAGTTCTTGGAGTCTTTTACATAAAGTATCATGTCATCTGCAAGTAATGACAACTTGACTTCTTCACTTCCTATCTTTATTCTTTTTATTTATTCTTCTTGTCCGATTGCTGTGGCTAATGTTTCCAAAACTATATTGAACAGGAGTGGTAATAGTGAACATCCCTGTCTTGTTTCTGATTTTAGTATGAAAGATTTCAGTTTTTGCACTTTTAGTATGATATTGGCTATTGGATTTTCATAGGTGATTTTTATTAGATTGAAATAGAGACTGCCTATTCCAATTTTTGGAGTTTTTTTTAAGTCATAAATGCATGCTGAACTTTGTCAAATACCTTTTCTGCATCTGTTGAAATGATCATATGGTTTTTGTCCTTGGCTCTAATAATATAGTGTATTACATTTAATGATTTGAGTATACTGAACCAACCCTCCATCCCTTGGATGAATCCCACTTGGGTAGAGAGTATGATCTTCTTGATGTTCTTCTGCGTTCTATTTGCCTGTATCTTATTGAGGATGTTTGCATCCAAGTTCATAGCGAGATTGGCCCAGCATTCTCTTTTTTGTTTGGCTTTTTCTCTGCTTTGGGGATCAAGGTGATGCTTGGTTCTAGGAATAATTTGGGAGTATTGCTTCCCTTTCAAATTCACTGATGAGTGTAAACAGGTGTGGTAGTACTTCCTCTGTAAATATCTTTTAGAATTCTTCAGTGAAGCCATCAGGGCCCAGGCTTTTCTTAGTTGGTATGTTTTTAATTATGTTTTCAATTTCATTGATTGATATTGGGTCATTTAGAATTTTTAGGTCATCTTTGTTCAACTTTGGTAATTCATATGTATCTAGGAATCTATCCATTTCTTCTATATTTTCCATCTTATTGGCATATAGGTTCTTGAAGTAGGATTTGGTAATCATCTGGATTTTTGCAGGGTCCATTGTAATTTCACTCCTAACTGCATGGATTTGGGGCTTTTCTTTCCTTTTTTTGGATAAGTTGGCTAAGCATTTGTCAATTTTGTTTATGCTTTGGAAGAACCAACTCTTGGTTTTATTGATTTTTTTTTGTATTATTCTCTTAGTCTCCATTGCATTGATCTCAGCGCTGTTCTTTATGATTTCTTCCCTTTTCTGAGCTTTGCCTTTGTCCTGCAGTTCTTTTTCTAGAAGCTTGAGGTTCAGCATCAGGTTGTATAATTGAGCTCGCTCTGTTTTCCTAATATGTGATTTCACTGCTATGAATTTCTCTCATAAAACTGCATTCATTATGTCCCATAGATTCCTATATATTGTATTGTAATTGTCATCTAATTGTAGGAAGGAACTGCCTGATTTCTCCTTAAATTTCTTCGGTAACTGGTGGTTTTTGAGAAGTGTGTTGTTCAATTTCCATGTATTTATGAAATTATTGCAGTTTCTTTTGCTATTGATCTCCAATTTCATTGCATTATGGTCTGGTAAAATACAGGGGATCACTTCAATTCTTTTGTACTTATGTAAACATGTTCTATGGGCAAGTATATGGTCCATATTGGAGAATGATCCATGTGTAGATGAAAAGAATGTGTATTCTGATTTTGTGTGGTAGAATGCTCTGTAAACATCTGTTAAGATCATTGTTCAAGAATTTGATTGAGTTCTAGTATTTCATTTTTTCTTTTTTGTCTAGTTGATCTATCTATTTGTGAAAGTGGGGTATTGAGGTCCCCCACTACTACTGTATTATTGTTTATATAATTTTTCATATCCCTTAGTATTTGTTTTATACAGTTGGGCTCACTAGTGTTTGGTGCAAATGTATTAATGATTGTCATCTCTTCCTCTTGGACTGTTCCCTTTACAAGGATGTAGTGTCCTTTGTCTCTCTTAATCACTGTTGGATTGAAATGGATTTGATCTGCAGAAAGGATAGCTACTATTGCTTTGTTGGGGGTGACTATTGCATGGAGTATTGTTTTCCATCCTTAACTTTCAGTAAATGAGTTTCTTTTTTGAATAAGTGGGTTTCTTGCATGCAACATATTGTTTTGCTTGACCCATTCTGCCAGTTTGTTTCTTTTGATTAGTGAATTGAGTCTATTAACATTGATGGTTGTAACTGATATGTATTAATTTATCCTTGTCATGACAATTTGTTTTTGCTGGATTCTCTCCCTTTGTCTTTAATTTTTTGTCATACCTGTTTGATTCATTCTGCTGGGTTTCCTGGGGTTGTGATCCTTGTTGTCTTTTTTTAGGATATTGTTTAAATTTTTTGGATTGCTGGTTTGGTATTCATGAAGTTGCTAAGGTACTCTTTTTCTTGAAAGTATCTTATTTTTGTATCAATTTTGAAAGATAGTTTTTCAGAGTACACCAATCTGGGTTGGTGATTGTTTTCTTTTAGGGCTTGAAATTTGACACTCTTTGCTCTTCTTGCCTTGTGGTTTTGTGTTGTGAAGTCTGCTGTGATTCTGATAGGCTTTCCTTTGTATGTGATTTGTTTCTTTTCTCTAACTGCTTGTAGAATTTTGTCCTTCTTTTGGTTGCTTATGTGTAGATTTTTTTGGTCATGGCTAATTGGAATCCTATATGCCTTACTTATCTGTATGGCAAGTTCTTTTCCCATATTTGAGAAGTTTTCTGCTTTTATGTCTTTGAACAGTTTTTTTTTTAATGTTACCTGCACTCTCTCCTGTTTATTGACTCTGATCAGTCTTACATTATTCTTTGTATCACCTATTAGCTGCTGGATTGATTTCTCATGGTATCTTTCTATTTTTAAGAAATCTTTCTTTTTACTAATTGCAATCCTATCTTCTGTATTTGAAATTCTGTCCTCTCATTGCCTCATTCTGCTGCGTGACTTTTCAATGGAATTTTTAATCACCTGGAAATCTGTTTGCATCTGTTTTATGGATTCTCTTTGTTTCCTATGTTGGTATTCCATCATGTTTCTCAGCTACCCTATTTTTAAAATCTATGTCTGCTCTAAGTTTATTAATAATGTCTTGTGCTATGGGCACAATCTTTGCTGTTATCTGAGAAATTATTTATGCTTTCAATTTTTCCAGGTCCTCTTTCATTGCCAGTTCAGGGAGTCCAGATGGTTGAGTATCAGATTATTCCATCTCGTTCCCCTTTGAGGTTGCCTTAGGTGATCTGAAAGTCTGATTTTGAGACTTATTTCTGTGTCTCCTCATTTCACAGATGAAGCCTGCTGTGCCTTTGTTGAGGTGACTTTTTCTTCACCCAGTGGTCTTTAATTCTCAGCAAGCCACTGAGCAGCCTTTGCTCTGCTGCTCACCAGTACACCAACTCCTGGGTTCAGAATGGTAGCTGTCTGGATAGCCAAGCTGACCTATTGTCTGGGCAGGCTTCTGGCTGGGGTCTATGTACACTTGGTATGGTGTCTAGGTGTGCCTTTGGCTAGGGCCTGAATCCCTATATATCTGTTGTCTGGGAGGGCCTTTGCCTGGGGGCTGTGTACCCCAGGTCCTCTTGTCTTCATAGGCTTCTTCCTAACATCTCCACGCACTTATCAATGGTATTGTGTTGAGGCTCTGGATGTTGCTTGTGTATCTGTGTAGTTCTAATCCATTTGGGCCCTTGGCTGTGGTAGATGGTATGATGGGCTTCTGGATGAAGTTTATATGTCTGCACAGCTCTTTTCTAGGCAGACCTGTGGCTTAGGCAGGTGTGCCTGCATCTCTGGGTTTGGGGCAGGACCCTTGCCAGAATCTGCCTGCAGCTATACCACTCTGGTTCACACAACTGCTCCCATTTATGAAGCTTGTGCCCCTGTGTAGCCTTTTCTAGTGGGCCTATGGCTTGGGCAGGTGTGCCTGCACCTCTGAGTTCGGTGCAGGGCCCCAGCTGTGATCTGCCTGCAGCTGCACCACTCTGATCCACACAGCTGCTCCCTGGGATATGTGCGCACTTACTGATGGTATGGTGGGCTTCTTGGTCTTCCTTTGTTAATATCTGACCTATATCTACATATCTATATCTTGTTTTATGTATATTATATAGCCTGATAAATAATATATGCAATAATTTTTATTGTTATATTTACCCTTGCTTATTTAAAATATTTGTTGATAATGTGAAAAATTTGTTTCATCTACCATTTTCATGTACTTTATGTTTTATGAAAAATTACTTCTTATATCAACTTGAACTAATTTCTTAATTCTTTCATTTGTATTTTCTGAGTATCTTGAACTTTTAATGTACATTATCTTGTAATTGTAGCTTTATTTTCTCTCTTCCATTACTTATAGTTTCCATTCTCCCTTTTCCTTGCATTGCTAATATGGTCCTTCATTAAGGCTTATTTCTATTACTTTTACTTTTAGTGATAAGACAACATTTTTATCATTAAACGTGTGTATATTACTTTTTGAGGGCATATATCATAATAAATTAAAATATATTTGCACATTTCTAAATTGTTTCAAGTTTTAATGCTGATGTGATGAAAATATTTCTTTGTATTATTTTTCAGGGATTTCTTATTGTAGAAATTCATTCATACTATGGAATACTTCTTATTGAGTAAAACAACAACAACAAAGAAGCAAACCGCACACAGTTAAATCAAACATTATTATTTAAAATTCATTTTAATAACATGTATTCAAATCCATTTTGACAGTTTCTGAAATCATATAGCTAAGAGCAGTACATTTGTCCTGTTTGGTTTTAGTATTTTCTTTCTGAGCCCAGGTATACTTACCTGATAACTTATTTGAGTTAAATGAGGAAATTCTCAGTCACATGGTCTGCAGTTGCCCAGCTTCTAGAATTTATGAGAGAACCCTCATCCACAATACATACTGGGCAGCATCAGCATTGTGGAGAAGTTAAGAAATTAAGAAATTTCTTTCTATAAAACAGAAAAACTTTTGACACTCTTTTGTCCTTTTCTCCTCCCTCCCTTCCCTTCCTTTCTTTCCCGCTCTCTCTCTCTCTCTCTCTCTCTGTAACACTCAATACATTTATTTTTGGAGGACTATTTTTTCAACCTTTCTCTGATTCTAAACTGCAAAAGCTAATTTTGTATTGATTGTTCCCAAAACTTGTAAGTTTAATTATCTTTTTCTATGCAGACTGTAGAGCCAGGCACACTCTGACTAAGATGGAGGAACTCTGGATTTGAGTCATGGCCTAATTCTTTTGTCAGTTTTCCACTAAGAGAGGGCAGGGCCCATAGAGTCTTATAGGACACACTCCCAAATGAGCACAGCTGGGAATTGCTTTACCATTTCCATGTTTGCTTCAGGCCTCAACTGTGTATTTTTAACTTTGAAGATTTCCCATGGACACTATGTGGAAGACTTTCTTTTCATTCCTCTCCAGCTAGATTTAAATCCCAATTGACAACTTTCCCTGTGCCAAAGGAAAAGCGATAGAGTCAGGACTAAAGATCAAAGAGGGAAGAACCGGCTTGGAGAGAAAATGCAAGAGGTAAGATTGCTACAAAAGCACATCCTATGCAAGGAAAGGGAGGAGTCAGAGCAAAGGGCCTCAATGTTTACTTCCTTTGTCCCTACCGGACTGCTAAATTGATTCCTCATCCTAGGGACCAAGTTCCTTTTGTCTGGATAGCTTTTCTGCAGAGGAATTTTTGTATTTAACAACTCTTTGAATAGGAGTATATGCTCTTTTTCATGTTTGTACATTTATGTAATAGGAAACTGAGTTCCATCAATTCATTCCTGGATAGGATAATTATTAATACCGACTATGATTCTGGTCTCTCATATATGATCCCTCTTCTTTAAACTCTGCATTAGGATTAACTCAGCATTGCTTTTCAGATATTGATTTGAAATCTGAGAGTGTAACTTAATACCCTCATCAGAATTGAGAGTATTTAGACACTTTGCCTCTGCAGAATGTCATTGTGTGGCTTTTCTCTGGTTATCTCTCTTTTCTCCTTGCCTTTCTTTGGGTGTTTAACAGCTCCCTTAGGGCATTGCCAATTATTTATGACATACTTCTTGTAAGATCTACTTGAAAACCTGTTCCTATGGAAACTGCTGTTTTCAAACAGGATGATTCTGGCTTCAAAACAATATCATCAAATATGCAATAACACACACACACACACACACACACGCAATACAGACACACACACATATCTTTTAGCGACAAATGGAGTTGAGTGATTTGTATAACCAAATCTGAAAACCTGAACATTTAAAAAGAAAGGGACAAAAATGTGTGGAAAGGCCCATCTGATTGTGTGGGAAAAGGGGAGATTTCTAAAGAAATCTGGGAATTAGTTTGACTTGGTACATTCAGGGAAGGCTGGTGAGAGGACAGCATAGGCCTTGCAGTCATGTTCAGCAGAGACCTACAACTGTTGTGGATTAAACAAAACAGAGACTGATGAAATCTGGATTTTAACATTTTTCAGTTTAGGTACTTTTTAATATTAGACTCCTACAGACACCTATTCATTTAAAACCCAGTCACTGACAACAAAGCACCAAACATTACATTTGCTAACCACGGTATTCATTAGCTTATCACCAGTCCTAGTTTGTTTTCTTGTTCCTATTGTTTATTCATTTCAAAGCCAGAGAAATGAAGCACGACATTACCACTGAGTGATACTCCTCACAGAGAGCTTTGTTGATCAGTCAGGTTACTAAGGAAAAATAACTCTATTCCCTTGCCTGATAATATATTATTTTTGTTTGTTTGTTGAGAGACAGTCATTTTCTGTCATTGCATTCAGAACCCAATTTTGCTAGTTACCATGGCAATATTTTTGAAGCCAGTATCACGCTAATCTATCATGACCCATTACGATATAGGTTGGATTTGTTGGAGAATTTATTTGTCATCAATCAGTCATTCTGGCAAATTCTGAGGATGAGAGAGTACTAGAGAATTCTGAGGAGAGCAGGAGAGCTGGATAAATAGCCACAGAGAATGATATTGCTGCACACGCATAAATTTTAAAACTGAGCCCAAACAGCTCCAGAGTAGCATGTTGTGTTGTTAAGTCATTATTTTAATCTTTTTTCATTGTAATGCAATATAAATTAAAGATTACTAATTGAATCTGTGGTCAAGAATATGCTTGCTCTTTGATTTTTGAGCCAAGAGACTATCAGAGAGGCTTACAAGTACTTAGGAGAAAAAAAAAAAAGAAATGGAATGGTCAGATTAAAGAAGCATTGATAGAGTACCTGCAGAGGAGCTCACAGCTGAGGACGCTGGCTGCTGGGTCCGGGATTGATTCACAGATGGCAGCTTTTTCTCTAATGTACATCGTTCCTGAGTGATGCATGGGGGGCCCTGGGAGAAAAACACATAAAAGAGTAATGCCAGAAGATTTCTACCTGTGCCTGGATCCCTGGTCAAAAACAATATCCTCGCTTAGAAAGGGATGATATATATATATATATATATATATATGTATGTTTCATCTTTGCTCTGACATTGTTATGTTCACTGTCAATCACTACTTCCCAATCTCCTCGAAGGGTAACGTACCATTTGTGGTAATTTGTACAATTTAAGAAACCAAATAACGTATTTTGTAGCTGGGCTAAACATTGCCCATGTGGTGCATGTGTTTTCAATGAGAATGGAATTGGATTTTGGAGGATTACAAAACCTTAATCTTATTATAACAAAATGGATACAGTGCACATATATTAAATAAGATCATATATAGTATATGTATAGCAGGATTTCATGGGGGAGTAACTGTGAAAAGTTTGAAAAGGCTACTTAGAAGAATGATAATGAAACAAAAAAAGGCTGTGAATCACTGACCTAGAGCAAATCCCTCATCCTGAAGCAGTCCTGGGTGAGTGAACTAACCTGATTTCCACAACCACTAGCTGTGTATTTAGAGCTCTGCTTCTAGTCTCTCCACCTTCTCATGAAATCTTACTTACTCGGCACTTATGCTACAAAGTGTGTTACGAATTCATGATCCAAAATCAAAAATACAATGTTCCTTAACATCAAGAAAACACTAAAGACATCTGACAATCACAGAAAGATCAGATAAAGACCATGAGAGCAGTAAAATATCATCAGATCGCCTGCTCTTTCTAGTACTCTGGAGGAGCTAACAATTCCTAAGTTGGTTAAACTTAACATCTCACATTTCTATGAGCTTGTCTTTGGTTTACTCACAAACTTATTCTGTGGGAAACAAACCACAAACCACGTGCTCAGTGAAGGTGCCATGGAATCAGACAGATTGGATTTGCTTTTAAGAGCCAGGTAATTTTGATCATGGGCAAGCTCATGTTCAGCAAGCGAGGGACCAATTACTCTGCCGAATCCAGTAAATTGCTTTCCTTGGTTTTGTTGTTGTTTTCTCTTTTTTTGCCTGAGGCCCGCTGCTTGAAGATAGATTTTTGAATGGAAGGGCATCCGTGGGTGGGTCTTTACCATGAGCTTTGCTAACTGCAGTGGTGAGAAAAGCTCTGGCTCTTAACCTCAGGCTTCCGACAAGATCCCTTGCGGAGGAGTGTGGCTCACTGCTCTGGAGTGCAGTAAGTTCAGTAAAGCTAGAAGAACAAGAGATGATCACACTGGAGTGATTTTTCTCAGGAAGTGGATCTCTGCAAATTAAAAGGCACTTGGTGTAGACTTCAATGAGCGTCACCTAAATGAGAGCAGAGCTTACTGTACAGCAAGGGAATGGGCACGCAGTGTGGTTATGAGAGAGAGAGGGAGAGAGGGAGGGAGAGAGAGAGAGGAACTTCGTTACGTACTTTTAGGGTCAGAAGGACTCCTGGGAAGGTTAAAAGGCCCAAGGCCTATTTAAAAAGTAGAAAATGCAGGCTCTGTGTGGCTCTGACCCACAAGCAATTTTCAAGCACCTCCGTGGTTAGGGCTGACCCTGTGGTGTTGATGCCTGCTCTGTGCAGGTGTCACTGTCCTTCCTAGTGCAGGTCGCATCCTACCCCAATCCACCTATTAGCCCACAATCACAAACCCCTAGCAACAAGTCCAGTATCCAATCAACCAAGTGTTGACCTCAAGGGGCAGAGACAAGACCCCTTCCTCTTCCCCATCCTATGGCAGTGAGGTGGTCCAGTCAGACGGGGAAAGTAGTGACAGTGAGACGGGGAGACAGGCAGGGACATGGGGCACAGCTAACACGGCCTGGCTGGCGGCTATAAAAATGACCACTGAGTTCATGGTGCCCTTTGTGAAGCCTTTGCAGGTGTAGAATAGTTATTCTTAAAGACCTGCTTTTGAATACTGGAAACCTCCTAAAACTCCATAAACCTTAGCCCACCTTAGCAACAAGCTCACCCAGCCACAAAGGCTAACACCTTGGTTGGTTTAAAATCCATGTAAAAATGGGCAGAGCAAGACACCATCCCGAGGAGCTCACTTTCCAGATCTGCTTGGCAAATTTATTGCCCAACAGCTTTGTCCCCACCTTACCAATATTATAAGCAAACCCCTGCTTCACACTACTTTGGTTTCCGAAATTCTTCATTCTGCACAGGATTAGCTGGGGGATCTTTGGTTTTGCATCAGCCTTGCTCCACCCTTGCACTCCTCACCAGGGTGAGAGCCAGAACTAGGAAACAGGAGGGTAGTGCCATGGGAAATCCCTAGATCTCTAGACATTACGCACTGATCAGATTTACTGGCACAGAGATGCTGCTGGTGGGCTAATCAGTGTTGCATCACGTACAATTAATTTGGGGAACATATTTGAGATTTTTGAGTTGTGCAAAGTTGTAGATTTGGAAACAATTGGGGAAGGTGTTAATAATTGAACAAATGCTGACCGTGTTGGTCATGCAATAACTGTGGAGGTTGTGGCTCTCTCCCTGGGCTGGCTGCCACTGAGTCTGTAGGTCAGAGGTCTCGTGTCAATTGGTCTGGTCATTGATTGGCCTTTTGTGTTCAGTCTCAATTGATAAGCATATTTCCCTGGTTCAGGTGACTTACTGAGCTATTTGCAATGACTTTTTAAACAGTGTGAACAAAGCTCCTTGGGTAGGCTAAATAAGAGAGGGTTCACCTAGATGTTTCAATAAATCTGTGAATAACTGGCACAAATTTCCTCCGTTAATTTTCTCACATCTGTTTCCTCCAAGGTCATTAAAACTAGAAGTTCAAAATGAAAATTTCTCATGTCCTATTTCCTACAACATCTAGCAAAGAAATGGTTAGGTGTGTTGTGTCATTATTTACAGCAGTCCCAAGAGGCAGGAAACTCTTAGGTTCGATTTAAAAGCTGACTGAATCCTTTGAATCAGGAGAGGAAACTTAGTATTTATTGAGGATTTGCTTTATGACTGATAGTTTTCCCCGGAACCTAACAAGTATCTCTTTTACATTGTCACAAGAAAGTTACACACGAATAGTATTCTCATTTTACAGATGGGGAAATGAGAAGTACATAAGGCAGAGGGTTTTCCAATTTACAGAGGTTTTAAATGTAGGATCTGTTATTATTACTGTCTATGTGGTTTTACCATTTTCATAGCCTCTTGTCCCAGAAGATAAAAGGTACAACTAACTTTAGTATTCATTCCAGGAATATACTGGAAGACACATTAACTCCTCAATAGAAAGTATCAGAACAGTCTTTAAGCTTCTTACTTCAAAATGCTCACCTGGCCGTTTCTACTAATTTTAAACTGTTATACTAATATATTTATTCAATTCCATTCAAAGCACTACATTGAAAAACCTGTCTCAAATCATACTTCAAAATCTCAGGAAGTCATACCTTGTTCTGTCCCCTTCAAGATTTGTATTAACTTTAATATTAGATTTAGCAATAAATTTCACTTTTTTTCTGGTTGGTTTATTCATTGAACTCTCAGTTAACATATGTGTGAACTAAATGTTTTATGTCCTCTCTTCTCCATACATCCTTTGATAGATCCTCAATTGATATATTTTGTTTATTCTACCTCTGCTTTCTTCATCACTTGGACCCAGTAAGCCATGCCTATTCTGATACACCCACAGACAAGCATACATATGGGGAGTGAAAACCCTCATCTAAACTGGCCATTGTGGTACATGCCTGGAATCCCAGCACTCTGAGGCCAGGAGTATCTCAAGTTCAAACCCAGCCTGTGCAACTCAGTGACTTAGCAAGACCACATCTCAAGAATTAAAAACAAATGGAAATGTAGCTCAGTGCAAAGGTCCTGGGTTCCACCCCAGCCCTAAAAACAAACAACAAAAACAAAGTAAAACAACTCTTCAAATGTAACTTCAAATAGGAAGGTCCCATGCCTTTGTTCTTTCCCTCTGTTATGTGAGTGAAGTAGACTATAAGCGACAGAATTTGTTGAACAATAATTGATCTGAGAAGATCATTAAAGTAAATAAAATCTATTGTAGACAAGAGGAAAGGAACAGGAGGCATGGAGGGGGTACACGGATGGGTCATGGGGTGATGGATATGAAGAAAATACTTGCACTGAAGCTGCACCAAAATATGTGTGTAGACCTAGGCAAGAAGAGGAGGGGAGTGAGTGGAGCAGCAAGCCCGGATACACAGATGCTGTCTGAATGTAAAGGGAGGGATCTTTCAACACAGTTCACAAATGACTACTTGAAGACCAGATCTGGGGAGCAGAAAGCAACTGAGGAAGAAAAGAGTAATATAATTTCCTTCCTAATCTTTGATCTTTTGTAAAATAGGTGAAATGTCTCTGGTTCTGTCTTCCATATAACCGGATGTGAAACAGAGATGGGTGGCAAAGTAGAAGGTGCTGGCATGGTACGGTTGGGAACCATGAACATTACTGAGAGGCTTTCGAGAAAATTGAGTAAGTGAAATAAAACTCATTTACTTCTGTTCTTCTCCCTCTTCCTCCTTCTCTCCCCCTTCCCTTCCCTTCTCCTTCTTCCTCTTCCTCTCTTCACAGTGTTGGGGACTGAACACAGGGCTTTGCCCGTGCTAGGCAATGCATCACCACCGAGCTATACCCCCAGCCCTAAAGTCAGTTTCCGCATTTCAGTGTGATCACAGTAGCTCAGCCTGCATGCCGTCCCCAAATCAGACAAATCAGACATAGCCTTCAGACAACAGTGGGTTACTGCTTGCAGGAAGAAGCAGCATATTCATCTCTCTGGAGGCTGCCCTAAAGAGCCTTGGTGAATCAGAAGAACTGAATCTGAGTTACAACCAATTCCCACAGTGTGCAAGTGGGTGAGTGTATTGAAAGTGGGTTGTTTATGGAGAGAAATTAAGGACATAAAATTATATTTTAGATGGAAGGAAATCAGTGGTAAATATCAGGTAATGAGATTCTAAAATCAAAACATCTCAAGGTTGTTTTGAAATCCATTCTGGGCAACACAAAATGCAAAGAGGAAGACATAAAATTCAGCGTTATGAGGCAGGACATTTCCCTTTGTGGTGCGCAGCTGAGACGGGGAGCAGTCTTTTCCAATTTGCAGTTGGTAAGTACTTGTTTCCTCAGAGTGATGAAGCAGGGAACTGAATAGTAAATGACAATCCAAATGTCAAATGGAATTGCACATTTTTGAATCTCCTAGTATTTTAATCCTTAGAAATTGCAGGAATCTGAACTCAGGCTAAGTCATGGCATCAAATTCTCATTTAGTTAAATCTGCTTTCAGCATGAAATTCTGCAGTTTGTGTTGAAAAATACAGACATTTTTACTTTGCATTTTCAGCTTGTTATTCAAATACAAAATCAAATACTTTGGGTCTTAGGATCGCATAAGTATTTTTCATTCTCTTGTATTTTTTAATTATAATTAATATTCAATTTTTGCTACTCTATAATTTTTACTGTTTTTATTCTATCTTTCTTGTTTTTAAAATTCATCATATGAGAGGGATAAATCAGTAGATAGGGATATATCTTTTAATAACTAAATAGGATGACATTTGACAAACTGACATCATACAATAATTGGCATTTTAATAAGTAAAATAATTTAGGAATATGAGTCTCATTTATATTCAAAATATTCTGGTCATATATATGATTTCTTTGTGGTAGAACTAGGAGTGTTAATCTATTGCATATACTTTGTGCTTTATTCTTATTTCAAATAATGACAGTTATATCATTTAGTAATCCAAGATATATTCCAAACTAAAATTTGCAGATAGATCTTGGCTAATCCATGAAAATATGGATTTATTTTAGGATGATATAGAAGGAAAATTTTACTCTTAAACTTGACTCATATTTGTAAAGTTTCTGTGAGGAAAAAAAAATGAGGAAATTTTACAAACTGCACCCACAATATTGCCGGTCTTACTTTTCTCTATATGTTCTTTTTTCTTCCTGGGGTTTCCAGTTAATGGCTGACCAAGGCACATAAACAGAAGTAGTGATTATAAATCTAATGTCACATCCCACAATTTCCTTCAGCAAAGCAGTGGACGAAGCAAGCTGGAGAAATGTTGCTTAGATCTAAGATAATTTCTAGATTATTCAGTATTTACATTCCCAGAGGAAAAGGAAAAGGAAGTTAACAGAAGAAAATGAGTTGAACTTAATTCAAAGTTATTGTTGAGTTGGAAATTATTGAGTTGAATTCAAAACATTGTGCAAAGTATGAAAACAAATATAGTTTGGAAGTGCCCTACAAGGCTCTCCGTTTCCCCCTTTGTTTTCTGGGTCCTTCCCTTCTTTTTTAAAGAGCAGCTAATTATTTTGAGTCTAGCTCCGCCCAGTTTCAAGGACCGGCCTAAATTGGTCCATGCCGGGGACTGGGGACTGATAAACTTTCTGAAAAGGACCAGGTGTGAGCATTGTGACTACTCACCTCTAACACTCACAGTGAAAACTTAGATAATGACAATTTCATTGTTTAGTAACACAAGATATCTTCTTACCTAAAAATTTTCAGGTCCAGCTTGGTGATCTCATGCTTATCCCTAACTCCAGATCGTCAGATTTACTCTTAAATTTGATTCATACTTGTAAAAATTTTTATTTAGTAAAACAGGCTGTGGGCCAGATGTGAGCCATTGTTTGTAGCAGTGCTTATTCCTGCTTTAAAGCAAACTCCAGTGCTATAGAGACCAGTTTAGGCCACTGGGATTCCTGTCTTAAAGGGATTCCTGTCTTAAAGGGATTCCTGTGTGGGATTTCCTGTCTTAAAGGGATTCAAGGGAAATGGGGACTGGCAGAAACAAAGAACTTTTTTCTTTTTGGAATATTATATCCTGTATCTGTCACACGTGAAGGAGGAAGTTATGGTTACTGTCAGCAACTAACTTTATTACCATAAGAGAATCCAGCTCTAGGATAATGCCAGACACTGAGGGAACGGGGGGAAAAGAATCGAAGAATCACAGACATTTGGACCTTAATCTCTGCTCTAACCATGCCCAGAAGTGTGTCCCCCTTCTCAACTTCGCAGTTAAATATTGCAGGGTTTAGCCAGTATGAGTTTTATAGTACTAATAATTGACAGATTCCAGCTATTATAGAGCTACAGGTGTGCTTCAAAAGAATTGCAAATATCATAGAGGCTCAGAGGAGAGGGAATAATCATTAGAAATATTTTATTACATGATGACATTCGAGCCACACTTTTTAGATTCTTGTAGAAGAGATGGAAGATAGCAGCCACTCGGAAAAAATGTTCACGGGTGGAAAATAGTGGGTTGCTTTTGCAGATAGTAAAATATTGAAGTAGGATAGAAGCACAGGATTTCTGGGGAAGAGCAGAAGGGGATTGTGCCTATTTATAGCAGGGAGTCTGAGAGATGCTTCAGAGTGCAAAACTTAATGTGGATACTAGCAGGCGGCAGTGGGATTAGGATTTCCAGTGGGACACAGAGGAAGTCAGAGTGTGTGCCATGCAGTGAGCTGGTACTGGCAGCTAATCAGGAAAGTAATCTGGATCCACAGATGTGCTAGCCACAGGTTGCTGACTGATTCACTCACTGCACAGGTTCAGCCCTGGGCAACCAAGTAAATGCAAACAGACATCAGGATTTATCTCCCAGGGTCCTTCTGATGGAAGATATTGATGTAGTTAGAAGGAATATTGATAATTCGCTTGGGGGTGGTGGAGATGGCATTTATGGTAGAAAGTTTAAGCGGTAACAGATCATCACTAACATTACCTTCATTAACGTGGATAAGTTTGGGCCATAACTCACTCGTTCATCTCTAGAAGAGAGCCAGATTACTGCCCTGAGTTTAGCTTTGTCCTTTCCCTCTCAGCCTTTGGTCTTTTTTCTAAGTAATGTCAGCCACATGTAAAGCAAATAATGAATGCAAGGTGCACCAGGTTATTCGTCTCATTTGAGACTAATAGAGCCCTGTTTGGAGGTATCTATGGAAGAGATGCTAGTTTTCAATAGAAACCTCTTTACAGTCTAGACACAAATGACAAACCCAGACAAAAGAAGTGCCTCTCACCTGTCACATGGTGTGGGTTACTGTAGACCTACCCCGCGTGCACACTTACGAGGATAGATAAAGAGGAAGCAGAGATGAATGAAATCCAGTCCCTGTCCTGAGGAGCTGCGTCACTTCTTTTCGCTGCTGCCCACCCACCTCCCGGAACACCTTATTCTTCATTCTTCTCAGCCTGTGACAATTTGTCACTTTATACATTAGACCTGATTGTGATCTCGAAAAATGCAGTGAGACAAAGCCTGGGGTTAATTCTCCATTTCAGTTGCCTTGATTAGTTAAATGTTTTGTTAGAAAACTGCGTTTAATAAGCAACTAGATTATATTAATTATCTATTCCTTGGATCTTCTGGGGCAATAGTTCTCATCCCAGGCTGCATATCACAATTACTCCAGGGCCTTTATTAGTACTCGGGCCAACGCCTCCCTCAGACGTTCTGATTTAATTAGGTGGAGGTGAAGATGAACATGGGTAGATTTTTAAAGTTTCCCCAGGTAGTTCTAACAGACAGCCTCGGTGCCGAGGGACTCAGCTGGTTTTTTATTCCATACTCTCCAGAAGACTTTTGGAACCAGCTTGCTGTTCTCCAGGATCCCTCTCGCCAGGCGGTTCTCATTGTCCAAGGAAGGGCCGAGAACTGAGCTGGTCATTGTGTCCCCGCCTTCTGGTTGTTACCTGCTGGTTTCTATGCCAGGTTTCTGGAATGGAGAGATGCTGGGTGAGCTTGGGTGGTCTGAAGAGCATGAGGGAACACCAGAGAGTTTCCTGGTACTGTGCCGCTGTCCCCCACGCAGTGCTCAGAAAGTTCCACTGGGCCTAAGGCTAAGGGGGAGGGAGAGTGAGCCAATAGCTCCGTATGAACATCCGCAAAGAAAACTGCGCTGAAAACTGGCTCTTCTCGGAGCCTGGGGGAAGGTGCAGGGGCATAGAAATAAGGACTTTTGTGGAAAGTTACTTTAAGCTTTACGGTTTATGATAACAACCTTCTTTAGATCCCAAGGGCCATGTATTTTTAGAGGCATGACTAATTTTCATGTTTCATCTCTTTAAACCAGCCACCTAAAATTGAACCTGATGACAAATTTGCTAAATGTGTAAGCTCATCTCCTACAGAAAATACTCCCCGTTGCCAGGAAGTACTCTGTGTCTCGCATGTTGATTGGCTTCTAACTTCCTCTTGCC
Organism: Fukomys damarensis; assembly: GCF_012274545.1. Taxonomy (NCBI): domain Eukaryota; kingdom Metazoa; phylum Chordata; class Mammalia; order Rodentia; family Bathyergidae; genus Fukomys; species Fukomys damarensis. Next base: position 15,942,977 of record NW_022900914.1, on the reverse strand, counting down.
TCATCCTTTGTTTTTCCACTCACTGTTCAGGATATGTCCCCAGGCTTACTCGTAGGGTCTGGGGTTGTCTGGGTTTTATTTGTTTGTTTGTCTGGGTTTTATTCCTTCTCTTCTCTACCACATTCCCCATTTATCCTATGTATGCAAATTGACATAATGCTAACATTATGGGTAATATTATGGCTGATTTTAAACAGAAAACCAAAGTGGTCATTTTGTAATCACCTGTGATACCTTCTCTATGTGTTAGATCAAACTGGACCAACATTTTCTTTCACTTGACGTTTTTCTCTTCCATTCTCAGCTTTCTCCTGCTTGAATACAGTCATTCATGACATTTTGCCTTTTAATAGAGCTCTCTCCGAACAGTTTTAGAAAATCCATAGAGGGTCGGGGATTTAGCTCAGTGGTTCCGCCTCCTGCCTCACAGGCACAAGGACCCAAGTTTGATACCCGGTACAAAAAAAAAAAAAAAATCCATAGAATATATTTTGTTACAAATTTGAATCAAGAGCCTAAGAACTGCAACTCCTGAGTCTTTTATGCACATAATGATTTGATATTTCTTGCAACTAAATATTATATTATTACTGTTACTGCTAACCATCTACCTAATAAATGTAAATTTTATTGAGTTTTTTAAATTTATTCCCTCTCCCTCAAACTCATTCCCTCTTCCAACCACATGAGTTCCTTCTAAGGTGCTTTATATGTATCCTTTTGTTTATATGTTCTCAGAAAACCTGTCTTTCTGTTTTGCTCATGTGGAGTTTTGATTTAACGTTTAATTTTCTTCATAGATTTTTATGTGATTTTATTTCTACAAGAGTATTTTTTCCCTTGAAAAGTGACCCTTGTAATCTTTCATAAAAGAAAGGAAGATCCAGTTTCTACTGGTCTTTCCTAGGAGTTCAGTGTATCTACATAGTTTCAAGAATAAGTGTTTGCTGAGAAAATCATCGTCAAGGGATCGTGTCACTCTTAGGCTCGTGCTTTTACAATTTGGGGATAGTGTCCTCATTGTGTGACCACACACGCACAACCGTACAAGGTCTCAGGCAGTACCATTGCTCAGAAACCGGTAGCTTTGGTGGCAGTGAGTCCGTCCCACCTCCTAGTTATTTACATGGAAGAGCCTCTAACCATTCCTTTCTAGGCAAGGAGCATCAGCTGGAATGACAGAATCATTGTAGTCATGAAGAAATCAATTTTAGGGACATGATTTGTGGTGAATGAGATACGATTTAGGAAGAAATCTGTTTTGTTTTCGTGTTTTCATTTATCTTGTTTGTTTCTCCCCATGCTCCACAAGGTTACACTTTGCTCGCCTCTTGCATTGTTTGATGTAGTCTCTTACATTAGATAACCCATATGTGTATCTGGCTCTGCAGACAGTTCCCCAAGAGGAAAAGCACTGGACCCAGGGTCTGGAAACTTTAGCACCAGCTCTGTTTCTCCTGTCACTTGGGAGCTTGGGTGAAACACATTCCAGCTAAATTTCAATTTCATTTTTTTATTTATCAAGCAGTTTTTGTATCTAAGTCCCCATCCACTGTTGTGGTTCTAGTTTTTTTTAATTCCAGTTTTCTATAAGTGAGAATTTTCGCAGTCAGTGTATCTGTGGTAGCATCAGAGACTGAGAAAGTTAAAAATGTTGTGGGTTGATTTTTGCTTTGTTACCATGTGTAAAATCTTTAAGTCCCGCTGGGTGCTCAGCCTTTGTCTCTTCATCTAGTTTTATAATCTAACTACCCACCTTTAACACAAACCCTAAGAAAAATGGGAACAAATTTCACACAGAGCAGATCATTTCTTGTAAGTATAAACAATAGTTCTGATTATAACAAGCTTCTTTGTCATGAGGAATAACCACTTATTAATAACCTGTTTAACGAGTTGTATTATGGTTAAATGCTTTCTGAGAATATCCTGCCATTACCCCACTGGGAGTAAGAAGTGTGATAAGAAATTTAGTCGCTGAATTGGAGTAGGGGTTAACAAGAAAGGGTAAACCCTTCGTTCCAGTCTGTTGGAACCAGCCTGGTCCTTAGGTTACTGGAGATCTATTACACTCTGACTGTCTTTATAAGAAGCATACAAAGTTGAAGACACTGCACTGTTAAATGCTCTGGCAACATTTTAAAAAGAAAAAAAAAAGAGGGTAAGCATTTTACTTACACTGACAAACTGAGAAAATGAACAGGACATGTTTAAAATGAAAATGCTGGATCAATTAGTGAACCCTATGAGTAATAGCAATTATACGGCCCCTCATTCTTACAGCACTTTATATTTTTCAAAGAGTATTGGCATACATTATTCTATTTGGTCCGCTTGTCTATCCCAGAACATGGGTAAAGAATGCATTATTATGCTGAATTAGTCATAGGGATAAAGAAGCCAAGCGACTTCTTCACTATTTCATGGCTCGACCAAGGAGGAACTGATTGAACTGTGTATCACTGTACTTCAGATGTAATTTGAACTCCAGGCTGCACACTTAGGAAGGGTAAGAAGATAAGCACTGGAGAATGAACTGTGAGCATTAACTGCCTCTTGAATATTCACACGCCTACGTGTACGCACACGCAGGATTGTCATAGCAAAAAAATAAAACAAATTGACAGAGGTGACATTCAAAGTCATTCCTCTTCCTATCTCTGTAAATCCAATGTAATTCTTAGTATAGATAAAGAAGACTTGCCATTTGGTTTCAAATGAGACCTGGAGGAAGGGCAGATTAGCCTGATGACCACGAAGAAGTCTAAAAAGGGGTAAAACCAGTGGTTTGGGGAAACCCTGAACTCTTTTCTTATGTTTGTCTTTTCCTTACGGTGCTAGGAATTGAACCCAGGGTTTCACGCATGCTAGGCAAGCATTCTACTCTTAAGCTACCCTAAAATCTTATCTTATTTTCCTTAAAAAAATACAAAGCCCAATCCTCCTGTAGAAGGACAGTGTCCATGGGGCTACAGCATCACCGAGACTTTGAAGCTGACTGTAAGTAACTTTGCCTAGCTCCTCTTGCCAGCCGGGACTGGAGGTCCTATCTGCCTTTACACCCGCCCCCCCGGGTCTTCCTGCCCCTCACAGGGTTTCACTGAGTTGCTCATTCTGGCCTTGAAATGACATTCTTCTTCCTCAGCCTCCTAATAAGCATGCTGGCCCTTGCTTTTTCTTTAATATTCAGTCCCGAGATGTTCTCCCAAGAACAACTGAGACCCCAGGGGAACATTTAGATAAAGCTTTAGCAAAGGCTCTGGGAGAGCAGGCAGGAGGTAATACAGAGAAGAAAAATTTCACCCTTCTCTTATGACAAGGAGAGGCAAACTACAAACTAACTTCTAAATCTGGCTGGCTGCCAGGTTTTTTGCGGAGGACAAGCTAAAAGTGTTATTTTTTTTTTTTTTTACATTTTTAAATAGTTGAAAAAATTAGAAGAATAATATTTTGTGACATGTGAAAATTATACACAGTTCTAATTTTGGCCTCTACAGCTATTGGATCGCTTCCATGCCCATTTGTTTATGTACTTTATACAACCGTTTCCAAACTGCAAGGGCAGAGTTAAATAGTTGTAATACAGTCTACTCCAAAGCCTGTGATATTTCCTATCTTGACTTTTAGTGGACACATAGGCAGCTCCCTGGGATATAGCTTCTTTTGTTCTCCATTGCGGCCAATTCTCCAATTGTTGATCCGCAGAAAATATCCTGTGCAGGAATTTTTGCCCCATTAAATTTCACCAGGCTAAGAGGAGAATAAGAACATTCACAAACTTTCTACGTATGTTCTGATCTTGTACAGAGGGGAGAGGGACGCTGCTCCATATGGAAGATTACGATAGTGATAGAGAAAGAAGAAAATTAAAAAAGGATAACATTAACTGTACATTGAAAGGAAATATAGGGAATAGTTGCCCAAATTTTTAATGAGGGTGTTGCTGCTATGAAGCCCTCTTATTTTTAAATGAGAAGTTTCTTGGGAAAAAAATAAAAAAGCTAATCTTATTTTTCCAGGAAAACCTTGCTATTTATATGTGGAAGCTCTGACCTCCAACATGATTTGTGTTTGGAGAGATGTGGCCTTTGAGAGGTAATTAATCTCTTCCTACAACATCATGAATCCCATGACAAAGGTCACATAGGTTAACTTTTTATAAGAAGAGATACTGGAGAGGTTGATCACTGCCCTCCCCGCCCCCATTTTAATGACATGCCAGGAAGGCAGACATCTATCAAACCCAGGAGGAGAGCTCTCGGTAGAACCCAACCTGGCTGCTACTATAGTCTTGGACCTTCAGCCTCCAGAACTGTGGAAAAATAAATCTCTGAGGCTAAGCCATCCAGTCAGTGGTATTCAGTTATAGTGGTCTGAACTGGCTAATACAGGCTCCACGCCAGGGAAGAAAAAGTGGGAAGTCCAAAATCCCTCCGTATTGATCTCTTAGTTGGGAAGGCAGGGGAGAGATCTGAGAAGAGGGCCTTTCCAGCTTGGGAATGGCAGTGTTAGGCACAGTGGCATCCCTTAGGCCAGGAGCAACAGCATGGAGCAAAAGCTGGGCCCCAGCAGTAGAAGCCATGCTCTGGTAGGAAGAAGGTGTGGTAGCTGTTCCAGCCAAGACAAGGTCACTGAGTAGGGGTGCTATGGACAGTCCTAGGCACTAACAGGAAGTAGAGCATCTAGTGAAAACCCAGAAGTTAGCCTGGAATAGATCTCATAGTTCAGCAAAAAGAAGTCAAACAGTCCTTGCTGGAACAGCATGAGATGGCTTTTGTTTCGCGAACTATACCATTTCTTAGCCCATGACTGAGAAGGTGGTTGTGCAGATGCTAAGGACATTAGTGGAGGGCATTATTGTCCTTTGACTTGGAGTGTGGGAGTAGTGCTTTTTCTGTAGTGTGTTGGTTTCCTGTGACTGCATAACAAATTATCACACACTTTGTGATTTAAGGCAACAATGATTTACTTTGTTATTCTGTAGGTTGGTGGTCTGGCAAGTTCAGCTTAGAGTTAAGAAGGTAAAATCAAGATATGGTTCAGTGCAGTTTCTTGTTTGGAGACTCTAGGGAGGAGCTGTTTCCAGCCTTTTCAGATTGTCAGTACTCAGCTCCTTAGGATGGTAGGACTGAGGTCCCAGTTTCCCTGCTGATTGGTAGGAATGGGCACTACTCAAACCCTACAAACCACCCACATCTCTTCCTTCTCCCCTCTTCTCTCCTACTTTAAATGTTAATAGGCATCAAGTCCAGCTTTGAATGCCTTTGAATTTCTGTAGTAGCACATGTGATTATGCTGAGTTTACCTTGATAGTCCTGAATAGTAATGCATTTAAATGCATCCACTTAGGCTACCTGGCCATCTGATACAACATACTCACAAACATGATGTATCATGTTCAAAAGATCTTGGGATTAGTGTACAGAATATAGTGGGGGAAAGGGTAGAATTCTGCCTTCAAAGTGAATGTATACAAACAATCACCAAAGTTAATGTTGCATTTAAGGCCGTCTGTGAGAGATTTATTGACCGTGTTCCAAAAATAATCAGAAATTGTCATTGAGATTTTTGACTAGTCCTGTTGTTGAATTACTGAACATAAACAGCTTTTGACATCCCCAATCTCTTCCCAGGAACCTCTCTTCATTTGTAGCTTGTTGATTTCTTTTTATCATTAGCAGGGAAAACTTTAAATTCCACTCTCAAGAAAAAGATAGATTATTGCCATCAGATTTGTATGATATCTAGAAACATCTGCCATACTGGAAATCTTACTGAGGCTTTCAGATGCTCTCAGAAGTATTTTTAAAACATCCCACTCCTGCCATCCCACCCTGCCTCTCATGGGTCCAGATGGAAGATAATTCTAGTGAATGGACCAAGCTCATCGTTTCTCTTTTTTACATTTAGTTCACTGGGACGAATGTTCCCGGAAAGACCTTGAGTCAATTCTATTAAACTATTTGCCTTTTCTTTTTTTTAGCTTAATTTTGTTTTAAACATCAGTAAGAGCTTTTGTATGAGATTGTTTCTTCCCAAGCACACTGATTGGTCCTTTCTTGCCGTTTCTTCCAAAAAAAAAAAAAAATTGGCATGGTTTTACCTTTTTCAGACTGCCGTGTACTTGGATTCATAAAGTACATACCCTTTCCAAAGTTCCTACATGTCTTTTCATGACTTCTTTAACTTTTGAAATTGTCTTCTCTCTTTACTCTGCTTTTTTCTGTATCAATTCAAATTCTTTAGCTGTTGTTTAGAATTTTAAAAATATCACTGTCTCAACTCTCTTTTTTTGGCTTTCCTAATATAATGTTTAATTTTCTTTGTAATCTTTCCTATCATTCTATATTAGTACTTATTAGTACTTAGATTTTCTAGCTTATTTTTTATAGATTCTTTATGTTTTTCAAACAGTCTCCTATTTGCAAACCCTAAGCAGACAGTGAGTTATGCCTCTTCTTGTTCACACAGATTTACTATTTTAGCCATGATTAATGATGCTCATTCTTTCAGTCTCTACTGCTCATTACAGCAGGTATATTGTCTGTGTACAGCCTATAGAGGACCAGATTCTCTGCTGCCCTGAGATTAAAATATAAACATGTTAGTGAAACTTGTATATTGTACTCTGTGAACTTTCTCCTCATGTCATTTGGCCAATTTATTTAAATTTTGAAGTTAATCTTTGTCCCTTGATTTTTAAAAGGACTTTGGATACTAGAGATATTAGTTAAAAACTTTTTCTCTAGTTTAAAAAAAAATGTTGTATGTAGTCTTTATATCATGAAATGCATTAATGCATGCCAATTCATCAATCTTTCCTATAGATTATGGATTTTGATCTAATCCAAATGGCTTTCTATATATATATTTCAAACACTTGCATGATTGCAATTGCACATTTACATCTGTGATATATTTAGATTTTTTTTTCTAGTGAAAAATGGAGTTCTCTTAAAACTTCAACTTTAGCCAGAGAAATAGGAACTAAAACTATCCTGAGATGTCACACCTCACCTATCATGTTGGTACATTATGAAAGTGTTACAGTAACTTCTGTTACAAAAAAAATGTGAGGGAAAATAAATGGTCAGACATTATTGAGAAAAGTAGAAAATGTTACTGCCACAGTGGAGAAATATTACTGAGAAAATTATACAAATATACCAACTCTTTCCACTGAACGAATCTCAAAGCAATGATAGACTATTACCAAGAAGCACAATTAACTCTTGGATCTTTGTTTCTAAGTTTCATGCCCGAAACAAATGGGGATGTAGCTCCACGTGAATATCCTACTTTCACTCTCCAGGTACTGAATATTCACACCAAAAGCAAAGAGCAACAAACAAGCAAAAACTCTAAAAACAGCATCTCATTTGAGAAATTCAGGTTTATGGCAAAGTAAGCCCAGAGTGTGGTGTCACAGAAATCACAAAAGTGTTTGGAAACAATAGGTTCCTGTCAAAATGACAAGGAAGGCTACCTGAAGGGGATCACCCTGGCGGTAAACTGAACAATTTGGGCACCAACAGAGTATGTGGCAAACATATTTACATGAACATCTGTGACTTGGGAGTAATGCCTGTGAGATAATAGAAGGTACATACTGAAGCACTTCTTTTCAGAAATAAATCAGCTAGTAAAAATAGACGGAATGGTAGAACTAGAAAATCACCTTGGCACCCTTCAACGTATTAAGGGTTTAGGCTAGATTTCTTAGTGGATGCTATGACTTCTGGTGAGAAGTGTTTAGGAAATAAGACATTTAGTCAAACTCAGTTGATTCACTTCCACAGATTATTTACTCACTTGGTTTTATAGGGGAAATGTGTGTTTATTAATACAGATATCTGGCAGGCAGGACTTTAACCGAACAATGAGACTTATCATTACTGTTATTGTAACAATGTGTATCTTGTGGCTGCCCTTTAATTGCTAATAAAAACTACCAATCACTTCTCAGTTATTCTTTTCAAATATGTTTAACCAGAATCCATTCATGAGGAAACAATCAAACTCCAAAATGTTATCCATACTTCAAGATAACTTGCTTGGACTCCTCGAAAAGATATCATTGTGGTGAAAACAAAAGTAATATAAAATATATGACTTCTACATTATCAAAGACTAAAACATATAGCAATCAAATACATTGATTCATTTTTTAGAACAATGGGAGGTATTTTGGATGATAAATGTTATTGCTAGTTTTCTTCCATAGAATTATGTTTCTATCCTTGTGAAACATATGATGGAGTATGTATGGGAGAAAAGTCATGATTACTGCAACTTATTTTCCCACTGTTCAGTAATAACTGTCTGACACTGTACACACATGCAGGTAGAGAGTATGATAAAATGCTAACGATTGCTGAATATGGGTGAAGGATCGTCAAGTGTCTGTTGCACTCATCTTTCAGCTTTTGCATCAGTTTGAAAATTTTCAAAATATGAAGCTGTGAATAAAGAGATAGCCAGAGGCAGATGTAATGGAGATCATTAGGCAATGCACTGGTCCAAGCTGTTGACTGACACACTTTGGGCTTGCAGTGCAGGAGAGAGGGATGAGTAAAAGCTTTCAGACATAATCAGCCTTCTGTATCTTTGGGCTCTGCATCCAAACAACAGTATGCAGAAATTATTAAGAAAAAGAATTTTGTCTATACTGAGGGTGTTCTGTGTTAGTTTTCCATTATTATAAGAAATAACAGGAGGAAATCAATTACAAAGATAAAGGGTTTGATTTGGGTTCCTAGATGCAGGGACTCTAATTCTGGGATTGGTTAGCCCCATGTGATGGTACAAAACTATTCCCTCTTGGCCAGGATGCAAAAGAGAAAGAGGGCTGGCCTGGAGTCCCACAGTCCCTTTCACAGTCACATTCCCAGGAGTCTTATGAGCTCCTCAGTGCCCACCTCCTGTTGGCCGTATGACCTTGATAGTGCTAGCCAGGAAAGCAACCTTTACCACATGGACCTCTGTGGGACAGTGAAGACCCAAACTAAGGCACACACACACATTTTTCGTTGTCAATATTTTCTAAACAACACAGTGTTACCAGCTATTTATGTGACATTTATGCAGTACTAGGTATTAAGTATTCTAGAGATGAGTTTGAGATATAGAAATGTGCAGAGCATATGTACAAATGCCATGCCCCTTTATACAAGGGAATTGAGCATTTGTGGATTTTGAAATGGGATGGTCTTAGAACCAGGGCAAGTGTACATTCTCTTCTAATGAGATGACAGGAATAGAGTTCCAAGGATACTAAAAAAAAAGGTCTTTGATCTGAGTGAAAGCCTTATAATTTTTACCTACCTGCTGATCTTTAACTATAAGTTAGAAAGCTCTACACACTTCTTTCTACATGTATTGTAGAATTAGCACCTGAGCAGGGACTACTACACCCACTACTAGGGGGGATACTTTCTCATGGGTACCTCTTGGGCAATAGCACCAACTTCCTTCCTCCACCCTACCCCACTGTTCATTATTTTATTTGGTTCTGTAATCCCTTTGTTTTCAATTCTTTCTTTTTCACTTCTTACTTTTCCCCTGCCTCAGAGTTTGTAGGAAAAATCCTATACAAACATCCCTCCAACATAATGAGTTTATCAGACAGCAGAGTTACCAAGTCATGTTTTTTAGCTGTTTATTTTATAGAACTTATATAAGACTTTATCCCATCTTCAACTTTTGGCTTATTTTTTCCCAAAGTCCAGTGGAAAACTAATCAAGTTTAAACTAGTTGTTTAAATTTACTTTATATCAAGACTGAGTAGGACAAGAAAAATTAGAGTTAGAATTAACATAATCAACTGTTAGCCAGTTAGGTGGGGTAAGATATCTACACTTTACTGAAAAAGGCCTTTTAAAAACAGTGAAAGCTCATTTTTGTAGTGTACCAAGTTTTGTTGAAACCAAACTCTCTCCAGAAGTAAAATGCACATACTATCCTTTCTTATTTTATTTTATTTTATTTTCTCATTGAGTTTATTGGTACATTTTAGGTATACAGTACAGTTGCATTCATCATTGGGATCTTGTACCTTTACATGACAGGTCTTGGTTCTCATTTTTTTCCCTTGTCCCTGCCCTCTCTCCAACCCCTCCTCCCTTCCCTATTTATAAATACTTTATTTCCATCTTTTCATTTTCTCATACTATCTTTTCTTAAATGACTCATAGAAGAAGACCCTAATGATAACAGGTTATTTGGATCTAGATAATGGCTAGAAGGAATAAAGGCTTAGTAATAGGAAAAGTTTTGAAAAAAGTTCAGTGATCCGCTTGGGGTTTTAAAACAATATGACATGGCTTAGACTAAAATACAGAAAATTCTTGTTTATCCATACAAAATTTAAATTAACCTTGACATACCTTCACTATCTCGTCATTTTTCATTTGAAAGTAAATGCATTTAGTAAATGCAAAAGTAAGGGACTGCATTTATAACACTGGGATGAACAAATGGACCTCAGTTTTATGTGCTATCTGCTGTTGTATGTGGGCATTGCTCTTTTGAGCTTGCTGCCCAAGGCAATTTCATTATGTGATTTATTGAATGTTTCTTGGGATTTTGTTTGACCATTAATATAATCAAAAGGCATTTAATGCTAGGTTGAATTCACTTAAGGATCTCGTGAGCCCTTGTCTACATGAAATCCATTTATTTAGTCAGTTCCATCTTTGGCATTCTAGAAAAGAGAAAAATCTTACTTTCCTGCGTTATGAAGTAACAAGATGATGCAAATACCATATTCTCCTTATATGTAACTAGACTTTGATTGTTTTTCATATCAACTATTATTTTAATGCCACCAAGTTAAATGACTACTTTTGAAAAGTAGCTATGGCTAAACCAATGTGCTGATTTATGTAGTGTTCATAGAAGTGAACAAGACAACTCCAAACAACAAAGAATTATCAGCCATACACAAGATATAAAGCTGACCATCTCTATCACACAGTGAATGTAAAATGAGATTATGTGCATAATTCTTACTTCCTTGTACTCTGAATTTGCTAATGATTTTGAGTAATAGAAAGCATTCAAGGAATGTTTGTTGAATTAGATAAGTACTACATAAATATAACACATTACCACATAATGCTAAACAAAGTGTGGTTGGGAGTATAATATTATGTTTGAAGATGTAGGGCCAGGTTTCATGGAAAAGGTATAACTTGAGTTGAAAACTTGAAAAAGGTAAGTCTAAAATAGGTAGGGATGCTTATCGTGAGGTAGGACACTAACCTTGGAAATACAAGTATGCACAATGACCGACACCAAATGGAATGACTCAGGATGCATTTAGCTATGAAAGGGGTAGGTGGGTGAATACTGGTGCACAGTGAATATTCTTGTTTTGTTTTGTTTTTACCGGAGATTGAACTTTAGCCCTTGCACTTGCAGGCAGGAAGCGGAACCACTGAGCTAAATCCCCGGCCCCCTTGGTTTGTTAAAGAAGCTCATAAAGGGACTGAAGACTCATGCTATCATTTCAACATTCAGCTTGGTTAGACATGAGGAGTGATACTCCAAAAAGAGTTCTTCTATGAAAGGTATCGTCTCAGGAAAAACTTTTCCTGGAACACTATGAATAAGTTGGTTCAATGTGCCTCTTCAGAGTTGTTCAGTGTCGTTGCTTTGTTTGCACGGAATATAAAAGTAGGCATTAACTCCCAACTGGTGGCTTCCTAAAGGTGTCCAAGGGCCAGCGGCAAGCACACCTTGGTCAGAGTTCTGCCTGAATGTATTTAATGTTTCAGGGAAATGAGATGTTTACTAAGAGGAGAGGGATCTTTGACTTAGAAATGAGAAATTTCTGAGGAGCTAGATGTGGGAGTCTAACATGTGGGGGAAACTGCTGTAAGCTGGGCTGGTATGTTGTAGGAAACAATTTAAAAACAAGCATCAGACAGTCCTGGCTCCAGATATAGTTTCTGGTTTTCACTGACAATTCCATTTTCAAATAGTATCTAAACAGTTCGAGCCTCATTTTCCTCCCCCTTTGTAAAACAGTACACCGTGCCTCTCAAAATTGTCGCGAGGATTAAATAAGGTAATGTTTATACCAAGCGTTTGACCCCTGGTGTGTGATTAGTACTCCCTAGAGGGTAAACGCTGAATCAATTAGGTCATAATGTTTCCCTTAGAAAATGGAATACAAACAGTGAATTCTTTCCATGTTGCAGTACTCTCAGTTTATCCTTGTATACAATATTTCTCAGAGATGTTTATAATTTATCTGTCACTCTGGGGTCTTAGTCCAGATTCTGTACCCAGGAGGAACCTAATAGATACTTCTTAACAATAATTTCCATCAATGCTTCGTTCTGAATTTACTTTGACTCCAAACCGCTCTGAACCGTATCGATATCACTGGCAGGTTTCATCTGTATATTGAATTACCAATTTGAATCAATGATGTGTCAACTTGGAAAATATTATTCCTAGCAGCTTTATTAAATAAGCAAACACCAATCATGTGGTTTGCAGTTTTAAAAAGAGGCATACAAACTTCTCTCTTAAATCCTCTCCTGTTGTCTCACCGATTCAGGGTGCTATTTGGGTGATAACCGTTTTGCCAAAATCAGCAAGGATCAAGGGGGCATTTGCTGTACATTGTGTCTCATTTAAATTTACTGCTGACCTCCTTACTCCTGGGTCTCTGTATTCTCCTTTCTGAATGTGTTTAATTACCTCAATCATTAAATTTTAAAGTATTTTGTTCTTTTGTGCTCTTATGCAACCGGAGAGCAGCCCCGCCCGTGTAATAGAAAGAAGAGTGACTTTTTTTTTTCTTTATGCTGAAAAAAGGAAGCTCTGTTTTTTAAGTCCAGAACCAAAATGATTGGACTCTTGTTCTTTAATATATGCTTAGTAGCTTGGAGAGAAAGGCAGTGCCTCTCTGGAGGATAAGGAGGTCAAGGACATTTTGCTCAATCTGAAGGACAATAGGGTGCGATTCCGTCATAGGCCTGGATCCTCACTTTTGAATCTTGAGTAGAATGCTGCTCACGAAGGAAAAACAAATATTTTCAACTGGTTAAATTCGAGATGCCTAGTGAAGTCCATTACCACGCTTGTAGCCCTTTTTATTTGATCTTAGCCAGAAACCCACTTGAAGCTTTTGTTTCTCAAGGCAATTATTTAGAACAGTTGAGATAGTCAGACAATTATTTAAAACTATATTGGAAGCAGCAGACTTAGATGTCCTTGTCCTTAAATATTAACTTCATTTGTATTGGTAACTGAACACAATTTGTATTAGTCAAAGACTAATTATATGATGAATAAGAATTTAAGTGTCTTCCTATAAGTTGATGTGGCTAATTGAGAGTAGAAATACAGAAATATTAGCAAGAGAGTTCTTAAACCTGCAATAAAAGGAGATTAAGAACTGGAAAACATACAGAAAACTAAGCTTGAGGTTACTTGCTAAGAGGAGGAAGGGGGTGCTGACTTTCTGGACTACGTAGTCTGTTCTGTTTTTCTCATCTGTTTATTTACATCTTGTGCCCTTATAGTTTAGAAATTTATCTTAAATTCTAAGAATAAAAAAGAGATACAAATACACACTCAAAAGTAAATTTTCACTGTTTAATAGAGAAGATAATTGAAAAGGAAGAATTAAGCTTTCTCTTTTCCGTGAAATTATTTAAAACATGGACCTCACAAGATCCCAATAATGAATGTAATGGTATTGTATACCTAAAATGTACCAATAAACTCAATAAAAAAATAAAACATGACCTCTTCACATGTGCATGAAAAACAATATATGATGTCTTAATTTTACTAAGATAAAGAGCAGAGCTTTTTTACTTTGACTTTGCACAAAAGTCTAGAACAAAATACCAAGTCATAGTTTCATAGCAATGATTTTACTACCTTGTACCATATATAGAGCCTTCTGATAAGACAACTGGAGGAGTAAAATTTTGAGGAATGAAAATTTTCAATTATTTTACAGCAGTATTTCTCAAAGTGTGGTCATTAGATCGGCAACATGAGTATCATCTAAGAACACATGGTTTGGGCTGGGGATTTAGCTTAGTGGTTCTGGCACCTGCTTCACAAGTGCACGGTCCCGAGTTTGATCCCCAATACCAAAAACAAAAATACACACGGTTAGTACAATATCTCTGGTCCTGTCCCATACACACAGAATGAATCATGGGCTTCCCAATATTCTCAAAAAGAATTCAGATGTGTTATGTGCATGTGCCAACTCCCCATGATGAATATCAGTATATGTTGCCAATATGTACTGACAAAAAGGAAAATTTAAAAACATCATTTAAAATTGATGCACCCTTATTGAATAGAACTTGAAAAGTAAAGAACAGAAGACAAAAAAGAAGGAGAGGAGGAATGTATTAGTTTTTCTGTTGCTGTGACATAATACTTGACACTCATAATTTGAGAGATTTATGCGGCTCACAATTTCGGAAGGTTCAATGCATGGTTGGCGGCCTCCGAGGCAGAAATGGCATCTACAAGGACCAGGTGAAGGAAAACTTCTCAACCTGTAGCAGTCAGGAAGTAGAAGCGTGGAAAGGCAGGACGCTTGCAGGTCACATTCCCAGAGATCTGTCTCTTTCAGTAAGGCCACGCCGCCTAACAGCACATTTCGCTATAAACTCTTCGGTGGACTCATCCAACTGATGGGTACAATACCGCCATCATCCGGTCATCTTCCAAAGCGTGGCATACAAACACATGAGATTCGGGGAGACATTTTTAGATCTAAGTTATAAGAAAGGAGATGACAGTGATGAAAACCTGCGACCCAACCACCTTTGTACAAGAATATATTTTTTTGCAACATGTGAAGCCTTCATTTTTACAATAAGGATTTCCTCACAACACTAAATGCTTTAAAATGTCGGTGTGTCATAGCCTGAAATGTAAATGGCATATTTTTTCCATGCTATTATATGAATGTATAAATTTCATTTTCAGATTTCTAAAAAATTCTGTTCATTTAACTCTGTTTTGGGGACTTCATCCTTCACAATGACATATAATCCTTCGGCAAATGTATGTATGTGTATTTGTATGAATGTATGAAGCATTTTCTGTATCTTAAAATTTTTCCTCAATAGTGTCCTGGGTAATAGGGAATGATTGCATTGTAGGATACTCTACTGGGCTAGATTCTGAACATTATCTTGGGTAATTAAGACTCAAATATTACTGAGGCCTACAGGTTTAGCTTAGGAGGCAATCAATTCTATGTCATCCTTCATTGTTTTCTTTCTTTTTTCCAAATCTTTTGAGGTTTCTATTAACATTTCTAGCAAATATTCCTAAATTTTGTCCCAAGCCCCATCTTTTCCTAAGTTTTCAGTGATACTTGCATCAAACCCATGTGCAGGTCTTCAAAGGGAACTTGGAAGGGAAACTGAGTACAAGGTCAGAATATCAGTAGTTCATGTGTAACTGCAACTGGCCCTTACCAGTGTTCACTTTTTCCTCCTTTTCCAACAGTTTATGTCCATGTTCATATTTAAAGATCCATGCAGGACACCTTTAGTGTCCTTTTAGTAGTTTTCCTTCATTTGTAGTAAAGTTCTACCTACCTTTTTGTTACTGGCTGTGTATTTTCCATATTCTGCATAACACCTTCCTTTAAATTTGTGTGCAGAAGAGATATTGTTTATAATATATTTCATCGTATTTTTCTGCTCCTCCCCATTACTTCTCTGTATCCTGATTGCCCACTTCCCTCGGCTCCCCAGGCATCACCCCATTGCTCATGTTTTATGTGCAAACTCGGAGCATAAAGGTGCCGAGGATCCTCATACTCCATGCCCCTGGATTCTTCGTACAATACCTTTGTTTGCCTTCTCTAGAGCTGTGTGGCTTCTCTTAGAAGTCTGGAATGAGAGTGGGGTCTTTAGCAAGCAGAGGGTCTGCTACATATTTTGTCTATGAATGCATTCAGAATGATTGCCAGATCAGTAAGCTTGTATAGCCACTTTCCTTTTCTTAAAAAGGCCCTTCTGGTAAATGTACTAAAAGAAACTGTATTCAGTCTCTCAGATCAGTAGGGAAGTCTAATATGTATATATAAATTTCTATGGAAGCCTAACAGAGTGGATGCAGCTTTGAAAGGGTTTAAAGTGCACCAGCGGACAATTTACCTGCTGAGAGAACCTCCAGCAAGGTGCAAAAAGAACTTAAGAAATTGACTAAATGATAGGCTGATATTAATAATAACCTAGCTAACATGTTTTATACCCGATTTCTATGTGTTTACATCTCCTCAATGCACTCTTTTCCTTGTACTGTGTCTCCAGATTTTTATTACTAGAAAGTCTCAAATTTTGGGTATAACCACTCAACTGTTTCCATGTTTTCTCCCTTAAAAATGAGTGGAGAAAGCCAATGAGTGAACAGAATGGGAGAGAGGACTTCTGTAGTAAAATAATAAATTTCCCAACTAAGTGACACCCTTTTTCAGACCTATAAAAAGTAGCAATTAACTAATTGAGTAATAAGCTGATACCACATCTCAGTGCTACATAAGGGGAAAGAACTTAGGTAGACTTTGAAGTTCAAACGAACCCTTGTAGTATTCTCAGAGCATGAATCATATCAGGTGAAAGCACATTAAAATAAATTATTGTTTCTCAGGCTTTTGGTTAAGATCAAGTGTAAAATAACTGAAAACTCTGTCAAACATCACTTAATTTGTTGTTTCAAATGACAGTTTTCCACAAATATTTGCTTCAGAAAGACTCCTATAAAAAATCACAGCTGTTAAATTTCCAATAATACTGAGACTGGAATCTGAAAATTCTCCCATTTAAAAGCAGATAGAAATGCTGTGTAAAATATAACAAACATCTTCACAACTTCTTACTGCATAGTTCTGCTCATAATAACAGAAGGGGAATTTGACAAGGGCCAACGTGAACAAGGAATTTTAAAATAAGTAAGATGTGAGGCATGAATGATTGATCTGCGGGTATTCGCCAGTTCTTGCAAAACCTTAATTTGTAAAGGATGTTTAGGGATTGGACACAATGCTTCCATTTTGTTGCAAGAAAGATCACCAGAACTTCTTTGGAAGTTTCCTCATCGTGTCAGTTTTCAAAATTCTCAGCTTCTGCACATTTTGTTCTTAAGCAGATCCTGTAGCAAAGGAGCTAGAAACCCTAGTTTCATGTTACCTTCTATTTGACACCACAGTTAGCTAGCATGAGGAGTTCCACTGAGCAGTGATAGGGTTACCTACAACCATCCACCTAACACTGGCAATTAAATCTTTCCAATGTCCAGGTAAAATAAGTTTGAGAAGATAGAACCTCTCAAACTCATTTACCACTTGCAATGATTTTAGCTTGGGCTTTTCTCTTTTCTACTGTGCAACCATTCATGCCTGCCATGTTCCATCAGGTATGTCTATATATTAAGCTTTGGATTAATTGGGGGTCACAAGATTCAGATTTCTCTCACTGAGTTTATAGTTCTGTTATCTTCGATCATGTCAAAGGTCACCATGTTGGCTTTGTTGATCCAGAGTACATGGGAGCTGCTGATTGTAGAAGGGATATTAAAAGAAGGAATGAGTCCTACAATAAACCATGTAGTATGTTGTGAGGCTATCGCTGTGTTTATCATATTGTATGTATCCTTTTAGTTAACATTAATTACTTTCCTTTCTCTATGCGAGTAAAGGCTGGGAGAGACAGTAGCAGGATTCCCACATATTATGCTCAATGAAACTACTCATTTTCATAGGATTATATGTTATCTAAAGAAAGATGCTGCACTAGACAGTAAGTGCAAGTTACTATGAGTGGTCTGGTAAGTGCTTTTTTGGTAATGGGTGAAGACAAGAGGCAAAGAAGCAGAGAGGCAGATTTTTGGCTTTAGAGCCCTGAGTCTGCTTAATTAGTCATTCTACTAAGGATAAAAGGCTGTATGCATGTGGTAGTGGTGGGGGTTATGATTTCTATTCTCAATGCATTCCTCATAAGAAATTAGGAGATGAAAAAATAAAACCAGAGAACATGAACAGAGAGATGAACAATGAACAACTGGGTTGAGACATTGAGAGCCTTTATATCATTAAGGTAGTGATTTACTCATTTACTAATGAATTCATTGTGGTTAGGGAAGACTGGAGAAACAATCCGTTATGAAGCTCTGTACGTGTAGCATGAGACACTATCAATTTCCGTATTTTTTACATGCCTCTCCCTGAAGAACTTGGGCAGAAGGTAGTTCCAAGGCCATTGCTTTTGCTGTTTGGCTGTTCCTCACAACTGTAAGTAAAGTGTAAATCTGAATACAGACAGATCACTTTTCTTCCAGTGGGACCCACAGTTAGGTAGTTTTTTTCTCCTAAAGGAATATGTGTTTAACAAATCTTGACATTTGGGTTTAGTGCATGAATTAGCCATTTTGAGCATGGCTTTGATCTGCATAGATGCTAGCTCAGTACTGAGAAGCCATCAGACTTGTGAATAGCCAGGGCGGTTCTTAGTAGAGGCAATGACCTGGGAAATTCCTTCTTGATCTTTCTGGCCTTGGGCATCTTCTTATTTCACAGAGCTTAATACTCAAGTATATATTGAAACACTCAAATCCTACCTCAGCTTGACTCTGAATATTAAAAGTTCCTAAAAGGTAAATGTTGATTTTGCAATTTAATAAAGTGACAGACGCCAGCCTAGAAAGCAGGAAAATTTGCTAGACTTTTTCTTAAAAAGCCGAAAGTCGTCATAGATTGGAATAGCTTTTCTAGCTTTTTCTGTGTGTAAAATGTCAAGGTTTTCATGCACATGGAAGTAAAGTCATAGCATTTGGAGTCGGAAACATTAGTTTCCAAGTGTTCAGTCTCATCTTTTTCATCAGGAAGATGGGGAAGCAAGCAGGAGCTCCTTGCCAGACCACTCTGAGGATAGAGAGTGTGTGTGGGACGTTTATACAGTTCCACTCTGTGCACACACAGAACAACCCGGATGTTAACTCCATTTTCAGCAAATCTGTTTTCACTCTATGGTGTCTAGCCTTCCCCCCTGAAACGCTGGACAGTCTCCCACACACTCTCTCCTTAAACTCCACTTCTCAATGGCTGCATCTACAAAGAATGCCCCATTTCAGACTGGAACCAGATCGATTAGCTTCAAGACTATGAGTGCAACAGAACAGGCTTTTAGCAAAGGCCCTACCTGAAAGCGGAGCGGAAGCAGGTTCAGTGTT
This sequence comes from Fukomys damarensis, assembly GCF_012274545.1. NCBI lineage: Eukaryota > Metazoa > Chordata > Mammalia > Rodentia > Bathyergidae > Fukomys > Fukomys damarensis. Next base: position 15,923,746 of record NW_022900914.1, on the reverse strand, counting down.
GAGAACGGGGCCCTCACGCCTGACGAAAGACTGGATATCCGTAAAGCCTGTGCTCTTCTCCCTGGTGACGAGTCAGAGCACTGTGAACATTGCAGAAGTTTTTGGATCTTTTATTTTACTCATTAAAATGAACGAACAGTTGTTAGATTTTTTCTTTGGGGTGAAACACCTGCTTCCCACTAGGGGGCTACAAGGCAATGGAAACAGAATACAGTACTGGCCTTCACCCTGCACATTCCCCGGTTCCAGCATGTGTATGCATGTCAGTGTATGTGTTTTTCTGAAAATAATTACTTTCCAAGTGCTAGCACTTGGCTTAATAGTTAGAGAAAGATCCTATTATGTCGTTTACAGATCCCTTCTTTGACTAAGTCAGAGTGACGAGGGATGTGCAGAGGCAAAATCCCTACCTGTGGTTAGAAACACTCCTTCTACCCCCAAATAGAAAAAAAAAAAAAAATACACACAAACATGAAAACAGCCGGGACCATGTAGCTAATAAATTGCACGGCTGTCTTACCATGCCAAGGGCCACTTAACTCTGACTGTACCTCATTTTGATAACCAGACAGTAAAGAACATTGTTAATAACTGCACGCCTGGAGTGCTGAAGTTCTGAGATCTTCTGGGAAAAGGTGAACAAGCCTAAAAGATATTCAAGACATCAAAGAGGCAATGACAATGGTAATTTAGATCATTACTCTCTCTGTGGCTTAGGTTGACACACTATAATAAGAGTGCCAAATGTCATTTTGGTATAGATTGGAATAATTGTGGCTCGTTTCTTTGTCCCTAAAGTTGGCACTGGAACTTGGAAATCGGCACCTTCAATTCTTCCTCTGACTGAACGCGCCTGCCTTTTTTAGTGACGTTCCAAGTGGTGGTGTAATTTTTCCTTCAAAGCAGTACGGTATTATCGATCTCCCATTAAGGGGCCGACAGGGGGCTATTGTTGTCACTAGTGCCTGCCTCTGTCTGCATAGGAATCCAACTTTGAGAGAATAGGATTTGAAATGTCATTGGGGAATTGTGGGTGTCTGAAAATATGTGTACAACGGAGGCGAAAGGATTCCCCCAGGGCCTATGACTTTTGTAAGTACGCCCCAGCCTCACTGAATGTCAAAGCACATATAGAAAATGAAAATGCTAGGGTATAAATCAGTGAAACTTTGAGATTATGTAGGGGGGTGATGGAAAGTGTTGCCATAACTCTAAATCTCTAACTAGAGCATCCAAATGAAGTCTTGCAACTTTAAATAAGAAATTTTATCTCGCTTTAGTGAACACAACTATTATTTTATTCTATATTAGGCTTTTATCATTGGACTGTCCATAAACGATCCTAAGACTTTTAATGATGATATCTTCAAATTTTTGACTGTTGTCATTGACAAGGAACTTTGTTCCTATAATTAATAGTGCAATTTTTTTCAAAAAAGTATATGGTAGCTCAAACATTTACAACTGAATAAGTTAGAGTTAAAAGATATAACTAGTATCCCACTTTATTTACAAATGGAACATTGAAATTCCTGTCCTGATGAAAAAATCCCTTGAATCTATGTGCTAACTTACATTGGTGAAATTCCGATTTATAAATGTGCGTCTGTGGTTGGAGCAGTCACCCGATGTTACCCTGCACACCACACGCCACCAAGAATCTCCAACCAGCAAGAAGTATCTCGGTTATGTGGTGAGGTCGGACACTAGGCACTAAATGGAATGAAGAAGTTTCCCTCTCCCCTAGTAGCCCTGCTGCTCTGGGAGATTCTCTGTGTGTCCTGAGCAGTGACCTTATCCTTTTATGAAGGGTAGAGTCACCTATAGGTTTAATTGCAAGCACCAGGGCAAGCAGCTAGTGATGACTCAATCTGTAATACTTACAATCTGCAGTCGCTGTAGGGAATGCAGTCTCACCCCACTCTTTTTAAACTGTTCTTAGAGGAGCCCCAGAGACCCCCATTAGAGACCTCACAGCCAGAGGCAGTTTACTTTGAGACTGTAACCAGCTGGACCCCTTCCTAACAGATGCTCATGATCAGAGGGGTTGCATATCTCCTAGTACCAGTATAATTCCTTTGTAAATCACAATTTGCAAATGTTTAATAAAGATTTCCCCTAGAGTCTGTAATGGCTGATTGAATGTTTACATAGAATAAACATAGATTGGTAGTGAAACGTCCCTCTTTCCCTAAGAAATGGGAGAAGACTGTGAAAGAGTACATAGCGTGGTTATCTGATTAATTTTTGTATTTTATATTCTTAGTAAATGGGAGTTCAGTAAGCATGCTTTGAATCAATGAGTGGATGAGTAATGAAAGAAGTATTTGTCCCCGATTGGTAAAAAATAATCAACGAGGTACAGTTGGAAGAAAAGAACCTCAAAGGCCACGAAAAATATAATCAGAACAGTAGCTTAATTCACTAATTGAACAAATAAGTATTTAATCATTTTTATGTTCCTAGCAACATTCTAGGTGCCGGGGATCTCCTAGTGGACATGAGAAAACAGGCATGAGACAAAAAAATATACAGTGTCACTAAGTTCAAAGTGTACGCTGGATGTTTGTGGGGTGTATGGAAAAAAGGAAGGCTCTGAAGAACAGAGAAAAGAAGAGAATTAAACTTTAATCAAGGAGTTTTGGCAGGATGGTATTTGAACAAACAGCTACAAGATATGAGGTGCAGGGCAATCTCACGACTAGAAAAGGGCACAGAGCTGCAGAGACTGAGGAAGGAGCATAGTCTTATGTCCAAGAGATTTCAGTGTGGCTGGAATGGACTGAGAAGAGGAGAAGTAGAGACAGTAGGGGTCCAAACCACTTGGAGCCCCTAGGGTTCCACAGTGAGTACTTCTTAAGGGAAGCTCCTGTGAGATGAGAAACCACGGAGCAGCAGAGGTGCTAAGTAAACGCGTGGCAAGACTTATCCTTGGATAAGACCCCTCTGATGGCTCTGATGAGGATTAACCAAAAGAGAAAGAAGACAGAAGCAGAGATACCAGTGAGGAGGCTTTCTCTGCAATAATTCAAGCAAGAGAGGGTGGCTACTGAGGAAAAGTGGGGCGCAGTACCAGTGGTGAGAAGGATTCAGGCTCTGGGTAAATGTCAAAGGAGAGCCAGTATTGGGTGATGGGATCCCTGTGGAATGTGCGAGAGAGACATCAGAGATGGCATCCAGGTTGTTGTCTTTTTTTAACATCTTATTGAGTTTATTTGTACATTTTAGGTATACCGTACAGTTACGTTCATCATTGGGATCCTGCACCTTTACATGACAGGTCTTGGTTTTCAGTTTTTCACCATACCCCTGCCCTCCCTTCACCCCCTCCACCCTTCCCCATTTACAAAGACTTTGTTTCCATGTTTTCCTTTTCTCATAGTTTTGTCTTAAGCAACTAAAAGAATCAAGCAGCCTTGAAGATGCCTTTAACTTAATCAGCAGAAGAACACGTAAAGAAATTATTAAAATGGAAATTAAAGGAACAGGCTTTGTCTACATATCTCTAGAAATTTCTTCTTTTGAAAATAATTTATTAAGGATGACATACACATAGATTTTAAAAAGTAACATAACGAACCTACTTCAATAGTGATCAATGTTTCATTGGTCATATCTTCTAGTACCCTTCCTATTTTTATCTTTTGAAGTATTTTAAAGCATGCTAGCATGTTATTTTTCTCCAAAATCATTCAATATGCTGCACTGACAACAAAATTTTATGTGGTGTACTACATTGTTAACTCAAACAACTGTTTCTTAATTTGATCTAATATTCCAGACACACTCAAATTACCCTAGTTATTGCAACATTATCTGCTGACAGTTGCTTTGTTAGAAGATGCAAAACAGAGACTCACATCACACCTGACTGTTAATGACTTTTAGGTTTTTTTAGTTTGGGATTAGATTATTCCTTTCTTGTTTTCTCTTTATGCCTCTATCTATCTATCTATCTATCTATCTATCTATCTATCTATCTATCTATGTATCTGTCATCTGCAGAAACTACATTGTGTGACCTATAGAATGTTGTACATTATGAGTTTGGTTAACAATTTATTTTTTCATTAAGTTTATTGTACATTTTTGGTACACAGCACAGTTACATTCATCATTGAGATCTTGTACCTTTACATGCTGTATCTTGGTTCTTATATTTTCCCCTTCTCCTGCCCTCCCTTTATCCCCTCCACCCTTCACTATTTACAAAAACATTGTTTCCATTTTTGCCTTTTCTCATATTTCTTCTTTTCTCTTCTTTCCTTTCCCCTACCCTTCCCACCTCTCCTACTCCTTTAGACCTTTTCTTCCTATTTCACAATATCAATTATACAATTTGAACCTTATTTACACTTTTAGTTTTTCACACCGGAGAAACTATTCGATATTTACACATGTGTGTCCTATTTATTTCACTTAAGAGTATGGTCTCAATATGCACCCATTTACTTATAAATGACTCTAGTTTCTCATTTTTTATGGCTGAGTAGTACTCCATTTTATATTTTAAAAAGCCCACATCTTTATCCAGTCTCCAGTTGATGGACAAGGGGCTGTTTTCAAGTTTTAGCTAAACTGTGCCACTATAAAGATGGGGGCACCTATATCACTGTAATATAATTCTTTTAATTATTTTGGAAAGATACCTAGCAGAGGGGTAGCTGGCTCTTTGAGGTATCTCCATATTGATTTCCACAATGGTTGCACAAGTCTGAACTCCCACCAACAATGGAAAAGAGTCCTTTCTCCCCACAGCCCCACCTGCATTTGTTAGAAGTCTTTTGGCAGAGTTTTTTTGGTCTTCTATGTAGAGTATCATATTATCAGCAAATGATGACAGTTTAACTTCTTCCTTTCCTATCTTTATTACTCTTATTTCTTTCTCTTGTCTAATTGCTATGGCTAATGTTTCCAGAACTATATTGAACAGGAGTGGTGATAGTAGTCATCCTTGTCTTGTTCCTGATTTTAGCGTGAAGGTTTTCAGTTTTTGGCCATTTATTATGATGTTGGCTGTTGGTTTTTTTCATAGATGGCCCTTATCAAGTTGAGATAAGACCATCTATTTCAATTTTCTGCAGAGCTTTTATCATGAATGGGTGTTGAATTTTGTTGAATGCTTTTTCTGCATCTATTGAGATGATCATATGGTTTTTGTAATATAGTGTATTATATTTATTGATTTACATATGTTGAACCATCCTTACCTCCCTGGAATGAATATGACTTGGTCAAGGTGTATGATCTTCTTGATGACCTTCTGTATTCTATTTGCCAGTATCTTATTGAGGATTTTTGCATCTATGTTTATTAGGGAGATTGGCTTGTGGGTCTCTATTTTGGTTGGATCTGTCCCTGGTTTGGGAATCGAAGTGACACTTACCTCTAGGAATGAATCGTGGAAGTATTGCTTCCTTTTCAATTTCATTAAAAAGTTGAAATAGTAGTGGCAATAGTTCTCTAAATGTTTTGTAGAATTCAGCAGTGCAGGCTGATAACATTTTCTTAGAGGAATTTTAAAAATGTTCCTTGGCCTGCCTATTTCTTTGAAATTTATGGTTATTTTTACCTTTATGACTTGATTTGATTTAATTTCAGTAGTTCTGAGCAAAATAAATATAGAGGGGGCTATTGACTTCCTATTGCATCATTAGGTTTCAGCATCCTCTAGTAAATATTGCTTAAATACATTATTCCTAAAGTTGGGTTTGCAAAATGATCATTTTGTGATTTTATCATTCCATCAGTAATACTTTCTGGAATTCTATAGAAAATGGTTTTTCCACATTAAACAGTTGATATAATGTGTAGATGAAAAGCAAGATAAATATTTGATTCTTGCCCTTCATTTGTTAATTTGCAACATATTGGGTTATATGGAATTATTTTATGGAATATAATAACTCATGTTTAAAATTTTTTTAATTTATAATTTTTTATATATTTGAGGTGTTGTAATCCACTGTAATTACATTTCCCTCCCTTCCCTTCACTTATCTTCTCCTTCCTTTCTGTTCTTTCTCTCCCTCCCTCCCTCCCTCCCTCCTTCCTTCCTTCCTTCCCTCCTCCCTTCCTCCTGTGCTTCACTGATCCTATCCTAGGCCACTGGAAGCCCCTTTAGTTTGGCTTCTGTGTTTCTTTGGTTTGGGGTCATTAGTCTTGTACATTTCTTGCACTGCAATTGGATTCAGCTCCTCCTCTTAGGATCTCTAGTTGCCCTTAGTACTTGTAGATACCAGCGAACACAACTATATGCTAGTGATCTCCATTGATGCACATTGCCTTTGCATCTGGAGACAGAACATTATAGCAAAAAAGGGGGAATGAAACCAGAATTTGAGACTCCATATGTATCAGCATTTTGGTGGGGACTGACCTGAGGGTTTCTATATGAACAGCATACTACTCCTGGACTCTAAGCCTCAATAGGACACCATGAACACTGCCAGTCACTGTTAAATTCAAATGCTTTGAGGAAAAGTTCTTGGTTTTTGTGTGAGAATTGCTAAAATATATCTCCAATTATGTTATTTTGTCCTTGCCTTCATGTCTGTGTTTACAAAATAAATGAATAACTAAATAAGGACAGAAAAAAAAAAGGGTGGAAAGAAAAAGGAAAAGTTAAGAAACATGAGCACTCTTTTGACATTTGACAGTTGTGTTCATAGTGAAAAAAGATATCCTGAAAAGAAACCCCCAAAACTTGGAAATTAGATGAATGAGTTATTCATTACAAAATTACTAGCTTTCTTACATTAGCTTAGTATGAATTTGTTCAATATTAGTGCTTATCAAAGACCTACTGGGATGTACTGATATTTTTTTCTTTCAATTTTTCGAAGTACAAATCTGAGAACTAGAACTTGGGTTTCATTTAATTTAACACAGGGATTTCCCCTCTGGAGACTCATTATGTTTTCTCTAATGGATCTTCATTTGGCTTTCCTTAGAGATGTCTTTATTCAGTATATTTCTGCTAAAGTTACTGGTGATACATAAATATCCTAGGAGCGAAAGGATAAAAAGGTATCTGGAATTTCCTATTTGCCTGCTTTTAAATGAAAAGCTAATTCCATTGCAATTGCTCACTGGATCAGTGACAGATTTTGCTTCAGTTTCTATTAGGGTTCATCTGGCTGCTGGTCAGAAAATCTAACTGAGCTGGCGGAAACAGGAAGGGAAATTTATTAGGTCACATAACCAGCAATCTGGGATCAAGATACACTTGACAAGCTGCAGTTTAATTCAGATGATAAAAAAGTTATCAGCATCAGATTTTCTAAGTCTGCTGTCTCCCCTTCCCTCAGTGACCCTCAGCAATCATGTCAGCATTTTTTTGGTGGTTCCCATGTGCTATGTAGTGAGATGAATGTAGTGGCATCAAATCTTACCTCTCCTATATCCCAGGTGCAGAGTTAAAAATACTCTGGAAGTCTCAGCAAACGTTCCTGGGTGGGTCTTTGACTCTGAGTTATCTGCCTGTTTTAAAATTTCTTGGGCCAAGGAGGTTTGATCTCTTGATTTGTTTGAAACAACAATATCCTATTCAGGGAGAAAATCATAAGAAGGCAGAAGAAGAAAGGAATGGTGAAGAGGTAATTTTGGAGGATGGTTAATGGTAATCATCTAGTGGAAATTGACACTGGCAGCAAATAGCTAGCCACTTAACTTCCAGAATCTGTTTTTTTAAGCCTTAAGAATAAAAAGTAAGCAAAAACATAGAGCCTGGCATCTAAAAAAGTTGATTTATTTCAATTTCAAAATTAAGGTTATTTATCACCTTCTAGACTTAGGATGAATGCAAGGTCAAGGATTTTTTTTTATGAGCAATTAATATTATTATTCAGAGCAGAATAAGAACTACTTTTTCACCCTGCAAACAATGCATATGGGAAATGTGCAAATCTGCAAGATGAATATTTAATGTTCACCTTTAACAATGCCACGGCAGAGTAAGACAACTCGTGCATTAGCACACAAAGGTCCTTTAGTTTGATATTATATAAATTCATTTTTAAAAGCAAGAATTTAAAGGAAGTACACTGAAACCTCTACTTTTGCTTTTTAAGTTTGCTTATTTAGCTCATTAGAACATTTGAGAGTAAATGAACTTCTTTGACAGATAACCAAACAGAAAAAGAAAGATCAGCTTTACATTCTTAAAATAAATCATAAAAAAGAAATTTAAGCCATATAGAAAACCATTATTTGTTTATTAAGAAAACTGAATAATTATCTTGTTCCTCAACAAATTAACATTGCTTATTCATTTTGATGAGCAAAATACCTAAAAGATGAGGAAGGCTACTCAGCCATAAAGAAAAATAACTTTTGAGTCATTTGTAAGAAAATGAATCACAATGTTACATGTAATAAAACAAACACAGAAAGTTAAAATATTGCATGGTTTCTCTTATGTGAGAAACCCAAAATATAAGTAATTTAAAAAACAAAATAAAAGAGAGGTGGTAAGAACCAGAGGTAGACTTTGTGAGGAGAAGAAGTAGAAGTAATCAAGATGTAATAGGTATGTGTACCGATTCCTCAATATATATGCAAATATTATGTGTCACAAGGATATACAAACAACAAAATCAGGAAATCTGTAAAGAAAAAAATACAGCAGAATTTTACCATCTAGAATGATATATTCCCAAAAGACATTCTTGCAGCAAGGAACTTCTTAGTTTTAGGGGAAAAAAAATTATTGGATTGGCAATAAGTTAGACAAGGTTTCAATGTTATTAACTATTCAATCAACAAACTTATGAGTGATTTCCAATAATAGACTTAAATCATTAAATGTATTATCTTCAGTGAAAGGGTTAGACTGATACCCGAACATGCTCCATTTCAAGATTCTCTTGAACTCTAAGCTTACGAAAGAGATCTACGTGTCCCTGTGAAGAAACAGCGCTTCTACGTTGCTTGCTGGTGAGGCAGAAGCCTCTCCCCCATAGTGTAATAGGTGCCTCCTGCCATGTGCTTCTACGTCCTTTCCTGGTCTTTGGTGGAAATAACTGTGGATAAGTCACCACGTAAACCATCTGGGAAGTTCAGATTCTGCCAAGGGAAGAAAGAACTACCCCAAGGGAATGCCGGGACCAAGCTATCATGCTCCGACAAAAGCAGGGAACGACAAATACGGGACTGAATTCTGAGCATGCTGGACCAAAGGTAGTGGGACTGGTTTGGGTAAAAAGAAATGTATCGATGTTGTGGCGTTCTTCCAAAATACAGAGTTGAGCACTGTGGGTAGTACCCCTGAGTGAATGTGGGGCTAGCATTGTTTCTTTTTAAATTTTTTTTTCTTTTTATTGAGTTTATTGGTACAATCTAGGTATAAAATACAGCTACATTCATTACTGGGATCCTGTACCTTCACATCACAGGTCTTGGTTCTCATTTTTCCCCCTTGTCCCTGCCCTCCTTTCACCCCCTCCTCCCCTCCCCATTTACAAACACTTTATTTCCATGTTTTCATTTTCTCATATTTTTTTCTTTTCCCTTATTCCCTTTCTGCTACCCTTCCCACTTTCCCTACACCTTTAGCCCTTTTCTTCCTCTTTCACACTCTTAATTATCCCATTAGGATCTTGTGTACTCTTATAGTTTTTCACACCAGAGAAACTATTTGGTATTTTTTAAAAATTTAAATTGAATTTATTGGTACATTCTAGATAGTACAGTTTCATTCATTACTGGGTTCTTGTACATATACATGCCAGGACTATTTGGTATTTACACATGTGTGACTTATTTATTTCACTTAAGAGTATATCCTTAATATGTATCCATTTTCCTATGAATGACTAATTTCTCATTCTTTATAGCTGAGTTTCTAAATGCATGGACGAGGCAATTCTGTAGAAAATGGTGGAAAAGAAAACAAAAGATTCATATAAATGAGCATAGCAGAATGCATTTGATACTTAACATTGAAAATAGCTATTGGATATTCTACTGCATGGATCTGAGGCGGGGCCATATATGGAAGCAGTAAGAATGTTGGTGAGAGGGGCCCTGACATTAGGGCGATGTTCAGTGCTAGCTCTCCTTCCTAGGCCAGACCTGCGAGCAGACAGTGGCGTTAGAGAATTGTAGTCACTAATAGCACTCGGGATGATTGGACTCCTAAACAAATAGGAGCTGTTAGTTGCATCATTTTGGGGAAAATGAGCCATATGGAGTTTTCCTCTGTGGGCTCTGCAGGAAAATCACTGCACAGACCACTAGGAATTTTGAGAAAGATCCCCTTACATGCTATAAAATGTTGAGAAGCAGGGATGGTTTGCTCTTAGGTCTTGGTAGAAACAGAGCAATTAATCATTGAATACCAGGTAACCAGGGAACCCTACCTTTTAAACATGTACCTGCTTCTTTTAGAACCAACAAGCAGCAATGCTAGGTGAGTTATTGGAGATTCATGATATGAAGGAAGCCAGAGCCATGGGATGAAGCAAAAGTATGACTGGAGAGTAGGATCAAGTTGCATGTGTAGGTACCACATATATGTGTTATTCTTCACTGTTCCACCAATGTCTCCTTCAACTCTTACCACCATATGGGGCATCCTTGGCCACAATCTGGAGGCAGACAAAAGTCCGCATATAGCTCATGAATGGGCCAGTTGAATATTACACACCAAAAAATAGTTGTGCTATTACTAAAGCCTTTCTGAGACATTGCACTAAAAAATAGTGGTGAGGAAAAAATCCTCACAATGGACAGAACTTTAGGGGATGCATCTAGTTATCTATATTGTATAGAAAGAGAAGCAGTCCAAGGTAAGAAAATAATACATCCATGGAACAAATGTCATGATGAGGGTACTGTAAGGAGAAATATTAGAGGATCGAGAATAAGGCAGTCGGGTTAGAGGCCCATAAGTAGGCATAAAAGAGTGGGTACAAAGCCTGCATCACATCATATTATGTGTTAATAACAAAGAGTGTATCCTTCATGGAAAAGACCCTAAAATACCCAGTAAAATATCTTGGCCAGCTCATGTCAATGAGTGTTTGTTATCAGCTGCAGCAGTATTTGCCCGATGGTCACAAGGACGAAGTAACCATGGTTGACAGAAATATAAACATATGTGAGTCCAACAGTATGAACTCTGAGGTATCCTGGTTGGTTAACTGATATTTCTAAATGATCTGCGGCCAGTGACTACACTAAATATTATCTCTGCATACGGCACCATTTCTTGAGAACACCAACTAGATCATTTGTGGCAAATTGACTATATTGTATCCTTGTCTTCTTGGAAGGGGCAATGATTTTGAAAGAAGTAGACATGCAGTCCCAATAGGATTCAAACCTTTAAAGCATTTGAAGGGTTACAGAGTTTTTGATCCACTAGTATAGCATCCCCATATAACACTGCTTCTGGCCAAGTAATCTAATTTTCAGCAAAGGATATGTGAGAGTGAGAATGGACCTATAACAATGGGATCTACTCATCGAACAATTTATTACATCTCCCAGAGGATGATAGCTTGCTGGAGAGATGGGATAAACATTGACGGAATAGCTGAAACTCTAGGTCAGAAGTGATGATAAAAAGACAAAGTCTCATGACACAGGATGAAGAGATACAAATATATCAAAGGCTTTCAGATAGACCAATAAACAGAATACAAAGATGCATGAGTCCCATTAGTTAGAAACAGAAGCTACTCAACCTACCACACCTACTCATGACTCAGGTTGGGGAATTTTTGCTTCCTATGCTACAACTCTAGGTTATGTGCATTTATGAGTGAAAGTTCCTGGAGGGTGAAAAGCATTCTGTCAGGGGACATAACAAGAGTCTCATAGGACTATATTTTTGGGTTAGGTGGATTAGGCCTCTCATGCCAAGGGAATAATAGGCAAGAACTAGAGTCACTTGGTGATTTCACAAGGAGGACAACTTCTGAAACCCAAACGATTACTTGGGTAACTCCTGGTTCTGATTTAACTGATTTTGAAGGTGAAAAGACAAGTTCAGTACCCCCAACATGAGAAAAGCATGGTGGTGATGGTGAGGGGCTTAGACCCCATTAAGGCTAAGCATCTGGATCATACAGCCATGTAATTATCTGAGATTAATATGAGAGGAAGAAGAGGGAAATTTAGAATGGAAAAGGAGGAGGGAGCCAATTGCAGTCCCCAAAACCAACTATAGGTCATCTCACTAAATCTTGTCCAGGTCCTCCAGGAAGAGAGACTTACTGGAATCTTAAAGGACCTGTTCCCAGAACATATACATCTCAGTGTGACATGCACACTTGGTGACCTACAGTGTGAACTGTTGTGGCTCTTATGTTCACTGCCTTGATTTCCTTTAAGAGTCCAAGATTTCTTCCACTAGCTCCTGAGAATGACAAAAATATGGCTATTAGTGGAGATTTCCTCTGGGAGATTACAAAAGAAAGAAAACTGTTTCATCCAAGGTCCTGTCAAGAGGAGATAGAATCCATTGACTAACCACGTGTGGGCATAACTGCTTGACATCCTTGCTTCAACTCAATGTAGCTGTTCACTCCACTTTCTACTGATAATTTCAAATCCAATTTTCATTCCCTTTCTTAGTCTTTATATTTCATGAAAATTTCCAGACGTTAGTAGATGACGTGTTATATTTCTCAGGATTTTCTTACACATCAAGACATTAAAGTCAGTAAATGATACCCCTCCACTCTTATCTTCAGGGCCGGGGATTGAACCCAGAGCTTGGTAGGCAAGTGCTGTACCACTTAGCTACATTCTCAACTCAGAAAACTGTTATCTAAAAACCACCCAGTCCATTCCAAAAAGAACATCATACTATCTTCATCTTTGAGTGGGGTTGAAGCCATTATGCTGCACAAAAAGTCAGGGTTACTGTGACACTAAATCTGGCTTGAGCTTTTACAATCACTTCCATGTTTCACCAGGGTGCTAGCATTCACTCTTCCTGTGCACAAATGTGGTAACATAGCTTCACGAATTGTTAAGAGCATCTTTTAAGGTAAACACACTTTGTTGGGGCTATGTGTGGAAATAAAACCTAACCTCTTACAATGCCAAACAAAATTCTTTTTACTTAAGGGTCACCTAGCAAATGTTGGCTGAATACATACACGCATGATTACAAATGAGAAATTAAATCACAGTAGAAATAAATTGTGTAAAAGCAGTGGCTGGATATACTTTCTTCATTGAAGAACGATTCAAGTTAATTGAATAAGAAATGCTTAATTTTGTTGAACTCAATTTAATAACTTGTTTCTCAAGAATTTATTATTTAGGCTCTAGCAATTCTGCTTTTTAGTGTTACGATTTTTGGCAAATCTTCTAATCTTTCTGAGATTTCCATCCCCATCTGGACAATTACAGTAACAATAGAACCTTAATGAGCTTTTAAAAAGTTATATTTTAATTTTCTTTTTTATATTTGTGGTGCTTAGGATCGAACTTGGTGCTGTAACATTGAACTGCACCCCTAGCCCTTTAAAAAATACGCTAAAAAGTATAGTCAAGAGCAAGCATTTAATGAGTGCTTGGTACTGCTGCAATTAACATTAAAACAGAAGGCAAAGGTGTTTTAGAACAGTTACCCTTCCCGCGGTGTCGCTTGTCTTCATGACCCTGTCCATGTGTCTCTTGCTAATACTCTGCCCTTTTCCCAGAACTGCTGGATAAGAAGATGCAAAACTTAGGATACAGTAAACATTAATTTTCTTTACCAAAACCAATTTAAGAAAATTGATCCAGACTACACTGGGCCGTGCACCTTCTGATCTGCTGGTATCTGGCTTTATTCATTCATTTTTCCTTCTCTGTTCAAATGGCCCTGTTTCCACGACTGGTAGGTTAAAAGGAGAGTGATTTATACCCATCAGCCCAGCAGTGACAAATCCGTCACTTGGTCTTCCCACACAGGCTGCCATATGCCTTCCAAAGCCAATGAAATTGATGGTGAAAACTTTCCACATTCTTCATCTGTGGCTTAAACTGTGACTCTGTTCACTCCCAGTCTCTCAGGGGACCAGGCTCAGTGTGTTTTGTGTTAGGTTTTGCAGTTACAATCTATTTCATTTTCTACAGTTGCACCTTGAAAGAGACTTTGCTTACATGCGTGCCTTGGTTAAACCTCTTCCTGTAGGAAGACCTCTTTTTAGACCTCTATCGTCTCTTACTGTTTCCTTTAAACTGACTAAGAGCAGTATATTATAATTCGGTAGTGTCAAATGCGACCAGTATGTCTGCTTTGATTTGATCATCTCTTCATTGGGTTTTATTTTTCAGTGATTTATATGTCTAATAAATTACTCCCTATAGTCTTGAGCTAACTCTTTCCTGTTGGACTGGTTATGTTGAAAACATGTCTGATGGCAGGACGTCAAGTAACACCTGATTGGCAAATAGACATAGTTCGGGCACCAAGAGAAGAAGCAGACATTCCTAGGTAAGAAGCAAAGAACAATTTAGCTATGCAATACTGATAGTAAAAGCTATTGTCCATGGTACTAATAAGACACAGGCTCTGTGTTTTTTTTTGTTTTTTTTTTTTTTTAGCAAAAGACTTACATAATATATGAAGCAGAGAGAGAGAGAGAGAGAGAGAACTTTAAAAAGACAGAAGCTACCAAGACTAACTAAAGCTGTCAATTAGAATCATGCCCTCAGTGTTAAATCCCTCAATTCCCTTATCCATACCAATAGGACATTTATTTACTTTGAGGCATTGGATTGGCCTTCCAGTTATATAGTTGAATATGGAAAATATTTTTTAAATTTGCTACTGTTTTTACATTAAGTTACTTTGAAATTTGTTCTCTAACATGAATTAATAACTGAATTTCTTAAATTGAAAAAAAATCTGTCGGATTTTCCCTACTCCAGAACTTTAACACCCCATTTTCCTGTTTATGTTTAGTTAATTTTCTACCCAAAAGTTCCACTATCGCTAATCTTTTCTATGTATCTTTATCAGTTTCATTTATTAAGTACGTTGAGTTAAGACTGATTGTAAAACACTAGCTTTTGTGCTTTGATCTGATTATAAATAATGTGACAAATGTCCCTTGGAGACAGAAATGTCACTCACATTTAGGCACAGTTTGTATTCATCTTGGCATCATTTTAATGACAGGTAGATTTCTATGAATTTTCCTATGGAAGATTGTCAATAACAGATTTTGCTTCAAAGAGCACAAATACTAATTGATATTGTTTGAATTTTACAGGAACTTTTTTCCATTTTATTACTTTTACATTAATCTTAAACATAAACACATAAGAAACACATGTATAATATATAAAAATTGAAACCTGAAAGTAAATAGATGGAAAGAGAAATACTATGTACACATTTATAAAAAGAAAGTTGGATCAACAGACAAAACAGACCCAAAAGCAAAATGAATTAAGGAATCTTTACTCTGTGTAAACATTTTATATAATGGTAAATGTTTCAAATCACCAGGAAGATGGAGAAAATGGAAGTTATATGGCCACAGTTTATATTTGAAAATAATTAAGATAACAGAAGGGAAATGTACACATTTTTAATGATGACAGATTTTAACACAGTTCTTTCCAAAAATATAATAAACTGTCAGGCAGACACTCAATAACAGATTTACTGAACAATACACTTAACAAATTTCACCTAATTTACATACACAGGACCCAACAGTCATGAAATATACAGTAATTTCAAGCATATGTACAGATTTACATAAATTGATAATATATACATAACATTTTGAACTGAAAATAAAAGTACTAAATATCAAAGCTTGTGAGTTAAAGACAAATCTATAATTAGAAATTGTTAGCATAAGAAATAAAACAGGCTCATAGAAAATAGAAAGGAAAAGTAAATAAAATAATACAGTTTAAGTATAATTCAGTTGTAGAGATTTGAAGAGGTAGATATCAATAGAAATATTTAAAATTATTAGAGAAAGCAAAAAGAACTTATGGAAAACAATTTAAAATATTAATATTTACACAAAATGGACACATTCTAAGAAAAATGCACCTGGACTCTGAAATAGAAATTAGCATTATAAATCATATACTTTTTAAAGAACACTGAATTAGAATCTTTTAAACATACATGTGCAGGAGTCTCAAACTTTTACCAGTAAATCCTACAAAATATTTTAGGAAGAAATAATTCTAGTTCTTACATAAATTCTTCTAGAACAGAAAATTTATTGAGTCCTATTTTCAAATTAATTTTATTGATACACTTTTGTTATATATAGTGATCATATTCATTATAGGGAATTTGTACCTGGACATAATATATCTTGATTCTTTTTTCCCATTCACCTCCCCTCTCAACTTTTTTTCTCCTCCTTATTTACAAAAGCTTTTTTTTTCTATTTTTTCCATTTTTCTATTTTCTTTTCCTTCTTTTTCCCTTTCCCTTTCCCTGGCCCCCTCCCCATTTGAAAATTTCTTCCTACTTCTCAGTGTCTGTCATCCATTTTGATCCTTATTTATATTTTCAGACAATTGAATGCATAAAGAAAGTGAAGTTTTTCTATACAATGGAGTACTAGTCTGCCATTAAGAAAGATAAATGAGATATTTGAGGTGAATGTATGTATCTTGAGATAATACTTTTAAGTGAAAGAAATTGGGCACATTTGTTTAAAATACCACATTGTTTTCTTGAGTCCTATTTTGATGACAATATGACACTTGTCCTTAAAATTGAAAAATTTTACAAGAAAATTATAGACGATTTCTGTCATGAACATAGATACTCAAGTCTTAAAATATTTATTAGCTAAATTTGTCTCTAAAATTCAGTATTTCACAGGAAAATTCAGTTTATTTCAGGGTGCAAGTTTGTGTTATAACATACAAAATTTTGTAGTTTATGAGGTAGATGAACAATCTTGATTATCTCATCAGACACAGGAAAAACATTTACTATAATTCAGCATCCAGTTATACTTTACACTCAGACTAGCAAAACAAGGGAAGATTTAACTTAAAATATATTTCTAGAAAACGTAGAGCAAGAATTTTTAATTCTTTCAATACAAGGTGACCAAAAATGCATATTTTGTTAATTTTCATGAGATAATATAACAAGAAATATAAAAAAGACAATTTTATCAAATTTATTGACTCTAACAATGGATTGGTGGAAATGACCCCTGCCTGAGTGAGGTCAGGACAGTCAGTAGGTAAACAAATGCACTGCCTGAGTGACACTGAGGGTAAACTGTTCAGAGGTTAACATGAAGCCGGGAAGGATTTCCTTTGTGGGCAGAAAAGCGAAAGCTCTATATTGTGGGTGTGCAAACTTCCAGTATTATAGAAAATGAAATTAAGTGTACAATGACTGGGAAAGAAGAGCAAAAAATGTAAAATATAATAAAGAGTGTAAATGCCACTATATAAACATCAACTTGGCTGAATTTTCAAGCTGAAAACATCACATACTGGTGACAGCTCGGAGAGGGAGAACTCATTACTAAATGACAATGGCTCCATGACATGGTAATGGCCACTGTGGGAGGCTGATTCATCCTCTCTAGAAGATGTGCAAAGATGCACATTAAATGATCTAACAATTCAATCCTTACCTGCGCATCAGGACCCTTGGAAACATAGTCCAGTGTATTCCTAGCAAGGCTGCTGATTCTAGTTCCAAACCAGATATACTCAAGTGTCTGTCAACATTAGAATAAAAAAATTGGAATATTCACTAAAAATGCTGCAACTCATATATACAGAGGCATGCAAATAAATAAGCCTGCAGAATGTTGAGTGAAAGCAGCTAGACATTTAAAAAAAAAAGAGTATTATGCCATTTATATACATTTCACACAGGAAACAAATGGGATTGTTTTAAGATGCATAATTAGTAAAAGCATACAACAAGGCAAAATAAGTGATTTTTCAGATAGTTAGCAGTGTGAATATCAATGGAGTTGAGAGTTGTTATGACCCAGAAGAATTATTCAGGGCTTGTGGATACTGGTTACACCCTGGATCTTGAAATTGGTGGAGGCCACAAAGATATTGTGATATTTCTCTTTTTGGATTTACTGTATATCCTGATTTTAAAAATAAGGCAGTGCAGAAAGACAAAAGAAGCAAAATGAATAAGAATTGGTGAGGAGGTCATAGAAATTTTAATATTAGGTGATGGTGTGTGATTATATCTGTAGAAAAAGATTTTTACACATTTGTAGATTCCCCGGCCTGGATTCTAGGTGTGACTGTCAGGAGGTGGGCAGAGGCCAGGGACAGTGAAATTTCATTGAAAAGTTTTCATAGGAGAGTGACTTGATCAGACTTAGTTTTAGACGGAAACCACTGTATTTTAATGTAGCTTGAAGTGTTGAAGCTTTTACCACAGCTGATATTAGATGCTTCTAGTTTCCTCAGTATAGTACTTTTTCCACGGGGTGATGCTGGTGGCTATTGGGAAAGGGAGTTAATCAGAAACAGGACCCAAATAAATACTGTATTAGTTTGCTCAAAATACATTTTCTTTGTCATTGTACTATCAGCATAACAATGCAAGACTTCAGAAATCTACCAGGGTTATTTTTGTAACTTTCCCCACAACTATAATTAGCATGGATATTTTGTGTACTTATCTAATGTGAAATGACTAAGGATTAAAACCTTTGGTAGAATTTAGGCTGAAGGGAGTTTTAACACACACACACACACACACACACACACACAGACACATCAAAGAAAATAAGAAACAAAACATTTTGAATAAAATTTTATCTAATTATTTAGAAAGCTGTTTTTATTCTTCACTTAATATTGCAAATATAGGTACAGATTTTATTGGTTATGAGTTGGTTTTAGGTTTCTGGATACTTTCTTGCAATAAATGACTTCAAACCAGTTGTTTTCAAGTGAACATTTTAGCATCACACTCATGGTTTTCTAAATAAGAGATCCATGAAAATGCATAGTAATTCCAGGCTTCACAGTGGAACTATATTTATAATGTACAAATACATTAACTATTACTGAAGTTAATGGAATATAAAAGCTGTGACCTGAGATAAAATTAGCACTAGAAGTATTAAACTTAAATTAGCATTGTAATATTGTTTTAACACTCAAAGAATGTTCCATGTAAAAATACACTTTGCATTAGAAATTGTAGTCAAAATATTTAATAAGATTACTTTTTTTGTATTTGGAACCTTATCTGTAAAATTGCAGAGTTACAATATGTAATTTTTTCTTTTAATTTAAGAGAGAAGTTAAGATAATAGTGGATAAAAAAGACGTCCTAAATCAAATGCTTTATGGAATTATAAGTAATTTAAAGTAACCCATGAAAATATATATTTGACCAATATGATTTAAAATTATCTATCTATCATCTATGTGTCTATGTATCTATCTATCTTTCTATCCATCTACCATCTGTCTCTGCAAAAATTCTCTATCTGCCTATCTATCTTCTATCTATCTATCTATCTATCTATCTATCTATCTATCTATCTATTTCATCTTTCTACGTCTTTGTGAGAGAGAGCAGGTCTAGTTGAGGTGTTATATATAATAACATCATATTGCCCCACTTCCTACATCGTATTGCTCCATTTAAAATTATGCTTTCCAAAAAGATCTATACCGGAGAGGAGCGTTTTACAATTCTTAAGCAGTATTAACTGATTGTTTAAAGAAATCCCCACCAGATTGGACACAAGTCCATGTTATGCAGCATTTTTCTGCACTAAATTGTTCTGGGGTTGTGTATCAGGGGCTGATCAGGCCTGCCCCCCCATCACCTGGGCACGGGCACACAGAGGATAAAAGAGACAGAGAGAATAGTTTAGAATGCAAGGGGATCCAAAGGAAGGGAAACAGTGCCTCTAGTGGACACTGTCAACAATCTCTGCAGGGGACCTGGGTTTACTAGCCAGCGAGAAGCACAGGGAGAAGGGGTTGTGTGTCATTTGTGGAACAGTGGTCACCAGTAGATGTTGTTAAATGTGTAACTAATGAGTAAAGAGGAACAAGATTAATGGAGAATAGATCTTTCCCTCTACCCGGATGCCAATATTGTATGTTTTGTCTTCAGCAGAAGTTATCTTGCCCTAGGAGTGCTATGCTTATGAGTTTTCCTGCATGCATCCAGAAAATATGTGGGTTTTTTAAATGAATTTTTCTGTCCCCAAAGCAAGTTATATTGGCTGTGGACTCTATGAGACCCAAATCACATAGCCTGGTCCCCAACAGCTTTGGCTCAATACCAGAAACTGAAATCAGTGTCCTACTATCTAGATTTAGGGCCAGAAACTTTGTATGGGCTTCAGTGATTGCTTTTGATGTCATCCCAGGTATCTAAGAATTGAGTGGTAAAAACTCGTGTCATTATGCTGGTAGTCAAGTCTTCATACAATTTGCCTTGGCCTTTATTTCCAGTTTTAGTATCTGCTCTAATTTAAAAATGTCACTCCTGCAAGTATTATCTGTGCTTCCCTCTTACACTGATTTTTTAATGTCTTTACAGTTACACAAATAGGAATATCTTGCCTTTGCTCCAATAGGAAGTGTTCCTGCCCTCCTTTAAAGTTCAAGTCCAGTTTCAATTTTCCTATGGAACAATTTCTGATGAGGCTTCTCCAGAAAGAGTGGGTCTTCTGGTCATCCCCACCCACTTTGTTGAACAGTCTTCATTTAGAAACTGCTGAGGTTATAAAAGCTCTTCCGAATGAAATGAATTCCCCAAAACAAAGACCCTCACCTTTTTCTCAGACCTTGGTGAAAAGCCTAGCTCATAGCAGATGCCTATCTATCCTGAATTTTAAAAGATTTCTTCCTAGATTGGTGAAGTTCACACACAAAAAGTTAGTGCAGGTGGATATTCAGTGCATTAATTTACTTTCACTGACCAAGGCTGCAGGAATAATCTCGCGATACCATTGACTCCTAATACATGTTGTTTATAGTGGCTTTGGCCATCCATTGGTCAGCTCTCCATCTGGCTCTATTTCTGTTAGATGACCCTGCATTTGGTTCAGCTTTGAGGTGAGACCTGTACACTAAACACTTTTTCAGTGACTATTGTAGAAAGTATAGAAAAGTTCAACAATTATGTATCAAATCTGTTTAAAAAATTAAATTGCTCCTTAATGGAATTAATTTTGATTCCGAATCATTTCCTGTGGGACTCAAGAGCCATCTTTAACTTTGAATGCTAAGCTTAGAAATTTATTTTTTCAATCAAGTTTTCCTTTGGAAGCATTGAAGGTACAAATTGTGAGATTCTAATTCAATGAATCTATAGGAAAGAGTTTACCTCCATCAGTTTTCTGAAATTTTCTTCTCTACTAACAGAGCCTATGTAGTACTCAGCTTTCCTGTCATTCAGACCAAATATCCAGGACCCATAACTTAAAGGAAAGAGGTTTAATTTGCTCAGTTTTAGTTCATGATTGGCTGGCTCCAAGGCAAAGATATCATGGTGGAAGGGTGTGTTGGAATAAAGCTGCATAGGTCACAGTGGTCTGGACTAGCAAAAGAGGAATAGACATAGGTTATATCTCGAGGCCATGCCTCTATGACCCACCCAGTCATACCCAGGGATGGATGTGTTCTACCAATCTCTGGGATGGCTCCCAAAGTTGGTAAACTTGAAAATGCCCTAAACACTACAGCCTGGGAGAAGAAAAAGAAGAAGGAGAAGAAGGAGAGGGAGAGGGAAGGGAAAGGAGAGGGGGAGAGGGAGTGAGAGAGAAGAAAACTAGTCAGGTCATATATTTTGCACGTTATAGCTTCTTTAGAAGCATTCTTGAGTAAGAAGTGAATTCTAGCCAGAGTGAGTTTGGTAAATTCACAGTGGTGAAGGACAACTTTAAGAGTGAAGCCAAAGCTATTACTAGCTTCACCTTTTTGATTTGTAGGTTTACATTTATTTTGCTGTGATTGGTTTTCCTTAGTGACAATCTAAACATTATTGTGTAATGTTTCATAAGATAGACTGTTGACATGTAATTATATATAATATCAACTTGTTTTTTCAAAATACCATTTAACGATGTTTTACAAATGACTGTACTAGAATTTAAAAACAGATAACATCATCGATGAGAACCTAAGCATTGGAGACATATTAATGAAAAATAGGAGGTTTTTCATTTCTGGAACTTATAGTACATCGGTAAAGTCGGTCATTAGAAAATGGCTAGAAAACAAATACATAATAAGTAGCCTTGATAAATTTCTTGATGGAAAGAAATAGTCCAGTGAGGATGTACAACCTCATCACACGGACCTGATAGGACAATTTCCTTTAGGGACAGAGTCTCAAGCTTAAGTCTAGAGTAGATGATGAGTTGGAGCTAAGAAAGCAATGTGTATGGTGAGTGTGGAGAAGGCTTATCCCTTCAAGCATGGCAAATATCGTGTGAAAAGGCCCTGTGCCTGGGGCTTGCAGGGACTAAAAGAAGATCAGGATGCATGAAGACAAAAATGTGAGACGTGAATGGACACAAAGGCGGGAAGGTTTTCTGGAACCAGTGCCATCAGGGACGAGACACTGTGCTGTGGATTCTGCTCTGTATTCTAGGTTCAGTGGGAAATGACTGAAGTATTAACAGAATACAGTCAAAATGCATTTGAATTATTTAGCTTTCTTCAGGTCCAGAGTAAAACATCTCTGAGACATGGTGGCATGTGCCATGCAGTTTAGGTGGGAACAGGGTATGCATAATGGATGCAGAGAGGAGTAAATGAATTTAAAAGAGATTTAGGGTACATGCAAACATGACTCCTGTATTCTAGACTGCCTCAATCAGGTGAATGAGAGTTACATTTAATGAGCTACAAAACATTAAAAGATAACCAGATTTTATTTCATATTGAAGATGTAAACATTTTGTCTCAGAAATGCTGAGATATTAAGACACTGCAAGAGCAATAAGTGAGTAAGCTGCTTGACGCAGGTATCTGGTCTCAAAGAAGGACATCTGGCTAGTCATATGAACTTAGAAATGATCAACCTACACCTCAGGAGCTGCCTTGCTTCCAGTCCAGTTACAGAATGATGACTTCAAAGAGTTATGAACCACAGTTGCCAGAAGGAGAGGAGGCAAAGCAGGAGAATGAGAGATCATCAAAGCCAAGCGAAGAGATCACTGAATGAAAAAAGAGAAGAATATTCAACAGTGTCACATGCTACACAGAGATCAAATGTTATGTGAATAAAAATTGTATTGCATTATGTAATTTGCAAGTTGTTAGTTAATTTGACAAGAGGGATTTGAAAGGCTAAACAGTGCAAAACAGATTAGACTATATTTGCAGTGGAAGGTCTATAGAGAAGTGGACACAGTGAATTTAAATAACTCGGAAGTGATTATTAGTGTAACTATAAAGGAATATTTGGATCAGAGGATTTGGTTTTGTTCATTTAAATGGTAAGAGAATCCCAAGCATCCATCTTTCTTTCTTTCTTTCTTTCTTTCTTTCTTTCTTTCTTTCTTTCTTTCTTTCTTTCTTTCTTTCTTTCTTTCTTCCTTCCTTCCTTCCTTCCTTCCTTCCTTCCTTCCTTCCTTCCTTCCTTCCTTTCTTCCTTCCTTCCTTCCTTCTTTTTCTTTTTTTGAGACATGGTCTCACTATGTAGTTGAGACTGATCTGGAACTCACTATATAGCCCAGACTGGTCTCAAACTCACGGTGATCCTCCTGCCTCAGCCTCCCTAGTGCTGGGATTACAGGCGTGCACCACCATGCCCGGCTTTAAGCATCTTTAAATAGTTATGGATGCACTTAGTTATTATTAAGAGGGAAATAAAAAGAATATACTGAATTATATAAAAAAAGTTGTTTCCAGAATGGGAAGTGTGTATCCTCGAGATTGAAGCAGGTATATTGAAATCTACAATATATCTATAAACATTTATATCTATGTGAGATAGGATCAAAATATACCATGAATATTTAAAATTAAATTTATTACAGTAAAAGACACATTGTCACTAATCCAACTCAAAATGCTAGACTTTTCTTTGAATATACTTATCTCATCACTCTTGGCACTTTGTGGAGTATTTCTGGGAGTTCTTTTTCATGAGTGGCTTTCTGTGGCTGTCTTGAAGTCCCGAATCCATTCAAAGGTTTGCAGGAATTCCTGTCAAAAAAATATTACGATGTGTCCCAATCCACTTTATTCACTGGATCTGGCACTGTGTGACTTTTGCCTCTTCCCCAAAGTCAAAATGAGCATGAAAGGTAAACATTTTGGATGTAATCAGGACATCGAGGCAGCCAGGACAGTGTAACTAAAGGATACTCATGAAAGAAAAATTTCAGAACTGCTACATAGTGACAGGAACACTGGGATGTGCCTTCTAAGCAAAGTTATTTTGAGGGGGATTCGTGGCAATGTTTCTTTTTCCTTTTTTGGTACCGGGAATCAAACTCAGGTCCTTGCACTTGTGAGGCAGGCGGCGGAACCACTGAGCTAAATCTCTGACCACTAATGTTCCTTTTTCTATAATTATTTTTAAAAAATATATAAACATCATATTTTTCTTTCTTTCTTTCTTTCTTTCTTTTTTTTTTTTTTTGTATTGGGGATTGAATTTAGGACCTTGTGCTTGCAAGGCAGGCAGCAGAACCACTGAGCTAAATCCCCAGCCAACATTATATTTTTTAATCACACTTTTTATCTATAAATATAATATAAATTTAATAGCTTCAAATTTAATTTCAACCTATGGAACATAAAATACAAATTTGTTGTTACCAAGAGACTACGTGTGTGACAATTCTAAGAAACCTGGAGAAGAAAAATCTTCTAAATTTTATTGTGGGAATTCTATATGTCAAAGTGAGCCATAAAATTATAAACTCACAAGTGCTCAACTATTTTATCTCTTATTTTACTTATTCAAATTCTTTCTAAAATAGTCCAGAAAATGACCTCACCTGATTTTCTTGCATCATACAAGCTGATCCTCTCTTTTCAGGTTAATATGTTCTGAGTGATTCTGGTTTCTTCCTTGCTCCTACATCCTTTTATTTCATTTTTTTTGTAAGCTCTTTTTTTACCTGTGATACTTGCAGTCTAATGGCCATGATAAGAAGCCAAGATTTCCAGACAGACTCCTCAATCCCATCCATGGTTCACATAATACCTTGGGGAGCTTTGCAAGAAATTCCAGTGAGGACATTGACAGAATGTATCCATTTGCCCCTTTGTAGGCTCTTCTTTCCCATATTCTCAGAAAAGACTAAAAGAATAGGCCTCCAATACCTGGGTCTCCTCACCTCTGACCTGATTACCTGATACTGGAATAAAAATTATTTTCAAAGTTGCTGCCCTTGATGCAGCAAGTTATCTGCCATGAAATTATGCAGAAAGCTGCTTTCCTGAGTGCAACCATCTGCCAACTCTGACCTGGCTCTACATTTTGTTTCCTCTTGGCATAGGATAGCAGAGGCAAAGACTGACTAACAAGATCTTGGAGGATACCAATGCTCAGGAAGAGAAGATAAGCCTGGAGGGCTAGGGGGCTAGTATAGACCTGGTCAACAGCGTCAGGAATTCCAGTATTACCTTTCCAATGTGACTGGGTTAGAGAAAACCATGTTAGACCAACATGGAATTGGTGTTGGTTAGACTTAGACAACAGGAAAATTTTAAGGTCATGTCAGGAAGGACATGGGCACTGCTCTCCATAGTGAAAAAAAAAAAAAAAAGATCTGTGAGTGCTGAGTCCAACAGTCTTCTTGAATGCCCCCCCACCCCAAGGCCTATATCTAGCAGTGACCAGAGTGGTGTCTGCTTTTCCCATCTTACACTGTTAGCCAGGACATCCATGACTTGGACAGTTACCAGAGTCTGGAATGAATGGATGAACAGAGGGCATCTGGTACAGGAAAGGCAGCTCACAAATTGATAGGCCCTAAAGCTAGGTAGAGAAAATAATGACACTTGATTCCAAGACTGCTGATTCTAGAAAGAGACCCCTCATTCAAAAATACAAAGGAAACTTTTCTGACTCAATTTTAAAAAATATATTTTAATTTATTATTTTTCTCTTTCTGTTATTGTTTTTTATTTTTGAGCTTTTGCTTTTTTCACCCTGGTTTTCTATTTTCTTGTTCATTCTTGTCTGTGCTTATTTTCTAATACTATTAATTTTATTTTACTCCTCAATAGGACACCCTATCTCATTTTTCCTTTCTCTTTCTCATCTTCCATTGATTAATTTTTAAAATTTTTTTTTTTTCCATTCATCATTTCCCATCCACTCTACCTTTCCCAGTAAAACTATAAAGCTTAATGAATCTTTAGATAGCTAGCTAACTTTATGCTATTACTGTTGAATAGTATTGTATTGTTAGTGAAGTTAAAAGTGTTTCATTTAATAGATATTTACTGTAGGTCAATATTTGATTTATCTTAGTGTTTATACTGCAATTATAGATCTCTTTCTAAGGTTGAGGGTGGTACATTATTTGTTGTTAGGGTATATCAATGTTCAGTTTGCCTTTAACACTAGTATTGTTGATTTTATTACTATAGCCAATAATTGTTGCTATTAGTTGATTTTCTCAGGAAATCAAAATCTGAACAGTTTGTGTCATTAACAATAATGTGGCCCATTCTCACAGAACTGCGTCAAATATACTGCAGCCTCCCTGTCCAAATACATGTAGGTAGTTGGATACTGGGACAGAGGCAAAGGCCAATAGTTGGCTGCATTCAGAAGGTAAGGCTGAAAAGCAGATATTAATTACAGCAGGCTCTATACAGGGAAAAAGCTTTCCCCTATAGTCAACCCACAAACCTCACATTAAAAGAAAACGGCAACAACAAAGTAAAAATATGAGAAGACAAGGCAACAAAATGCCTCCCAAAACTCCCAACTCCCCTGAGTTTCACCTGTGAGCCAGTGAAAGGGAGGAAATCAGAAGACACACAGTTGAATTATTCTAAATGATAGCAGAGGAGACAAAAAAAAGATAAAGTAGTTGCTTGGGGAACTCAAAGGAAATGCTATAACTACACAGACAATATGGATCTGATAAAAATATCAGAGAGCCCAAACAATAAATAAATAAAAGCTAGCTAACCTAAATAAAATGACACAAAACATGAATGACAAGAGTAAAAAAGAATTAGAGTCCAGAAAAGGTACTATACAGAATTTTAAGACATTAAAAATGCTATTGAGTGTAAGGGAAGACAAAGCGGACTTCAAGACAAAACTGATAAAAGGCTAAAATGACTATATATTGGTTAAGGCAACAATTTTACAGGAAGAGATAACAATTGTAAACACATTTGCACCAAGCAACAGCACACCAAACTTCATAAAACAGGTACTACTATACATAAACAAGATTATAGTGAAGTGCCTAAAAAAACTCACTGTCCCAAATAAATGAACTGGATTAAAATCAACAAAGAGTTGAATAAAATCTGAAGAAATGGATTTAACTGATATCTATAGAGTGTTCCACTCAAGAACAACAGAATACGTGTTCATTTTAGCAGTACATGGAACTTTCTGAAAAATAGAACACATGCTAACCAATAAATCTGGCTTAAGTAAATGCAAAAGAACTGAAATTTTAACAGGCATATTATCAAATCATAAATCAATAAAACTAGAAATAAATGGCAAAACAAAACACAGAAATTATGCAACTACGTAGATATTAAACAATATGCTCTTGAATAATCAATAGGTTATAGAACAAATTAAGAAAGACTATATAGATTCTAGAATTAAACAATACTGCTAGTACAACATACCAGAACATACAGAACATAATGACAGCAGTCCTAAGAGGAAACTAACTGTAAATGCCCATGTCACAAATAAAGAGTGAGCCAACATAAATAACCTAAAAATGCACCTCAATCTCCTAGGAAAAAAAGAACAATACATACCCAAAGCTAGTACAAGGAAAGAAATCATAAAGCTCAGAGCACAATTCAATGAATTTGAGACCAAATAAACAAAACAGAATTAATATGTCAGAGTTGATTCTTTGAACGAGTAAAAACAGACAAACCCTTTTCCAACCTTACCAAAAAAGGAAAGAAAAAAACCCAAATCAATACAATTAGACATGGAGATTATGACACCACAATGCACACTGCCGAAACACAGATTATTAGCAACTACTTTGTAAACATGTTAGTCAATGAATTGGTGAATTCAGAAAACAGTGTGGATGTGGAGGGAACTCCTAGGAAATTCAAAGCAATAACTATGGAAACAAAAGTGAAAATAATTGAGATAATGGACCAAGGCAAACAGATGATGGACATTGCTCATGCTTTTAACAGGAGTTATTCAACCAGTAGCATGATTCTAAGGAAAGAGGACAAAAATCACGGAACATGTGAAGTCTGCCCTACCAATGAAGTCAACAATAATATCCAAAAAGCAAGGTAAAGTGATAGAGGATCTTCTCAGTGTGTGGATGCAGGATCAGCATCAGCAATGAGTCCCACCCAGCTCAGTGCTTATTCAAGAGGAAGCTAAAACCTTATGTGAAGACTTGAAGAAGAAACAGGATGAATAGGGTGCATCTTTTACTGCCAGCCATAGGTGATTTAACAGTTTCAAGGCTAGAGCCAACCTTTACAATGTTAAGGTAAGTGGTGAGGCTGTGAATGCAGATATCGCAGCTACCAAATGACTCCAGAAACATTTAAAAAATTATTGATGAAGTGGCTTATTTACTCCTACAGATTTTTAATGTCAATGAGATAGGACTGTGCTGGAACAGGATGCCAGAACAAAATTACATCAGGAAAATCTTACTTTGTTGTTTGGCAGCAATGCTTCTGGTTGTATGAAACTATGGCCTCTGTTAGTTTACCATTCAGAGAAGCCAAGATCCCTTAAAAACATAGCCAAGGGCTCTCTACCTATTGTGTGGAACAGTTACTCCAAAGCCTGGGTTGCACAGGCCATTTTCCAGGACTGGATTTTCCATCACTGTATCCCAGAAATAGAGAAATATTTTTTGGAGAAATATATCCCATTCAACATTCTTTTGCTGCTTGACAGTATATCAGGTCACCCCTAATTCATGGATGACTTTCATCCCAATGTCAAAGTAACACATCTACAGTGTTCATCCAACCTATGGACCAAGGAGTTATTGTGACTTTCAAGAAATATTATTTATGTCACACTTTTTTGTCAGGCAGTGAAGTTAATTGATGAAACAGGAACAACACTGTGAAAATTTTGCAAGGACTATAACATCTACAAGGCCATCAGACACATCAATTTTGTTAGGCATGAGTTTTCAACTGTTATCATGAATGGAGTTTGGAAGAGTCTTTGCCCTTGGTTTGTTCATGAAGCTCATGAATTTGACAGGTTGGCTGAGGTGTCCAAAGATGTCTTCAACAATGTAGTAACCCTTAGTGAGAAGCTGGAGCTAGATCTGCAAGAAGACAATTTATTAAACTCTTTTTTGTACAACAGAAGGAGCTTACTGATGAGGACCCTGATGGAATAAGAGGCTTAGCAAAAAGATTAAGGGAGCCAAGAGGAAGATGTAACTGAAAAACCAGAGATTCACAACAGAGGAAATGGAAAGAGGATTTTTTTTTATAGTTTTTGAGGCACAGAATCCCAACATAGAATGATACACAAAGGTTGCAGCAGTCATTCACAATGCCATCCAATGCTACAGAGTCATCTGTCATGAGGAAAAAAACTATTACTCAGACATAACTAGATCATTTTCAAGAAATAGATAATAAAATCCATAAAAATACCTGTCATCAACAATATTCCGTCTCACCCTCCACCTCCTATTGCTGATGATCTTTCCATTTCACCATTTCCTACCTAATCTCCCTCTTCCAGTAGCTGTCTTATCACTCCATGCAGTCCCCTACATGTCAGTTGTTGTACTGTACTATGTACCACGATTTTAGGGTAACTGTAAAAGTAAGAATAGTTTATTTACAATATTTTTGTGTGTGTTTGGTTTTTTCTATACTCTACATTATTTGTATATTTGTGTCAAAGGTGTATGGACTGACTTTGTTTGGCTTACAAATGAATCTGACCTATGAGTGAATCTTACTTATGAATATTCTCTCAAAACAGAACTCATTCATAAATCAGAAACTTAATGTATAGAAGGACTTTATCTCAAGCTGATAAAAGCCATTGATGATACACCTGCTGCCAACATCATATTAAATGGGGGAAAAAACCAAAAGCTTTCCCTCTAAAATCAGGGATAAGACAAGGGTGTCCACTGTCATCACTTTGATTCCACATAGTACTTGAAAGAGCAATTAGGAAAGAAAAAGCAATACAAGGGATATATATATATATATGGAAGAAGTCAAATTATGATTATTTACAGATGATATGATGCTCTACATATAAGACCTAGAAAATTCCACCAAAGATTCTTAAAATTAACAACCAAATACAATAAGGTAGTAGGATAAAAAAATCAACATACAAACATCAATAGTGCTCCTTTACAGCAATGATGAGAAAGAAAATAGAAAAATAATACCATTCACAATTCCACCAAGAAAAATTACATACTCAGAAATTAACCTAACCAAAGAAATGAAAGACCTCTACAATGGAAACTACAGTACTATAAAAAACAAAGGAGATAAAAGAAGAAATAACAAAATTGAATGATATCCCCTATTTCTTGATAGGAAGAACCAATGTAATCAAATTGTCCACAGTTCCAAAACTGATATGCAAATTCAGTGCACTCCCAATTAAAACACCGAAAGCATCATTCATAAAACTGGAAAAAAATCTTAAAATTCGTATGGAACCAGAGGAAACCCAAAAGAGCAAAAGCAATCCTGGGTAACAGGAGGAAAGAAAATATATATAATAATCCAGATTCAAAGTTATATTACAAAGCTATAGTAATAAAAATTATGGTAGTTGCAATGAAAAGAAAAACCCAAACATTAAAACATGAAAAAACCCAACCAGACATGTGGGTAATGGAGCAGAACAGATATTTTAGAAACAATCCCAAGCACATTCAGCTATTTGATATTTTTGGGGGGCTATTTGATATTTAACAAAGGGGCCACACATATGCACTGGCAGAAAGATATCCTCTTTAATAAAAAGTGCTAGAGAAACTGACTGTCTATATGGAAAAGATTAAATGGTTGAAAGATCTAAAAGTTAAAACAGAAACATTTAACCTGCTCAAAGATAAAGTAGGTAAAACTCTACAGAATCCTGGTTACACAAGAAATAGTACCAAGGATCAATAATTTGGATCTTTCATATTAAAAAGCCTCTGCACAGGAAAAGAAACAACCAACAGAGTGAATGAAAAGATGACCTACAGAATAAGAAAACATTCTCTGCCAGGTATTCCTCAAAGAGAGGAATAATATGAAGCATATGTAAAGAATCCAAAAAATCAGAGCCCCCCAAAATAAAAGACCCAATAAAAAATGTCCACATAACATGAACAGACACTTCAGAGAAGAAGTCCAAATTGCCACTGAACACATGAAGAAATGTTCATTATCACTAATCATTAGAGAAATGCAAATTAGGCAATATTGAGATTCCACCTCACCCCAGAAAGAATGGCCATCATCAAGAAATCAATAATAACAAATGCTGGTGAGGCTGAGGGGGAAAAGGAACCTTTCTACATTGTTGGTGAGAATGTAAACTAGTAGATATAGAGATCCGTATGGAGATTTCTAAAAAAAAAAAACCAAAAAACCAAAAAACTAAAAATAAAAATTCAATTTGACCCTTCTATTCCTCTTCTAGATATCTTCCCAAAATAATTAAAAACATCATTTTATAGTGATACATACAGACCCATTTTATAAAAGCAGAATTCATAATAGCTAAATGTTGGAAGTAGTTTATATGTATATAAACAACTGAATGCATAGGGAAAAGTGTTTGGAGCAATGGAGTACTACTTTGCCATAAAGATAGATAAACTTGATTCTGTTATAGAAAAACAGATATATCTTGAGACCATAATGTTAAGTGAAATAAAGTAGATGCGCAGGCTTAAATATTGCACAGTTTCTTTTATATGAGAAACCCAAATTATAATTAAATGGCAAAACAAAAGATATATAATGTTACAGGGGGAGATAAACCTTTTTTAAAATGGAAAGATCAATAGAAGGAGGGAAGGGATAAAGAGGGAAGTAGAAGGGGATGAAAAAGAATTAAAATGTGTTATGTGCCTGGATGAACTTCACAGAAGGAATCCAAGAATTATGTACTACAAACATATACTAAAGAAAGATTAAAAAAAAAAAGCTGATGAGATCATTCTATGAAAGAAAATTTCACTTTTGATCTAGAAGCCCACTATACCATTGGTAAGTGCCCACAGATCCTGGGGAGCAGTTGTTGGTCCCAGCCAGGGACCTGCCCTGACCCCAGAGGCATGGGTACACCTACCCAAGCCACAAACACACCTAGAAAGGAGCTTCACAGGTGTGCAAGCTTCAGCCCGAGACCCGCCATACCTTCAGCTGCAGCCAAGGGCCAACCTGGAAAAGAACTACACAGATGCACAAGTAACAGCCAGAGGTTCGTCCTGATACCATTGATAAGTGCATGGAGACCCTAGCCAGAAGCCTATTCAGACAACAGGAACTGGGGTACACAGCCCCCAGCCATAGGCCTTCCCAGACAACAGCTAAATAGGGGCTGTGGTGAGAGGCACATCTAGATACAATCCCAAGTGTTCACAGGCCCCACCCAGAAGCCGGCCCACACAACAGGTCAGCTAGGGATCTAAAAGGCCACAATTCTAAACTCAGGAATTAGTGTACTGGTGAGAAGCCACTCAGTGGCTTGCTGAGAATTAAATACCACTGGGTGAACAAAAGTTCCCTCAACAAAGGCACAGTAGGCTTCTTCTGTTGAAATGAGAAGACATGTAAGTAAGTCTCAAAATCAGACTTCCAGATCACCTAAAGCAACCCCGAAGGGCAACGAGATGGAACAGTCTGATACTCAACCATCTGGACTCCCTTAACTAGCAATAGAATAGGACCTGGAAAAAATGGAATCAGAAATAATATCTCAGATAATAGCAGAGATTGTACCCATAGTACAAGACATGATTAATAAATCTAGAGCAGACACAGATAAAAAAATAGAGGTGCTAAGAAGCATGATGGAATCCCAACATAGGAAACAAAGAGAATCCATAAAACAGATGCAAACAGAATTCCAGGTGATTAAAAACTCCAATGAATTTTTATGCAGCAGAACAAGCCAATGTGAGGGCAGAATTTCAAAAATGGAAGATATGATCGCAATTAGTGACCAGGAAAATAAAAATTTCTTAAAAATAGTAAGAAACCATAAGAAGTCAATCAAGCAGCTACTAGACAATGCAAAGAAAAATAACATAAGACTGATTGGAGTAAATGAAACAGAAGAGTGCAGGTGACATAAAAAAATCTTCATAGAAGTAATGGCAGAAAAATTTTCAAATAGGGGAAAAGAACTTGACATACAGATAAGTGAGGCATATAGGACTCCAACTAGCTATACACAGGCATACAATAGCTAAGATTCCAGTAACACAACAGAAGAATAAAATTCTACAAGCAGTTAGAAAAAAGAAACAAATCACATACAAAGGAAATCCCATCAGAATCACAACAGACTTCTCAACACAAACCCACAAGGCAAGAAGAACATGGAGTGATATATTTCAAGCTCTAAAAGAAAACAACCCAACCCAGATTGATGTACCCTGCAAAACTATCTTTCAAAATTGATGGAGAAATAAGATACTTTCATGACAAAGAGCACCTTAGGAACTTACTGAATACTAAACCAGCATTTCAAAACATTTTAAACAATATCCTAGGAAAAGACAATGGTATCATAACCACAGGAAGCCCAGCAGAATGAATCCATCAGGCATGACAAGAAATTAAATGCAAAGGGAGAGAATCCAACAAAAAGAAAAAGTCATGAGAAGGATAATCCAATATCTATCAGTTATAACCATCAATGTTGATGGTCTCAATTCACCAATCAAAAGAAATAGACTGGCAGAGTGGGTCAAGAGGCAAGATCCAACAATATGCTGCATACAAGAAACACATCTAATTAAAAAAGAAGCTCATAGACTGAAAGTTAAAGAGTGGAAAACAATACTCCATGTGACAGGAATCCTCCCAGAAAAACAGGAGTAGCTATCCTGTTTGCAGATCAAGTGGATTTTAAATCAACATTGATTAAAAGAGACAAAGAAGGATACTACATCCTTATAAAGGGAACAGTCCAAGAGGAAGAAATGACAATCATTAATATATATGTACCAAACACTAGTGTGCCCAAGTATATAAAACAAATACTAATGGACATAAAAAAAACATATAAGCACTAAATCAATAGTAGTGGGGGACCTCAATATCCCACTGTCACAAATAGATAGATCAATTAGACAAAATTAGAACAATGAAATAGTAGAACTCGAACTCTTGAACAAATGAACTTAACAGTTGTTTACAGAGTATTCTGCCACACAAAATCAGAATACACATTTCTTTTCAGCTACACATGGATCATTCTTCAAAATAGACCACATACTCTCTGATAGAACATGTTTAAGTAAGTGCAAAAGAGATGAAGTGGTCCCCTGTATATTATCAGAACATAGTTCAATAAAATTGGAGACAAATACAAAAGAAATAACAAGAATTTCATAAATATGGAAATTGAAAAACACACTTCTGAATAACCAATAGGTCACAGAGGAAGAAGTTCAGACAGTTCTTACAATGAAATGACAATGACAATAAAACATATGGGAATCTATGGGACACAATGAAAGCAGTCTTACAAGGGAAATTCATAGCAGTGAATACTCAAATTAGGAAAACAGAGCAAGTTCAAATACACAACCTGATGCTGAACCTCAGGCTGCTATAAAAAGAAAACAGGACAAACCCAAAGTTCATACAAGGGAGGAAATTATAAAGATCAGAGCATAAATCAACATGGTGGAGACTAAGAGAATGATACAAAAAATCCGTGAGGCCAAGAGTTGGTTCTTTGAAAGAATAAACAAAATTGACAAGCCCTTAGCCTGCCTTATCAAAAAAGGAAAGAAAAGGTTCAAATCCATGCAATTAGGAATGAAATGGGTGAAATTACAACAGACCCAGCAGTAATCCAGAGGATTATTAATACTTACTTTGAGAACCTATATGCCAATAAGATGGAAAATACAGAAGACATTAACAGATTTCTAGATGAATTACCAAAGTTGAATGAAGATGTCATAAAAATTCTGAATGATCCAGTAAAAGTCAATGAAATTGAAAACATAATTAAAAACTTACCAACTAAGAAAAACATGGGTCCTAATGGCTTCGCTGCTAAATTCTACAAGGCATTTAGAGAGAAACTTCTACCACTGCTGTTGAAACTCTTCAGTGAAATTGAAAGGGAAGAAATACTCCCAAATTCATTCCTGGAACCAAGCATCACCTTGATTTCAAAAGCAGAGAAAGACCCAAACAAAAATTAGAAATATAGTCCAATCTCACTAATGAACATAGATGCCAAAATCCTCAATAAGATACTGGCAAATAGAATGCAGAAGATCATGAAGAAGATCATCAAAAAGATCATACACCCTGACCAAGTGAGATTCATCCCCGGGATGTCAGGATGGTTCAACATATGCAAATCGGTAAATGTAAAGCACTATATTAACTGAACCAAGGACATAAACCATATGATCATCTCAGTAGATGCAGAAAAAGCATTTGACAAAATCTAACATGCATTTATGATAAAAAACTCCAAAAAATTGGAATAGACAGTCTCTATCTCAATCTAATAAAAACCACCTATGAAAATCCAATAGCCAATACCATACTAAATGGTCAAAAACCCAAATCCTTCACACTAAAATCAGGAACAAGACAAGGATGTTCACTGTCACCACTCCTGTTTAATATAGTTGTGGAAGTATTAGCCACTGCAATTAGACAAGAGAAATAAATAAAAGAAATAAAGATAGGAAATGAAGAAGTCAAATTGTCATTATTTGCAGATGACGTTGTGTTTTATATAAAGACCCCAAGAACTCCACCAAAAGTCTAATAGACTTAATAACCAAATTCAGTAAAGTAGGTGGGTATAAGGTCAACACAAGAATCAACAGCTTTTCTGTACTGGAACAACAGAGCCATTGAAAGAGACGTGGGCCAAACAATTCCTTTTGCAATAGCATTCAAGAAATTGAAGTACCTAGGAATCAACCTAACAACATGAATCAAAGACCTCTATTCTGAAAACTATAGCAATTTGAAAAAAGAGATTGAAGAGGATATCAGAAAATGGAAATATATTATTTGCTTCTGGGTAGGGAGAATGAACGTAGTGAAAATGGCCATACTTCCAAAGGTGCTACATAGATTCAGTGCAAGCCTGAACAAAATCCCAGTAACATACTTCACAGACCTTCAGAAAACAATCCAAAAATTCATTTGGAATAAGAATAGACCTACAATAGTAGAAGCAATTCTAAGCAATAAAGACAAGGTGGTAGGTAACACAACCTCCAATTTGAAACTATAGTACAAGGCTATTCTGATAAAAACGGCATGGTACTGGCAAAAAAACAGACCTGAGGACTTGTGGAACAGATTAGAAGATGCAGAAACAACTCCAGATACATTCAATCATCTCATCTTCAACAGGGGAA
Source organism: Fukomys damarensis (assembly GCF_012274545.1). Taxonomy (NCBI): domain Eukaryota; kingdom Metazoa; phylum Chordata; class Mammalia; order Rodentia; family Bathyergidae; genus Fukomys; species Fukomys damarensis. Next base: position 15,887,039 of record NW_022900914.1, on the reverse strand, counting down.
CCAAACACCCTCACAGGAGGAAAGATAGCCTCTTTAATAAAGGGTGCTGGAAAAATTGGTTTCAACTTGCCAAAGATTAAAACTAGACCTATATCTCTCACTAGACCTATATATACTAAACTAGCATTGAAATGGATTAAAGATCTAAATTTAAAAACAGAAACACTAAACCATCTGGAAGAGAGATTCGGTAGAACTGTTGAATACATTGGCATAGGAAAAGATTTTATGAACAAAACCTCAGTTGATGATGAACTAGCACAAACAATCTTTAAGTGGGATGTCTTCTTATTAAAAAGCGTCTACCCAGAAAGAGAAACCACCAACCGTGTGATGAGCCAACCCACGATGTGGGAAAAACTTTTCACTAGCTGTTCCTCGATAAAGGTCTACAACCTAGAATTCATACAGAACTTTAAAAAATTCAGACCTCCCAAATTTAAAGAACCAATCCAAAAGAATGGGCACTTGAAATGAACAGACATTTCTCAGAGAAAGAAGTAGAAATAGCAAATAAACAATGAAAAAGAAATGTTCAGCATCGCTGGTCATTTGAGAGATGCAGATGAAAACAACAGTGAGATTCCACTTCACCCCCGAAAGAATGGCTGCTGTCAAGAAATCAACCAGTAACATGTGCTGGTGGGGCTGTGGGAAAAAGGAACCCTTCTCCACTTCTGGTAGGAGTGTAGACTGGTGCAACCACTGCAGATATCAGTGTGGAGATACCTCAAAGAACTAGGATTGGAGGTCCCATGTGACCCAGCTATTCCCCTGCTGGGTATCTTCCCCGAAGAATTAAAAGAATCATACCATAGCTGTATGTGTGTACCCATGTTCACAGCAGCACAATTGGTGATAGTTAAAGCTTGGAAGCAGCCCACTTGCCCATCAATGGGAGACTGGATAAATAAAATATGTGTTGTTTTTTTTTTTAAGTACTCCTCAGATATAAACAATGAGAAATTAGAGACTTTTATAGCTAAATGAATACACATTGAGGAGATACTCTTAAGTGAAATAAATAGGACACATATGTGTAAATAACAATTAGTTTCTCTAGTGTGAGAAACTGAAAGTGTAAATAAGGACTAAATGATATAATAGATAATGTGAAATAGGAAAGGGGGCATAGGGGAAGGGGAAGGGGGAGGGGTAGAGGAAAAGAAGGGAATGGAATTAATATGAGAAAAAGAAAAAATGGAAGCAAAATCTCTGTAGATAGGGCCAGAAGGGTTGAAGGGAGGGCAGGGGGATGGGGAAAGAATAGGAACTAAGATGGATTATGTAAAGGTGCAAATTCCCAATAATGAATGTCATTATCTTGTATATGTTAAATGTACCAATAAAATTAATTAAAAAAAGAAAATTTCACTTTTTTCTAGCGAATAGAGACAATGAAATATGTGAAAGAAGTGAATATTGGTGTTCAGCTTCTTGAAATTTAAAGGGAGAGCCGGGTGTCGTGGCGCACGCCTATAATCCCAGCACTCAGGAGGCTGAGGCAGGAGGATCGCTGCGAGTTTGAGAGCAGCCTGGGCTACATAGTGAGTTCCAGGGAAGTCTGAACTACATAGTGAGACCCTGTCTTAAGAAATTTAAGGGAAAAGTAATTATTTTATGTAATCAATTTTAAATGATATATTAGGAAAAAAATATATATGGAGTATGGTGTGGTGTTTCTATATACTTTATGCAATGTTCAAATAAAGGTAAGTATATCGATCTCAGACATTTATCAAGTCTGAATTTATCATTTGTTACTTTAAATTCCCTCTTTGTCACCTTTCCCTTATTGCTGAAAGTCACTTATTTCCCCTTATGCACCGCACACAGATCTCTTTTGTTTGTACCTCTCTTGTTATTAGTGTATATCTGCGATACGCAGTAAGTACATCACTAAGGGTGAATTGATACATATACTGTATGTTGGTCCCTTCCACATTCCTCTCTCCCTCCCCTCTCTCTGTTCCCTTTTTTTAAGATCCATTTTGCATCCCAACAAAATCTGTCTTGTTTCTTGTCCTCTATTTTTTTAATTTTAAATTATTTACGCTCTGGGTTTAGTGTGTAAGATAAACCGTGCCATACTTAACCTTCCCTGTCTGATTCTTTTTGACCTTGCAGTATGGTCTCAAGGTGCGCTAGTTTATTGCGAAAATTATGAAATAAAGAAAGCAAAGGTCTGTTTCTGTCTATGATGTTAGTCCTTCCTAGAGAGCAAAAATATTTCAGAATGAAGATGTATAGGAATGAACAGCTAAATAAATACGTCATCCTGAAATCACATATGTGAATATTATTTCTCGATTCTTCTTGTTTTTGTATTTTGTCTCCTACTTTCTCATACACATGCACACCCTGCATTAAAGAATTTTCAGGTTCTAAGAAGTTAGACTTTCTAGGGAAATTTTAACTGCGATTCTCTTCTTGTGTAACTTTGAGTGAGATTCTCACTCCAAGTAAATATGGTTTTGCCGGGGAGCTCTCACGGAGCGTTGGCAGGAGTATAAATTAGTATAGCCATTGTGGAGAAGGGTATGGAAGTTTCTCAGAAAACAAAACAAAAAAAATATATATCGTATTTGAGTCTGATATCCCACTTCAGAGTATATATTCAAAGAAAGTAAAATCAGTCCATCAAAGCAATTCTTACCCTTGCATGCTTAGTGCACTGGTATTCACTATAACTAAGATATGAAATCAACCTATGTACCTGTCTGCAGGTGAATGGATAAAAAATGTAGCATGTGTACATATCACGCTTTTCTGCCATGAGAAAAAATGAAATCCTGTTATTTGGAACAAAACGTATAGAACTAGACGACATTATGGTAGGTGAAATAAGCCAGGTACAGAAAGAGAAATACTGTATGTTCTTTCTTATAGAGAGAAGCTAAAAATGTTGATTGCAAAGGAGAGAAGAATAGCAGCTACTGGAATCTGGGAAGCCCAGTAAGGACAGAGGGAGGTTGGACAACAGGTACCAAAGCACACTTACCTACAAGGAATAATTTCTACTGTTCTGTATTACTATGGGGCAACTATAGTTCACAATCACATATTATATATTTGTTACAAAAACAAACTAGAAGATTTGAATTTTCTAGACATGGAAAAATAAGGCAATAAAATACAAATTATATTGATTTGATCAGCATGTATTGTATAAGTATGCTGAAATATCATTGTAGCAATAAATCTGTGTGAGTATTGTGTGCTGATTAGAAAGGAAAAATTTAAATTTAAAGAAGAATACTTACATTTTTTCATTAAAAATATGGTTTTCAAATGAACAGTAGTAGACTGTTCCCCAAAGACACACACACAGTCCACTGTGGATTCTGTTTTAGGTCAGAAAGACCAAAATTTTGCATATATATATTTAACTAATAATATAATTTCAATAGAGCTAATAAAGCAAGCTTTCCATTCTCTCTAATAGAATACATGTAATAAGTTCCTACAAAATTGCTTCATTTACTTGTAATACTCACGTTGTCATAGGTAAATATGTGATTATCTAAGAAAGTGTCATTTCTGGACAATTTTTCTCCAGCTGTTTTTCCCAGATATCGATATTTAAAGTAGCATCTTCAGGGACAAGAAAGAAGCATGCTTCATTGCCATTTTAATCAAGTTTGGAAGATGATTAGTGGGAACTTCTTAGCTTAAAAGTAAAAAGAGTTGGGGAGCCAGGGATTTAGCTCAGTGGTGCTGCCACCTGCCTCGCAAGCACAAGGTCCTAAATTCAATCCCGGGTATGGGAAAGAAGAAAAAAAGAAAAAGAGTTAGGACTTTCAGATGGATAAATACAGAACAAGTGGTTAGGCGTGTATACTAGAGAACTGCCAGGAAGGAAACACAGATGCAGGCTAAACGCACTAGCTTGTGTTTGTGACTTTGTATAGGAGATATGTTTGCAGGTTCTTAGAAGAAACACAAGCTGTTCAGTTTGCTGTGATGCAGTCACCAAGCCATACTCTTCCATGAGATAAAATGTGAAAAGTACTCCTCTGGCCTGGGGCAATGGTGTGAGCTTACAGTGTTTTATGCATGTCAAATTGAGCACATGACATTATTAATAATGTAAACACAATGCTTATAGATTTAAGAAATTTTCCTAAGAAGGCCATGGTGGGTGCTCTTTGTAGTTATTGGTTCTAGGCACAAGAAAATTTTGTTACTATTTTGGCTGGCAGGTGAAGTGTTGACTTAATGACAATTCATTGCCTATATTAAGTAAGGATTCTAAGCCAAGAAATCTGATGGGATTCTATTGTGTCCTGGAAGAAATTTTTGTAAGACATTTAAAAATTAAAATGATATTTCAATCACCTGAAAAACAAATTTTGGATGTTACTTGACGCATCTTTTTTTTTCTTCATCAATATATTGGCAAATTTATCTGCACTTAGTAAAGTCTTTGTACTAATGTTGCATTTGGTATCTCCTGGACCAGGCAAATGAATGCAAAATTAAATTACATGCTTGGCATTCACTTAGCCTGACAATAAATGTTGCCAGTACCTTCTATGAATAAAATTGTGTATTTACCTTCTAAATAAAGAATATGTTTTCTGTTGAATAATATTTTAATTTAGATGATGTCAGTTTTAAGTACATAAAAGGACATTATTTGTACACTGGAAAGATTGGTATCTTCTCTTAATATGAAACCGAGAAGAATTATTTTGCTAGATATTTTCGATTATTTTCTATGCAGTACATAATAGTTATATTTACTGTGGAAGATGGCCCATGTACCTAATATATCTTAATACTTTTTCTTCCCCTTTTCCTCCCATCTCTCCCTGTTCCTTTCAACTTTTGGTGGAAGTTCTATTTCCATTTTTTCCCTTCTATTCTTTCTTGGAAACGGCCTACATACCAATCAATAGGTAAACAAATACAATGATACTTGGAGTACTAGTCTACTATAAATAATGATAACCCTGAGGCATTTGTAGGTAAATGGGTGCGCCTTGAGACGCTAATATTAAGTGAAGTACATCAGACACACACATTTATTGCATGCATGGCTTCTCTTCTATTACAAACTCAGAATAGAAATAAAGAACAGAATAAAAGAGATAATAGGAGATTGGGAGATCTTGAAAATGGGAAGAGGAACAACAGTTGGCGGGGGAGGAAGAGCATGGGAACAGGATGGAAAATAAAAAAGAATCACTTTTTAAAAGAATTCAGGACGAACCTAATGTTCAAAGTCTTCTCTTGATGCAAATTTAAGCCTTAGCCATTAGAAACAGTGAGATATTGAGAGATGGAGGGGAAAGGAGGGAGAGGAGGGGAAGAGGAAATAAAAACAACCAAGAGACAGTAAGTGTGTGTATCAATTTACCATAAAGAATGGAATTATGATGTGTTATAAATATATACTAATTTAAGACAGAAAGAGTTGCAGGAAATCTTAGTCATTGTCTAGACCTATGGTGTCTCATGGTCACAAAGCCCTTGAACTATGCCTAATCCAAAATGAAACTGATTATATGCTGACGCATTTTAAATACTACTTTGATTAAACATAATCAACATTAATAATGTTGATTTTACCTGCCCCTGTCTCCTTTTCAAAGTCGATTCTAGAACATTTAACGTAATATATTTGACTGACATTATATTTCCATTAGAGATAGCTGCTCTAGTTTAACTTATTTTACAGGTTAGACTACTGGCTGCTGTGTAATTATCTAAATTTCCTAATTTCTAGTCCAGTGATATTCACACTGAACCACGTTTGTGGAGGGCTTCTTTGTCGTTGATACACATTTTATTATTCAACGTTTATAGCAACCTAGTGGGGAACATGGATTAGAAATTATAAGTTCCAATTTACAACATAGGCAGAGAGGTTTAAGAGAAGTAGTGAAGTTTGCATGCCTTTAAATAGAACGTGTGAGTGAGCCCATGTATCCTGGATCAGGTAGTTTTTTACCACCAGTCATTATGAGTAGAGGGAAAACTGTAGGTAGGGCAGCCAGTTTTATTTTTGTAAGCTATTACAAATAAAGATTTAGAAGAGAATATCCGGCCATGCTTTACAAAGCCCTTATTTTTTATAGTCATGATCAGTCAGCTTTTGATACTGTATAAACACTAGAAGAGGTGAAAACTACTGTAGTTGGATTTCAACAAATTCCTAGATAAAGCTTCCAAATAAGTTTGAGGGTACACGTGGTAAAACATGAAGTACTGGAATAAAATCTTAATTTCTGGCTCCTCATTAGAAGTCAGGAAGTCTGTTCATGTCGGGGTGGCAAAATGAGATGAGTAATTGCTTGGCACAGAATCACAGCTGCGTGGTCCAGTTTGACGTTCTCGCCCACTGCTCAGTATGTGTTCAAAGTGTTACCTGCCCGAGCTGAGACTCAGTGCTTGCTAACTCCCACTGCTAATGACCCGTGTGTGACCCTACCTTTGTCTAATTGACATGGGAGCCTCATAACCAAAAGCTATTTGAGGGCTACTTAGACAGTACTGTCATTGTTTTCACATCATGCATACAAGAGAATGTGTTTTTTTTTTTAATTTCAGGTATTTATTATCTTTATGTGTTTGCCAACTACATGTACTTACATCTTCATGTTTATTGATGCTGTCTATTCTCTTCCTCTAATGTGGTGTTTTAATTATATTTCATTTTTTTGAACAATGCATAGTTCCCTGTTGGCCATTTTACAGAAGTGATATGATGCACATTAGCCTGATGTCTAAGCTCTGCATGAACAGTTCCACAACCAATATTCTTCCTTACTATCTCATTATCCTCCAACACAGAGATTTCAGTCTCGCCACGAGTCTTCTTGTTGTTCCCATTGAAGATATTGGATGGTGCTGTGGATCTCAACGACTAGTCAGTACCCTCTCACTTGATATGAATATATTATTCACATATATAAAGATTTCCCTGCCTTTATTCCAAATTTAATGAATCAAAATCCTTGGTGGTAGGATCTGTCTTTTGCCTGATGTCGTGTTCAATATCTACCTTGAAAGTAAGACTCATAGATCCGAATTTTGGCCTCCACATTTATTAGCTGTCTGTGAGCAAGGTAAACCTCTCAAAACTCTCAGTGCCCCAGTTTCTCTTTTACAAAGTAATAGCGTGTTCCTTAGAAGATTGTTATGTGGATTAAATGGCATAATACAGTATCTGTAGAGCATTAGAAAACTTTCATGCATAGTAAGCACAACATAAATAGTGTTAAGTTGATAAATCAAAGTTCTTCATGTGATTTTGACATAAACAAGATTTAAGGATCAATAGAATTGAAAGAAGATGATTTTGTATTGTTGTCCCATTCTTCTTGGATGATCTATTATCTTCTACTTAGCTGTTCTGAGAAGGCAGTGCCAGTGTCCAGGAATGCTTTCAGAAATATGTGCAGATAGTTTCGATTGGCACATGATTAGGCAGGGATGTTAGGGGGAAGATATTAGATATTCAGTGTGAGGAAATTCTTACACAATAAATCAATGTCCTAAGTGTCACATTTGAATGGCTACTGGTTTTTCATATAAATGGAAATCATATTCCTAATTATTTGAGGGCAGAATTTAACCCTGTAGTCTTATGGGAGACTGGTTGTTAATTTTTTTGTGCATTTATTTCACAGATCTAATACACACTGATTTCTTTTTCACAAATGTAACAAACACATAAATAAGAGAAGATTTTTCTTCCCCTGAAGCATTAGAAAGTGTTGGCCACCTCTTGGGAAACTGCATTTCTGACAGCTACGCCCCTCCTGATTTTCATGTCACCAAAATACTTATAGTTGACATACATAGAACCAGCATCTGATTCTGCATAATCTCATACTCTGCATTTGTCTGATCAATGTATTTTGAAATACGTATCACATGATCATAAATTTGTTTCATTTTAACCTTCTTTATGTTGCAGATATGGTATTATATTAATTTCTTTCAATTGTATTCATTGCTAAATTTCCATAGTCTATTAACTGCATTACCAGATAATACTGGGAGTTCTATAAAACATTTGTTATTTAGAAAATGTATGATTTCTGATAGGCTTGATTTTCGAAACTCAGATTTAAAAGGAAATTCTTCAACAATCTCACTTGTACTAAATAAATGATACACTTTCAGAATGTATGTATAATGGTTATACTAAATTAATACTTGCTTCTTTTGGGTTATTTTGGCATGTTTTAGATGTTTTCAACAGAAATGTATTTTTTTTTTTTTTTTGTCTGACCAAGGAGATTTTACATTCTTCAAGGAAAGAAAATGTTGCCTTGATTCCTTTTGTGTCTTCACAGCAGGCATTGACAGCTTGACTGAGGTTTAAAGAGAGCACAAAAATTCAGAGAGTAGAGTCAGAAGTTTAAGGTAAATTGAAAATAGAGTGAGTGAAAAATGTTAGTGCAGAGAAGAAAGTCAGTGAAGGTAAAGGAAGCACAGAAACAGAACGGCTTCAGGGCTGTAGCTGGAAATGCAAGGTTGGGGCCACCGGAAAATTCAAATGCAAAGATGTGCACGTGAGCCACTTCTTTGTAAAACCCGACAGAAGCTTCAGAAATCTACATGTAAAAACAAGGAAACCCAGAAAAATTAGATTTTTCTCCTAGGTAGGAGAGGGAACATCAGTGATAAATACTGTTTGGACGTCCGCTGTGTGTCTTCAAGGTACAGATTTTTCAGTCATTTAGAAAATATCAACTTGAAATGGACTGTGGTTCATATAACATAGGGTTCAGTCAGCAAAGACTTTTTATTCAAGAGGAATTAGGAATGAGGAATAAAACAAGGTTGATGTTTTTCATTATGATGCTTATCTACTTCACACTTTAACGTTATGTATTTTAATTCATAAAAAGAAACACTAGATAATGAAACGAGACTGACTTTTAGATAAAATTCTAGAAGAGATAGTTATGTTCTGTGAATTTTCCTTTTCTCCTGTTTATTTCTTGGCCCAAAGGTTCCCGACATAAGGCCCCGGCTTGTTAGGAAGAAGGCTGCACATCAGGATCTGAGCAGTGGGTGAGTGAAGAGACGTTTATATTCACAGTTACTCCCCACCGCTCACTTCACCTCCTGAGCTCCTTCTCACGTCAGAGAGGTGGCAGTAGCGTTAGATTCTCATAGGAGCACGAACCCTACTGTGAAGTGCACGTGAGGGTTCTAGGCTGTGTGTTCCTCATGAGAATCTACTGCAGTAATAACAGAAATAAAGCACACAGTGTAATAGTAACAGGAATAAAGTACACAATAAATGTACTGTGACTGTATCGTTACCAACTCCCCCTGCCCCAATAAAAAAGATTACATTCCATGAAACTGGTCCTGGGTGCCAAAGAGGTCGAAGATTGCTTGCTTTAGTTAACAAACATTTGCTAATATCCATTATGTTCTGAAGTTCTTTCCGGATTTACCTGATATTGTTTTTGATAAAGTCACGTACTAAACATTTGTGGGTTGTAAAAACATAAATATTCCAGAAAACGTTGTACCAGCTACTGTACTCTTTTTTTCAAGATATACTTGGACACACATTGGGAAGTCACTAAGAGAATGTAGTACAGGATTGTTTACATCTTAAGTAAGTATTTTAATTAAAATTCACTGTGATAAATTATTCAGTTTGTTAAAGGTGGTGTTTTTAAATTTTTTACTTTCACAGTTAATATTCTGTGTTAGAAGAAAGCAAATTAAAAATGGTAGGTGAAGAAACACTATCAAAATAGAATATATTATATTGAAATAGAAAAGGTTATAAAAAAGGAAGAGGAAAATTCATATTAAGAGAAAGAATAGAAGAGAGGTAATTTAGGTACATATTAGAAAATGGTTGAATTCATTTTATAAAAGGCAGGCAAAATAGAAAAACTATAGAAAAACATTAGAAAATACTTTTCTTTAATGCTGCTAATATTTCTGGTTTAAATTGGCCACTTTATCCAATAAGCATTCCAATCTTAGAAAACTCAATGCTTTTTTTTCTGATAATCTTATCCCTCTTCTCAAAAATATTTGATTAGATTGCCATCTATATTATGTCTGATTTGAAAAACAATTTGGTTCCATGTCACATTGATATATTAGGGAACAATTTGAGACTGATATAAAATTTTAATCTTTCTTATATTTGATTTTATCTGTGGAAAACATGAGGTGAACACAGAAAACTGGACCAAATTGAACTAACGCAGTAGTAAACACAGAACTTGTTGTATGTATGTGCGCGCGCGCGCGCACACACACACACACACACACACACACACACACACACGCACTCCTCCAGCTACTTCAGTTTACTTTGTGTTAGGAGCTACACCCAACTAAACTTGGTATTACTACTTTCCCTATACAATAATTATTTGGTTCACGAATGCTCCAGCTTGCAAACAATTCAGTTCACGAACACAAACATTTGACAAAATTCTGCTTCCTTTTGAGAACTCGACACTGGGTGATGAACACGACCTCAGCCATTTCCCCCAGAATAGTGTAACAAATCCATTCATGAAGTGAGGTACCACTGAAATCTGAGAAAGCACGTAATTCTGCATCAGCCTCACCACAGAAATTCACTAGTGGTCACTTGCTTACTACTGAAAACACACCAGATCATTTCAAGGTCAAGTACCCAACATAGTGCAGTGTCTGTTTTTCCTGATTATTGAATATATGTAAAATTGTTCTTCTCATATTTAAGTTCCTAGGTTGAAATTATGTCACTGGAAATTATTGAGTGCTTTGTCTCTCAATCTTTGGCAGAATGCAGTGATTAATAAGCAGACATATGGTGAGCTATTGCGGAACTGGGGGGATGTTAGTGTATCTTATTGGCTAAAATTCTCATATCTCCTTTGATTGTTTCCACAAATAATTTTAAGACTTTTGGCATCTCTCCACTATTCATCTTAGCTACTGAGCCATCCCGTTGGAGGTTCTCCTTTTGGAGGTTCTCCTTTTTACATCCGTCATCCTAGAGCCTTTGTATTTTCTGCCATTGTTTCAACAGCATCTGTTTGACAGCCCATTCACTCAAACGTTTAAAAACAAGCAATACTTTGAGAGGGTGCATGATGAGTGTTTATAGAACATTTTGTTTAGAGACACATGATCTTATCTCTTGGATTCTTAAAAATGATGGGAAAACTGTTTCTCCAACACACAGGTGAAATGTAGCCCAGGGCTATTCAGAACAAACAAATGACACTTGTATGGGTCAAAAATTCACTAATTCAATAGCCTGATTATGATTTAGCCCAGTAGTCTCCATTGCTTATTAGATGCATCATTTGAATATACTAAAAGCTATTAAATATATTAGCTACATTTTCCCCTTTCAATCAACCTACTGATGAATTTAACAGACAATTTTAAAAACTGCATTTTTATCTTATTATTGTCAATAATTGTCCCCAAACAATCTTAGCATATGTCAGATAGCAGGAGTGAGAGATGTGGGAGATAAGAATAACTTACTATTTCCTAAGCAGTGTTACAAGAATTGTCCAAAAATCCTAAAGAGGTAAAATGGGGTGGAGGGGGGCTGGGGATTTAGTTCAGTCATGCCACTGCCTGGAGTTCGATCCTTGGAACAACAACAGCAAAAAAATCCTAAAGGGGGTTCTAGTCACCCCTTTCTCAGCTAATACATGAAAAATCTAAAGAATCTTTAAAAAATTTGCCTAAATTCATATAACTCATGGCAAAGTCCAGGACTTGGACCCAGCTATTCTGGCTTATAAATCTGTGTGCCTAATGAATCCAGTGGTCTTTGTCCTGGCAAACTGAACATGTCATTCCTGGGATTAGGAGAAGCAGCTCGCTCTCTGGTATTATCCTATTATACAAGAGGTACAGTTCTGACATCTCTGACAGGAAAATTTCAAGTGATTAGGCTGTTGCTTTTAGTCAGTTTCCCCCAAAACTCTAGGGAACCCCGTACCATCACATTCTGATTTTTACAGTCAGGATGGGACAGACTTCAATCACACCACCCCAGTGTCTTCTTGGTTCCATCTGTATTCACCTTAATTTAATTTAGTTCTCCTTAAATTAAATTTTGTGTGAAGATGAAGGATAACGGCCTAGGTTTTTCTTTTAACTGTGGAAAGCTTCTTTTTGGCATTCTTTTCTCTAGATTTTATGTCCCAAATTCCTTTAACTTTCTTCACAAATATTCTCTGCTCTCTTTTTTTTTGATTCTCACTTTAATTGTTCGAGTCTTTGCCATCTAATGTTTGACGCTAAATGATGCTGTATTTAAAACATGTTGGTCTGGAATTGTTTTTTCTCTTAGTGAAATTTAATTTTATTACATATTAAATGATATGGCCCATGATGAGATTATTAATTATTCCTCACCTAGATTTATGAATTATAGTTGAATTAAGTATTCTATTACAGGACCACTTCTGGTGGAGAGAACACTGAAGTTTCTGGGAACAAAATAACTTAAGGTTTGATATTAGAAAAACACACTTGCTTATGGACTATTAACTGCTTGTGTGAGCATGCATTACTTCCTTATTTCTTTTGGTTCCAGTTGCTTCTCCGTAAAGATAAGGTTTGTACTAAATGTTTAATATTATTCTCTCCAGTTTTACCATTGTTTGCTGCAGAACTGAATGCCATCATATTCGGTTGTAGTGTGGCAGAATTTTGTTAGTACAAAAGGCTTTTTGTTATTCATTCAGCTTTGACTTACTATTGTTCCCTATGTCTAAATACTGCTGTGCCATTAAGACTTTTTTTCATTTTTTCCCCAAAGACTTATGTTATTTAGAGTTCATTTGATCTTTTTCTTATTTCTAATTGATTATAGTCATTCTTCGTTTTCCTCTCATTATTAAAAAAATCTACGCCTGTATGGGGTTTTCTTTCCATATTTTCATTCAAAATATTGATTAGGAGTAAGCATGTTAGTTTGTCTACTCGCTAGGGCAGGCTGGAAGAAATAGGGGTGTTTTTTTAGAGATGATGTACCTTGGCAGATATTAAAAAAAATAATATATTGAGTTAGCTCTTGATTTTCATCAGAATGCCAGAGTTGTGAATTCATAGGTCTAAAACCAAACTTCCACAAGATTTTGAACAATTTTAATAATTTCACATAATTATGTATTTTCATAATTTTATTTTCATAAAATAAAACCTTTAAAAATAATTCATATAGCTTAACTTCTAGCTAAAGGAATTGTGAAAGGTATTTCAGTACATGTATTTAATATTTTTAAATGGAAAGAATATTAAATAAATGCATTATATCACACTCTATGTTCATTGTAATAAAGGTTTGCACCCATTTTAAAGGAATTTATAATGCAATTTATAATGAAGAGCATAGACACAAATTATTCATAAGAACAGAGAAATTTCAGAATTTCCCTGTAAATTAATAGAAAAGTGATACTTTATAAAAAGTTATTGACAGTCATAAATTTTCAGAATGAAAAGACCCATTCAATGTTTTGCACAGAGAATGGAAAAATACCCATCCTGAAGCCAATAGTTGTGAAATTTCAGAAAAGAAGAGACAAAGTTGTTAAAAATTTGCAAAGAAACAAGATAAGGGAGGTCATATACGTAATGTAAATCCCACAGCTGAGAAGTATAACTTAATTCTTACGTTCCATTTCATGGAAATAAGAAAAGGCATGATTGAAATATGCACTATCTTTCTTAATTTGAGTCAGTATCCCAGGTGAGTCTGATTTTAAATTTTTTCTGGAAGGTCCTTACAGAGTTTAAAAATCTCAGTGAAATGAGCTAAAAGAACAATAATTAATACCTATTAAGCCCAAGGCAGGCTTGAAAACTCAAAGATATAAGATATGGACACAAAGCAGAATAAGAAATCTTGGAAATGAAGTCCTAGCTAATAGCGAAAGGGCAAAGAAAGTAGCATTTAGGTAAAATAGTAAAAAATGTAGCTAGGGCCAGGGATTTAGCTCAATGGTTCCGCTTCCTGCCTTGCAAGCACAAGGATTTAAATTCAATCCCTAGTACAAAAACAAAAACAAAAAAATCACAAAAAACAAACAAACAAACAAAGAAACAAAAAATATATATAGCTAGATAAAAAGGAGACATGATAAATATTAATTTAAAAATTGTACTGTTAAAAAAAAAAAGTTACAGCTTCAAGACTTTAAAGTTATCCTTCCAGGAAACTCACTTCTCCTTCCCTTGAAATTCCAGAGTCCCAAAGACAAAATCAGCCTGTGAACCGGGCTGTGGGACCCTGCTTCTGACCAGGAAGTTGCCCTTCCTCCCCTAGATCTTCATCCTCAAGGAAGCACCAGTATTAATTGGACAATATCTCACCTTTAAATGCCTGTAAGTGGTTTGTGTTCTAACCTAGCTCACCAAGTGGGTAAAGTGACAGACAGTAAGATCACCTGTGTAGACCACCTATCTTGAAGACACCCTCTAAGGCCATATAGGTATACTGTATTAGTTACTTTCCCATTGCTGGGTCAAAATATCCATCTAAAGTTTGAAGGAGGAGAGGTTTATTTAAGCTCACAGTTTTAGTCCAGCGATATCAGGATGACAGAGAGTCATGGCAGTGGAAAAAGTGTTTAACTCATGGCAGCCAGGAAACAGAGAGCCAAAGGAGAGGGTGGGAAAGATTTAAACCTTCCAAGTCACCTCCAGTGACATACCTCTTCAGACAAGTCATCACCTCCTAATATATTCAGTTACCTTCCAAAAGTCCCACCTCTAAACATGAGATGTTTAGAGAACATTCTAAATCTAAACCATAACATATATCCAGCTCCATGCCATACACTCTATTTTCTCTAAGTGTGTACTTCTTTCTGTTTAATAAATCTCTTGATACCTCTCAGTAATGCCTTTGAAAATTCATTTTTCTGTGACGAAAGAAACTTAACAACCTACTTCATTGACGGGATGAGTTGAGGTCCCCATCTCCTCTCTGGGTGACCTTTTTAGAAATAAAATCACAATGAAGCATAGCCTTGGCCCATTTTCAGTGTATTTCTAAACTCTATGTCCGTGTTTATGTCTGTGATTGACATCTAAATGACAGTGATATTTTGTTAAATGAAGAAACCTACTGAGGGGAGAAATGCGAAGCAGAGTTAGTCCCTCAGTTGGGCTTGAAGAAAGATGTGATTAGCCAGAGCTTTTTAGAGAAGAGGGGGTACCTGCAGGAGGTGGGAAGGGAAGGAGGTTCATTCAGTACTAAGACTTGGACTTTTCCTGCAAGTTTGGTCGCTCAAACGGAATCTCCTGGGACCCTAGGGTGAAAAGATATACACAGGCCTGAGGCTGAAATAAACAAAAACAACACAAGCGGAAGAACACAGGTGATATAAAACCAGTTAGAGGTTGGCAGGAGAGTCTAGGGTAAGCTGACCTTTCGATGAACCTTCAGTCAGAGGGGAAAAGGCGAGATGAAGCTCTTTTGAAGTCGGCTCAGTTTTTGGTGTGCTAGAGAGTGTGGCCAGCACAACCGTGCCCTTTCTCAGGTTGAAGTCTGCAGGTAAAGTAGAAAATAAAATTTCAGATCTACTTTTCTCACAATTAACTGGAGGTACGCATGAGTTTAGTAAAAACATTAGGTTATTGTAGATATTAATATGCATGAGATTTGTATTATGATTCCTCTTTTTTGCACCGATACGTCCTAGTGAAACGTCACTATCAGTAAAAGTCAAATCCCCCCATCAAACTTGATACTGAGAGAAGCACTCTGCGCTTCCTCTCCCTCTGGCGCTTTTCTCCCGGCCCATGCTTCATTACCTTTGGAAATTCCCAAGGACACAGTTCATTTTCATAAATACAAGACGTGACAGAAATTTAGCAAAGGCCCCATGACATTGGCTGCTGTCAGAAAAACGCCTAATTGGCCTATCCACTAACGAATGGGCTCAGAATGCAGCCCTAGACCGAAATCTCAAAGGCGGATTTTGAAAGATCTGCCGAGTCAGGGTGTTTGGCAATGAATCTCTTAAGGAGAGAACACTAAAGCAGAAATTGAAGTACAATGTGAAATTGGATTTTAGCGATTCTTTTTTTTTTTCTTCCTTACTTAAAGTCTAAACTCTTTCGGAACATGAGTGCTGCATTTCTACTGTCGATGCGGTTGAGATCTGATGTCACAGTTTTCCAGCATCTAATTTACCACAGCCGTTCTGCATCTTTTGACATTCAGGATAGTTCCTCTCTATTCCAGTTCTTCATTTCAGCTCCCACGTGGCATTAACTGGAAATAATGTTTTAGAATTGTAGGTATCAAGGAAAGTAACAAAGAGAGTGAAATACGATTCAGAAAAGTGGGTTAATGTCTTTGAGAGGAAATCAGTGATTAAAACAATTCAAATACACAATGGGAAGGCAAAAGCTGAAGAGAAGTAATGCTGTAGGGCATACAAAAATGAGAACTGATAAATTAGGTAATGTAATAAAATAGTCTTTACAAAGGGCACCTGCAAGTTAGGATATATTTCATATTTTTCATTATGGTTGAGCCTCTTGTTTTCAAAGTCACCGATGAGACTTGAAACAGACTCTCACTACTTTAAATCCATTCAAGTTTGCATAACCTTGGAGCTCTTAATCTGCCTGCGTTTTACCATCTGCTTTGCATGCTTTTGAACTTAACATGCATATGGTCAAATTGATTCAACTTACAAGCTCCTTCAGGAAGCAATATGCTACTCTTGTATTGCAGAACTGATGGTATTCAACAGCCTGTACGTCATAAATCTGAAAGGACAACACACAAGAAACACTAGACAAAGAGTTAAGTGACGAAAATTCAGTCACACCATAATTACTAACTCACTGTGTTACCTTGAACAAATCACCTAAACCCTCTAGGCTTCAGGAAGCCACTGCACAATTCCATCCAAGTTCAACTTGCTCACCAGTGGATCCTCTCCTTGACAGAACCGATAATGTCAACTCGGAAGCAGGCCTCAGCCAGAGCCTCTTCTCTGTTTTGAAATGTGAATTTAGAAGACATCTTAAGAACCTCAAATGAAGAATCCCAGTCCTGTAAGAAATACAAGTGGAGAAAAATATTACGAACTGGTATTTAAAAGGCCCCATATTTAGAAATGGACATGGAAAAATAAAAATAAAATGAGATACAACATAACAGTAATGACAACACTTGGAAATATAAGGCAAGGATAGAGGGATGGAGGGAGGGGGAAAAAGAAGGCAGGAGAGACAGAGAGACCCATAGACCAAGAAAGATTACAAAAACAAAATCCCAATCCGCCTATAGCTTCTTAGGAGAATACATTCCTAGGGTAAAAGGATATAGAGAGGTTAAAAGATAAGTGATCAAAACTACATATTAAAAAAAAATCCAAACAAAAGTGTTGATGTAGCAATATTAGAAATATCAGAAAGGATAGTTTTTTAAAGAGAAGATCCATTACTCGATATAATAAAATTATTAATTCTTAATAAAAAAGCAATTCTCCATGAAGGTACAACAATCTTGAACTCAGACTTTACCCAACAATGTAGTGTCGGACATAGGCAAGAAATGGCAGAATTACCAAGAAAGCTTGCTGTCCCTGAATTCTGATAGACAGCACATTTTCACGCACTGACAGATCAAGGGAGCAATCTAATAGAAAACCTGAACTAATGGATGCATATGAAATTGTGAGCGTACACTCTACAGAGTCAACACAATCCATTATAAAAGCCATTACAAACCATTACAAAAAACTTGCATGTTCTCATCTTTAATAGAAATTGTAACTATGGATTATTTCATGACTTACTGATTTTAGAAGCAAGGATTTAATCTTTTAACATTAACAATAAAATTAAACAATGGATATGGGCTTCATAGTGTTCTCCTTATGACTGGCAGAGGTTCTCTCTTACTCCCGCGTTCCTCACAATTCCTTGAAAGTGTCTTGATGTTTATTAACTTTTTGTGCATCCCTCAAGATGATGATGATGTGTTCTTTCTCACTACCTTCTTCAATGTAGTAAATTATATCACTTGATTTTTTGAGCATTAAAGCACCTTTGCATTATTACCAGGACAAACCTCGTGTGTTGTCCACAGGTACTGTTGGATTTTATTTATTTCAGCTTATTGAATAAATATATGTATGGTAGGTATTCCTTTATTTGGAATATAATTTTGTGTTTGGGTGATGCTAGACTCAGAACCATAATTTAGTGGTGTTCTTTTCTCCTCTTCCTGAAAAAGTGCACGCACTCATATTATTTTTTTTCATGAAAGAATTCACCATTGAAACTGATGTCCCAGAGATGTTTTGCAGGAAGATTTTCACGGTTAATTTTTATTGAATGTGTTTATATTTAATGAGCACAAAATAATGCTTTCATATACACAGCAAAATGGTAATTGCAGTCAATCAAATTAACATATCCATCATCTCATGTTGCCCGTTTGTGGTAAAAACACCTAAAATTTGATTATTCTTAGTAAACTTCAAATATTTCCATAACATAGCAATATAATATTAAGTACAGTCCTCATAGTGTGTATTAAATGTCCAGACTTGTCACGCATAACTGCAGCTTTCTGTCCTCTAACCTCCGTATCATGTCTGATAATCATCTGGTTTTATGTATTTGATTTATTTCCTCCTTTTTTAGTTTCCACGTATAAATCACATAACTGCATGTATGCCCATGTGTGTGTGTGTGTGTGTGTTAGATTATTTCATTCTGGATAATGGCTTCTGGTTTCATTCATGTTGTGAAAAATGACACAGTCTCCTTTACGGCAGAATGTCATTTTTTGCCCTCTCTCTTTCTCTCTGACAATTTTTGTATTCATTCATCCTTTGGTGAATGCTTATGCTGGTGCCATTTTATGGTTATTGTGTGTAGTACTGCAACAGATACAGTAGTGGAGATATTTCTATGAGGTGCTGGATTCTATCAAACTGAAAACTTTCTATGTAACTATAGAAATGATAAAATGAAAAGGTAGATTGGAAAAGACAGACTGTAAGAAAGTATTTCCTAAGAAAATACCCAATAAGGGGTTGATATCCAAAATATATCAGGAGCTCAAACAAGCCAATAGCTAAAAAGATGCCTGATGTAAAGAATAAGAACCTACATAGACATTGTCCAAGGAAGATATAAAGGCATAGAAAAAAGTGCTCAAAACCCTGGCATGGTGGTGCACACCTGTAATCCCGGCACTTGGGAGGCTGAGGCAGGAGAGTTGCTGTGAGTTCAAGACCAGCCTGGGCTACACAGTGAGTTCCAGAGAAGTCTGAACTAAATAGTGAGACCAGTTTCAAAAAACCGAGAAAAAAAAAAAAAAGAAAAGAAAAGAAAAAAAAGTGCTCAAAACCACAATAAGCTATAACTTCATTCAATGTCAGGATGGCTACTATGCAAAAGGACAAGATCTATGAAGTGTTGGTGAAGTTCTGGAGAAAACACTATGCTGGCACACCATTATGGGGACTGGGAATCACTTCAGCCATTTTGGAATCAGCATGGAGGTGTGGCAAAAAATTAAAAACAGAACCAACCTATGACACAGAAATCCCTCTATTTTTGTGGGCAGACGTTTTATACAGAAATGAATGTTTTTAGGAACTATCAGACTAAATTGATTTTCTATATCCTTGGTGTGAGTTTTTGTTACAATTTTATAGCTGTTTATACTATTAAACATAGAATTTGTAACCAAGTTATTTTAAAAGTGCTTTTATTATATCGTTAGTATCTATGAGATCTTTGGTCATGTCTCCTCTTTAATTTCTGGTAATTTGTGTCTTCTCTATTTCTTGAACAAGCTAGTAAGATTGTATGTATGTATGTATTTATTTGTCTAATTAGTTTTTTTTAATGCCTTCTCATACAAACAAACTTTCAGTGATTGTTCTCTAATTTTTCTTTCTACTTTGCTGATTTTCAGTTGTTTATTATTTGCTTCATTACACCGACTTATGTTTAATTTCCTTTTTATGGTCTCTACTCAGAAAAAGTTAAAAAATTATCTCATTTATTTTTAGAACTTTCTTAGTTTTGAAATATGAGAAATTAGATTGATACATATCTAAGCTCTGTTTTAGCTGTATTTTACAAAACTCAGTGTTGTGGTGACTTCATTTCCACGCAGTTAAAAGTGGTTTCTGATATTTTTGTGATCTTTCTCTTCGACGTGTATATTTAAGAAGTGTATTATTTAACATCCAACCATTTGATAATTTTCTGTATAGCTTACTGTTGTTTATTTATTTATTTATTCTATTGTTGTCAGAGAACATCGTGGACATTTGGAGCTTTTAAAATTTATCGAGTCTTGTTTTTTTTTTTTTTTTTTTTTTGGTACCTGGGATTGAACTCGGGTCCTTGCGCTTGTAAGGCAGGCCACTGAACCGCTGAGCTAATTCCCCGGCCCTGAGTCTTGTTTTATATTTCAACATTTACCCCATTTTGGTGGATGTACCATATCCACTTGAAAAGAGCATGTATTCTGCTATTCTTTGGTAAAATCATCAGTAAATGTCTAGTTGAAATGGTAGTGTGGTTCAGTCTTCTGTATAAATTGTATAAATTTTTACAAGTTATAGTAGAAATTTGAAATTTCTTCAGTAGAAATTTGCCTGTGTATCATTATAAATTGCCCTTTTTTGTTTCTGTTGATATTTCTAAATTTGGAGTTTACCTAACTATAGCCACTTCAGCTTACCTAATATCGGTGTTCACATTGCACATCTTTTTTCTTTCATTTTTTTATTAGTACATCTTTGTGATACACATTCATCTCATTGATATTCTTGTATTGAAGATGTGCACAGGATATAGTTCATGATTACATTTTTGTTCTGTCTGATAACCTCTGATTTTTTTAGAGTGCCTTACATTGATTGTTTTCAAGTAACTTTTGACCTAGTAATATTTAAATGTACTCTCATGCTTTGATTTTTATTTCCCTTCTCCTTCTTGTTTGGGTTAATCAAGTTGTGCTGTGTTTTTTGTGAATATTCCCTTTTATCTTCGCTTTTGCCTTGTTACGTATGTCTTTGTGTATCTTTACAGGGCTGCTGTTGTTTTTCTATTATGCCCCTTTAAATTAACACATTTAAACTGTAAGTGTGACTTAAGAACCTTGAAACATATCTCATGCCACTTTTCTCCCAATCCTTTATGCTTTTGTTGTGGTTCACTCTGTGAATATGGGTGTTTGTGTATGTGCAAGTGTGTGTGTGGCATGTGTGTATGTAAATATGATGTATAGCTCATATATTACTATATATAATAATTAACACGAGTACTAATACACATTAGCATAATTACAATTCAATGTTACTATTCAGTACCATTAAATGAATATGAACATTAAAAATTAATATACATGCCAATTGTCCCCAACTTCTGATTGTTCTTTTTATAATTTTTTGACTTTATAATGGTGCAAATGTGGTAGGCATGTAGGAGAAACAATGCTTAAAGTTTTGAATTTTAGTCTTTTTCTAAATGGTATTATGTGATAAGATGCTATCTGGTGATGATGGGCACTGGCAATGAGTCACAGGTCCCTGTCAACCACCTGATCAAAAAGGAAACAACCACCGCTGTGCTACTTCACTCAGCTACTGTGTCACTGGGAAACAAGCGCAGCATTGTTTAAGGAATATATATGCGCATAAAATGCCACATACTTTTTGACTTTAAATGAACAATTATTTAAAAACAATTTTTAATGAAATAAAGTTGTTTTATACTCACCTATGTATTTACAACTTTGATTTTTTTTAGTTGTTGCTGTTCACTTCTCTACTTGGTTATCTTTTGTTGTTATTGCTGTTGTTGTTGTTACTAGGGATCTACAAGTGTTTTATCCTGTACTACTGGAATATATCCCAGCACTCATTTCACTGTATCTGAAGAACTTCCTTCAATATTTGTTTTTATATATGCACATTGAAAAAACATTCTTTCAGATTTGCTTGCTCAAAAAATTTTTCATTGCTTAATTTTTGTAATATATTTTTTTTTACCCATTTTATCCTAGGTGGGCCATTCTTTTTCATTTCATCATTTTGAAGATTACATTTCCCTGATTCTGGCTGACTGAGTTTTTGGCAACTGTGGTCATTTTTAGCTCCCTTTTAATTAAATGTGTTCATTTTCTGTATAGACATCTGAGACTTTTCTCTTTTCCTTTTTATGAGTTTTTAGTAATTTGTGATGTTCATAGAGTCCTTTGGTATGGTTTTCTTTGTTCAACCTATTTTGTGTTCATTGATCATTGTAAGTTTAGAGTTTTCACACAATTTGAAACATTTTGAACTTGAGAACTTTAAGTGCTTCAAGTATTATTATTTCTTGTAAATATTTGGACAAGTGGAGAACTTTAATGTCCTTCTTTTTCTAATGCACCAATTATTTATTTATTACATGGGTTTCTATTAACTCACAGGGTAATTCTTTTTAAAATGTCTTTTCTTTTTCTTTCAGTATTTTATTCCAGGCAGAGCTGTTGTTATGTCTTCAAATATCTTTGTTTCTGTAATGTCTAAGTTGCTGTTAATACCTCTTAATGATAGCTTCTTCTCAGATGCCAAATACTTCATTTCTGCAAGGTTTACTTGACTCTTACGAGTTTTTTTCCTTCTTATGATGTTTGTCTTTGAATCTGTGAGCATATTGAACACATTAATATTGATGGTTAGCATCTTTTCATCTAATTCTGTCATCTTTATGACTTCTATGCTTGCCTTTGTCACCTGATTTTGCTCCTAGGTTTAGATTACATTTTCTTACATCTCTACCACTGAGTAGATTTGTTTGTTGAGCAGCTAAGCTTGCTATTTTTGAGTAAGCAGACTCACTGAATGTATTTAAAGGGTGATTTAATTTGTCCTCAAGGGTAGTAAGGTTGCTTGGGGAAACTTTTGATGCCTTTGTTTTCAAGTTTTGGGGGCTGAGGCAATTACACAGTAGCCTCCAAGTTATGTCTTGTTCAGCCTCATGCTGAAATATTTTTCTTTTGTGACATCTGCTGAATTTCTCATTCACAAACAAAGAAATCCTCCCATTTTGGCTGGCAGGAATCAAAGGATTTCTTTCTTTGTGAGCACTGAAAGAATTATTTGCCAAACAGATTGTTCTTTTCTTGGAAATTCTTATTTGCTAGACTCCCAAAAATGTGCTCTAAGTTCTTTCCTCCACTTTTAGCTGCTTTAGCCACATTAAATGTATATCTCTGTTGCCTTAACTGAAAGAGACCAGGCAGGCTCTGATCTACTTTAGCCTCCCTTTGTCCTGTTCTAAAATTATCTTAAAGCAGTGTTCTATGATATCTGTTTTCCTGTACCTGAAAACAGTAGTTTCATACTTTTTGTCTACTCTTTTAGTTGTTTATAATGTCATTCTTGACATTATTACCACACCATGGTCAGGCGGCTATTGAATTTCTTTTTAAAATATATATAAATATGTTTTTCTGGTGAGTAAAAATTTTGTTTATTGCAAAATGTCAACCATGGTAGATTTACTATACATAAGAATAATCATTTTATTGTATAACATCATTTCCAAAACTCTAAGAAATCTTAAGTTCAGGTCATAGATACAAGTGCACTCTGAAATATGGCTCCTTCTTTCTATCCTTCTCCATTTGGGTTGCCTATTACAGTTCATGATTTCTCAATGAAAGAAAATACCAAGTACTTGTGTGGCCCATGAGTTATAACATAATCTAAAATGTTTCTTAGGTAGGCTATATTCTAGTTTTTAAGAAAGCAACCAAAATAAAGCCAAATTGTCAGCTAAGTATAAAATCTGAAATACTAATAATTTTCAAAATATAGAGGAGGAACTATTGGCTGGCATGGCAGAGAATTCCAATGACCTGATCTTAACTCTAGGCAATTCCATCAGTAATTTTATGGATACATTGTTTTATATTTTCATGTTACAGCCCAGTAATTACTCACTCAGAATTGCAGGGAGTAAATGAGTCTCTAGGCAAAACTTACACCCTTGGTTTATTGTATTCATCCAGAACAAAAGGCTTTTTCTCTTTTTGCATCATTTTCTCATATTCTTCTGCACTCATTTATATGCTTAATTGTCAGGAACCATTCTGCATAATTTTTGGGGAAAAAAATCATTTTACAATTAAATTAGGATAGAGGCTGTATGAGGCCTAGTCTTCTTGCTGGTGGGCCAGCTATGGCACTCTGAAACAAAACTCCACTTTTCCTCAGATCACAGCTGAGACTGGTGATGCTGAGACACTGGAGGGCAAGATTACATGTGCTGAAGACATCCTGGCTCTTTGAGAATTGAGTAGTAATGCAGGAAGACAACGGTTTTACCTGGGGAAGGACAAATTCGTTTTCAGCTTAACTTATTCCACCTACTGCTGTGAGAATGTTTTTACTCATCTAACCACCCTAATCAACATAAACTCCTCATCCACCTTAAATCCTCATCAGCATGAGAGCCTCATCTTCATAGGATACCTGCCTTTCTCTGAGTCATCTGATGCTCCCTATGAATCCCATAAATAGTGGCAAAGTCGTGGTGTCTTCGCTGCCCAGAACAGCACTGATCAGGCCCAAGATCCATCCTTTTCTCTACGTCTCATTCCCTGTCTTTATTCTCTAATTAGCTCCTAGGAAGCCAGGGCCCGCCACTGCAGGGCTTCTAGTAATGTCCCCTTACCTGTTCCCTAACCTATCCTTCATACAATTGTGTGCAGTTCATATGTTCAAATAATTTATATTGCCTATATTTTGTATCCCTTTAGTGCCTAAGTTGTGATCATTGTCACTAGTACAGAATTCCATGAGTAGCCTTTTGATGACCAGAGTTTTAGCTGGTCAACTTCACATATGATTTGACTCTCTAATTATCGATGAGAGAAATACGGTTACAGTATCCTGGTAGGGATTTAATGTATCAGGTATATTGTGCAAAGATAAATAATTATTCTTCTTTGTTTTCATTAAATATCTGAGATACTCTGCTTCAACAGGATCAGTAGTTGCATTACCAAATAGCACACTTCTCTATAAAATGAATGAAAACATATGTACACAAATCAGTGAAGAGGGACAATGCCTATTATCTATCATGGTTGATTCCTCCTTCTCTGGAATTCTTGAGAGGTATGTTTACCGTAGATTGGTTCACGTCAGTGGCTTGGGAGGGATGTATACACTTATAAAGCCCCAGATTGCCAGACCACTTACTTTCTTTCTTTCTTTTTTTTTTTTTTTTGAGACAGGGTCTCACTATGTAGTTGAGACTGACCTGAAACTCACTATGTGGCCCAGGCTGGTCTCCAACTCACAGTGATCCTCCTGCCTCAGCCTCCCAAGTGCTGGGATTACAGGCGTGCGCTACCACACCCGGCCTGGACCACTTACTTTCTGTAGAGCTGCTCAGCAGGATAAGTTTTAAAATTCTCAGTAATACAAAAATGTATCACGTTGATTTCCATAATTTCAAGTTCCTTCAACAGACAATATCTCACAGGCTTTGTCTTAGTTCTGGATTCAAAACAAACTGAGAACTGAAGTTAGTAAAGAAACTAAATTTATATGGTTTTCAAGGTCCATAATAGAAGAGGTAGATGGAAGGTCTTAAACTGTTATTAAACAAATTAATGTCCTGATTAACAAAAGTAAATAATAGTGATTACTACTTTAGGTATGTATCTTGATGTCTTCTACAATGACTTATAAACTTTATGGTTTGTTATCAGTGGTAAAGGAATTTAAGGCTGTTATTTACAAAATTTGAAGAGCTCTCTGATTAGGAGTTAGAAGAATGGATTCTAGTCTTTTCCTGTCAACCAGCAAGGTGACCTGAGGTGAGTCAGTTTGACTCTGGAACTCAAGTTTTCCATGAAAAATGTGAGTAACAAACTAGATAGTCCCTAAGTTTTCCTCCAGCTTCTTTTACAGATTTATAATTTTTAAATGAGGAGGAGAAAACTTAGAAACTTAGAAACAACCATGACTGGTTTGAATTAATGTTCCATCCAACCCCCAAATCTGAGCAAACAGTGGCCCTGGGGGATGAACCATCAGTGGATGTAATTTTTCATCCTGACATCAAACTTAGAGGTAGAGCCCACATCAGCTCTGCATAATCTCCATCGATGCACTGCGGTACATAAATTGCACCAATCCCTGTTAAAATCCATTTTGCTGTCTGTGTACTGTCATTGCCTACCTCTTGGGGGTTAAGAGTTTCATAAGATGATCATCCTCTGTATGTGCTAAGTGTATCTTGCTGAGTTTTAAAAGGATCTCCTTGAAAGAAGACTATTGCAGATTTTAAAAATGAAGTCTATGTTCATTTTAGGACCCTCAGTCATCATTTTTCAAAAATATTTTAAAGATTTTAATCTGCTTGGCTTCCTTTGATTTTCGTCTTTTCAGATTGAAGAGTTTTACTCTTTTAATCTCTTCTCGCATTTCCGGCCACCTTCCTCAGCACTACATGCACTCTGAATCCCTGTGATTGCTTTAGTTTTCTTTTCCCTGAAATATATCAGTTTCATTTTGTATTCCTGGAGGTGCAGCAACAAATATGAATAATAAGATGCCTGAGGAAGAAGCAGAAAGGAAGGACAATTTTTAAAAACTATTTTTGCTAACAATCATAACTTGCTGAATTTTTGGATTATAGAAGCACAATGATTTCGTTATCTTAGGAGGCCGTCTTCTCAGCAAATGAAATTAGATTTTAAAAGTGTATGTTACACATATTCTGTCTCCTTTCCTTTCCTCTTTTTTCCTTTCTCTTCTCCGTTTTTATATCTCTTTCTTTTCTCCCTCATTCTAGTTTAGTAAGTCAGCCATGTGGGCTATGGCATTGTTTTAGTTTGCATAGGTTGCAGTAATAAAATGTTATAGACTGGGTAGCTTGCAAACCATGGGAATTTACTTCTCACAGTTCTGGAGGGTGAAAGCTCAAAATTAGGAGCAAGATGTTTGAGTTCTGCAAAGAGTCTCTTCTAGAATATCGATTGCTCATTTCGCGTATGATCTCACGTGGCAGAAATAGTGAGTGTCCCTTCAGGGTCTTTTCTATAACGGTAACGATCCCATTCATGATCCCATTCATGGGGCTCCGCCTAATCACTTTCCAAGGCTTCCCCTTACTAAAGTTATCGCCTCAGGGGCTAAGTTTTCAACAGGAGAGTTTTGAGCTGACACAGATATTTTGGCTATAAGAGAAATTCTGGAATGAGGTAATCTATCCTCTAGCGGTTTGGAACCATCATATCATTTTATGACCCTAAAGGATAAGATTATTATGCATTAATTTAAATACATTTCCTTTAAATTATTGAAAATGCCTAATATAAATACACAACATTAAAATAAAGGTAAGAATTTTCTAGAACATGATAGGAGAATATTTCGAAGACTGCAGAATCAGAAGGAATTCAGAAAAGCCCTCAGAGATTCCACCTAAGAATTAAAGACATCTAAACTTGATCTGTTTAATTATTCACTTGAGATGTATTCTTTTGTTGCCCAGTCTCTTCTCTTTACTGTGTTTAAGACTATAGCTCCTTTGCAAGTTCAACCATGTTAAATTTATTTATTTATTTTTTTTTCTTTTATTGAGTTTATTGGTACATTTTAGGTATACAGTACAGTTACATTCATTATTGGGATTTTGTACCTGTACATGACAGGAGGTCTTGATTCTCATTTTTTCCCCTTGTCCCTTCCCTCCCTTCACCCCCATGTTAAATTTATATTCTTTCTTCTTTGACTTTATTTCAACTGAAATCAACTTAAATTTCATTTGCTTTGTATGTGCTGCTCAGCCTGGGGGGTCAGTAGGGAATACAGAAAAGCTGTGAAAGAGAGTAAGGTTCTAAAGCTCACTGAACAACTGCTGTGGGTCAAGCCCTTCATTAGGCACTGTTCTTTTATTGCTTTCTGGAATCCTCACCACATCCCTGTGGGAGAATTGTGAAGTTCTCCCTTGAACACGTCCCTAATCAGAGGCTCATCAAACTGATTTCCCTAGGACAGGTCGATTTACTCTGCTAGTAAGAAGTTTTCAAACAGTCACATTAATATGGTGTGAAAGGACTGGCAGAATCAAGATTCTTCTTTTTTTAGTGGACCTTTATTTGAACATTCCAGTATAGAATCATTTGCGTCCTTAGATATTTTTCTTGTTTTTAGGGAAAACAAAATTTGTGACTTAATTTTGTAGAATAAGCAGTATAGCTAAGTCCTTTCATAAAATGGGTCTGCAGGACTAAGGAACCCTTGCTATGTGCACTTGTCAGCTGATCTCCTGTGTGTAGAACTCTCATGTAGTATATACCAAGGGCTGGGCATTGTGTTGAGGAAGCTGTCAGAGGTGGTCTTTCTTTTCCTGGGCTGGTTTCTGTTGTAGTTGATAATGATTTTTTCAATGTTTAGCCACACATACTAAATTATTAATTGCAGGAAACTTCAGAGACCTGACAATGAGTCATTTTCTTCATTTACCTGTGAACTTCTAAGAAATTCTATAATTGGTCAGAGGCAACGAACTTAATGAAAAGGAAGAAATATGAAATTGGATGAAACAGTTTCTCTGTAAATCTCATTTGAAATTTTCATTTGTAGTTGGAACAGAAACTTATTTATCAAGTCTACCTACTGATGAACATGTATGCTTCTAATGTTGATATGTTATCCCTTAGCTAATTTTATAATTGTGCATGATCTGTTGAGCACTGAATATTGTCAGTAGGAAAATGCTACACTTTCCTTTTCAGAGGGTGTCAAGGAGAAAAGATATAATTACTATCATTTCATTCCTAAATGCCATAAATTCCAAATCCACTTATTTGTAATTCCAGGTGCATATTCTTTTCCTTAAATTAGGGTAGGTAATAACTGGAGGCTGACAGAATGCTTATTTAAATCATCAGTAGAATTCATATATGTTTATATGATATATACTATATAATATATTCTCAAATTATTGAAAGATGATTGGTATATTTCTTTATAAGAAAAAAATGTTTAAAAATGGAAGTGATGGGGTTTGTATATTTTCATTACTGTTTCCAAATTCAGAATTACATGCATTTATGTTTCTAACCTGAGAGTCTTCTTGAATGAGTTGACTCACTACGGCATCGTTCTGTCTACAAACACAATTTCTTCTCCACACACCTTCACGGTCTGCTTCCTTCAGATGTCCTTGTTTCTGATAATCTGAAGCCTTGTTTGGGTGTTCCAGAGACTGTCTGATAGACCTTGATGTCACAGCAGTCCAAGTACCATGCATTCCTCTCTTAATGAATGAAGTAGGACAGAGAAATTTAACAGGTTAAATATGTATCCAATGGGACTTTTTCTCCATCTTCAAGGAAAGAATTATTCAGTTTCTTACTGCATGGTGTGTCTGTTAGGCTGTATTAAAAAGAAATGCCAGTCATCTGTTACATGTAGAATTTTCTTAGGATTGTTCAGTCTAGTAAATTCACATGGCACATCCTATATGCCTAGCTTTCTATTTAATGGCATTCAACAGTGTTTTATACAGAAACATGTTTTAACTTTGATGTGTAGTCCAAGAGCAATCAGCAATTGTGCCTTGTCAGCTTGCTTTGTCTCTTGATTTTTTTTTTTCAAAGACTGAGTCAAGGCAATAACATCTACAACTTTGTGATCAAGGATGGATGACTATGTACAAGATGTAACAGGTCCACAAAAGCTAAATCACAGGGACCAAGAAAGGAGCTGAATATGAAAATGACCACAGGCCATGATAAATTTATGCAAAATTAATTAATTTTCTGCACATATTATTGCTTTGATTTGTGTACCTTTTGATTGGACATCATCTGATAGCATCTATACTTTCTTTCATAATTTTACCTAGGCCACTTCAGTATAAAATTGCAACTTTTACTAGTTTTTCCAAAATCTTTGCATCAGGTAAGAATTTCATGAATTCATAACTTTATTGTAATGCTTTAGCCTGCTTTATATCCCCTGACAAAATATTCAACAAAGACAGCTTAAAGAAGGAAAGCTTTATTTTGGCTTATGGTTTCAGAGGCTTCAGTCCATGGTAATCTGGCTCCATAGTTTCTAGGCTTGAAGTGAGGCAGTATGTTAGGGCAGAAGGAAGTTAGTTAGGACATGGCATCCAGGAAAAACAGAGACAGAGGAGAGATGGAAGGGGCCATGAACAGAACATACACTTCCAGGTCACACCCCAGTGACCTTCTTCCATGTATACCCTACTTCTTAACAGCTTATTCGGATAGGAATTAGTCAGTGAACTAATAGATTAATCCACTGATGTGACCCTTAAGACTCAGTGGTGACTTCCCAAAGTCCTACACAAGCCTTTTGGAGGATATTTGTATCCCCAAAAATGGCAGATAGATATTCAGCAACACATGAATGACTCCCATTATATCATGTGCTCCACTATAATTCATCATCTTTCCCTCTTGTCTGCTGCACTTCTTTCTCTTAGTAAATAATTTTTACTCTGGCAGGAAAGCTCATAAAATGAAAATAGCTTACATATTAACTTAAGCCAGACAAATATAGTGTACTTTGGGAAAGATATAAAGGCCCCAGCATTTAATCTTTTTGCCAAGTATAATTATATTTATATGAAATAATACATTGTAGATATGAGTGACATAGAGGAGGGCTGGGAAACATAGAGGGAAGCATCATTGGTTCTTGTGTGGAAAGATAAGGTAAGGGAATGCAAATAAAATGGATCAGTCAGGACACTAGCACAGAAGATGTGAAGGCACTGGTGATTATGCTCTATTTAAAAAAAGGTGATCAGAATGACAGTGATATAAAGGATAGAGAGAAGATTGATGTAAAAGGCTAGAAATATATAAAAATGCTACTGTTGCACATACAAATATCTTCAAAGGCCTTCTGAAAGATTTGGATAGGCTGCAGAACTGAGTCGTTTTCGTCAAATATTTTCTCTCCTTAAGTTCTGCTTCAAGTGGCAAGTGTGAATTTAAAATGCTATCGAGCAAAATAACGAGATGAAAAATTTTAAGTCTGCAAACAGTGCATTTTATTGAATATTTCACAATAGCACACATTACACTTAGAATTATTTAGAACATACAAAAGTAACATAATCTCATATTCTGAAATTCCTCTCCATGTGTATGCAGCCTTAGTAAACCAAACAGACTTTGCTTAAGCATTACTTGAAACCCAGAAGAAATTACCTCCTTCTTATTTTTGAAGTTTGAATGCAAAGACTGAATTATAAAGATCTAACTGAATTGGAAGCATACTTTTAATAGATTCCTCCTTGGAATTTTGCTATCTTGGTGAAGTTAGAAAGAAGGCAGGATATTGAAGATACATGGAGAAGAAGAGGGAGGCAGAGAAGGGCTTTTTCCTTTTTCTCTCTCTCCCTTCATACCACCATTTCTTTCTCTTTTCTGAGCTACTTCTTACTACAAATGTTTACTGTACACCAGAGACTATGCTAGGTACAAAGACAAATTGAAAGTTTTAGTACTGGGGAGCTGATTCTCAGAAGAGGTATTCTCAAGATGTAGGAAGAGCCTTAACCCATACCTGGGGTAGGAGGAAAACATTTCAAAAAGGTATTTTAGGTGAAAATTGCAAGAACGGCAGATATCAGTGAAGGTCTAAGAGAATCTTTTTTAAATAAGTGGTAAATTTAGAAAAAAATAAAAAATATGTGCTGTCTTTAAGTCCATTTCATGGATTTTGAGATTGTATTTTACAAAGTGTTGAAATATTAACAACCACACATCACCGATAACATCATTGACTTGTATTCACCCATTCAGATAAAGTCAAGTTGAGCATATTGAAGCTTCTTATGCAATCAATTCCTTTATTACCTTAATCAGTCCAATTTCCTTTCAGGGAAAATGGTTGTGGAGAAAAATAAAATCACAGAGATGTGTTATAATTTTATGGGGAGGAATTGCAGAGGTTTTGGGGGTGAAATTACTTCAGAGCTGCCAATTAAAGGAAGTGAGCAAAAGAATATTGAAGGTCCTGGGGGGAGGAGAGTGCAGGAGAGTGTCACGGCACGTAGGGAGACAGCACTGTTCCGCGTATCCTATATATGGCATTGCCTTCTGAAGCCAAACTGAAAGTTAGAGATGCGTGTTATAATTTTTAAGTAAACACCCAAAATAAAGCAAAGACACATGGCTAAAATACCAATGGGGAACATGAATGAAGTATTGAAAAATATTTGACTCAGACCTTCTATAACACCTGCAAAAGGCACAGAAGGACAAACAGAGGAAGAAACACTTACGGGACACACAGCAAAGACCACGATTGTAGACTTAAACACGGACACTTCAGTAATGAGGTTGCAACCCAATAAGAAGGCAGAGATTATAAGGAAGGATTAAAAAATAAGAATGAGATATATGTTGTTTATAAGAAATACTTTAAAAACAAAGACACAGAGACATGGTCAGGGAATAAAGCATTTAAGAAAGTACTAAGTACACAAAGTGAATGGAAAAGTATTAACATGGAATCAAACAATGTATATGAATCACACTTAAATCACTCCCAAATTCATGTCAAAATTAGAACAAGAAGAAAAATCTCATATTTAAAGAGTTTTTAAAAAAGTTCCTTCAGTAATGGAGAGAATGTATTCACAGTGATTAGAAAGTATGTAGAGGAGCTGATTAACACATTCAAACAAATTAACCTAATTGGCATTAGCGAACTGCATCACAAAAAGAAAAACAGTACACATTCTCAAATAAATGCAGAATTTTTATGACCTTAGACCACATCCTGACCATGAAAAAAGGCTTATACATTTCAAGGGATCAAAAATTATTTGCTGATAAGCAAGTTTTCCATCCTTAAATTGGAGTCAGTAGCTATAACAAACTAGATAAACTTCTCCAAATATTTCAAAATTAATCACAGTGATTCCAAATAATGCCGGTACAGAGAAGGAAACACAAGAGAAATTTAAAACAATAAATTGAATTGAATGATAAATCACACACACACACACACACACATTACCTCAAAATTAGTGGAGTGTAGTGAAATCCATCCATTAATGGAAGTGTAGCCTTAAGTGCTTATGTTATGAAAGCAGAAAAGCATGAAATGAATGACTTGGTCTCCTACCTCAAGGAATACTAAAAAGAACAAAGCAAACCTAATATCAATGACAGGAAATATAAGAGTGAAAATCAATGAAATAGAAAATTGAAAATAGAGAAAAATCAACAAAATCAGAAGTTCATTCTTTGAAAGATTAATAAAATTGAAAAGCCTAATCAAGAGGAACAACTTTTCAAAAATGCATCATTAAAATCAGTACTAAAAATGGGAGCATCACTACACAAAGAAATTCCAGGCTGAAATGGCTTCACTGGTCAATTCTATTAAACATTTAAGGAAAAATATCATACCAACATTATATCAGCTCTTCACAGAGTAGAAGAACCATTTTCCAGTTTATTTTGAGAGGACAATATTCCCTGATTTCAAAATTTAACATCCATATGAGAAGGATAAAAGCCCTTGCAGAATAGTATCCCTTATGAATACAAATGGAAAAATGCTTTAAAAGTAGAATCACAGAGAGTATAGAAATAGATAAGAATAGTACAACATGATCAACTAAGTTGTGTTCTAGAAATTAAAAATGGGTTCCAATTTGCAAATCAATAAATCTGATTCACTACACCAAACGATGAGAAAAACCATGAGAATTTTAACAGCACAAAAAGCTTTTTTGTTAAATTCAGGGACTCCTCATGATTAAATATATGTCCAACAAAAAGGCATGAATAGAAGGAAACTTCTCCAACTTTATAAAAAAATTATAAACATTTCATGACTATAATCAAATTTAATGATGACAATCTCTTTTTTTCTTAGATCAATGACAAAGGGAGGTTTGATCTTATGTTTTTCTTTTTTCTTTTGAATATTCTGGTTGAGATCCCAGAAATATAATAAGACAAATGATAGAAATAAAAAAACACTTGAAAAAGGTGAAATAGAGCTCTCATTGATAGACAACCTACCTGTACGTAAAAATATGCAAAGAAATCCATGAACACTATGAACACTATGAACCAGGAAGTGAATTTTTCAAGGTTTCACCTTACAAAATATACAGAAATTATTTTTCTTAAATCATCAATACACAGTTGAAAATTAGATTTCGATAGCATAAAATACATAGGGATAAATATAATAACAGATACTTAAACCTCTACAGTGTAAAATACAAAATGTTTCTGAGAAAGATTAAAACTCTAAATAACAAGAAATAAACATTAGATTCTGGGATTGAACAACTCAATACTGGTAAAAAGTCAACACAGGTAACCAAGGGCCGTTATACAAAATACAAAAAGGACTCAAAAGTTCTTTCTATATTAGTATCTGCTTGCAATCCATAATGAACTCGTTCATGGTGGGGGGGGTTGGTACTTACATATACATATTACATCTTATCCTTTTTTACTTCCCCCTTTCTTCCCTTCTGTGCTTTCTCCAAATTGGGGTCCCCTTTCTACCTACAAAAGGTCTACCTCACTTTTTCTTATCATCTATCTTTTATTTTCTCTTTATTTATACTTTAGATTTCTCATGTAAAAGAAGCCATGCAATATTTGTGCTTGGGTGTCTGATCCATTTTACTTACGATTTTGAGTTATACCTTTTGTCTTGTCTGAGGAAGAGTTGGAACACTTTAATTTCCATGCTTGTAGGTTGTCACTTTGCTCTGTTGGTGATTTTTTTTTCTTTGGTTTGTTTTGTTGTGTTTTGTTTTGTTTCAGTGTCGAAGCTTTTTGATTCGATACATTTTCCTGTGTTGATTTTTGGTGCTATTTTCTGTGAAACCAGGGTTACCTCAGAAAGAATGACTATCACCAAGAAACAAATAATTACAAATGCTGTGGAGGCTGCACGGAGAAAGCAATCCTTCTCCATTGCTGAGGGGGATGTAAACTACTACAGCCACTATGGAAATCAGTGTGGAGATTCTTCAAAAAACTAAAATTAAAAAATGGATTTGACTTGGCTATTTCGCTGGTGGGTATCTTCCCGAAAGAGTTGGAGAGGTCGTATTACAGAGATATATGTGTATCAATGTATATTGCAACACGATTCATAATGGCTAAATCTTGGATGCAGTCTGTATGTCCATCAATAGAATGGGTAAAGAAAATATGGTTTTTACACTCAATACAGTACAACTCTATCATAAAGAAATATAAAACTATTAGTTATATACATGAAGTACAGTACTACACAGCTGTAATGAAGAATAAACTTGAGTTATTTGTAGGAAAATGAATGTATCCTATAACCATAATGTTAAGTGAAATAAATAAACATAGCATGGCTTATCTTATAGGAGAAACCCAAAGTATATATAAAAATCAAAATGAAAAACAGGATTTAGGAAGATAGGTCTTTCTCTCATGTAAAGGGGATCAAAAGATGAAGGGTAAGGGAGGGAAGGAAAGGAAAGGTGAATGACAAAGGAATTAAGGTGTAAGTACATGTACTTGCCTCCCATATGGAATGTAATCATTATGTACTGCAAACATACACTAATAAAAATTGAAATAAAAACATTAACACCTCCAACCAAACCCATTAGGACAAGGAGTATCCATTTTCTTATAAATCTCAAGAACCCCAAATTTAATAAAAGAAAACAAGCAAAATGATTAAAGTTGAGCTGAAGACCTCAGACATCCCACCAAAAATGATATATACCAAAAAGGGTATAGACACCAAGTACTCATCAGGGTTCTCCAGAGGGACAGGATCTGTAGTATATGAATAAAATTATGAGAGTATTTATTAAATTAGCTTCCATGATCAGAGGCTGTCCGAAAGCTGGAAAGCCAGTGAAATCAGTAGCTACCAAGTCCAACTAGAAACCTCAGAACAGAAAGACCAAGGTTATAGCCTCAATCTGAGGCTGGAAGTTGGAAAGTCCCCTGGTGAGTAACTGCTACAAGGCTGTGTCCAAAGGTTGAGGACTTTAGAGTCTGATGTCCATAGGTGAAAACAGCAGTAAAAACCTCTCCAGCAAAGCTGAATATGCGTACAGCATCTTCCCCTTTTATCCACATTTTGTTTGACCCCCAGCTCCTCGACCCATTCGACGGTGCTATGCACAGTTGGAATGAGTCTTCTCCACTCACTCCAGATTGGTATTCTCTTGAAACACCCTTAGAGACACACCCAAAAGTCTGTTTCACCAACAAGAAGCACCATGGCACACTTATTAGGAAAAAGCAAATTAAAACGGCCATGAAATAACACTACACAACACAATCCAAAACTTTGATATCAATTGCTAATGAGGACGAACAGCAAAAAGAGCACTCACTCATTGTTGGTGCCAATGTAAAATGGCAATGTAAAATTGCAAGACAATTTGTCAGTTTCTTACAAAACTAACCCATACTTTAGCTCTACAATTTAACAACTGGTATTACTTGATAATTATTAAAATGAGTTAAAAACCTAGGTCCACACAAAAACCTGAAAATGAATATCTATAGCAAATTTATTCATAGCACCAAAACTTACAGTCAACCATGGTGCCATTTTGAAGATGAGTGGATAAACTGACACCTTCAGACAACAGAATACTATCCAGCACTACAAATATATGCACTATAGAGTCATGAGACTATATGGAGAAAATTTAAATGCATCTTATTGAGGGAAAGAAGATAATCTGAAAAGGTTGCATGCTGCACAACTTCACAGACACGACATTTTGGAAAAGGCAGAACTATGGAGAAAGGAAAAAAATATCAGTGGTCCACCGGACATTGGGGATGAATAGGTGGAATGCAGGATTCTTGGAGAAGCTGAAACTGCTCTGATACGTCAGTGATGGACACATGTCATTCTATAGTTGTCTGAACCCATAAAGTGTATAGCACCAAGAGTGAACCCTAAATTACGGTGATAACAGTGTGTCAATGGAGGTTCATCAATTCCAAAAAGTGTCCCTAATGGGGGGGTGCTATAGGTGTGTGGAGGCAGAGGACAGAGGGCTTATCTCTGTATCTTTGTCTCAATTTTTCTGTGACCCTAAATTTGTTCTTAAAAGGCTTTTGTTGAACAACAAAACAGATAAAACTCTACAATGATTTTAGAAGAAAATATAAAGGAACATCTTCCCATCCTGGGAAGCAAACAAAGATTTCTTAGAGAGCAAAGAGAAAGCAAATAATTATAAAAGAAAAACATATGAATTGGATTTCATAAAAATTTTTAAATTTTGTCTCCATCTAAACAGCAAAATTAATACAAATATTTTATTGAAATCTGAATCATTCAATAAATGTTCACAAGTCAATACGGGTATAAATAAACAATAATTAATAAAGAAGTGAAAATTCCTCCTTTCTGATTAATCATGATTGATAAATATAAAGGAATTAAAGTACAAAAGCATTATTAAAACACCACAGTAATTATTACCACAATTAAATTCTGTTAATGTATACAGAAATTCTTGGATAAAAATTAAAGCAGAAATAAATTATTTGGATATTCTCAAAGTATCCTCTCTCGAATATTCTAATTCTTAATGCAGAAAGAATAGTAACTCCATACGAGAATTCTGGTTGGCACTACTTTAAACTCAATGATCAATAGTAATATCCCCAGAAATGTATCTCAGTACCACTATTCCCTGGTAGATTTGAGGAGCGTAAGAATTGTGAAGACCGAGTACAATGTGGAATCCTTGATAGCACCCAGAGCAGGAAAATGACCTCGATGGGAGAATGAGTTCTGAATTTTAGTTATATGTTATATCTATTTGTATCATGACACTGAAGGCTAATTTTTATAACAAGGAACAGTGAGAGGGCAGATATATCTAAAAGAGCATAAAAGGTCAAGTGTTTTACCACATGGTTTTCTTACTACTTACTAAAGATTGAATTTAGGCAATTTACTCAGTCTACTCTTTGTTTCATTTCTCTGAACTATTAAAAAGACAAAATTTTTAGAGTTCTGTAATATTCCTCCCAGATTTGGTAGAGATCCGGTGGGAACAACGGATGAGGTGATTTTATAAACTACCAAGCATAATGCAATTCAGGCTATTTTCATTCCAACAAATGGAATTATGGAGAGTGATAGACAAATGTTTCTTTGGTGCTTATTTTCTTTCCTGTTTTCCCTATGTCTCTGTTTATTAATTATTAGGCAATTGATAATGGTTATGTAAGATGTTAACATAGGAAAAATTAGATGAAAGTCATGCAGACACTCTCCAGTATATTTTCAACTCTACTGTAAGTGTGAAATAGCTCAGAAGATAATTTAGGTAAAACAACAACCAAAGTCAAAACCTCATTGCAGTCACTCCTTGCCATCAGCTAAATGGTTGTTAGATGCCATTTCTTTGGTCTCTCTGTACAGAGGAATTCCTTAATGTACCTGAACACCTATGAGATATTTTCAGTGTATACTATATCCAGTGCTTCTTTTGAGGAGTGTAGCTAAAGAGAGTTTGTATATTTAAGGTTAGTATGATATAGGTCACATGATATATGACCTGTAAGCTTATTAAAAAACTTAAATGTAACTTTTTTCCAATTTTTTTAATTAGGCAAAACATTTTCTACTCTGTAAGCATCTCATATTACTTCTCTACAGGAAAAAGGCTTATACAATAAATTTAATGTCTTAGTTTATACTAATATCATTTTCACTATCTCCTTTTAAAGAACTATTTGGTTTCATGAACAATAATAAACCAAAGGTGCCAAAAAGAGCCCTAAACATTAAATTTCAGGTACCAATAATCAAAAGGACAAATTATTCTGAGAGAAGCAGGAAATTGATATTTGAACCTCGGAAATCAAATTAGCAGATCTCAATTTTATTTAATCTATGTTGAATTTAGATAATCTTTTTAATATTTAAGCATTCTTAAGATTCTATGAGTTTAAGAACAAAACTACTTTGATTTCAGACACTCTGTTCAGCACCACAGATGTAGGAGAATTATTCAGACAACACTCCTAATAGCCCTAACAGGGTGCATTAGAAATCTCAGGATGCATAATCACAATAACACTTACTAAGAACACAGATCAACTGAAATTAATAAAGCCAACTGAGTATCAGTGAATGTAGCCCTTGCTTAATCTTCCACCTCACCTGAAAGCAGAGGCAATTTAGTAAACATTTTTAACAGTGCCCTTGAGCAAACTGTATCTGATTCACAAGGTCACATCTTCAGAAATGCTAAAAATGTACAAATTTTATTCATTTTCATGTTTCCTGTAATTCTCAGTAGTGTCAACTAATGATCAAACATTTCCATTATCTTTTGCTTGTAGCTACTTTTCAGCCAGGAAAATAAAAATACTGTATGAAAGTTGGAGATAAATATTCACCCCGTGTTACAAGGCTATAAATTGCTGTGTATTGAGTGATTTTCACCGTTGATATATATGAAATTCTGTCCATTCTTAGCCGCAAGGTTTTCTTCTTCGTTATTGGCAATGTTGAAATGCTGTGTACCTAAAGGACATGTGGGAGCACTAAGGCTTTGTGTTTAAAAATTGTTTTTAAGAACTCAATTTTCCCAAGAGAGAGACCTTCCCTGGCACCATGGTAGAAGCACACGCTGCATTAGCTTTCAAAGGGCCACCAGGGGACGTTTAGCGAACTGCGAACTTAAAGCAGATGTAATGTTAAGTTGTATATCCTGCTACCCTTCAAAGAGTTTACGGGACTCTTGTTTTTAGTGATAATGTCTGGGCCGAGATGTCTCATTTATTTGTATCGTGATACTGGAGGCTAATTTTTATAACAAGAAACGGTGAGAGGGCAGATGTATCTAAAAGAGCATAAAAGGTCAAGTTTTTTTTTTCCCCCACGTGGTTTTGTTACTACTTAGTAATGATTGAAATTAGGCAATTTACTCCATCTACTCTTAGCTTCGTTTCACTGGACTATTAAAAAGACAGAATTTTAAGAGTTCTGTAATATTCCTCACAGGTATGGTGGAGATCCAGTGAGAACAACAGAGGAGGTGATTTTGTAAATGACCAAGCATAATGCAATTCAGGCTATTTTCATTCCAACAAATGGAATTACGGAGAGTGGTAGATACATGTTTCTTTGATGCTTATTTTCTTTCCTATGTTTTCCCTATGTCTATGTTTCAGGGTTTGTTTCAAATATCTTAAGGAAGGGTACAAGTACCTAAATGGGTCAGTATTATTTGCAATTAAGTTGGCTTGGATATGGTTTTAAGATTACTTGGGATGATTGGGAAAACAAAGAGATGGCACGAAACAGTAGCTGAGAAACCATTTGGGTACTTGAGAGATGAAATCTATCGTGCCCAGAGCTGGTCTACGAGCATAACAATGCTACAAATGCCTCTTTTTGCAGGTGAAACAATGGGGTCTAGGAGGTTGGATATCCTAGTAAAGATGGCAGACAGCTGGGCATGGTGGCATCTGCCTGTAATTCCAGCCCTCTTGGATGTTGAAGTAGGAAGATTTTACGTTTGAGCCCAGCTTTTGCAACTTATTGAGCCCCTGCCTCTAAAAAGAATAAAAAAAGGATTGGGGATGTAGCTCAGTGTGAAGGCCCAGGGCTCTATCCTCAGTGCTGGGGGGGAAAAAAAAAAGAAAGAAAAGAAAAGACAGCAGAGGTTCTTGAAGAGGAGAAGAGTACCTAATCCAGGTACTGTGAACACTACCTCCTCAAGGGAGGCCAAAAGATGGGGGCAACTGCCTTCTCTGACCAAAGAAATTCTGTGGATGTTTTCCTTTCTACCTTATTTTTTGAGATATTTTTTGAAAAGAAAATTACAGAAGGTTATAGATACAAATTTTGTCATTGCACTCAAACATCTCTGTATCACTTTATATACATCATTAGTGATAATTCTATTTAAAGTTAAATAGGAAATGCACATTTTGGAAGTTAGTTTAAAACTGTGCCTTTCAAACTGTTTTGACTGAAACTCAAGAAAAATACTGTAAAAGCAACACAAAAATATAGAACTGCATATGCGTAGAAGATGCTACAAAACTCTGTGCCTTCTGACATTGTATTCTATTTTAGTCAAGTAAATTGACTTGGTGATTTAGTTTTTAATGAGAGAAGTATAAAAAAATTTAAAACACTTTCTCCTTGTCTTCCATTGTATTTATTGCAATGTTTAAATATTTATGGCCAAAAGTAGTCTAGATATAAAGTGGATGGAAGATATCATCCAACAGTTAAGCCCTAAATCAAAGGGAACTTGTCACCATTTCCAAAATTAATTTTAATATCAATTACTTGGAACATTAGTGGCTTCCTCACCACAATACAAGTTGTTTTATTTTTGAATCTGAAG
Source organism: Fukomys damarensis (assembly GCF_012274545.1). Lineage (NCBI taxonomy): Eukaryota > Metazoa > Chordata > Mammalia > Rodentia > Bathyergidae > Fukomys > Fukomys damarensis. The sequence continues at coordinate 15,845,648 of NW_022900914.1, read as the reverse complement.
GTTGGCTCTGCTAATAGTGGTGCTGGTGATATGTGTTAGGTTAGATTAAATAAGATTTGGGTAGGAACTTTGTGCACTCCCACTTTATCTCAAGATTATCAAGACCTCCGGAGGTGTCCAGGATAATTAAAACAGGCATCATAACCATCACCATTATCCAGACCATACAGGGAGACTTCCTGAATGGCTGTAGAATGGCTCAGAGAGAACTGGTCTCTCACATCCTCCTTGTCTTTTTCATTTACTGTAGTTTTCTCACATTGTTTCCTGTAAACGTTCTTCTAGTTCTTCCTTTTCCTTTTGAACTTTCTCTTGACTATGCTTTAGGCTTAGGTATAATTGTGAGTTTATGTACTTTTAAAATGTGGAGGAGTCTAAAATGGTGTCATACCTTATGGGGTCAACCATCAAATCTAAGCATGAAGGCTGGAAACTCTTTAAATTAAATTGAGAATGTCGTGCTTTTGTCATTTTTTATTACAGTAGTTGGCACATATCATTTGCATTATAAATTACTTTTTGTTTCTGCCTCCTTTCAACATATTTACTAAATAGATATATGAACTATAAGTAGGAGTTAATTCAGAAATATTTATAATTGTTCCTAGGGACTTTTGCATTCAATAGTGACATCTAAGCATAGATCACAGGCTTTCCCAGTCAGTGAGAATGAAGATAGCAAATCCTTGGGCTTAGACACGCCCGGCCCTGGCAGACACCCTTATGCACGGATACCCTTTCAGATGGCCAGGGACAGGGCTGATGTAATTAGTTCATTAGATCTGGAATTCTAAATGTATCAGGAGTGTCATCCCTCCTTTCACTGAAAGGAATTCAGTTCATTAGAAGCCACTTTCCTCTGTAGCTCTGGTTTACACTGAGACAATTGTCAAAGACACAAAGCAGCCAAGGCAAGATATTTGCCATAGGTAGCATCTATTACTCTCTCCCCTCTTTATTATATATGTGAATCTTCTTCAATTATCAAAGTGTAAGAAAATTTTTTTTGGAAATGTTGTTTTACAGAGTCTCACATCTTTGATTTCAAATGTACTGTTCTTTCAAAGTCATCTTTGGCTCTCAAGTCCTCAAACACCTCAGGCAGAAATCAGCACCCAAAGTTGGGGAAGGAGAAAATTGGAGAATTCTATCCTAAGCTCCTACCTGAGCCCATCCCTAGAGCAGATGAGACTCCCACAAAGGCTTAGACCTCTCAACAGATATACCTCTTACAATTAATTGTGGGAAGCAGAGCCCTGAAAATAGTGCTCATTTGGAGGAAAGTTTCCTTCAGTTAGAAGGAAAACAGAGGAAAAAATATATAGGGAGTGGGCAGTATCTGTCATAGGACAGTGAAGTAAGCATCTAATTCCTAGCTGTGTGGAGTTGATTATTATCATATATTACCAGAACACTAATTCCTTAGCCCATACTTTGCCAATCATCATGGGAAGCAAAAGAAGAGTGTTAATTTCATAGGCTTGGTTATGCCACATGTAGAATGTTTTTATTTTCAGAAAACATACTGTAGCTTAATTTTTGAGTAATATGGGCTTACATATGAATTTTATTAAAATGTTTGTGTTTGATGGTTGGTGGGAAAACATTTTCTAAAATGCAGGAAATGATCTAAGGACTTTTAACTGAGGCATTGTGTCCAAGTAGGCTTTATTTTTTCATATGAGAAGTACTTTTATAGATAAGACAGAATCGATCACTGTAGGTACTTATGCTATGGAACAGGGCATGTTACATCCAAAACAATAGAAAAATTTATTGCATATACAATAGTTGCTTTAATAATACAGCCAAAATATATATCTAATATTTATAAAGATCAAAGACAGTGTATTCAAATTTAAAGAATTATGTATCTCCACATGTATATCTAACTTAAAGTATGCATAATCTATATTGTTTGACTGAGCATTTTCACACTTATTGAAGTTTTGTATTTTGTCATATTTTAATCTCCATCTGAATACATTCATAAAATTGTTTTGGAGTGTGATAATATGCCTAAAGAATCATATTAAAATAATTTTGCAAATTTGGTTCCTCCACCTGTCTCACAAGCTCAAGGACCAGAGTTCGATCCCCGGTACCAAAAAAAAAAAAAAAAAAAAAAAAAAAAAAAAA
>NW_022900914.1:15827124-15843083 GCF_012274545.1 Fukomys damarensis | reverse complement strand
AAAAAAAAAAAAAAAAAAAAAAAAAAAAAAAAATTGGAAGTAATATCACCACCAATATTGCATTCCCCATTTGGAAAAGTATCTTACCTAGGAAATACCTCTCAAGGCCAGCAATGAACAATTTCATTAGACATTCTTTAATAGAACTCAGTTTCTATTTAATACACACAAACAAAGTAGGCCCTGAACCTTAATAGATATTAAGAAAGCACAGATTTTGCTTCTGACAAAGGACATGATTGATTTTTCTGACTTACATTCCTGAGCCATGGGTGACATTGTTTTCTTTTTTGTAGTTCTACGGATCACACCCAGGACCACATGCATACCAGGCAAGAGCTCTACTACTGAGCTATAATTGGACATATTTTTAATGGTATATTTCACAGTAATTGCCATATTTTTCTATCATCTTTGTAAATGTTAAAGAACTCAGTGATTAGTTGTTTTCAACTCTCCTGCATCCTCCATGCTATTACTATAATTTTTTCTCAGCACCAGGAGATGGAGGATGCAGGAGTCTCACGTAATTTCTTCTTCTTTTCTTTCTAGTCTGTACTCAGAACTTTCAAGAGCCAAGTGAAGTACACATCACAATGTCATTCCTTACAGATTTTCTATGGCATCCCTGTGCGGACTGGACTTGGACTGTGCTAGACAGACTGGCTTAACAAAAAAGCCATTTCGGACTTGCGGAGTTAATATGAGGGGAAGAAACCGCATTGTCAGAGATTAGATGATCAGAATCACTTACATCCAGTACAGGTTTGCTGTGGATGTAAAGGGCAGAGCCGAAAAAGGCTGCTCTTTCACACAGACACATTCATTTCTTCATGTCCCAGAAAACATGAAGATATCTCCAGCTAGTAGAGCAACAGCCCTTTCCTCTTGCCTTTACTTTTCATTTTGCTTCTTTTGACATGACTCTTTGTTAAAAAAAAATGGAAGATTAAAGGAAAGCAGGCTGCCAAATACCTGAAGCTTTTAGAGCTGAGCTTATAAATAGAAGCTTATAAACAAGAACTCAGACTCCAGAGTAAAAAGGGCAGGGAATTTCTCTGTCCTGTGTACTCAGAGGATGTGGCTTTTATGTTAGAGGAAAAATGAAAAGAATGAAGAACTCTTGTCCCCAATTTGTGCAGGAGGCTTTTGAGAAGGAAAATGAACTTTCAGGCATCTGCAGAGGGCAGAATTATTCTCTCCTATCATTATTGCTTTAGGGTGTGAATCCACCGTTCCCATGAGCTACTCTGCACACCACTGCAGGGGAAAGCTGCCAGAGGGAGAAAAGAGGGGAGGCCACATGCTTGGCTATTTCTGTGATGTTTCATGGGTTCCCTAGTGAAGCCAGTTCTGAACATGAGGAAGGCACTTCCCTGTGGACCTATGTCCGCCATCTGGTGTGCTGCTTTTTTACCTTTGCGTTTGACACAGTTTCATTTCCACCTTTGTTTCTCATCTCCTTTTTTCAGATGCCCTTTGTAAATAGAGTACAAGGTATTGTAAAGGAAGTTAACCTCTTCAGCATTTCACCGGAGGTTTTAATATTGCTTAGATAAGCATGGTTGAAGGCCTTCTTACCATGGCAAGAGACTCTCTGTCCACCGTGACGGTGTCCTCTCCGGTTCAAGAAGTCTAGTTAACATCTCACCTCCGTGTTCTCAAAGAGCCAATCTTAACTTTGTAGCACATTCCTTGAATAGGTCTGTTATTTTGCTCTACCCATCCTCAGTATTTCATGCTCATTCCAACATGGGATTATGTTCCACTTAAATATGTTTTTCATGTACTGCAGTCCTCCTACATTATAGAAATTATTGGAAAATCATTCTTGAACCATTAGGAAGGCTTTCTTTCATTCGGGTAGATATTCATCACTGCTTTTATTATTATCACCATAGCCAGGCACAGTCTTTTCCAAAAGCGAGATCATTACTTTTATATTCATAAATTAGGAAATACCTGTCATGCAAAAGGCTGAAGGCATCTCTAATTATTATTGTTTCTTTCTCAGAAGCAAGAAACGTGCACCATATGATTGATTTCTGTGTCTATGCCATAGGAACATTTTAATTACCTGAAACATAATTATAGTTTAAATTAGTGGGTAGCTCGCACAATTCAGGGTTTGTAAGAATGAATATCCTCTGGCAACCCAAATTCCATAACAATTTAGATTTCTGTTACTCTTCTTACGACTAATATTTCCAAATTTAAAAAAAAACAGTGCAATGTAATAACTATAAACTCTGACAAAAAAAGAAATATAAAGTTTTTGGCCAGGGATTTAGCTCAGTGGCACTACGCCTGCCTTGCAAGTACAAGGTCCTGAGTACTGGAAAAAAAAGTTTTAATTCCATAATGACTATTTCTAAAAGTATGAAGGAAAACTACAGGATGGTTAGGAACACTATTGAGAAATACTTTTCATCCTTGTGTTAGCTTTTCATAGCTGTGACAAAATACCCGAAAAAGGCAACCTAAAGGAGGAAAGATTTATTTTGGTTTAAGTTTTCAGAGGCTTCAGTCCAGAGTCAGCAGACTTGCTTGGGCAGAGGAAAGCCACTCACCTCATGGAGGAGTAGAGGAAGTAGGTAGATGCAAGTAGCCTGATAAGATGTAAATTTCCAGGTTATGACTCCACTGACCTACTTCTTCCACCTAAGCACATCCTCCTAACAGCCCATTCAGCCATGAGCTCGTCAAAGGATTGACCCACGGATAAGGTTAGTACCTCAGGAACCAATCACATTCTAATATCCCCACTTGGAAACATAAGCCTTTCAGGGGACCTTTTTTATTGAAACCATAATAATCACTTGAGTGAAGTCTTCAGAAAAGAGGTCTTTGAGTAAACAAAATAGCAAAGAGGATGAGGTCACAATGGGCTGACTGGGAGAAGACCCCTAAGCACTGAAACACCCTCTACCCATGAGTGGAGGCTAAATGCTGAGAAGAACTAAAGGGTTCCCAGAACACAGACCCTATGCTCACAAGCTCTGCTAAAATATCCTTAAGGTCATTGGCAATTCTCATGAAGCACACACTAGTAGGAAGGTATTTTGCTAATTTTGGTAAACTTCCAAGAATGATTGGATGAGATCTGTTCTAACTGATACTCTGAAATGACTACTTTGGCATAGTGAATAGAAACAAAATACTTTTTCAGAAAAGGATGAGAATATCATTTCAATAAATCCCCCATTGTGCTAAGGAGTCTCAATAAAAATAAAACCCAGGGATTCAATTGTTAACATTGGTTCACAAATATAATAAACTGTTTCAAATCTTTTTTTTTTTACATTGTTAACATGGATTTTTCAGAAAATTTCAGTGGTGGTAGTTGCCAAATGGTGGTTACAGCCATATTTAGCAGGCTTGCAATTTTGTAGGAGGCTCTAGTTGAAATGGAAAGAAAAGCAGTTCTTTGTGTTTTACACCCATGCCTTAGGAAGTAGGAGCTAAGCGCCGAGGAAGGAAGGCTAGGTCAGCGCTGTTCAATGCTTAATTTTGTGTCTGGGAGAAGCAGGTGTATAATAGGGAGTACTGACTGTTTTGATCTCACCTTATTGATTTTCAAATGGATAAACAGAGCATGAGCTATTCCCACCTCATTCATAATATTCGTGTCACATTCACCTAACCTGTCATGCGGGCAGAAAAGTGAATGGAGTGTTTCTTTTTTGCTTTTGATGAGTATTGCCTGTCACTTGCTATGCTGCCAGACTATCAAGCTGAGTGTTGAAACTCTGAGAAGTTTTGAATTCTTTGAATTATTGGTCTTATTTGTTGAGCTTTTGAAGATCACCTTGATACCAGTAAGTGCATTCAGATCCTATGAATTTTAAATCTTAGGGAACGAAAATACCAAATTCTGAACGATATCAGTATATGTGATAAGCATATTTTTCTTCAGCTGCAGACCTACACATTTCCTTGAATGTAAACAATACAACTTTTTAAAAAATGGGCTTCTTTGGTGGGATTTCTTAAGCCTTGAAGATAGCACTCCCAATGCATCATATCGTATCACAGTAATTATTAAGGCAACATGTTTATGTATGAACAAGCCCTAGTTATATTGTTCAACTGGCCATGAGAGGCCATTAATTCTATTCTCAGATTAACTTTCTGTCAAGGAAAAATATCCTTACCAAATTAGAAAAGCAGAACATAGCAATTCACGTATTTTTCAGAGCACAACCTCGGATGTTTGCTATCAAGTACTTAGGAGAGACTGGTTATGAGAAAATTGTTGTAGATGGTTCCCAGATAATAATTATCAAAGGTTGTACAAGTAGAAGGCTTTCTTCTTTTTTCATATATATACAAAGCATGATCAGACAAAGTGCTGAACATGTACATTTTTTAAAAAAATATTATTTTTATATCTTTATTTTAATGTAATTCAAGTAGATGTTAATAAGGAAAATATAAAAAGATTGTTTAAACAAAAGTTCATCACAAAATAATTAGAGAATAACTATAGTTAATATACTGTGTACCATAATCTTAAAAGAATGACCAAAATGTTACCCAGTGTACAATTCATAAAGATCCTCTTTCTACAAAAAAGAAACAAACATAATAGCACAAAACTTTCTTTTCAGTGAACTAAAAGGAACCAGTAGTATAAATGAAATAAATTAGCATATAATTTGAAATAATTTTTAAAGAATGGAATGGATAATTGGGGTAATTCTTTGAACTCTCTACTTCCTATATTTCTGTCTTCTATTGAGTTTATCATACAAGAGAAATCCTGTGATATTTAAAGTTGTGTCTGGCTTATTTCACTTAATATTATGTTTTTTAGTTACATCTCTTTGCTTACAGTTGCCCCAGGTATATCTTTCTTTATGACACAGTAATACTCCATTGTGTAAAAATTGATTTTTTAAATCCATTTATCTTTTGATGGACATTTACACTGTTTTCAAGATCTACACATTACAAATTGTGCTGCTATGAATACAATTTTGACTTTGGGAAAGAGCCAGAAGTTGTATAATGCTAGATCTGGTTCATAAACTTGATAAAGATGCACCATAATGTTTTTACTCGACAGATTACTATAAACATTTTGAACGGACTCAGGACACTGAAGCAGTCACAAAAAGACATTAGAAAGAGAATTTACAGAAGTGCTTCAGAATGGTGAGATAAGGCATTCACAGCAAGGGGGAGTATTTTGAGGCGGAGGGTGACAAAGCACCTTTTACTATAATAAACTTTTATTTGCACATTCACCGTCGTTTTTGATCATACCAGGTGTGCCTATGCATATATAGCATACATAATTATAAATATAAAGCTATATGAATAGCTTTAAAACAGCTCTCCTACATTACATTTTCTGAGTAGCAGTGTATTTCAAGAGTTAATAAGGGAATTAGTGTCTCTCATCAAAATTTTTCTCAGTGAATTTATTTTTAAAACATTGGGTGGAAGCAATGTTTTATGTTCTCAAAAAGGAGAAAGCAGTTCCTCTTCCAACAACTCTGCATTTCAGTCCTGGTTTAATTTAAATAGTGCAGCATCGTACTATGGCAGCGTGATGGTTTTGCTTTCGTTAGGTTGTAGTTTGATAGTGGCCGTCACCTTTCATTGATGGACTTCAGGACAGGCCTCTGAAAATCACTGTTAATCATTCAGGAATGTCACTGAGAACCTGGTTTATCATAGTCACGTTTCCACCTTTATGAAGTTCCAGGGGAAGAAATCCCCTCAGGCCTCACTGTCAAGAAATTTTTTTTTCTTCCTTTGAAGAAAACATTATTTTTAAGCATTTTTATCAAAACATTTTTTTTGAGAATTATGAACTGAAGATTTGAATATACATCTCATTTTATACTATCGGCAAGCTCAGTGCAAAACTTCCCATTTATTGATTTAAAAAAAGCATATACAACTTTTTTTTGTATATCATTGTTAAACTTTCTAGCTTTTCTTTTTCCTGAGCTTATTTTACCATTTTCCAAAATTCACCAAACTTTTACAACTGGTTTTATTGCATCTGTCTGTGTAGAGGGATTTACATCTTTTCAAAATGGGATGGAGATCATTTTATGCTTTTTCTTATCAACACTATTTTAATCTTTTCCATAAAAACATTTGTATCTGCTATAGACAAAAATGCATCATCTTGTTAACAATACAGGTGCTTCTTAAACTTAGGGCAAGTGGGAACTAATGTAAGTTGAAAAAGGCATTAATACATCCATACAGACTGCCACAGTTTAGCAATATGGCATATTAGTGGCAGACTGGGATCTGTGGTTTGCATAGCAAAGCTGGAGATGGAAAAGATAGGAGAGCTCGGAGGGCAAGTAAAATGAAGCAAAATCTGATTTGTGCATGTGTCTGTGCATGTGATATGCACATTTATAAATACCCTGTGATGACTATGTTCCTTTTGTGTCACAACATACACTGAAAAATTTTTTTAAATTAAAATTACTGCAAAAACCAAGAGTAATGAAAGTATCATGCTGGGTCACATTGGAGCCTGAAATGAAAGCCAAAATCAGTAACAATGATCTTTTAAATTTTATTTTTATTCAAAAATTTAATTATCTATGTGTCGTGTATTTTTTTTTTTTTACTTTGATGTCTTCTAAAATTTTGGCCCTGACTCAAATGCCTCTCTCTCTCTTGACCCAAGTTCCAACCCTGTTGACATGGATACATTTTTCCCTTTAACTTTATTACATTTGCCAAAGAAATTCCATGTCTCCTACCAGAGGCTCTCAGACTTACAGAATTCTGCCTTCGTCTCACTCGTTCCACTTTTAGTTAATTTTCTCTCTGTCCTCCAGATCAGTTGCTTAAGAACTTAGACGAGTTATATGATGGGCTTGTATCTCTTCTATCTTCAAGCTCTTTTCTGCATGTTTTCATCATTTCTCTCCAAGGTTCTCTGTTTTCTCTGTTGTCCTCTCTGGAAGGGTGTTTTCTTTCCCACACTCCTACAATATGGGCTCTGAGATGGCATAGATATCTTAGTTCATTGTATTTTCTTGCAGCTCTTTTATCCCCACTCAGGTTTTGAATATTGTACTATATAGGACCCTAACCCTAACCCTAACCTTAACCCTAACCCCTAACTCTAACCCTAACCCTAACAACACTAATTTAACCGTCCATCCTATTCAGTGGTAGTCCTTGATGATGCCAGTATATACTGTATTGAAATGAGCCTTCTTTAAAATTCTTTCCCTACTTCTACAATGTCCTTCACTCTTTCATAGCCATTCACTCCGTGGTCATAAGCTAAATCACATTATTATCAAAATTTAGCATCTTTGTAGCCTTAACTGCAAGCATCTTACTTTCCACGTAACTTTTTAAAAATGGGAGTTTGAATGCAGAGAACGCACTTGCCTATATTCCCAGCCTCTACTGTTTGTTTGAGATGATGTCTTGCTAGATTGATAAATTGGTTTTGTTGTATTAAAATTTGCCATTGTCTTGCTTCAGCCTCCCAGAATACTAGGTTACAAATAACTCTTGGCATCTTTCCATGTCATGTTTTCTGGTAATCGAACAAATTTTGAGCACATTAATATAACCTACACACTCTGACACTTTTTCACCCTCTTTTCTTTACTTGTCCTGTTTATAGTTGTTTCCCTACCCAGGGAAGTTTCTCCACGTGGCATCAAGTTTCTTCTTTCCAGCGTTGTGCAGCTTCCTTACTCATCTGGGGGTATTGTACTTGTCTGGCCACCTTCCAAAGCTGGGGAAATCTCTTTCTCCACCTCCGCTGTTCTTGCACGTACAGAGCAAGAAGATATGGGGCAATGTGTAAAACCAGACTGTCTGGTCTCACTTTAAATTCATGACATCTAATCTCCACTGGATCCTCAGTGTCGTGAGCTACCTGCTTCTATTTCCCTAGCTCATTCCCTATCATTTAGAACAACTCTTTCTTCTATTTGCTTCATTTCTATACTTGCAAATCTTTCTTATTCACACTCGCTCTCACTTGAGTACACTGGGAAATAATACAAGTCAGAAGATAATGTAGACAAGTCCTCATCACCACATCTATCGATCTAGCATCTCTGTATGTCATCCTTTCTAGCCCCCCAGGTGCACAATTTGTGCTCCTAGTAAAAGAGAATTATCCATTTGCACACCTTTTATTTCCCTATTCAAGATGTCAGTCTGCTCACTGCTCTGCTAATTCAAGTATGTCCCTCTTTCTACCAGATCATAAAAATCAGTTTATGAATACCTACAATTTCCCCATATTTGAGCAAAATCAAAACCAAAGCCTCCCTAGATGATACATTCGCCTTTGATCACTTCTCATTTCTGTTATCAGAATTACACTCCTCTTCTTCACATGTTCTCTTGGTCACACCATCTAGTCTCAGGCTTTTAATTAGCATCTTGATAGAGTAGAATCCCAGGGTTTATCTTTAGCTTAGACATCTTTAGTCTAGATGACTATCTAACAAGCAAGTAAAAGTGTACGTGCTTTAAAGTATACGATTGTCCTGCCTCTTGTGAAGGCTAATTTTATGTATCAACTTGACTGGGCCACACAGAAGGCCCAGAGAGCTGATTAAATATTTCCGGATACATCTCTGAGGATGTTTCTAGAAGAAATTAGTATCTGACTTGGTAGATTGAGTAAGACATCTGGCCCTTCCCAGTGTTGGAGGGAATCCTATAATACATTGAGGGCCTAACGGAACAAAAATACAGAGAAGTGTTTAATTGGGTAACTGCCTGGCTTTGTGAGCTGAGAGTCAATTTTGTCCTCCAACCTGTAATACCTCTGGTATTTAGGCCTTGAGACTTGAATTGTAATCTCCCCCATTGGCCCTCTGGCTTTTAGGTTTTCAAACTACACCATCTGCTTTCCTGAGTTTCCAGCTTGTAGACAGCAGATTGTGGATTCTTAAACCTTCATACTTGCATGATCCAATATCTTATAATAAATCTCCTTAAATATCTACATTTACATCAATACCCATCTATCTCTAACTATATGTACACCCGTATCCTACACATTATGACTCCTGAGAGATTCTTGAATAATACACTTCTCCCTCCCCAGTGGAATTATTTCAGTTGTACTCATTTTTCACTCAGTTGCTCAGGACAAAAACCTGTGCAGTGACCTTTGCTTCTTTTCTTACATGCTCTATGTTTGTTAGCAAGTCCTATATTAAATTATATTCCAAATCTGAGGATTCTCTTTTTTTTCCATTAAGTTTACTGGTGCAATTTAGGTATATGATACAGTTACATTCATCATCAGGATCTTGTACCTTTATGTGATATATCTTGGTTCTAATTTTTTCCCATTCCCCTGACCTCCTTTCCCCCCTCTCTACCTTTCCCTATTAACAAACATTTTGTTTCTATTTTTTTTTACTTTTCTCCTATTTTTTTTTCCCTTCTTACCTTTTCTCCTAGGTCTCCCACTTCCTCTACTCTTTTAGACCTTTTCTTCCTATTATACAATATCAATTATACATTTTGATCCTTATTTACTATTAATTTTTTATACCAGAGAAACTATTCAGTATTTACACACTGTGTTCTCTTAATTTCACTTAAGAGTATGTCCTCAATGTGCATCAACTTAGCAATAAATGTCTCTAGTTTTTTATTCTTTATGGCTCAGTAGTACTCCATTTTATAAAAACAACAACAACAAAAAAACACATCTTCCCTCTCAAGCACAAGCACCTCAGTTTGATCCCTGGTACCCAAAACAAAACAAAACAAAAGCCACATCTTTTTTATCCAGTCTCCAGTTGATGGGCACTTGGGATGTTTCCAACTTTTAGCTGTTACAAACTGTGCCACTATAAACCTGGGTGAGCATTTAACAGTGTGGTATGATTCTTTTAATTCATTTGGGAAGATGTGCAACAGAGGAATAGCTGGGTCAGATGAGACTTCTAATGCTAGTTGTTTGAGGTACCTCCATATAAATTTCCACAGTGGTTGCACTAGTCTGCACTCACACCAACAATGAAAAAGGGTTCCTTTCTCTCCACAACCCTGCCAGCATTTGTTATTGGTTGATTTCTTGGGAGCAGCAATTCTTTCTGGGGTGATGTGAAATCTCAGTGGTGTTTCATTTGCATCTTTCAAATGATCAGTGAGGTTGAACATTTTTTCATATGTTTATTTGCTATTTTTACTTCTTTGGCTGAGAAATGTCTATTCATTTCATATGTCCATTTTTGAATTGGGTCTTAATATTTGGGGATCTGACTTTTTGAATTCCTTACATATTTTACATAGCAGATGTCTGATAAACAGCTGGTAAATTTTTTTTCCCCACATTGTGGGTTGTTTCTTAGCTCTGTTGGTGGTTTCTCTTGCAGCACAGAAGCTTTTCAGAAAGATGAGATCCCAGGTGTTGATTCTTTGTGCTAGTTCCTGTGTGACTGAGGATTTGTTCATGAAGTCTTTCCCTATGCCAAAGTCTTCATGAGTTCTATCTAACTTATCTTCCAGCAGGTTTAATGTTTCTGCTCTTACATTTACGTTTTTAAAACACTTCAATTTTAGTTTAGTGCACGGTGAAAGATAGGGGTCTAGGTTTAACCTTTGGCAAGTTGAAATCCAGCTTTTCCAACACCATTTGTTAAAGAGGCTATCTTTCCTCCAGTGAGGATGGTTGGCTCCTTTGTCAAGGATGAGGTAACTGAGTATGTCTGGAGTTGTTTATGAATCTTGTAGTCTATTATTGTTTTTTCGTTTTCTTGGGGTTTTTTTTTTTTTTTTTTTTTTAACTGTCCCTGTTTTTTTTTTTTTTTTTTTTTTTGTATCACAGTGTCTTTGTGATGTAGTTTCAAACTGGGAATTGTGATACCCGCTGCCATGTCTCTGTTGCCCAGAATTGCTTTTGCTATTCTAGGTCTCTTCTGATTTCAAATGAATTTTTGGATTTTTCTCTAATTCTGTGAAATATAATCTCAGGATTTCAATAGGGATTGCATTGAAACTGTGAAGCAGTTTTGGAAGTATGACCATTTCCACTATATTGGTTCTTCCTATGCAGGAATAGGTATGTCTTTCCATTTTTCTTACATCCTCTTTGATGGATCTCTTTTTTCAAACTGTTGTAGTTCTCAGTGTAGAGTTCTTTAGCTTCCTTTTTTAGATTGATTCCTAGGTATTTCATATTTTTGGATGCTATTGTGAAAAGGATTGTTTCCCTAATTTTGCTCTCAGTGAGTCTGTTATTTGAGTATAAGAAGGCTATTTTTTTGAGTGTTGACCTTGTATCTACTATTCTACTGAAACTGTCAATTAAATCTTAAAATCTTTCCGCAGAGTTTTTGGGTCTGCTATATAGAGTATCATATCATTGGCAAATAATGACACTTTAACTTGTTCCTTTCATATCTTTATTCATTTTATTTCTTTCTCTTATCTAATTGCTGTGGCTAATTTTTCCAAAATTGTATTGAACAGGAGTGGTGGTAGTGGACATCCTTATCTTGTTCTTGATTTTATTGTGAAGGTGTTCAGTTTTTGACCATTTTTGTATGATGTTGGCTGTTAGCTTTATCAAGTTGAGATAAAGACCATTTATTCCAATTTCTGCAGTTTTTTTTTTAAATCAGGAATGAATGTTGAATTTTTTTCTAATGGTGTTTCTGCATCTGCTGAGATGATCATATGATTTTTGTCCTTGACTCTGTTAATATAGTGTATTACATTTATTGATCTACATATGTTGGACCATCCTTGCATCTCTGGGATAAATCCAACTTGGTCAGGGTGTATGATCTTCTTGATGACCCTCTGAGTATTCTGTTTGCCAGTATCTTATTGAAACCCCACAGAAGAAAAAAAAAATACTACAAGCAGTTAGAGAAAAGAAACACATCACATGCAAAGGAAAGCCCATCAGAATCACCACAGACTCTTCAACACAAACCCTTAAGTGAGGGAGAGCCTGGAGTGAGGTATTTCAAGCCCTAAAAGAAACAACCTCCAACCTAGACTGAGGTATCCTGCAAAACTATCATTCAAGGGCTGGGGTTTTAGCTTAGTGTTTCTACCACCTGCCTCACAAGTACAAGGGTCTGAGTTCAATCCCTAGTTCAAAATTGATGGGGAAATAAGATACTTCCATGACAAAGAACACCTGAGAAACTTCAGGAATATGAAACAAATTCTCCAAAAAATTATTTTTAAATCCTCAAGAAAGACAATGAAGGTCATAACTCCATGAGGCTCAACAGAGCAAATCCAAAATATTTCATCAGGCAAGACAAGAAATTAAAGGGAGAGGGGGGAAAAGCAAAAAAGAGCCAAAACCAGGAAAATAACATGACAATGATAACTCAATACATATCAGTTATATCCATCAATATTAATGGCCTCAATTCAGCAATCCAAAGAAACAGACTAGCAGAATGGATTAAGTAGCAAAATTGAAAAATATGCTGCATATGAAAAGCACATTTAGTTCAAAAAGAAACACATACACTGAAAGTAAAAGGATGGAAAACAGTTCCCCATGTGACAGGAACCCAGAAAACAGCAGGGGTAATTATCTTATTTGCAGACAAAATAAATTTCAAACCAAAACTAATTAAGAGAGACAAAGAAGGTCACTACTTCCTTGTAAAAGGAACAATCAAAGAGGAAGAGATGACAATCATAAATATATATGCACCAAACACTAATGACCTAGCTATACAAAAAAGATATTAAGGGACATGAAAAACGAAATAAGCAGTAATGCAATTATAATGGGGGACTTCAATACCCCACTGTCACAAATAAATCGATAATCTAGAAAAAATTCAACAATAAAACACTAGAACTGAAACAAGCTTTTGAAAAAATAGAGTGTTCCACCCCACAAAATCAGAAGACTTTATTTTTGGCTGCACATGGGGTAATTCTCTAAAATAGAACACATACTAGCTCATAGAACATGTTTTAGTAAATCCAAAGGAGTCAAAGTTATTCCAGGTATAGTATCAGACCATAGTGCAATTAAACTGGAGATCAATAGCATAAGCAAGTGCAAAAACTTCACAAATGCATGACAGTTGAATAACCCTCTCCTGAACAACCAATGGATCACAGAGTAAATTAAAGAAGAAATTAGATAATTTTTATAATTTAATGATAGTGCCAGTACAGCATACAGGATTTTATGGGACACAATGAACACAGTTCTATGAGGGAAATTCATAGGAGTATATGCCCACACTAGAAAAAAAAAAGAGTGAGTTCAAATAAACAACCTAATGCTGAATCTTAAGCTCCTAGGAAAAAAAAAAAAAAAAAAAAAAAAGAGCAAGACAAACCCAAAGCTCATACAAGAGAGAAAATTGTAAAGATCAGAGCAGAAATCAATGCAATGGAGATTAAGGGAATGTTATAAAAAAATCAATGAATCAAAGTGTTGGTTTTTCAAAAGAATAAATAAAATTGATAAACCATTAGCCAACCTTATCAAAAAAGGAAAGAAAAACACAAACCCATGCAACTAGGAATGAAATAGGTGAAGTCACAACAGATCCAGCAGAAATCCATTGCATTATCAATACCTACTTTGAGAACCTGTACTCTAATAAAATGGAAAACACAGAAGAAATGGACAGATTTATAGATACATATGAATTACTAAAGTTGAACGAAGATATAAAAATTCTAAACACCCCAGTTACAATCAGTTAAATTGAAAACTTAATTAAAAATTTAACAACAAAGAAAAGCCCGGGTGCTGATGGCTTCACTGCTGAATTCTATAAGACATTGAAAGAAGAATCACTGCCACTACATTTTACACTTTTCAATGAAATTGGAAGTAATACTTCCACATTCATTCCTGGCAGCAAGTGTTACTTTGATTCCAAAACCAGGGAAAGACCCAAACAAAAAAAATAACTATGGGCCAATCTCCCTAATGAACATAGATACAAAAATCCCCTACATTTTTTTTTTTGCCTGAATATTCTCTTTAGGTAGCATTCCTGCTTTCTCTCTTTCTTTCTTGCAATGGAACTCACACAGCAACCAAAACAATCCCCTTAAAATGTAATATCAGGTGATATGCCTATTCTTTTAACACTCCTTGTATTGTATGACCTCACAGTAGAGCCAAGGTATTTCAGATAACATCCAAGGTTCTACATGATGATTTTCCCTGACTTCACTTGCTCTCACTTTCATTCTTACTCATCCACACACTCTGTAGTCCTTTTCTTCTCTGGAACACACCAACCATGCTCCTTTTATCTCTACTCCTTTATTCTATAGTACCCTCTGTTTGGAAAGTTTTTTTCTAAGATGTCTATATTGCTTGTTTTTTCATCTCCTTCAAGTGTTGTCTTCAAGGTGATACTTTTCCTGCACACATTTTAAATTATACTGGTCTAATAGTCCATCTTCACACTTTTTGCTCTTTTTGAAACCATTCCCAAAATTTGACCTATTATATTTTAAATTATTAAACAGCCTCTTTCCTTTCTTTTCACTATAAACAAAAACACTAGGCAACCAGATCTATGAATTCAGGTGATTGAGACTCTTGTTCTTTTCATTGGTACAATTCAATACCATCAATGATGGTATAAAATAGACCAATAGGCTTTTTTGAATGACTTGGTTAATAGATATGTCCATATGTTATTTCTTTAGGGTTGTGCCTATTGATAGGTTATTGGACAAAGACCCTTCCTTCTTTCTATTGATTATGGTGTTTCCAATTTGTGGTCAAATGGAAATGGGTCCAGAATTTTTAATAGTCTGTATGTTCTACATTGTCATAATGTCTACAAGAATTATAAAGACTATATTCTTTAAATAAAACTGAAATTTCCACTTTTAGATAGAATTTTACAAGTTATAAATGTGTCTCACTAACATATCTTCTGGTATCAATGTAATTCTACAACACTTATTCTTGTCCACTTAAAATATTTAATAAGCATTTATTACATGCTATATTCTGGGCTGGGTGTCATGTATGTGCTTAATGGCAAATACAGTTCATTTGTTAAGGTGGAGAATCAGTATTTATTCTCTTTCTTCTCAGTAATCTGGGCTGGCAAGGTACCAAGCTAGAGATGTTTCCCTTCTTGATTGAAGATTTTTGTGTCATGTGACCAAAATTAGGTTCTTAGGGGCAGACTTGTGCTCCCCAAACGATACTGAATTTCTGGACACTAGTAGTTTGAAATATAACCTTACTTGGAAATATGATTTTTTTTTCATTTGAAAAAGTTCATACTAGGTGACATAGGATCCTGTCCCAGGAAATGGAGATGAATATCAAATATGTATTACTTAGTATTTCACAGTATCATGCTAGAAAAAAATGGAATTGGAAAGCCACCAATATCTAAGGTCACTTGTATGATCTTTTGATGGTTTTTCTGATATCAACTTCTGGGGTCAAAAGGGGAATATTACTTCATATTTATTCTTTCATTTTGCGCAGATGCTTTGGAGGCTCACTTCCCAAAAGACAAACAGATCTTAGGAAAACACGAATTTTTTAGGTTTGGCAACTATATGTTGAACTTTTTTTCTCTCTAGTGTACATTAGCTATAATTTATGACTTGGTATCTACATAACTGAGCCATAGTTTTCTAATTTATAAAACTGGAATAAAAATAAACTGGTCCAGAGGTTCTTCTGAGGTAAATATGAGACAATACACGTAGAAGCACCTAGTCAGAAATAGAAAAGACAGTTTGTCTAGGACTACAGGAGGTATAAATAAGATATGAGGAATAGATGAAAAAATTAAGAGAAATGCTTTGACATCCTACTTATTTATGTGATATCTAACAGATGATTTTTTTCTCTTCATTATTTTACCAATTTTTTTTCTGTAGTATCAAGTTAGTCAAAGAATTTGAGCATTTAAGGGGAGGGATAGTTAATTCTTTCTTTCTTTCTTTCTTTCTTTCTTTCTTTCTTTCTTTCTTTCTTTCTTTCTTTCTTTCTT
>NW_022900914.1:15798471-15826924 GCF_012274545.1 Fukomys damarensis | reverse complement strand
ACTTTGTTTCCATTTTTTGTTTCTCATATTTTTTTCCTCTCCCTTATTACCTTTCCCCACCCTTCCCACTTGCCCTACACCTTTAGCCCTTTACTTCCTATTTCACATTATTAATTATCTCATTAGGATCCTGTGTACTATTATAGTTTTTCACACCAAAGAAACTATTTGGTATTTCAGTTAAAGAAATCTCTGTATGAGATTAGGGGTCTTGCATCTTCCCTCTGTCTGAGCCATTAAATGGTAAATACACTATATTGAAATTTTGTTCACTGCAGACATGTTCTGGACTGTTTCTTGATTTCAATTTAATTCAAATGATTTAAGGGTGATAGACTAGTGACTACCACTGGTGGTCAGTGTCAAAGTTGTGATTGATCTTAATGTGTTGCTGATTGTATCAGTTGGGGTAAAGCATTGCAGTTGATTTGATGAGCTGTTTTCTCTGATGTTATGAAGATGAGAATGTCTGTGGGTCATTAGAGACACAGAAGCTAGGGCGCAACTATATCAGGAAGATTTGGGTGATATTCCAGAGATTAAATCAAGGACGGTCCGACAACAAAAATAAAAATGAGAAAACACATAAGCAAGACACAAGGACAGACTTCCAGTTTACCAATGGCAAACAGTAGGGCAAATGAGGATGAAAAGGCCAATAGTGAACCACCAGAACACCCTGAACTCAAAGCACAGGAAGTAACAAAACAGATCAATCAGGCTCTAGAAAAATTCAAAACAGAAATAATTTCCCAGATAACCATAGAGATAGTGAGCAAAATGGAAGTCGTGATTCGAGACTCTAGAGCAGAAACTGACAAAAAAATAGATGAGCTCAGGACCATGATAGAAGCCATGAAGGCCCAGCATAAGAAAGAAATGGAAAAAATAAACGCCCAACATAGGAAAGAAATGGAATCCATAAAACAGATTCAAACAGATATCCAGGAGATTAAACACTCTATTGAAAGTGCATACAACAGAATAAAAGAATGTGAAGATAGACTCTCAGATATAGAAGATAAGATCGTAGTCAGTGACCATGAAAAGAGAGGTCTCTTAAAAACAATAAGAAATCATGAGAAATAGATCCAACAACTCCTAGATGATGCAAAGAAGAATAATACAAGACTGATAGGAATACATGAAGTAGCAGGAGGAAATACAAATGACTTAAAAAATGCTGTTCACAGAATTAATGACAGAAAACTTCCCAAACAGAGGGGAAGAATTTGACATTCAGATAACTGAGGCATATAGGACCCCAACTAGCCACAATCCAAAAAATCTACACCTAAACATATAATAATCAAGATCCCAGAAACCCAACAGAAGAACAAAATACTACAAGCAGTAAGAGAAAAGAAACAAATCACATACAAAGGAAAGCCCATCAGAATCACAGCAGACTTTTCAACACAAACCCTTGGGGCAAGGAGAGCTTGGAATGAGATATTTCAAGTACTAAAAGATAGTTAATTCTTAATGCAATCTTCATTTTGCTTTGATGCATACGTAGCATATCATGCTGTAATGTACTAAAAGCAAACCTAGCTGGGGATTTAGCTCAGTGGTTCCGCCACCTGCCTCACAATTGCAAGGTCCCAAATTTGAACCCTGGTACCAAAAAAATAAATAAACAAAATAAAAGCCAACCTCTTGAATTTGAATTATGGCTCCTGGAGGATAATACTTGCTTTAAGGAGACTAGAAGCATAAATAGAAACTCTAGGGCTTACTCAGTTCTTTTGGCACAGAAATATATTATCCCTGGAAGGAATTCTTTAAAATATCATAAGGAATATCTAATATTGTACAGAAGGGTCAAAATGTGTCTGTTTAACTATAACCAAGTGTATTATTTTCTACTTGTCTTATTATAGAAATAATTGCATTCTTGATGGAAAAAAATTACTTATTCTCTTAGGGCTAGATTGACCATTGGTTAATATGATTAGGACACTAGGATGTCACTAAAATATAATATTGCCTTTTTAAAACTAGATTTTATTTTCTTAGTATATCTCAGCACCTGGGAGTTATTAGGCAATCCTCAGACCACGTCATATCTCCCCATTCTATGCAGGTGTCACTATCTTTCTTTGTTACCCTGATCCGGGTTTTTCCTCTATTTTGAGTTTAATTATATCCTTAGACTAGAAATACATAAGGACTTTATGACTGGGGTGATAAATAGACATATTTTATCTTCAGATTAATGATCCTCAAACCTTGCCCCATTATATTGTCTAGGTCCCTGTTCTAGGTACAAAATACACTGCTACCAGATTCTGATTTTGAAACTACTTGTTTATTTCTCTTATAGCTCCTTTTATTTAGTATAACTAGAGTTAATTTATTTAAAACTCTAGTCACACTCAAGATTAGAAATAGTTTGACTCCCTCCCACTAAGTAAAATGCAGTTACCCATAGATCTACAGTTTTTATATTAAGCTATTTTCAATCTTATTTTGACTAGTAACATGTTTCTACATATCAAGTCAAGTGCTATGGCTACTAAATTTCCTCTTCTTTCCATGTGGCCTACGTTGTTTTTCTTTTACAGACCTTCATAAAGTCTGTCTTATCCTCTGTATCTCACCTGGGATGTCCTGTCTGTGTGTCCCAGTGCCCTTTGTTTGTATTTCACGTACCCAGCACTGGCCTCTCACCTGTACCTGTGCTTATTACTAAATGCTAGTGCTTGCCTCATGCTTGCTATAAATATACTTAACATCGGCCACTTGTCTCTAGGTGAGCGAGACCAATGGTAGGACTTAGCTTGCTTCAAACAAATTTTCCCCAGGTGAGATTATGGCTATGTCTAATTGGTCTATATCATTGATGGCTAAAATGCAGCTCTGACTTTTCTGCCCTGACTTTTCTGGTCTGGTTCTTTAAACTTTCAAGTCAGTGCTATAATTTCCTATAGTAAGCCTAGAGGATAATGAGCAGGAACAGTTTTATTATTTGTTTTATGTGTAGACAGAAACAAACAATTAAAAATGTTAAGCTGAAGTTAAGTACCAAACAGTACCTAAATGTGGCCTTTAGCAAAATCCTAATGTAAGTTAAGTGAATTATGAGTAAGTGTTACTCTACCTCGTCAGGAAGTGACCTTTTTTTTTTCTCCCTTAACCCTCCATAGTATTCTGTTATTCCTAACTGCCCCAGGTCATCCCAGTTGGAAGTTGATATGAAAACATTTCCACACTGAGGTGTTAATGATAACATGTTAATTCTTTTAGATTAGTTGCATAATAAAACAGCAAAGCAGAAAGAGTCTTTTAGAGATTTTAATGCTCTGTTCCCCCTCCTACTGCCTTACTTTATAGAAAAATACCTCCTATCTATTGGATTCAACTATCTAAATTGATTGAAAAAAATTTAGGACAAACATATGGTTATTAACTTTTTCTTTTATAAAGAAAAGACACAAAGATGTACCATATTTCATCATTGTTTTATAAAATAGCTTGACATTTTGAGGAGAAATAAGTCATTGACATACTCTCAGGATAAAGGACAATATTTTCATAAAGAACATTCATACATCTGAATGACAAAATTGTGTTTTGTGTGTGTATCTGTTTAAAAAGTGTTTCAAATTGACATTGTTTTATAGTAGCAAAAATTAAAGAAAGGCAAGAAGGAAAGAACAATAGAAGAAAGAGAAAAAAGTAAAACCAAAGGTTCAGCTTTATTAAAATGCTGATTTTAAACTCCATTGTGGACACCCTAGCTTCCTGTGGGTCCGCTTATAATGACAGTGTTAAACTCAGTTCTGTGTTCCCAAGGATGCTTGAGAAATATTCACCCCAGAAAATTTTCTGTTCTGAGAAAAGACTATGCCACTTACTAAGACCACCCTGCACTGCCACATGTGAATATGTGACCACCACCTCCCCTGCTCAGTGGCTGTCGTTTTATAAAATCCCTGCTGTACTTTTCCTTGAGAAATTTCCTTGAGAAATTCTGATTAATGAATATTCTCCCCCTAGTGTAAAAACTTGAATAGAACCATCTTAATTGTCTGGTGCATTTTGTCTTTCACAATGAAAATACATAACCAAGCCCACCTTTACCTCACCTTTTTCTGTGATAATCAACTCGGCATTCCCTTCCAATTCAGACAAACCAAGGAGCAGCTGCTTCATCTGTTTTCTTCCTCTGCAGAGAGAGAAGAAAAGGAGATAGGGAGACCAGCCACTTCTAGTGCCCCTTGTCCCCTTAGACCTTGGATGACAGGTTGTGGGCACCACAGGAACAAGCAAGTCGTTCCTGACAAGAACATCAGGTGTCCATGTGAGTCCCCCTCACCTTCCTTATGGGTTGGGAAGTTGCTTCTGGGAACAGAAAACTTGGTTCTTGAATGTCTATGTTAGAATTCAGTTTGTTAAATTGGTGGTTTAAAACCTGGCTTTCCTTGAACCTTTAAATTTCATATATGAATTTTACTGTATCAGTTATAAATCTTGTGAACTTTAAGGATTACTGGGTTGGTGATGATAACATTCAATCATCTCAAATATAAATGAACAAACATTACAATATTCAGTTCTGTTTAAAACTGTATGTGAAATTCTTTCAAATCTTTTAAAACCGATTTGAATTCTTTTATCCTGATTCTGCAAAGTCTTCAACATACAATGTAAATCTAATCATCTATGTATTTAATTATGTCTTGCCAGCCTTGAAAGACACTTTTCTACTGATAGAGCTTCACCATTCCAATAAACTGAGATTACCTTTCCAGTTTAATGACCTCAGGCTGTTCACCTCAGCACTGAGCAACTTGCTTCTGTAACAATTCTCAGTCTACATACTTCAAATTCAGTTGATTCCCATTGGTTTTAAGTTACATCTTACCCAATAATTTTCAGCAGAATTGAGCATGCAGCATCTCAGAGAAGGTATAGATAACTTTTTAAAATAATATTTCAGTGATTAATGGAATGCAGGATTATTTTTATATTCTTTCCCTCTGGCTGGCCACAGTTTTTTGGTGAATAGTTTAAAGACCTGCAATTAGTGTTGTTCACAACAGGCAAGATATGGAGTCAACCTAAGCATCCATCCATGAATGACTTAAAAATGTACACATGCACTGTAGAATACTATTCAGCCATAAAAAGAAGAAAGTTCTGTAATTTGCAATAGCATGGAAAAATTTGGAAGATGTATTAAGAGAAATAATGCAAGAAGAAAAATAATATGGCATGATCTCATTTATGTAAGGCATCTAAAAATGTTAAGTGCATAAAAGTGGGGAGGAGAAGGGTGCTCACAAGGAGTAGTAGCCTCAGGGAGACACAGGAAAAACAATGGTCCAAGGAATAAAATTCTAGGCAGGAGGAATGAGTTCAAGATATATATTGTGCCGTGCAGTTGACTATGACTACTAACAATATATTGTATTCTTGATGATTGCAAAGAGAGATTTTAAATGTTCTCATGATGAAAGAAATATGAGAAGTCATTTAGGCATTCCATACTGACTATATATTTCAAATGTCATGTTTTATATCATAAATATACATACTTATTGTCAATTAGAAATAAATATTAAAGGAACAGAAAAACTCTATAATTGGAACCTGCAGGTATCCCAGGACTTGGTCTAAATGTAAAGCAACAACTTCTAAGATCATGCTAATTACACCTCCAACCCACAAGCTCTTCTTCATGGACAAGTGTTTGTAGCCACCGAGAAAGACTATCATAGCCTGAACTAGTGCTGGCATACCTATGGCACGCATGCCACAGTGGGCTGTTTACTATCATTGAAAGCTCTGAAAGGTTTGCCATCCCTAAAACCTGTGTGAAGACCTGAGAATCCAAGAGTCTAAAAGGTAGGGAGAAGGTAAGACAGCCTGGGTGATAGTCTAATTACTAACGTAGATTTGGTAGTGTGGTAAAGATTGAGTCCAAGCCCCAGTTTCTTCAGCCATGCAGTATCTATTACAAAGTGTATAATGAAAACCCCAGTGAGGTTGTATGCTTAGAAAACATGTGATATATGCTTTTGCAGATAAAAAATGTGAGTCCTATTAATTTTACATTTGTATTCATCATCATTTGGATATAAAATAATAATAATTCCTTTGAAAGTCAACATCTAAGGCATATTTGATTTTTAAGATATTTATAATGAATGAAAGATTGTGTAGAAAATACTATACCACAAGAAGAGTCCTTTGCATTGTGTGAGTATATATCACAGAAGAAAATGGTCTTGGGTTATAAAACAAGCTAGATCTGCTAAATAGACTGTGACAAAATATGTATTACTCCTGAAGTAAATTAAACATGATTTAGGAGAATGAGCTAAAGACTTTAGACAATTTCTGGTACCAGGGGTGTATTGGGGGGTAGATGGGTAGAAATTCTTATAATAAATAAAATAAATCCTAACAAGCACTTTTTTCCCCTTTAGGCATTTCCTATTAAAGTGATAAATGATTACAAAACACACCCAGCTACATAGCCAAATAGATTAAATAGGACTGGAAACATGTCTTTGGAGTTATGATTCTTCAAACTTCTGGAAACAAAACTACTTTAGGATAAAGAGGGCAATTTTAAACCAGAAAGTCATGATTTAAACAACAATAACATTTAACTCCATGTATGGAGATCACATCTTTTTGCATCCTCACTCTTAACTTTGAGACTGTACTAGATTTATAGCCACAAGTCAAATGGTGAAAAGTCCTTGGCTATATGAATCTGGCTTCCCTCATCTAGTGGGTTGGGCTATAAAAATATCTGGAAATTCTCTCTTCTGGCGGGAAGGGGCCAAGTAGTTCAAAACAATAAGCAAAAACAGATAGAGAAGGAAAAGTTTGATGTGGTCACAATTGGCCTTCCTATTGTTCTGTGGCATGTTTTCTGTCAGTCTCACACACATTGTGTCTCCATGTTCAGAGAACAGAGTGGGGACTGCTATGGCTGCAGTTCCCTGACCCAGTGCTCTGGTATAGCACTGTCCAACCTGCTCTGATTTGGATCTTGAGTGTCCCCAAAGGCTCATGTACTAAAGCCTTGGTTGCCAGCCTGTGTTGCTTCTGGAAGGTACTGGGACCTTTGGAAAGTAAGTGCTGGTGGAAGGAAGTTAGATCACTGGGATAGTGGTGCGCCCAGCAAGGGGACATAAAGACTCTGGCTCCTTCCACTCTCTGATTCTCTGCTGCTGTGAGGTGAACAGCTATCCTTCAGTGTGTGCTCCCTGCCCTGATATTCTGCCTTGCTGAAAGCCCATGGGCTGAAAATGGAAACTGTGAACCAAAATTAGCGTTCTGTTCTTTTAAATTGATCTTCACATGTATTTTGTCACAGCAACGGAAATGTCACACACCTACTGTCCGTATTAACCTGTTATTCATACACATCACTCCTTACTCTGCTTTTTAGGTAAATATAGGTTTTTTAATTTGAATATATGTGAAGGTAGTCTATTTGTGACTTAGCTTAAACTGCTAAGACAAAATATTGTAGATTGTGTGACTTAGGAAACAAAGATTTATCTCTTAGAAATTGTTGAAGCTGGGAGGCAAAGTTAAGGGAGGCATCCTGGGTGAATTCTCACATGACAGAGAGAGAGAGAGAGAGAGAGAGAGAGAGAGGGGGAATCATTATTCATGTTATGAGGACTCCACTCTCATGATTTCATCTAACCTAATTGTTAGATTAGACCTAGGTCCTAGAGACCTCAGCCCTGATGCCATTACACTTGGCAATTAGGAATTTAACATACGAATTTTGAGCAGATACAGACATTCAGTTTATCATATGCATTAGTCATTTTGTCATCTTTCTAAGTGGATGTACTGAAATTCTCTCCAGTAGAAGAGAATTTGGTAGTCCAGTGGTAGGATAGTAAGTTGGGCCAGAGAAATAGGTAATATTTAGCAATGGCCAACTCTTTTTCCCTATTTTTCTTCAACTTTCAGGAGACATTCCCCTTCAACTGGGATTGGTTCAGGGCCTGTAATGTTCAGTGAGTGGAGGTCTGATATCAGACAGGGTTCTGCTCTACTTGTCCTTGTACCAAACAAAGGAGGGCAAGAGAAAAGCCAACAAGTCTTTCTGAGGTCTGCGGGAAAATGTCTAGAGAGCTTGTGAACGAGGAAAGTACAGTAATTGGAGCATGAGCCCAAGCTGAAG
Source organism: Fukomys damarensis (assembly GCF_012274545.1). Lineage (NCBI taxonomy): Eukaryota > Metazoa > Chordata > Mammalia > Rodentia > Bathyergidae > Fukomys > Fukomys damarensis. The sequence continues at coordinate 15,818,757 of NW_022900914.1, read as the reverse complement.
AGAGGGGCTCATTTAACTGACTACTCAGTCTGCTGTCTTGGCAGCAGGCCTGCTTAGCAGTGGGAGAAATCACACTATGTATATTTAGAGTGAAAGGGGCCGTGCAGAGGACAGTAACTTGCTGGTAGATAAACCCGATGCTCCTTGTAGCTTAACCAGAAGTAACTTTGTATCCCCTCTACTTTCTGTAGTCATCAAGAGCATCAGCTTAAGGAATGCTGCATAACATTCGGAATGGCCATACCATTCCACCAGACCAGAGATAGACATAGGGAGCATTCCACAAAAAACTGCCTTACTTCAGAATCAGAGATTCTCAGAACAAATTCACTGTGCAGAGAATTGTCCTTCTCCATAGAGGTTGTTCTCACTCTCCACTACCTGATCACAAGAGAAGCCAGGAGAAGAGCCCTGAGTAGAATTTGGCCATGCTGGCACCTGATCACCGATTTCCAGCCTCCAGAAGCAGGAGAAAACAAATTTCTATTGTAAACTCTCTCGTGTATGGCATTTTATGTAGCTATCTGGGTAGAGTAAGGCATGCTCTATGTTCTTGGGCTACTTCACCGCTACGTAAACTATTAAATGACAATTCCTTGTGGGCAGTAACCAGATTTTTCATGCACAATAAACTATAATGCTTTACAAGTAACTTATAATCCATATTTGTATTACACTATAAATGTCCCTGATTTTTAGATGAAAAAACCCTGAAAATCAGAAAGATTTCCCAAACTTAGGCAGAGCTCAAATTTCTCTTGCTACCTTCTCCTCTTCCCCACTCCCACATGCTTACGGTATCTCAGAGTTTTGAACATAAGTTGGTTAAGTCGAATTCTGGCTTATCTCCATTATCAATTGTGGACGGTGTGGGAGAAAAAGAGACTGCAAGGGCTGACACCAGTAAAAGCGACCTGGCTAGTTTTTGTTACTGTTGTCTCCTTCTGGAGTACACTCGTAATTGCTGTTATTATAGCTTTATAGATATCCTTGTCTTCTGAAATCTGCAGAGACAGGCAGAAGTTGGAAAGTTCAGGAGCAGAGATAGCCACTGGCCAGGGCATGGAGGGCAGGGCAGGGAGAATGAGCAGCTCTCGGTGGCACGGAGGCAGGTGGAGTGTCTAGAGAAGAATTGTAATTTCACAGCTTCATTATTCACAGCAGGGCTTTGGCTTCTGCTGGGGCTGTTCTTTCATCTCCCTGATTGGTAAAGCCGCAGTCGGTTTTGTTCAGGCTTATGATCATGATGAAATATGTCCCAGTGTGGACAAGCAAATTGAGGAAACCTAATCAAGTGGCTGCAAGAGCCTCGAAGTACAAATTGGCTCTAACAGATTTGATATAAAAATGGATTATCATACAGGGTACCAATTGAAATTATTTTTTCTTCATTATAAATAATATCCTGGGCCCAAGTGTTTAGAGAGAGAGAGATTAGTAAGAGTAACAGCACACTGAATCTTCCTTGGCTACTTCTCTTGAAACTCTGAGAGGAAAGAATAATTTTAATAGAATCAATGAGATCTAGGAAGAAAGGTCTAAAATAATGTATGTGGAGTCTTTGGAGATTTGTTGAATGCTTCACATTCTGAAGAAGCTCGGTAAATTGGTCATGATTCTTCTCTTGTTTGTAAATCACTGTATTAGGAAATGTGGGTTTATTTGTCCATCCACGGGTTTATCATCTTCAGGGGACTGTGATAATTTATAATTCTCTTCCAAATTGTTCTGCCTTCCCCATAATGCTCTATTCTTGTTCTGTGAGTTTTCTTCTTTCTTCCTTTGTAATTTAAAAATCTATTTTAAGGTTTTTAAAATTGCTCTATTTCTTCTAATTCATCCAGTATAGATTCTCTGATTGGCATTTTATTTCTATTGGACATAGTGCTATGTTTCCTCTGTGAATTTTGTTAATGAGTTCATCCCTAGTGAGATGGCTCACAATGCTTTCATCAAAGTCCTACAGGTTTCATTGATTGTAGACAATGACTCATTCTGTTTTTTGGTTCAGGATTTCTTCATTATTTTAGTAGTCTTTTGTTTGATTCATGCCCATATTTGGCTCCAGGCCAAATTTGGCCCTAGTTCTATTTATAGACTATATTGACTAGCTGGTCCTTTGCTAAGTTCTGAGTCTATGGGTGAAAGTTTTGGAAGTCCCTTTTTTATAACTCCTATCTGCCAAAACTGTAGAACACTAGCCCATAAATAAATGCCTGAGATGATGAGAACTTTCCCTTTTGCTAATTATTCTGTAGAAGTTCATTCTTTTATGACTCTTCCTATAATATTTTTTTTGATTCAAAAGTGTTATGTGTTTTCAGGCAGAGGGGAAGTGTCTATGCCTAGTTGGACTATCATTTTTTTAGGAAGATGTGTTATCCATATCTCCATTTGTAGATGAAGATAGAGGAGGGTGAGGTCAGCTGAGCCTGAGTTAGAAATAAAAGCTTAATATTGCTGAAGCACACTTCACCTTTGCAAGCCAACAGACAGAAGTGAATTTATGGGACACAAAAGAGGCCTTATGGGAAGGTGGAGATGAGGAAGGTGGTGAGGAATGTTCAATGCAGATCATGCATCATCAAAAGAAGAGTTACAGATTCAAATATATTTAGGAGGCAAGCCATGAACTGGAGCTCATTGTTACACAGTACAAAGTGGTAAGGACAGTGTAAGTGGAACAGACATGCCCTGGTGAACATTCACACTCACAATCTTTCCAAATAATGTGCTACCAAAAATGCTGCATCTGCTTGCTGAATTCAAAATGGCCACTCTTTCGGCATCTGTAATTTAATCACTTAGACTTTATCTTTCAAGCAGTGGGATACACAGGGCAAAATCCCTCCTTTGAAGCCCACTGCAATATTCTTACATCTGAGTTTCATAGCAAATATCAAAGCTTAGTTTTATTCTATAAGCACATACAAAGCAGGGCTAGGGAAGTTGTCAAATATATCCTAACCAATATTAGACAGAACTATAAAGCAGCTCCTCACACTGTGCATGATCTATGCACACATTTTGGAAAATGTCTATATTGTGATTTGCAGACAATAGGGAATACATATAATTTATTGTGGGACTAAGTTATAAAGAGGTAGATTTCTGTTTTCTGGTATAGCATTTAGGTCTCAAAGAGGCAAAAACAAAGAAAAGGGAGTAGTGTGTACTGGTTCTGGTTCCATGGGCCTCTTTAACCAAAAGTAAACTAGGCTAAAATGAGAAAACCACAATATTACATGGTAGGGCTAAAAAGATATGGTGAAACAGGGCGAAGAGAGGATGGGCTGTTAATCATACACTTTTGGCAAGTGTGACAATTTAGATCTTTTTCAGCCTTTGTAAAATTAATCTTTTTCAGTCTCTTGTCCTAGGGCAGTAGCCTATCAAAATGTGGCCTCTAGAGAGAAGCATCAGTGTCATTTGGGATTTGTTACAATTGCAAAACCTCAGACTCCTTCCTAGACTTATGAAATCAGAAGCTTTCCAAGTGGGGCCTAGTAATGTGGGTTGCAACAAACTCTCCAGGGATCCTGATGCATACTGGCGTTTGGTTCCATGGGCCTCTGTCCTCAAGAAAGAAAACCTATAGAGTCAACATTTCTGCATCTCAGAAAATATGAAATTATCAGGATTGGGCATAATGTGAAAATACAGCCAATCTAGAGCAATAACCGGTTCTTACTGAATATTTACTACTTTTCTAAGTGTTTCACATCTAGAACACTATTGTTACTCACAGTGTTATGAAAGGAAGCTCCACATGTCCAGAGAAGTTTAGACCAAATCTTAGGTCACACACGCTGTCTACCTGTATCACAATACATATTTGAGATAGCTCTTATCAGAAGAGGTCAACTTGCACTGATCCTTACGTGAAAAATAAATTTCTCCTTGTTTCAATCATAAGACATTTTTGGGTCTATTTTGCATTGCATTAGCCTAGCAGATACACAAGTAAATGGCAGGACTTGTACTTGAGCCCAAGTAGCTTGGTTCTGAATTTTATGCTCATAAGTACTGTACAAGGTTGTACCACTTACCTATAGCTGCTATAGACACCAGCAGTGTACTAAAAGAACTTTATCCCTTTTGCTCTCTTGTCTACTAATCTCTGACTTAAAGTAAGCCTTTCACTTTGATGACTTTGCACAGCATTTACAGCATCGTGACTGATATGAAAATGTAAATATATTTATCTTAACTTCTTAGGATATTTATTCAGCATTGCTTCTTTCTTTCTTCAAATAATGATTGTGGCAGTATTTTCTTATAAATCCCACTTTGTTTTAGTGATGTCTTACTTGCCATGTTTATTCAGGTCATTTTTTTTTTTAATTGAGTTTATTGGTACATTTAGGGATACAGTACAGTTACATTCATTGTTGGGATCATGTACCTTTACATGGCAAGTCTTGATTCTCATTTTTTTTCCCCTTACCTCTGCCCTCCCTTCACCCCCTCCTCCCCTCCCCATCTACAAACACTTTATTTTCATCTTTTCATTCTCTCACATTTTTTTCTTTTCCCTTTTTGTTCTTCCCCTACGTATCACACCTTCCCTACACCTTTAGCTCCTTTCCTCCCATTTCTAAATGTCAGTAATCTTATTAGAATCTTATGCATTGTTGCAGAATATTCAGGTCATTTTATTCTTACGCCGTTCCACCAAGAGTTATCATTAAGGCAACATTGTGATATTGTTGCTCTTTTTCTTCCTTTTATGAAATTTTTAATATCTTAATTCTTCCATCTCCTTTTATCTTCCTATGAGAAGAAATCTCTCCCATTTTATTAATGTAGATCCTCAGGGTTAATTTTAAGTATATTTGATGTTTATTTAAATTTGCTAAAAATTTACAAATATGTAAAGATAATGATTTCCTGTGAAGTAACTTGGCTAACACTGAAATGCATCTCTGTATTTAGCATTTGGTGTCAACCATGCCTGTGGTTTACCAAAGCAGCAAACTAACCACAGAAAAAATACAGAACACTGGACACACACTCAGTAAGAACAGATCTAGTCTTTCACCGTCACTTAAAAACTGTATGAGCAGAGCAAAACACTCTATCTAGGAAATCCAGTAGCTCCTCATTTGTGAAGTGACAGGCTTAGAAGACACCTAAAGTTCTTTCGGGAAGTAAAATTCTATGATCTTCAGACTAAGCCCAGAGGTTAACTTCAATAACATTTCCCACTGGGCTAGATTTCCCAAAGAGAGTCCCTTGATGCTTAAGCTTGTAGAATACAGCGTCAGTGTGTAAGTCAGAGTGAGACCACTCAAACTGAACCGATTTAAAATTGTTCTGTGGAAAGAATTTAAGATGAGGGACAAGTTTAATGCTTTTGAGGATAGCTAACAAAGCAGTAATAAAATGTGAATCTCAGCCCTTTTGGGTAGAAGTAAAATGAGAGAAAGCGGTGTTACCAGAACCCAAGATAGAAGCTTCCTGGAAGGAGTTGGGATTAAATAGAAGGGAGTTCGGTAAAACTGAACTAGAATCATGATGAGAGGAGGCCCTTGGATGAGGTGGGAGGATTCTTGTGGGACTCCTTGAATGCACACAGGCACAAAAAGATAGATCAGCCATTGCCAGAGATAAGTCTCAAAATACAGCCACAAGAGGAATTTCATGGCTTTCTCTACCTCTGTCCCACCGAATCCCCTACTACTCCAATTGGTCAAATTTAACCAGAAGCCAGAGCTAAAGACACCTGGAAGATGTTAAATCACAAGGTCATCCCTTGTAACAAGGATCAGGTAAAGGGAATATTTTAACTGTTGGATGCAGAGAGTACGGGGAATCTGTTCTGGAATCCCTCACCTCCAGTTCCCACATATTTCTTTTCTTAAATTCCAGGACGAATGGCCACGCATTTGATTTTTAGCCCTGAGTGATTATTCAGCTAGGGGGACTAAACCAAACACCAGTGTTTCTGAACATTCTTCTACAACTCCAGTCAGCCTAGAGTCCTCCGCAGCTGGTAGTAGCCTACTGGAAAAATCAGAATGAAGAGGTTTTCCCTGGAGCCAGTTATAATAATAAAGATCTTTCTATAGTGGGGAGAAGAATGTGGTTCCTCTGTGGCAGGTGGAATAGCATGCCATACCTACACAGGCAAATCCAAGTGTCAGCACAGCTGCGAGGCTTAGGTTTGGGCTTACCTCCTTGCAGAGGGCCTGGAAAAGGTCCTTCCACCCAAGGATGCAACAGTAAATATGAATCTGTACTGCTTCAGTGGAATGAGATCAAAGGCATTCATTCATTTTTTCCAGCCTCCCATAGGGAAATTGGATTCTATTATACTAGACACTCCTGACATAGTTTCTTAACTCATACTTCTCCTTTTGACTTATTTCCATGTGCTAGCATTAGTCCCAACTGATATAAGTTCAAAAACTGAGATTCAAGCATGGGACTTCACACACACACATGTACATAAGTGTGTGTATGCATATATATCCTGAGAATTTGGTAAGTTGAAGATTCTGAGTGGTAGATCTGGGCTAAGCTCAAGGTTTTCCCTTTCTAGTGCTAGTCTTCATACCTTACTGAGATTCCTTCCTTCCTTCCTTCCTTCTCTCCCTCCTCTCTTCCTTTAATCCTGAGTGTTCTCAGGGAAGTTCCTCAGTATTGCACTCAGGGACCACACTCTACAAACAACCACCACAACAAAATGAAAAGTAACAATAAAAACATGAGTGTCTGCGTAGACGTGAAATGCACACCATGTCATCCATTACCTTACTTTGCCTGAGGACCCTGAAGTGACAAGAAGCTCACATAACTCTGGTGACACTGGGTTATGTTAGTTTCCTTAGAGTAATAAATGAAGAAGCTTCACTGTGTGGTGGCTCTGTTTTAATAACTGGCTAGAGAATATCCTTCAGGCAGAGCAAATAAGATATAAATAAACTGAGATGACAATAACAGTGGATAGGTCACAGTAAGTCATGAACCATGTTGATTTCCCAAAATTACTGTCACTCGCTTGGTGTCTGCCAAGCAGACAGCTGGCTTTCCGCTAGGATATTGTCGTTCAACTCTGTTCTCCTTGTTTTCATGGATACAGGGATGATTTTCCTATAAGGACGAACCTGAGAGTCAAATGCCTTAAAATTGGAGATTCTTTCCTAACAACTGTAGAGAAATTGGACAGTTCTAAAGCTCTGAAAACAAGATTGCATCATTTCACAGGAAGTTAGTAATGGTTGATAGATTTGTGCCTGTTTTGAGTTGTACCATTTCATGTTGAGGATCTAATAGTTTATTAGCTTCTGCATTGTCTATGTTCCTACACTTTCAAGATATTTAAAGGAAACTGTGAAATTATTCCACAGGCAGCAAAACCTAGGATTCCATTTCTATTCCATGGTAAATGATTTGTAAAGTCAGTGATAACAGTAAAATAGCAAAATTTGTCAAATTCATGAGGAAAAAACAAATGAACAAACCAGTCAATAAAAATTGATGATGAATATTAACAAGGGGTTCTCAACATAGGAGGCTCGATTCCTCAAAATTCGGAGTGATTATGCAGTTCTCTGCTGACCATTAAAGAGAGGAACTCTTCCTGAATAGATGTCTCTGTCATTATCTGATTTTGATGCCATCACTTGAAATGAGGTAGTACATTCTGAGAAATCAACTTTGATGTTTCTGCCTGAAAAGCATATAATGTAGCTCAGTCTAAGGACAGTTCAACAAATAGAATGAAATAATTAATGTGAAATGCCTAGCATTTTGGACTTGCACGCAGCATATCCTTTGAATGTAACTGTACTGTATCCCTAAAACGTACCAATAAACTCAATTAAAGCTGAAAAAAAAAAAAAGAATGTTCAGTAACCCATGTGCCAATTCACCAGCCTCCAGTTCTGCCTCTTCCTCCCTTAATACTGAAGGCACGAGACTTATAAAGTAGCTCTCGTTTTTGAAATTGCTTGGGTCCGAAAGTTAGAGGGCTGAAGAGATTCGATTTCCCCAGGGTCCCATCACAGAACTTACAGAGTTCGGTTTAATCCCCAGTTCTTTGATTTCAAATCTATGCCACCTGCTTCACATTCACACACAGTTAAGAGGCGAAGCCTCGGGCAGCGGGGCGCATATGAGAGAACCCCCTCTCAGGGTCTTAGAGCGGGGATAGTAGATGGGTGGAGAATGAATATCTCTCCTCTGTGTTGGCTGAAGTTGGACTGATTATGTTCCGAGCTGTTAAAAGGAAGTTGTTTCGGCTCATAGCTCGATCAGCGGTTTATCAGTCTCGCTAGTATTTTGTCACTCGTAGACCTGTTGATTTCTCTTGACTATTTCCCAGTTGGGCTTCACTCATGCATTTTGCTTTTAATTTGGCTGGGCACTTGATTGTTGCAATTTTGTCATCCCTTCCACATAATGAATGTTATGCTTACCACCCTGGCTGAGCCTTAACTTCTCCATGTGCAGAATATAGTTTTCTTTACTTCACGTTTTCCATTCTTAGCATCATGCAGGGCTGATTACCTGTAGAACTGGGTTGAGGTAACTCCATTTTATTTATCTTCTGGGATGTGTCTTTAATTGCTAGAGGGACTACCCGCTATTTCTTTTCAAATTATACTGAAATTGCTGACTGAATTCCACTACAACTACCTGGAGGCATATTTGGTGGAATATATTTTATGTTACTTCCTGAGCCCCCAAATGAAACACACACTATATTCGTTTCAAACTACCAGTGCTGGCTTCGATCCTAAATAAAGCTTCTAAAAATTCTTTTCTAGTCAAATATTTAATTGTTTGTATTGGTAGAACTGCCAGTTTGAACTGCTAGGGTTTTCCAACTGTGCTTGTGAAATATTTGATCTCATTTAAAAGCGAATTACTTACTTCCTTTGTTGCGGGATTATTGTCCACAGAATGGGGCTCCTGCATCCACCGCACTACTTCCTTTCTGTATGGAATTCTTAATGCTATGAGTTAAGGAGACACTCTGCCTGGTGGGATACCATATTGCTTATTGCTTTCTGGTTGGCAGATCAAATCACTGCATCCGCACTTGCTCTTCCACTTTCGCTAAAGAACCAGATACAGCCTGCAAGGTCTACCACATGCCCGTGTGTTGGATTTGGTGAACAGTGGGGATGTGTTACCACTGCTGGCAAATTGAGCATCTAAACACATCCGCAGATGTTGCCAATTAGCGCCGGTGCTGTTTTGCCCAGCTGTGGGCGCTAAAACTCTCTCACCTGCAGGCTCCGAGTTATCTAATCATTACACCAGAGAGTGCTTGTGCTGCTGGTATAGTTGCAGCTTTTTCCTTCCTGGGAGGTCTCTTTCCCTTGGGTAGCCTATTCTCCTAGGTAGACATCTGCTTGGGATTCCGACACGTTGTTCCCATGCCAATGAGCTTCTCGCCTTGCTCCTCACTCTTAGGGATCCTACATCTTGGGACTGACTCCTGGACCCCAGGGATGGCTTCTGTTCTGGAGACCTCTTTTAGAACCAGCTACTGATAGCGAGAACAATTGCCTGGACTCCTACTTGCATTAAAAACCTCTGCCAGCTGGAACTGTGCCCTCCTGTGCGTCCTCAGGGCAGATCTCTTAGACTTGAAGTTTGACTCAGATTGAAATCCGGAGCCCCGCACACCTTGAGCCTGGTAATTTATATTCTTGGCTTCTCTCTGGAGCAGGCAGCTATTTGTTTCTATCTTTGCTTCCTATGCCTTTGAAATCTGCCCTTGGCTCATGAGCTCTCGCAGACTAGGATTTTTAAACATGCCACCCTTTTTTTTAGGAATGTTTTGAACACGTGTAAACATATGTAAAATAATGTCATATGGATCACTTAGAATGGAATAATAGCGTCAGAGAATAACACGGTAAAAGGTAGATGTTTAGAGTTTTCGTCTATTCTAATTTCCTATTTCATTTTCGTGCTGACTCCTCCATTATTTCTAATTTGTTTATTTTTTCCAAACAAATATTTTATGGATAATGAGTGCTCTTTTAAAAACTTTCAGCCAGATTGCTACACTTTGAGCTAGATATTCCTTCTCCCCATTTGCTGATGAAAAAATGAGACTTAGAGGCCAAAGCAACTTGCTTCAAACACAGAGACATGCATATTGTGTAACCATGAGAGGACTAAAACTCAGGTATTTCTGCCTTCCATACCTTATTAGGTCTCCACTGCCAAATTCCTCAATTTTATAATTGAGGAGAATAACCCTCCGAGAAACTAAGACACACAGACTAATTGACTTCATCATGCAGGCTTCCTGACTTTAAAACCAATTTCTCTCATTTATCACCTTGCCTTTTAACTCTACAAGGTAAAGAAATGAATTCGATTACGCTAATATCTCTGCAGTAGTGGAACATCTCCCTTTAGTTTTCTCTTCCTCTGTATGTCCCTACTGTCTTCTGGACAGCTTGTTTCTCTCTCTTTTCCTATCCTTTGATCATACCCTCCCTATGTTGAAGGGCTGAGAGCCTCAGGGGAAATTTGAGTTTCTTAGACCTGAACAAAGTCATTGCTGTTTTTCTTTTTAATTGAAAAACAAAAAAGTCCCGACAGGATAAGCTCTTTCCCATTAGATTAGCCTTTTTGTCCCTATATTTCCTGCACTGTGAAGCTTCACCTTTCAGTATCAGAAGTCTGATCTTAATTCAGCCACTCAAATTAGTTTACATCAATATCCTAAGGGTATGAAAGAATCAGTGAAGCATAGGATATTTCTGCTGGAAAGTCTCCTTCCTCAGTTCAGGTCAAAGGAATTTAAGGAGTGGTTCTATTGAAATGTGGGTATCACGCTGAAAAGGAATCTAATATATCCAGCAACTGCTTTCCGTTCCCCTTTGATTTCCTTTTATATGTGTCGGTGCAGGTATAGACTTGTGCCCTCTTAATCCATTTCTGTGAAAAAGCAGCGAAATAAGGTGTGAAAGGCCTAGAGAGCAAATCATAGCTGTCTTCTGTATAGGTGATGCCAATGTGTATTCCAGAATGAATGCTTATGAAAACTCTCAGTGGTGAGACTGACATATTTGGATTTAATATAATAGTTTTTGTATATTCAACTAAAAAAAAGTCTTCTATAATTAGGCAGATACTCATGGTGGGACTCATCTTGCAAACTCTGCATTTAAAAAACTGGCCACCTTCTTTGTTCTCCTGAATGAGTCTGTAACATTTAAAAATTTTTGTGTAATTTAAAGCCCAATGGGCAAGCAATGACCATATGACCGGAAATATTTGCCACAGAAGTGATCCTAAACAACTTCAGGGAATCACAAAAGACACTTACCTTCATATCTGTGACTGCATTGTCATATTTCACAACCTCAGTAAATTATGAAGCAAATATTCAAACATGATATTAAGGAAAATAATCCAGGCATGGTTATTTTCAAATAATTTTTCATGACCCAAGTCTGTGTAGGATTTATAAATTGCGCTGGCAATTAGAGAAGGGATACTGTGTCCAGAAATAGTGTGATCACCTTAGATAAGAACAGAACGTGAAAATATATTCATATTGTGCCAGATGAGTAAAAGATACTGGGGAGAAAATATGTACCTTTGTCATGTAGCATATTATAAAGAGACTTTTTTGGAACCATAGAGCTGACCAAAGTCCACATCCATATCTAACATTAACTTGGGAACATGAATAATTACTTCATTTCCTAGGGAACTTGAAGAGACAAAATACGAAAAAGAAATGCCAAAACTTGGTTTATTCATTAAATACATGTCTAATGCTCACCAACTCCTTGCTAGCCTCTTTTATAAGCAGTGGAACAAATTTGATAAACATTCCATGCGTCTTACATTCTAGTGAAAGTAAACCATCCATAAAGACATTAAATTAATAAAATCTGCAGTATGATAGAGGGACATGAACACCATAGAAAATAATTGGAGCAACATAAGAGGGTTAAGGGATTGCAATTTAAACAGAAGTCATTGGTAACTTTATGAGAAACCAATGTTGATGGAGGACAGTGAGTTAAGGTTGTATCCTGAAGAAGGGAGAGGCAAGGTAAGGGAACAGCAAGTGTGAAAAATCTCTGGCGACTTCCAGAAACAGTTAAGGAACTAGAGTGTCTGTTGGGAAGTGAGAGGGTAAAATTTGTGTGATAGAAGCAGTGGTGAGAAGCTGTGTAAACTTTGTTTTAATGTGTATGCATGGAAACTCCTATAGTATTTTGAGAAGAATAATGTCCCCTGACTTTCATCCGGAAAAACTGGCTGCTGTTCTGAGTGCAGAGTGTAGTGGGGAAGGGCAGAGAGACTACTGAAGAGACTAGGCAGAAAGGTCAGGGAAACATAAATACTGACTATGTCATTGCAGTATAGATGTAAATGTGTCCAACAGCAACAATTTGCTGAACTTAATCTTATGTAGAATCAGTAATAATGGGACAGGGTATTGAAGAATACTGACTTGCTCACCTTTCTATGCTGAGTAGTATAGTTAGGATTGCTCTTATTATAAGGCAACAGAATTCTTAGTCCAGTGTAAGTTCAACTAAATGACATAGTCTTCTAGCTAAATGTTCTAAATAAACTACAGTCTGCTGAGGTGTACAAAAGTATCACTCTTAGAAACCTCTATTTTAACAGTAGCAAAAATTTCTTTAACCATGGATAGCTTTTATTACGCCAGCATGAATTCATGATTAATCTGTTGAAGTCAGGGGTAGGGCTTGAGGTGAAGTGTTGCTGAGTCAGAGCAAGTGGATGGTCCTGTTAGGTGGACCGTTGGCAGTTCTAAGCAGTCAAGCTCAAGGTAAAGGCTTTTAGTGGTTGGGAGGGGACAAAGATATTAAGAGGAGATATAGGAAATTAACAATAACAAATAAAGTAAAAACAAACCAAAACTGTGTTCACTTCATGCCTCTATTTCAGGTTTTCCAGCACCTCAACTTCTAGAAAAAGCTAGCACCCATGTGTTTGGATGGAAACTAATTTAACAGCAATGGCTACTGGAACTCTATGCCCATTGTGATCTTTTCATGTAGCTGAGCTTTGTTACTGATCTATGTGACCCCTTTAGGTGCATTCTATCATGTAACAATGAAAACACTTTGGTGGAAAATAGCTTTGGTTATCTTTTGAAAGGAAACATTTTAGGTGAAAATAACTCCTTTTCAGATTTGATAATTGTGCTGCAGAGAAGGCAAGATAGGATAGAAATAAGATTCCATGAATGAGACTGAATTTCAGAAGAACTAAGGCAGAGCAAATGGAGTGAAGCTGCAGAAACTGGGGAAATTTCACTCCTAGAGCAGAATGACCTGACATTTAAATTGTTACCACTTCGGCATTTCTGCAGCCTTCATATGCACTGGCATGCAGTCTTCTTTATGGGTTTTAAGCTAAAAATCACCTTGAACTAGTTCTTTTAAGAGGATTGTTTAGACAGAAAACATAGACTTTTGCATTCTTTCAGACAGTTTTATTTCATGCAGTATCTGTTAGAAATAAAGTTAGCAGAAGAAAAGCAATAATAAAGCTCAGAGAAGAGACTAACAGTAGAAAAATAATTCAAAACCCAACAAAATTAAATGTTAGTTGTTTTAAATGTTAGTTTTTTATTGGGTAAAAGGTAACAAAACTTTAGTTATGCTAACCAAGAGAAAAATAGAAAAGACTCAGATAAATAAAATCAGAATAAAAAGGGAGACATTACGATTGATACTACATAAATACAAATAATCATTAGAGTACTTTAACCAAGTGTATATTGAAAAATTTATAACCTGGAAGAAATGGATAAATTCCTAGACATGTACAACCTACTAAGATGAAAGCATAAAGGAGAAAACCTGAAAAACCATAATGAAAGAAGAGATTGAAGTAGTAATGAAATAAATACACTAACAAAGAAAGGCCCAAGACCTGATTTTATCATGCTGAATTCTATCAGACATTTTAAAAATAACACCAATTTTTCTCATAAACTATTTTTAAAAAATACCAACAAGTAAAGAACACTTCCAAACTATTTTTGTAAGGCCAGAATAAATAGTAAATCTACTTAAGTACATCACCAGAAAAAAAAAGAGAACTATACACCAAATTCTTGAAGAACATATATATAAACATCCTCAACAAAATACTGGCATACAAGATTCAATGACATTAAAAATATCATTCACCATGATCCTTTTAGGTAGCATATATCTGGGAGAGGCAAGGATGGTTCAACCTCTTGCATATCAATAATTGTGATATACCACACTAACAGAATAAAGGACAAAACTGACAGGATCATTTTACCAGATGCAGAAAAAGTATTTGACAACATTCAGCATTCTTTAATGACAAAAACTGTCTCAGCAAATTAGTTATAGAAAGAATGTAGCTCTACACAATATGAGGCATATGGGAGAAAGCCACAACTAACCCCATCATTACTGGGGAAAAAGTAAAAGCTTTTCCTTTAAGAAACAGAACAGGACAAGGACACTCATTTCTCCACTGCCTGATGCTTTTCTGCAAGCAACTAAGAAATTAAGAAATAAAAAGGAAAAAATAAAATTAGAGAGATAAGGCATACTTTGCCTCAGAGAAGCTTTTCAGGAAGTTGAAACTTCATGGAGAGCTTATGTATAGATGTCCTGCAGTCAGCTCCAGGAGAGGCCTGGACAAAAGTACTCAGGACCTTCAAATGATTCTTGTCCCTACCCACTGAGCTCTGGCAGCTGGTGTCAAGTTGACAAGACATGAACTGTTCCTGAGAAGCTCTACACAAATTGCAGATTCATAAATAAAATCTATGTTGAAGTTGTTGTAGAGCGATAGATGATTTATTGGATTAGGAACTAAAGTTATTGTTCTGAAAGTAGGAAAGGTTAGTTTATAACAAGCGCCCATTATCCTTCTGAGAAATAAATGACACATGCAGGTATGCTGGAGCAGACATGGCTTCTATATCCCTTATACTAATTTCCTTACATTACTTGACATAAAATTCCAAATTAAGTCATTAGATGATGAAGTAAAGGAAAATGTTAAACACTGCTATGATTTTCAACATAGACTAGGAAAAGTAAAACATCCATCTATCTGTCTAATTTACCTGTGTGCCTACCCTATTTGCATCTATCTATCTATTTATCTATCTATCACTACCTGATCTATCCAACCTACGTGCTATTGTGTTTTTCCCTGAAAGTGCAGCACTGGGGGTTCTGGCTATGTTTGGAAGCCCTCTAACACACTCACTCCAGGAGTGAGGCCCAAGCCTTGTGTTCTCTCTTCTACCTCCCATGCAGCAGTTAAAAATGAGGCTCAGGACATCATAAATGATCAGGTTCCTTAAAAGTAGTGAGAAACTTTAGAGTTTGTTAACTTTCTGAATTGCTGCTTTCATTTTGTTTTTGATCATCAAGGATAAATCCATGAATTCTTATAAAATAAAAAGCAAAACTTAAAAAGATACAACACCTGTCATCATTTTAATTAGGTGATTGATTTTTAGGGTAGGTTTGATTTTTAGGGTAGGTGATTGATTTTTAGGCACTCATGTATCAGAAATAAAAATTTAGCATAATGTTTTAAAAATTTAGTTATGTTAAGCAATACAGAGTCCCTTTTTTTCCTCTAGGGTTTTACAATGTAATTTTTAAGTGACTTTGTGAGGACTAAACATTCAGTTGAGGCCAGATGTGGTGGTGCACACCTGTAATCCCAGAATTTAAGAGGCTGAGGAAGATTTCCATGAGTTCCAGGCCAGCCTGAGGTACATAGTGAGTTCAAGGCCATTGATGAGAACAATGATGATGACAACAACAACAGCAGCAAAAACAACATTCAACTGAATACCAAATCTTCAAGTTTATCATCTACGTCATTCTCTCAAGTCTTTATGAAGTAGAAAAGGCAATCTTCAATTTTCTTTCTAAACTTTCTTTTAGCAAATGAACTTTTGGGCACAAAATACCTCTTCCAACTCAGCTATCTTTTTTTTCAGCTTTAATTGAGTTTATTGATACATTTTAGGAATACAGTACAGTTACATTCATTGTTGGGATCTTGTACCTCTACATGACAAGTCTTGATTCTCATTTTTTCCCCTTTCCCCTGCCCTCCCTTCACCCCCTCCTCCCCTCCCCATCTACAAACACTTTATTTTCATCTGTTCATTATCTCACATTTTTTTCTTTTCCCTTATTACCTTTCCCCTACCCATCCCACCTTCCCTACACCTTTAGCTCCTTTATTCCCATTTCTAAATGTCGGTAATCTTATTAGGATTTTATGTATTATTGCAGATTATTCACACCAGCTATCTTTTGAGCTTCATATGATGACCAGAATTTATTGAAATTGATATAGTTTTTGTTCTTTATGGATGTCATCTTGAGCCTCATGAAGATATTCTTAGGAATAAATTGTACCATATTTCATCTTAGAAAATGAATTAGATTCTATTTTTACAAACAATTTCACAGCCCTGAAAGCTGGAAACAATAACATGGAAAGAAACCAGCTATCTTACAAATTTGAGTGCTTGGGAAATTTTGTGATCCTTATTGAGAACTTTCAGTCTTTCAAAAAATAGGGTTTCTTTGCTATTCCCTTAGAGAGTATTTTCCCACATGGTATATACTCAGCTAAAAGACTGTAGAGAGCTAAAATTTAGGAATGAGTCTGGATTACAGGAAACTTTATCAAAATTTTAGGGTTTGCAAGGTAGAGACAAGTTTTTAAATGATAGCTTTATCTTCTGAGGTGGAACAGATATTATCTCATGCTAGTTCATTTGTTTTTTATTTTATATAGAATTTAAGAGCATTTTAAAGCAAATGTCTAATCTGGGAAGACATAGGAAATGACTGTCTTATATATTATGGCCTGAATTTCTCATAGCACAAATCATAAATTAAGCACCAGCAGATGTTACATAAAGCAAACTTTAAACTCAAACATTCAGAGCTTTAAATGCTAATTTTGTAGGGGAATTGATACATAATTAATGAAGGAAACAAATGTGATTGGGAGGAAAATGAGTAAGGGTTGTGGACTTGAAAGAAAGCCATCCGAGATAGCAATTGTGTACGCATCAGTCTATCTAATAGGAAGTTGCTTTAGACAGCTTTCTTTTTCTTTTTCTGTCACTGTGACTTAATAACTAAAAACAATTTGCTTTGGCTCACGGTTTCGATTCACAGGTACATAGCCTTGTTCTTCTGAGCTGTGGCAGCAGGGGATGTCTTTGAGGAAGCACATGATAGAAAATTCTGCTTGCTTCATAGTGGTTGGGAATCAGAGAATACTGAGAGAAAGGAGCTGGGATCCTATCTTAGTTACTTTCCTCCTTGTTGGGACAAAATGCCTGCCTGATACACACAACTTAGATGAAATGAGGTTTATTTTTGCTCACAGTAGGTAAAGGTTCCAGACCATAGTCCCCTGGTTTTAAGGCAGGATGACAGGGCAGACGGGCAAAGCACAGGAGGGTTGCTCACCATACAGTGGCACAAAATGCAGAGAAAGTAGAGAATTGGAAAGAGATAAACCCTTTCAGGCCACGCCCCCAGTGATCCCACCTCCTAAAAGCAAATCAACTATAGACTCACTAGTACATTGATGATTATCAAGCCCTGTGATCCAATAGCCTTCTAACAGTCCCACCTATGAGTACAGGAGGTGGTGTGGGGTGGGCCATCTAGATATAAGCCTTAGCAGGTTCCATGCCTCTCTCGATGGCATGACCCCAGTGAACTAACTTCTTTCCACTAGGCCCACCTCCAAAACATTCCAGTACTTCCCAATGGTACAATAGGCTGGCACCCAGCACTTTTGGAGGACGCCCAAGACACGTGAACTTTGGATGACATCCAAGTTCCAAATTATACTAGAAGTAAAAATAATTCACAGTGGTAATTATCGACCATTTGATTATTAGGTAACTCCAGTCACTTATGATAACTTGTAATCATAATAAATCTAATTTTATATTTAAATAATCATAATCCTCATGCAAATGTACCAAAAGTCACAGATTATCCTGTAGGCTTATTAGGAAGAGTTGATCTACTGAACACTGAAAGCATTACTCTGTAAAATACAGGAGAATTGGTACTTTATTTCAAGTGAACTGTTCAGATTGCCTAAAACAGGGTTGAATTTAAAATAAACTTAAGTGAGTCTAATTTTTTATATCACAAATCTATCAAACCAGCGGTTAATTCAAGATTAATTTGAAAGCAAACTATTAAAATTTTCTAAGAAGGATTAACTAGCTCTCAGCACACTAAACTTAAGCTTTGTAATATACAGTGCTGTGTGTAAGTGGTATTTAAAAGCAAGACACCTAAGGTACTTTATAAATTAGAGCTGCTCATAAAATTAGTACTTCAAATAAAAGCATTTTTGGGTGGGTAACATTAAATCATCAAAGCAAACAGAAACTGAAATACACATTAACTGTGTAAACAGTTTTCGGTAAATTGAACCAGTATCTTATCCCTAGCTACAAAAAGATAAACCAGGAATACCATTTTTGAGAAGAGACTCTCAAATCAAGCCCCAGAGCAAAGTGCTAATTAAACTCTGTGCTTGTGGAATGTGTAGTTGACCCAGTGAGACAGGAAGTAAAGACTAAAGCAGTAAAAAAGATGATCCTGTTGCTCTTTTTAAAATTCCCATCTGTTTTAAGTAGACAGACACAGACATCTAATTAACTGAAACTTATTCCCAAAATATTTTGGGACTGACAATTCCGCATTAATTTTAAATGGCTGAGCCTCCTAGCAAAATGGAAAAAAGACAGTAACTTCTTCTTTCTCCTTTTATGACCATTCATAAATATATTTTTATGGGTATATTTGTAGGTACCATGGCTACTGAGATGAACAATGACGACAAAAAAAGTCTACATTCCTGGGGACAAACATTCATTGGAAAACCTATTGATTCCCTATTCTGATGTTTATTGTCATCATTATTAATTCATTCCACTAATGAATTTATGTTGCTGAGTGTAAGATCCAAATTTCTGTCCGTGTGTGAAGAGTTTATGGTCTACCTAGACAAAAAGAAAAAGCTAGTGAAAACGTGAAATACTATAATTGGGCTGAGCAAAGAGAATTATGTAAATGATTCAGAAGCATGAATGGGTCACACTGAGAATGTCCAGGAAGCCTGTTTGAAGGGAGGACTCATATCTTGAAGGGTGAATACAGAGACAGAAAGGATGGTTAGAATGTTGCAGGCAACAAAGCAGCTTGGCTTGTTTAGAATTACAGAAGCGTTCAAGGCTCAATCGGTGATGGAAAATGTGGTTACAGTGCAGGAGGGAATGTGGGATCTGGTAGGAAAAGATGAGGGCAGAGAGGCTGATCATCCTGACAGGATTAGAAATTGCGTTTTCCCCTGAGCTCTACGGAGAATTGGAAGGTGTGTGGTCGAGAAGAGACAGTGAGACTCTGAATCTATAGAAGTCACTCTGGCAGAGGGAGAAGGCCTCCTTCTGGCAAAATTTCTTATTTGAATGGAGATTCTTGCTGTTTTGTTTATTTTTACTGTTTTTTTTTTTTCCTCCGTGCCAAAAGTAGAAGCCTTTCTGCTATCGTCCTATCCCAATCACAGCTTTTTCTAGGGGCCTACTGATGACCTCACGTCATTCCGCAAACCACAGATGTTACTGATAACTTACAACATTGGGCAGACGTGGCTCCTGCCTCTGAGGAGAGTTTCCTGAGCATCTCAGCTGCAAGCATATTCTTTGTGCTTCCAGCTCCTGGGAATCTGGTTTGTACTCCTTGTGTAATGCTTGGAATTTGCTTTTGTCTCTCAAGCTTCTGTTGGTGAATGAGGAGCCCACTCAAATCCATCAGTTGGAGAAGAACTGGATTAAAGGACCCTTTACAAAGACATAAGCAGGTGCTTTCTTCCTCACTGCTGTGCAATAAATCACCTCAACATTGGAGATATTAAATACCAACCATTTTATTATAGTATAGTTATAATTCTGTGGCTCAGGAATTAAAGGCACAAAGGGGAAGAGCTTCAGGGACATTAAGAGCGTAATTAAGGCATAAAGTCTGGAGCTCCAACTATGAGGACTCCATGCTGGGAGAAATTTAGTGTCTGGGGTTAGACTCATTTGAAGGCGTCTCTGCTCACATGTCTTTCATCTATGCCAGTCCTGCCAAAGGAGCACATATAATAGGTCTTTCTGTGTGGCCTGGCCGGGCTTCTGAGCAAGAGCTTTTCCCACAAGATAGCGGGGCTTTTTACAGGGCTTTCTCGGTCTCCTAGCACACGTTTCCC
>NW_022900914.1:15700951-15798383 GCF_012274545.1 Fukomys damarensis | reverse complement strand
TTTCCCAATTAAAAAAAAAAAAAAAAAAAAAGAAGTTGCACGGTCCTTTGTGCTACAGCCTCAGAAAGCACAGAACACTGGCTCTGCTGCATTTTACCGGGTCTGCATAATTTTCTTAGTCCGGGTTCAGGCAGAATCATTTTAGACTTCACTGATAAGAGAAATTTCAAAGCACCTGCACATAGTTTAAGCGAACACAGCAGAGCTTAAGGAAGCTAACGAAGATAACACAAGGCCCTAAGGCCAGTCATCACAGTGGGTGGTCTGTACTTCTGTGTTCAAGGAAGTGAAGGAAGGGATAATTCGTCAGAGGCAGAGCTACAGGAAAGACCTGTGTAGCAGAGCTATGGCCATCAGTAGAGAGATGTAGCTAAATACGAGTGAGAAGGAAGAAGGACAAGGGAAAGTAGAGCCTTTGTCTCGCCTCTTCATACCCTCTGTATGAAGAGAAGTTTCAAAGAATTTGCACACATTTTAGGCTAACAAAGCAGGATTTAAAGTACCCTGTAAGGGTTTAAAACTTTACCCAGTAAAGGTTAAAGTACCATGTTATTGTGTTCCGTTCTGAGTGAGTTATGTAGTAATAATAAAGAAAGTAATATAAGGAACAAAAATGATTCACTTGTTCAGCTTTTTTATTGGCCAAAAGCACCCCTCTGGAGGATGGCATTCCCTGAGAGGTAGGAAGAGAATCTATAGAGGAGAACAGAAGATACTCAACATATCTTATTTCAGTTATATAAAATTTTGTCCTTGGATGTGGCATTTGGCTAATTTTAAACATATACATCTGTAATTCTTTCTCTATCTGGCAACACACAAAAAAGACAAGGTATATTTTATATAGTGGGAGTTTAGTACTAGTTCTTGAATACTGAATGATTGATATATGAATGAATAAATAGTTTCGCTTTCACCAGAGTCCTGCTTTTAATTCCATATAGATTCACTTATCTCTTGGATTATGAATGTTACATTATTTTCACAAAATGCAGGCATTTTAAAGCCCTTAAATCATAGAGCATATAGCAGCTTTTTTTATCAACAATGTTCAAGATGCAAGCAGGCATCAGCACAGATTTATTTATAATATATAAAAATACCATGTTTCTAATTTACAATATGAATCAAGAGGATAAAAGAGTGTTGGGGAAACTTTATTCTTTTGGCCATGGTGGCTTAAAGCAAAATTACCTTTCTGCATCCACAGCAGCTGTGGAAACTCTTATTTTATCAGCTTCCTAATAGAGCTCTGGAGGGACATTAGGAAGTGAAGGGAGAAAAGAAACTAATCAGACAAAATCTGAGGAATACGTAATAGACAGAGGGTTGAGGAGGCACTATAGTAAATAAAAAAAAGTGTACTGCTATTGTGTTTCTGTTAGGTCAAATTATACAGTTGTAGTGAAGAAACTCACATAAGGAAAGAAAATAAGTCACTTGTTACCAAGCACATCCTAGCTGAAGCAATAATAAGACTGAAAGCATTATCATCCTGTCTACCTAGTACTGCTGCATTATGGATCAAATAAATATTTGAATACCTCATGTACTATAGAAAAATAAATTCTTATGCAGAAAAATATTTGGCCAAAATTATAGCTATTTTATTCAAGGTAATAGGCTAGAAATTAAGTACCAATCAAAATTACCTGAAAGTATGTATTAAGTATTTGACTCTGAGAGGCCCTCATTTGTATTTTTACTTGAGTGATGCACACTCTTGGCTCCTTCTGATATCCCAAGAAACTTTGGTTGTGACTAAATAGCTCAAGTAAACATCAGATAAAGTTCAGAGATGCAAAGTCTTAAGCTTCGTTATATGGATTTTCCTCATAGTCATTTCCCAATTCTTGGTTAGGTTATGCATTAAAAACATAAAAGAATTGTGATTTAGTGTGTCTAGAGGGAAGCAAGAAGAACATTTTGAAGATAATTGGGGAAAATATCACAGGAACACACACACATATTAACTCTCAGTTTTTGACACCATTGTTTTATGAGTTTTCTGTAGGGGCATGCAGTGGGGTGTATAGTGAGAAATCTTAAATTATTTCAAATAGAAAAATAGGAATTCACCATCTTGATCGGTGGTAGTGTTGACATTTCTAAGGTTCCAATTTATATATCATTTTAACATCTAATTATGGGTAAAAATGAGTTCTTGCAGGACTGATCACAAAATAATTTTCTTTTGGCTTCTACTGGAATTTGAATATCTACAAAAGAAGCAGAAAGTCTGGACATGTATTTTAGTTAGCAGAGTACAGTCATATTCTTTTTATTCCTCCCTTTGCATGTATTACATCTTATGTATTTTTGCCTTATACCAACAGTTGCTGAAATGAAAGGGCACAATACTATAGTGAATCAATGTCTTGCATACAAATTCAATAATGGTAGTGCATATTTTTAGTTTTCTATGCTGTCATGAAGCAAAAACAAAAATTTACTGCTAATGTATATGAACAAGAGGTGACTTATTCATTTCAGTGATAGTAAGACTCTCTCTACCTTAATCAGTAATTGTACTTCTAAAATTGAGTTGAGGACAATTAATGTCAGTTTACAAAATAAAAAGAAACTTCCCTAAATAACTAGGGAGAGTTTATTAGGTAGGGGGAATTTCATACTATTTATTCTATGATCAGAAAGATTAGTTAGTCATATGGTGACAATTCCTATTATGGTGATGTGTTATTTGAAGAAAATAGGTGCACAAAGCTTGTTTAACCCCTTTTAGTGAATAGTTTATTAAACTTTCATGTTGTAGTTTAAGTTAAACTTGTTTAACTGGAAAAGATTCATATTTGAATATAGCGTTTTTCTTTTTTGGTACTGGGGTTCAAACTCTGGCCCTTGCACTTGTGAGGCAGGTGGTGAAACCACTGAGCTAAATCCCCAGCCCAGAATACAACTTTTTTCTCACTGAATCCCTACTGGTTCTAATCTAACTCCCTGTCTGTACATGAGAGTGCTACTCCCCTTTACTTAGAGTAATTTAAAGCTAATCTCTCTCGTTAACCCCCCCATGACATTTTAATTAGTCTTGATGCCCTGTAAATTTTTCCCTCAAAGTCCTCTAATGCTCATATTTTCTCAGTGTTCTCAATTTTATTCTTTCTGTAGTTCATGCCTTAGGTAAACTGCATAATTTCAAGAAGAATGAGAGAGGTATGCTGAATGCTGCACAGCCTGAATAACACAACCGCTGGAAACACCATAGTTCCAGTCTTCATTTATAAAGCACAGAACCTGAAACTAAGGTAAGGTAAGAGTTTGGCCCAATGTCATGAAGTTAGTTACCAGGAAAGTGGAATTGGAGATTTAATCCATGCATACTGCATGCTATTACCCAACCTTTCTCAAGAGAAAGGCTTCTATTTATTGTCATGCCGAACATTATTTTATGTGTTAGCTTTGTTTTATTTGTTACCTTTGAAAGAAGGCATTATGCCTGTGTTAATTGGAATTTTACATTCCCATGTTAACTGAACTATCCTGTAAAATAGTTCTTAAAAATTAAATGTTGGTTTCTCATTCTTTATGGCTGAGTAGTACTCCATTTTGTTTAAAAAAAACACATCATCTTCATCCAGTCTCCAGTTGATGGGCATTTGGGCTGTTTCCAAGTTTTAGCTACTACAAATTGTTCTGCTGTAACCATGGGTACATGTATATTGCTGTAGTATGATTCTTTTAATTCTTTTGGGAAGAAACCCAACAGGGGAATAGCTGAATCAAATGGGACCTCTAGTCCTAGTTCTTTGAGGTATCTCCATATTGATTTCCATAGTGGTTGCACAGTCTGCATTTCCACCAACAGTGGAGAAGAGTTCCTTTTCCCCCAAAGTCCTGCCATCATTTGTTATTGGTTGATTTGTTGAAAGCAGCCATTCTTTCTGGGGTGAGGTGGAATCTCAGTGTTGTTTTCATTAGCATCTCTCAAATGACTAGTGATGTTGAATATCTTTTCATATGACCAGTATGACTATGTGATCCTTAGATGAGAGCACTCATTATATCTAATTCATACAGAAAAAGGGGATATGTGGGAGACTACAATGGGCCCAATCAAAACAAATATTAAATATTGGATTACAGAGGATCCTGTAAAATAGAGAGGATAGTGCAATATATTTCTCTAGTTAAATATCTAAAATAATATTCAAATGAATAGTGTCATCAACAAAAAAATCATTATAATTCAGTCATACTCTGAATTGAGATTTATGAGTCTATAGTTCAGTATGGTTTGTAGTATGGAGTAACACTCTAGTTTTAGACTATATTTGTCTAGCCCATTTAGGACTATTTGAAAATACTACTAAAAAGTTATAATGGTAGTTGGGTCATCTTATATCATGAAGTTGTGCTCATTATTAAAAATTTAAAAGCATGTTATCATGTCTGGTTTTGTTTCTTTGCTCTCTGTTATACAAAGTAAGATAATTATTTTTTTTTTAAAGAATGATTCACTATCCTTTTTTCACCAAAGGTTTAGCCAAACTCTGCTTTGATCAATTCTGTTCAGTTAATCTCTTTTACTTAATTGTTTGTGAATTTTTTTGGTGTACAACCTCTACTATGGGAAAACAGGCAGCTTTTTACTTTAGAAATAGACCAAAAGATGACTTAGGATTTTTCTAACTTCAGATTTCTCAGAATCTATGGCTAAAGAATCAGACAGAGGTCATCTTACTTGGCCTTCTTGTTAGAGAATAGCCACTTTATATACCATGGCACTACTCTTTCTTGGGCCTTGTATAAAATCAATAATTTTCTCTGGGTTTGTACTCCTATGGGTCTTTGCTGCCAAACATTTTGATTTGTATAATTTCTTCCAAGATGATGAAGCTATCGTTTTTCATAAATATATTGCACATTTCTCTTTTGCTTATATTTATAACTTTGTATTTGGACTTTGAAAAATAAATAGATTATTTTATCACATGTCTATATACATCTCTTTGTCTTCTAAATAACAAACTCTTCACATTAGTCAATTACCCATTAACTCATTTGTTCAAAGATCAATTAGTGATCTCTTGTGTTCAATATTGCAGTTAGAATAAAACAGCTGGTAATGGGATTTTTCATGAATTAAAGATTTCATAAGAATAATAATGTACATTACTATGTTGCTTGTATTTCAAAATTCCACTTGTGCCTAGTGGATACACCTTATGATTTTTCATTTGAGTATCTTATTTTAGAGCTGTAGGAGGAATAGCGAGAATTTTCCAGGAGTTATACAGGTATAACTGTTGTTGGTAGCTTACTTCTATGTTTGTGCCTTTCTTGAATTCTCTTGAATTATAAATAACTTTTTTGCATTTTTCATTCTTTATGAGTTTAGGAACAAATAGGTAAAGAGTTTGATACAACTTCAATTTCTTTAGACTTCTGTAATTGACAGTGAACACGTTCTCTCTTGGACCTTTGTTTCTCACTTGACGTTTTGATTAGAAATTATGTTATGAATTATAATCTCATTGTAGGATCCATTAATAAATATGAATTGACTTTTGATCCCACTGAAAGTGCTAAACAAACTGCTTTTGTGTTCCTGTAGAATTCTATCATACCCTAGCTAACTGGGCTTGCCATGTTGGAATTAGCCCTCAATTCATTCATCTGTCTCCTGCTCCGCACTGCCAGTTGATGAAGTCCTAGTCATTTTGCCTCAACAGTAGCCTGTACTAAGGTTCTCTTCAATTCCATTGCTTTCTTCTGATTTTGGCTCAGATTCTGCCATTAAGTAATTCTTTAGCCCAGTTCTATTCAAGTCGTCACTCATAGTGTCGCGGTAATGTATTTAAGGCTCAGCTCTTATCATATTGCTATATTTTTAGAAAAATCTTTACTTATTTACTATTGCTTGCGGAGCAAAGAACAGGTGGCAGAGCCTCAGGTGAAAGTGCTTCTCTTACTTTTTTCCTTGACCATCCACCTTTTCTTGCTATTTCATACTATTCTATTTATGTTTTAATGACTCTAACACATCCACCTTTTGACTCACATATGCATACACATGCGCATATGGATGTCTGTACTCTTGCCTAACAGCCCTTCTCACATCTATGACTTTAGACCTTTACTCCAAGGTCTACTTCAAACTCTACCTTCATTATGAAAAATTTTCCTATCTTTCAAAAGCCCAAAATATGCACAAGGTGCCTCACTTACTAGTAAACCAGTGTTATAGCAAGAAGAGACAACAGAAAGATGGCACTGATCTCTTTTCAGAGCTCCCAAATTCTCTTTATCAGGTCCTATGATTATCTCTGTAGTTGGATTGCAAAATCTTTGAGGTGATAAGTTATTCATGTTTTTAATCCCACACTGTGCAGCACAATTTTAAATCATACATTCTTCAATGAGTTTAATATATTAGAAAATGATATTTTTCATTTCTTTTTAATTTATGATGCCATAATATTCTTTGTTGACCGATCTCTCTGAGCAAGGGACCTTTCTGATCTAGGGCAAGGATCAAGACTTCAGCAGTTGTTGACAAAACACGATCCCAAAGAGCCTGGGAGAGTAAATTTCACTTCAATAGAGAAGGATTTCTGATGTCAAGACTAAGAGCAGACTTCCTGTATCAGACTAGAGAAAACCTAGAAATGTGATGAGCAGGAGACTTTTATGAGTTTGCTATAGAAGGCACGTTGGATTGGAGAATATTAGAAAAAGGAAGCCCTGAAGTAAATGTTTATTTAAAAGAGACTAAGTAACTCTCAAGTTACAAATTTAAGATTTTCTAATCAGCTGAGATGGATACAGCTTTTAGAAGGATTATCTCAGTTACATTTAACAATGAAAGTCACCTTGCACACCTCAGTGGCAAGCCTGCTACTAGGCATTGTAGATCTCTAAAGAGCAAGAAATAGGTCCTAATTTAGAGAGTGTAAAATGGCAGGAGGGAGGAGAAGCAGAAATAAAAGTCAAAGATGATAATATTTATCTATATGTGGTAATTATTGCTGTTTGCCTATAGCCCATGGTTTTTATTTATTTATTTATTTATTTTTTGGTATGGCTAGTTTTTCAGGGAAGGACACTCCCTAAACAATCTCAAGGATAATTTATCATTAGTGTAAATAATGACAAAGTCGTGTTTCTCCCAGTGTTATAAGAGTTGGTTCATGACATATTATGATTGTAATGAGAACTGAAGGAAAGATCCTGGGAAATTTTTTCCTCTTTAATAAATAAAATAACATGAGTATAAACAATTGTACATTACCACTGCCTATTCCTCCTTTCTTATTTGGTGGCAATTGGAAAAAAATGATACAGTTATATAAATTATCACAGAGAAACCAACTCAAAATTGTAAGACATTTGTGCTACTGAACCAATTCTGGCACCATTATCTCTCTTTCAAATTAACTTTATCCAACACTGTAAAATTTCATTTTAGGCCATCTTTATCAGTTTTCTCTGTCTAAGTAATTAAATTACATTTAATTACAATACAAGCAATGGTAAAAAATATTTCCAGAATAAGGCAACCCATCAAAAACTTAGAGGAACCCCAGGAGTATGGTGGAGAAAGAGCATACCAGTTATACTTCCTATGCTGAATCCAATATATTGAGAAAATTAAAAGACATCTGCCTACATTTACTGAATATAGAAAATGGTGTTTGGAGAATCTAATCATAAAAAATACATCTGATTTTGTAGCATTTAACCTTTTTGCATCTTATCAACATCTACCTTTGAAATTCATAGGTGAAATTTCTTCACTTGGAAAATTAATTTTTTTAAGAAACACAAGTTTTTAAAATGTCACACACACAAGTAAACATGCACACATATACTGTGTAGCTTAACATTGAAGGTTGGTTAAACTCTACATTTTTTTGTTTTGTTTTGTTTTTTGAGACAGGGTTTCACTATGTAGTTGAGACTGACCTGGAACTCACTTTATAGCCCAGGCTGGTCTTGAACTCACAGCAATCCTCCTGCCTCAGCCTCCTTAGTGCTGGGATTACAGGCATGCACCACCACGCCCGGCTTAAACTCTACATTTGAATGCAATAAATGACTTGTTTTTCTAAGTTGAAATATATTAGAGAGATGATTTTTATCATGTCATATGTTCAAACATATTCTAATTTATTTTCATACCCACAGAAGTTTTAGAATGAATTTGGATATGTTTTGAAAAGTAGGTTGCTAAAGTTTGAAGAGATTATATTAAATCTATAAAATGAATTTTGAAGAACTTACATCTCAAAAATATTGTCTTCAAATGAAGCTAAATAGACACTTTCTCAAAAGAAGATACATAAATGGCCAACAGCTACATAAGAAAAATATGCTCAGTGTCACTACTAGGAAGAAGGTAAACAAAAATTATAGAACAGTGAGAAAACACCTCACTCTAGGAAAAATGGTTATTATAAAAAAGACAAAGAGTAATAGGTGCTGGTGAAGATATGGAAAGAAGGAGTTCTTTGCACATTGATGGTGTAGGTATAACTTAGTTCAGCCATTACGGGGCACCTCAAGAAATTTAAATTTAGAACTACCACCCAGCAAAACACTCCTGGATATACAACCAAAGTGAATGAAATCAGCGTATGAAAGGAAAGTCTGCTCTTCTGTGTGTACTCCAGCATTAATCACAATAGCCAAGAAAAAGTGTCCACTAGCTGATGAGTGGACAAAAGAAATGTGGTGCGTATGCACAGTGGAATACTTTTCAGCCATAAAAATGGGTGGAACTGGAGATCATCATAAGTGAGATACAACAAGCGCCAAAGGATGAGTATGGCTTTCTCATATGTGAAACCTAAGAAAACTGATTTGATAGAATTTGAGAACAGAATCATGGCTTTCAGAGAATGTGGAGCATACAGGAAGCAGAAGGATGGGAAAAGGTTGATCACTAAGTACTAAGTTACTAAGTTATCATCTTTCAGGAGGCAGAATTCCTGATGTGCCTTAGTGCAATGAAGTGACTCCATATGGTTACATGCTGCAAGTGTGTTGAGTAGGAGACTTTTACCTGTTCCCTAAGGATGGCACACTGGATTAAAGAAAAAAAAATATATATCCAGGAAGCTCTGAAGAAAATGTTTAGATAGCCTCAAAAGAGGCTATCTACTCTCAAGTTGGAAATTTAAGAACGTTTTCCTTTTGCTGCCAGATGTATATATCAAGCATCATGTAATACCTCACAAATATTGTTAGTCACTTTCCTCCTCACCGACACACAATACCTGACACCTACACTTAAGGATGAAGGTTTATTTTGACTCACAGTTTGTAGGGTTCCATTCCATAGTGGGCTGGCTCCAGGGCCAAATGGCATAGTGCAAGGCCTGGTGGAGGGACAGGAGAAACTGAAGAGGGAGGCAAACCCTTCTGGGCCACACCCTAGTACCCATCACCTTGGGCAAAACCCTGCTTCCCAACAGCAAGCCAGCTACACTACCTGCATACTTAAACCATCTTTGAACACATGAGGCTTTGGTGACCATTGTACAACCATACCAGAAGATATATTTGCAACTTTCATGTATCAGTTAAAAGTGAGTTTAAATATAAAATAATTAAAATTCTTCCAATGTCAAACACAGTATCTTTTCATTTATCTAAATCTACCTGGCTGTCCTTCATTAGTGTTGTATAGAGTTAAACATATAGATCTTGATCCTATGTTGTTAAATATATACCTATTTAATTTAATGTTATGATTATACATGATATTTTACAGATTTTAAATTGCATTTTTATTGCTATCATATGGCATGTGATGTGATGCCAATATAGGTAATTTTACTTTTTCAGTATGAATGACTTTTCTTCCATTATGTTAGCTACTTTCTCTGGCTAGTACCTTCTCCATAATAATCAATAGAAGTGAGCATAAAGAAATTCTTGTTATGCTCTTATTTGGAGAGAGAATGTACTTATTCTTTCATTGAGCTCCATTCTTCATTAGCTGTGACTCTTATTTGGTGGAGATCCTTATCATGCTCAGGAAGTTCCTTTCTACTGCTGAGTTTTTTATTTTATTTTATTTTGGTGCGTGTATGTGTGTGTGTGTGTGTGTGTGTGTGTGTGTGTGTGAAATCATGTTGACTTTTATTTAATACTCTTTCTGCACTTTTTGAGATGTTTTATTTTTTTAATCTTCATTTTATGTCTACGATGTGTAATACTAATTGATTTCCAGGCAATAAACATAAAATTCTGGAATAAATTCTATGAATTATGATGTACTGTGTTTTGAACATTGCTGGACATTTTCTTGTTTGTTTATTCATTTGTTCAGTGATTTAACTAATTTAGTGAAGTTCACTGCAGTTTAAAGCCTTTTCTAGTGCTCTCGCATGCTTAGCTGCTAAATATGGTGAACTTTCTTTGTAAAATTTCCTTATCTCTTGTTAGGCTTTTAGAATCCTCCCTATCTGTTGGACTTTATCAATTCCTTGTTGGTTATTATTTCTGATGATGTCATTGATCACTAATTGATTCATAATCTGATCTAATATATTTTGGCTCTTTTGCAGGGACAAAGGACAGTTTTTAAAATCTCTCTTTAGGGTTTGTTCTGACCTTAAAAGGGCACACCATAGCTTGTTTTCTGGTAAACTAACTGATTGATGGTATATCTTGTTGCTTTTATAGAGATACCAATCTTGTTCAATAGCTTACTTTCAAAATTTCCATTACTTTTCAGAGCATATTTGAGCTTGCTTGCCCACAAACTGTTTCAAAAGCCATTTCTTTGGAGGAGACTTCACTCTTCTTTGCTGATGTGGACCTCTGTCCCTCCCAGAAACACTCCTGAGCCACTACTTGGAAAAGGTGTGAAGGATGCCCTTTCCTTACAAATATGTCTGCTTCTGATGTGTTGCCAGGCTCTCTTGCTTGGACTGTCACCCTCTGAGCAAACTGCCTTTCAGGGACACCCTTTTGAAATAAAACATCTGCCATGCTGGCTGAGCAGTGTGGGAAGGAGCACATCATGGCCACTTTTTTATGTTACTCTTGGGGAAATCGTTTCTTCCATTCCTTTTTCAGTTAGTCTGTTGTTTATGTACAGAAAAGCTATTGATTTTTGTGTTGACCTTGTATCTAGCTACTCTCTTGAATTTGGTTATTAAGTCTAGAAGACTTTTGATGGAGTTCTTGGGGTCTTTTAAAGGGAGTATCATATCATCTTTAAATAATGACAATTTGATTTCTTTTTTTCTATCTTTATTACTTTTCTTTCTTTCTTTTGTCTAATTGTGGCTAATGTTTCCAAAGCTACTGAAGAGGACTGCTGATAGTGAACATCCTGTCTTTTTCCTGATTTTGGTGTGAAGGATTTCAGTTTTTGTCCATTTAATATGATATTGGCTGTTGTTTTTTCATAGATGGCTTTTATCAGACTGAGGTAGACACTGTCTATTCCAGTTTTTGTAGGGTTTGTTTTTTCTCATAAATGCATGTTGGATTTTGTCAAATGCTTTTTCTTCATCTGTTGAGATGACCATATGGTTTATGTCTTTGGGTCTATTAATATAGTGCGTTACATTTACTGATTTGTGTATGTTGAAACATCCTTGCATCCCTGTGATGAATCTCATTTGGTCAGGGTGTATGATGTTTTTGATAATTTTCTGCATTCTATTTGCCAGTATCTTATTAAGGATTTTTGCATGTTTTTTCATTAGTGAGATTTGCATATTTTTGGTTGGGTCTTTCTATGCTTTGGGGATCAAGGTGATGCTTGCTTCCAGAAATGAATTTGGGAATATTGCTTCCCTTTCAATTTCACTGAAGAGTTTAAACAGGAGTGCCTGTCTAAATGCCTTGTAGAATTCAGCAGTGAAGCCATCAGGACCCAGGCTTTTCTTAGTTGGTAAGTATTTAATTACATTTTAACTTTCATTGGTTGATGTTGAGTCATTTAGAATTTTTTAGGTCATCTTTTTCACCTTTGGTAATTCATACATATGTACAAATCTGTCCATTTCTTCTGTATTTTCCATTTTATTGGCATATAGGTTCTTAAAGTAGGTATTGATGATCCTCTGGATTTCTGCTGGGTCCATTGTAATTTCACCCTTTTCATTTCTAATTGCATGGATTTGGGCCTTTTCTTTCCCCCACTTTTTTTTTTTTGATAAGGTTGCATAAATGTTTGGCAATTTTGTTTATTCTTTTGAAGAACCAACTCTTGACTTAATTGAGTTTTTGTATCATTCTCTTAGTTTCTGTTGCATTGATTGCTGCTGTGATCTTGATAATTTCTCCCTTGTATGAGCTTTGGGTTTGTCCTACCCTTCCTTTTCTAGAGCTTGAGATTCAGCATCAGGTTGTGTAATTGTGCTCCATCGTTTTTCCTAATACGAGTATTCACTGCTATGAATTTCCCTTATAAGACTGCTTTCATTGTGTCCCATAGATTCTGATATGTTGTATTGACAGTGTAATTTAATTGTAGGAACTGTCTTATTTCTTCTTTAATTTCCTCTGTGATCCCATGGTTATTTAGAAGTGTGTTCTTCAATTTCCACGTGTTTATGAAATTCTTGCAGTTTCTTTTGCTATTGATCTCCAATTTCATTGCTTTATGGCCTAATAATATACAGGTTATCACTTCAATTCCTTTGCACTTACTTAAACATGTTCTACGAGTGAGTATGTGGTCTGTTTTTGAGAACAACCTGTGTGCAGCTAAAAACAATTTGTATTCTAATTTTGTGAGGCAGAATACTCAGTAAACATGTTAAGTTCATTTGTTCAAGAGTTGAGTTCTAATATTTCAGTGCTTATTTTTTGTCTGGTTGATCTTTATATTTGTGACAGTGGGGTATTGACATTACCCATTGTGTTGGTGCTTATTTGATTTTTCATGTCCATTAGTATTTGTTTTATATAGCTGGGTGCACTAGTAATCGGTGCATACATATTTATGATTGTCATCTCTTCCTCTTGGATTGTTTCCTTTACAAGGATGTAGTATCCTTCTTTGTTTGTCTTAATTAGTATTGGTTTGGAATCCATTTGATCTGCAAATAGGATAGCTATTTCTGCTTTTTTACAGGTTTCTGTCACATGGAGAACTGTTTTCCATACTTTTACTTTCAGTGTATGTGTTTCTTTTTGAATTAGGTGCATTTCTTATATACAGTGTAGTGTTGGATTTTGCTTCTTAATCTATTCTGCTACTTTGTTTCTTTGGAATGGTGAATTGAAGCTGTTAACATTGATGGTTATAACTGTTATGTATTGACTTATCATTGACATTTTTGTTGTTGGATTTTCCCCCTTGCATTTAATTTCTGGTCTTGCCTGAAGGATTCATTCCGTTGGGCAAAATGGGGTTGTGGTCCTCATTATTTTTTCCTGATTTACTGTTTAAAATTTTTTTGAATGCAGGTTTGGTATTCATGAAGTTCCTCAGGTGCTCTTTGTCATGAAAGTATCTTATTTCTCCATCAATTTTGAAAGATGTTTTGCAGGGTACATCAGTCTGAGTCAGTGGTTGTTTCCCTTTTGGGCTTGAAATATGTCATTTCAAGCTCTTCTTGCTTTTAGGGTTTGTGTTGAGAATTCTGCTGTGATTCTAATGGGCTTTACTTTTGATGTGACTTGTTTCTTTTTTCTAACTGTAGAATTTTGTTCTTCGGTTGGGTTTCTGGAATCCTGGCTAGTTCTATATGCCTCATTTACCTGTATATCGAGTTCTTTCCCCCTGATTGGGAAGTTTTCTGCCATTACTTCTTTGAACAGATTTTTTATGTCATTTGCACTCTCTCCTGTTCCTTCATCAACTCTGCTCAGTCTTATGTTATTCTTCTTTGTATCATCTAGCAGCTGCTGGATTGATTTCTCATGTTCCCCTACTATTTTTAAGAACTTTTTTTCCTGGTCATTAATTGCAATCTGTCTTTTGTATTTGAAATTCTTCCCTCATGCTGGCTTATTCTGCGCTTAAACTTTCAGTGGAGTTTTTAATCTCTTGCATTTCTTGTTGATTCCATTTGTTTCCTATGTTGGGATTTCATCATGTTCCTCAACTCCTCTATCATTTATCTGTGTCTGCTCTAGATTTATTAATCATGTCTTGTATTATGGGTACAATCTCTGCTGTTAAATGAGAAATTATTTCTGATTTCATTTTTTCTAGATCTTTTTTGGTTGCCAGTTCAGGGAGTCCAGGTGGTTGAGTATCAGGTTGTTCCATCTCATTGCCCTTTGGGGTTGCCTTAGGGGATCTGGAAGTCTGGTTTTGAGAATTGTTTACCTATCTTATTTCAATAGATGAAGCCTGCTGTGCCTTTGTTGAGGCAACTTTGCTCACTCAGTGGACTTCAGTTCTCAGCAAGCCACTGAGTGGCCTTTTTTCTGCTGCTCACCAGCACACCAATTCCTGGGTTTAGAATGGTGGACTTCTGGGTCCCTGCACTGTTCTGTTGACTGTGAAGGCTTCTGGTTGGCTGGGACCTGTGCACACTTGGGATGGTATCCAGGTTTGCCTCTTGCTGGGCCTCTATGTAGCTGTTGTCTGAACAGGTTTCTGGCTAGGGTCTCAGTGCACTTATTAATGGAATCAGGGCGAGCCTCTGGCTCTTGCCTGTGCACCTGTGTAGCTCTTGTCTGGGTGGGCCCTTGGCTGTGGCTTTTACTCTGCTGTTCATCACTGCACCAATTCCTGGGTTCTTAATACTGGCCTTCTGGATCTCTGAGCTCTCCTATTGTCTGGGTGGGGTTCTGGCTGGGTTTTTATGCACTGTGGTTGGTATTTAGGCATGCCTCTGGCTAGGTCCTGCCTTCCTGTGTAGCTATTGTCTTGGTGGGCCTTTGGCTGGGGACTGTGCATGCCAGTCACTGGTGCCTAGGGTCTGTGTACACTTACCAGTGGTATCGGGGTGGGCATCTGGCTGTTGCTTGTGTGCCTGTGCAGCTCTTTTCCAGATGGGTCTTTGGCTAGGGCATGTGGACTCAAGAAGTATGTGGGTGGGGGCCTGGCTCAACCTGCCTGCAGCAGTGCTTCTCTGGTCTACTCTAGTTTCTCACACTCAGTTTTCCAGTTTTTAATGTTTAAGAAAATAAATAATTCTTTTAATTTTTCACTTTCATGTTTATGCCACAATATTTTGAGAACTTGCAATTTTATTGATTTTTTTAAAAGTTGAGAACACTTTCTTTTTCTGTGTATTTACTTCTTAGGTATTTGGCTTTCCTTAATTCATTTTGGACCCCTAACAATCTTAACCTTGGTAGGTACCAAAATGCTCACCTTCCATGTAATTTGAATTGACACAATTAAATGTTGTATTTATTTCTAGCCTGAAACCATTCGTGTTCATTTGGTAACCTGAGAATTTTACTGTGAAGATTAGGCTTTATTTTAGATGATTTGCCATAGTCTGATATTTAATCTATAAAAGAAATAGTGAAACAAACCTAAAAGTACCATATTATCTCTTCCAGGTTTAATCATTTTCCACTCTGATCTTCATTCTGAAAGTCATACCAAAATGTATATATTTCTATTTTGAACTTCACTGAATTATTCAGAATTATGATTCATGAGAGGCATTTAATAATTCAGAAGGAATAATAAGATGCTCCTGTTATTTTAAAGATACTTTTATAACCAAAATCATTAGTAAAATTGGATTCTATTGCCTTAGTATTTAAAGTTTCTGTACATTAGAAATTGTATAGGACAAGAGAGTTGTGTTTATTCTTTTGATTTTTAGAATTAAAAACTCTTCAATTTGTCTGAAGCAACATCCACTAAATTTTTGATTACATAAGGTTTACTAAAAGTGAAAACATTATTTAGTAGAGCATAAAAAGTCATAGCTAAGACTACAGCTATTTCAGTCTACTTGGTATATTGATTCCTCATGTGGAATAGTCATACTTATAGTAATCACATGGTTTTAGAAATGAGTGAAAAGTAAGTGTTATGTCACTTACTTATCTGACTCAGTCGATTCTGTCTTGATAAAGATGGTTAGACATATGCTCTTACTTTCCATTTTTATTCTTTGCAAATCAATTTGTATTGAAGTGAAAGACTCCCCTTAGAGTTTTTCATGGAAGAAGATGATTCTTCTTTTATAATATTGAAGATTACATTGATGAGATGTTTTAATTTGTCATTATTTACCAGTATTTTGGTATTACTGAAAAATAAAAATAAAATATTTTGTAATTCTTTTGGGTTCTTCCTTGTTCATCATTTTGGTATTACGTTTAAATTAAATATTCTGTACTCCTTTCAGGTCCTTTGTTCTACTGGAATTTACAGACAACCTTTGATTTCCTGTTACATTCTTTGTATGAGGGACTGGGTGGGACACTGAGATGGAAACATTTACCCCAATCACCTTGTAATATACAAATTATAATTGAAAATCCTTAGATTCTTACATGCCTAGGTTTGTCTATAGTTGGTAGAAAATTTTTAGTATCAAAATAATACATTCTCTTCATCCATTTAAATTTGGAAGAACATGAAGCTGAGCATTTGAATAAATATTAGCTGCTAAAATCTGAAGATTTACTTTGGTCTATGTATTTGATTTATTGACTGCTTTTAATTTAAAGTACTATCTCACTGATTAAATTCACATTGTGAAATTCAGTAGCTACATTTCCTAGATTAAAAACATATGTGTCTTAAGAAAAAGCGTTTCATAGAAATGTAGACACTCTGTTTTCTCATGGTTCAATAAAAACCTCAGCTTACTGAATTTCAAGTTCCAATTCAAGCACATCTCTTTAGCTAAGTCCTTTCAGTTTGGCTATGAGCACCCTATTGCTGTGAGAACTTGTAAGCTCAGCATTTCTTTTATTTGCTGATTTCATAACTAATATATTTCCAGTGGCAAAAGTAAGTGCAACTGTTATTATAAATTATATATATATATATATATATATATATATATACACGCAATATATATATATATATTCTTCTTAGAGTCTGCCAAATGCAGTCATAACAACAACAAACTTGTTTTAGATCCCTGCTGCAAATACAGATATATATTCTCTTATGTGTCTCTTACTTTCAATACTAGATCTATTAAGTTAATGATAATGGTTTTAATATTGCTGCATATATCTAAGGACAGATTTAGAGTAAAATCTGAAAGTGTAGCCTAATATAAGGGGATAACTGTTATGAGTAGAAAAAAATGAAGCACAGTATTTCCAGATATCTCTCAAAGACTGAAAATGTATGTATGATTTATTTTCAAAATTCCACTCCATCTGAGAATTTTAAAAAGCCAGAAGCATGTTATAGAACTATTAAGATGTAAGAGGTATCTGTATTCATATATGTGTGATTATGTTACTAAATATTGCCTACTATATTATGGATTGTGGATTGAACTTTAGAAGTCCCATGCTGTTTATCTAATTATCAGACATATATTCACTTATATCCTTCAGGCAGCACAAATTCAACATGTCCAATACTGAATCCCTCCACATAAACCCTTGTTATATGCTTGGCTTCTTTCTTTTTTAATAGCACATGAATTTGGGCCTGAGGTTAGTGAAAGATACCACAGAGATAAACTAGAAGTGCCTGACTCTTTCCTTTTTTCTGTGCTGGTCAGAGGGGGGCATCTCTTCCATGACAGCTTTGGCTGTCTCGGAGCCTGGCATCCATTTGAACCAATCACAAGCCTGCAGCTACTGCATAAGCAGCATTCTCTCACATTTCTGGGGTTAGTTTAGAAGGGCTCTCTGATGTACTCCAGTGGTCACTCCAGTGGTCCTGCAAATCTGCTCTTGAATTATTTCTTGGTTAGTGTGGGCTCCGAAGATCCTGTGAATCAATTCAGAATAATGAATATTGTGGACAAAGCAGTGGCTTTAAAAGAAAGAACAGTAAATTCAGGGGGCTTTTAGCCTTGAAGAACTCAAGGAATTAATGGCCAACAAAAATCAGCTTACAGAAGACAGCAACTAGCAGTGTCCTGACAGCATCCAGAGCAAGACAGTGTCAAACTGAGACACCTGACAGTGGTAGATACCAGCATTTGGCTGTGTCTATCAACAGCTTCCAGCATAAACAGGAGTCAAAGGGTGGCAGACATGAGGACTACTAGCAGCAGAGCTGTACTTTGCCAATTCACAATTTCAGTCTGAACTGAGCAAAAGAACTCTCCAGTGATTGGCAACACCACTGCCTTCCTGGCTGCACAAACCAGAAAGCTCCACCCTTCTTACCTCAAGAGCCTTATCATTTAGTCAGATTGAACACATTTCTGCAACATTCCCCATCACTGTCTGTTCAGGCTTTTTACATTTCTCATTTGAATTTCTAAAATAGCCTCAAACTCAGACCTCTGATTTAAAGTGAAAAGCCCTATAATCCATTTTTCATGTTTCTACTTTGTCTTCAGTATAAGAGTTTTTATATAAAATATATCAGATTTTTTTTGTACTGGGGATTGAACTCAGGACATTGTTCTTGTGAGGCAGGTGGGGGAATCACAGAGCTAAATCCCTGGCCCATCAGATTTTTAATAGGGTGCCTTTATTGTATTCTTTCTGGCTACGGATAGCCACTTACTAAGTTACTTATGGTATAATCCTCTTATTTCCTGCCTCATTTTTTCCCATGATGCTCTTTTGATCAATATTGTCTTCATATTTCAACTGACTAACTCCTGTAACTCTCTCCCTGGATCTTG
The DNA here is from genome assembly GCF_012274545.1 of Fukomys damarensis. Classification (NCBI taxonomy): domain Eukaryota; kingdom Metazoa; phylum Chordata; class Mammalia; order Rodentia; family Bathyergidae; genus Fukomys; species Fukomys damarensis. The sequence continues at coordinate 15,779,697 of NW_022900914.1, read as the reverse complement.
TCTTTCAGCCACAACAAAGATCAGATAACTGCTGATCTTTCTGGGCTCTATTCCATGTTAACTTTATGATTTGGTCATCAGAAGGCAAGGGCTTGTGATCATCATGCTGAGTAGAGCATGGCTTTCCTTGAAGAATCTTTTTAAAAATCCACTTTATGGTCTCTATTTCCTAATAACTCCTTTTGATGCACTAGTTGTTTAGTAGTGGTATTGGTCTTAGAATAAATAACTAACCCTTTATCATTTACCTCAACTCTTCGACCTACTTTTAAATTTTTTCCTAGAGGGGGTTTCTACATTGGTTGAAGCAGTAGACAAAATGACTTCGGATATCTAGACTGACTGGGACTTTTGTATTTTCTTGTTCTGTGGTCGTTTACCTCCTGTATATAATATTGCAATGCAAAAATATTGCTATTGTGTATACTCTAAGCTAGAAATCTCTATTTTCACCTGGGTGCTTATTTTTTTTAGCATACATCAGTACTGAATTCTTTTTCTTGAGTTTCGAACCACACTCTTTTATAATCATGACTGAGATTCAACACTTTGATCCAACTCCTAGGCTTTCTAGCAATTGTACTCATACTTGCTTGCAAGGTAGTCATACTTAAGGGATGAGCCCTGATCTTAACACATTTCCAATCTCTAAGTTGCTGTGAGTTTATATAAAAAAGTGCATAAAGCATCCTTAACAGTCATTGTGAAATAAATGTCAACATATTTCCCTATTAAAAAATTGAAGATATAATGTTATTATAAAACTGCAATACTGTGATTTTTGGAATGACATATCTTTGGAGTGTGGCATGTATGTGTAAGAAAAAGAAGTAGTTGTATAAAAGATGCGTGAATATAAGAGAGTCTAATAAACTGAATATTGAAGAGTCTAATCTTCACTGTACGCTATTACATATAGGGCAATATCCAAAGGCCTTGAAAGATAGCAAAGAATCCTACATTTCAATGTCATGGAAATTTTACTGCTTCTTAAAGAATTATTGAACCAGTTCAAGAATTAATTTACTTAAAAATAAGAAAATATTTAATAGATATTGGCCATGTGGATAAGAGGCAGACAGAAGCTCTCTTTTATCAGAGCAGAAGTGACAATATTCTTGAGATTTTATTCTGAGTTGTATGGATCTGTGGTAAATGGAGTGTGTTCAGAAGGAAAAACTTGAAACCTTACATATTATAGAACCATTGCTTAAAAGTATGTAAGGTTTTTCTTTCTTTCAAATATTTCTCTTCCAATCCAGTCAGAAAGGTAAAGGTATCTGTAAGCAAAATTTCTGATTCATAAGAGTAAAAATTAAAATATGCTCACATAAATTTGTTTCTTTTCTATTATTTTTTTGGTCTCCCCCCGCAGGCTTGGTTTATAAGTCTGGAGATAGAGGCCTGTTGTTCCACTTTTCAACATTTTATATTACATTCAACTTTGTTACTGGCTTATCCCTTGAAAACACTCTGATCTCAGATATAAGTATCATGTTTATAGTAATTATAGATTTCAATCTAATTTTAATTTGTATATGGAGCATCTAGAATAAAAGCTTTTTTATATTTTCTAATACTATTCCTGCAGTACTACTTGAGAAAAAGACAGATCCATATATAAAATAGCATCAAAATGAAAAATGATCTCTGTCTATAATTTAGAGCTCATGAATTTGTGGTAAATGGAAAATGTTTGAAAGGAAAATTTCTAATCCTCTCTACTTCTACACCCTTGCATTAAAAATAATTAGGGGTTTACTTTTATATTTGTAATTTTACTTCCAAGTCCTACTTTTTGACAAGAGTTAGTGATATAGGCTTGTATAATGAAACCATTTTTTAAAGAAATGGTTCTTCAGATTGAATCTCATTCATAGTATGATAAAAAGAAAATCAATTTTTTGGCTTTTCTGACACAGAGTGGTATCATTAAGTATATGTAACATGAACCAAAGAAAATATATTGTATATATCTCAAAATAATACTTATTATTTTGGCTGGCAGAGCTGCTCAATGACAGCATGCATGTCTAGCATCCCTAAGGCCCTAGGTTTGATCTAAGACTCTACTAAAAAAAAAAAAAATCAAAGGAACTCCAAAGACCTGAACTTATTATTTGTGATTAATAATGACATAATTATTTATTGTGTCTCTACTATTTCAAAAGAATTATAAACATGTGAGTTCTAATCCCTAGAATAATACAAAGAAGAAGCTATTTGTCCCCCTATTAGGTGTGTGGATGAAGACTATCTGGGTAGTCTGGTTCTCCAGAGCCCATCAGTGATGGTCAACACTGGAGATCAAACCTTATCCTTTCTGATTCTGAATTTCACAATCCTAATTTTAGCACCTTCCTTTGACAAGTCACAAAAATTGTACATGGAAGAGAGGACTATCTAGGGTACAGATAATTTTTTAGGAAATTTAATGTCAAGAGAAGTAAAATTGGGAGTATGAAAGTAATTCAGTAAAATATATTCTGTATTATTCTTCACACAATAAACTAAAATTATATAAAACAACTCTGTATATAAACAAATGAATCAGACAAAACCTATAAACTAATTTTAAAAATCTTCAAAGTTTGTAAATTAGGCATACATTTCTAAAATTCATGATTCAGAAAAGAAGGCACAATGGAAATTAGAAAATATTTTAACTGAATTAAGGGACAGCAAAATGCAGCATACCAAAGCATATGAGTTTCATCTAATGCTATTCCTAGGTACATATTTAATCTTAAGTTATCAATCATGGAAAAATGAAAAAAAAATCTATGAAGTCATCTCAAAAAAGTCAAATTATAGCCAACTAGCTCTCCCAAATTATGAAGGAAACAGTAAAAAGTGGAAGATAAATATAAAACATCAAAGACCATCATTTAGTAGAGATAACAAAATCAAAAATTTATTTCTCCAAAAATTGATAGCATTTATAAGTACACATTAAAATTGATAAGAAAAATAAGTTATGAATACCAGTATCCAAAATAAAAAGGCAGTATCCCAACAAACCTACTGACATGAAAAGAGTTATTACAAAAATAATTTGAAAAAATGTAGTTATCTTCATAAAGAAATAAATGCCAGTAAATTATAACCATAAATAATAGTATAGATATGTGCAGATTTCTGTATAAGATTAATAATTGCTTATTTGAAAATAGGTTAATATTGTGAATATTGAATTTACTTTTAAGTATTTTAAAACTTTATTTTAAATTCCAAGTAAATTAAATGTCTAGTTGAAAACTTCCGCTGAAAAACTAGAGAATCAGATAACTTACTGCTAACCTCTAAAAAAATTAAGATATGTTTATATATAAACTCAAGGTGATAAAAATAAATGCATTTATGAGCTATGTATAATTTGGGCAAATCTGATAAATGTATCAGAAAATTATACTTATTTTAATTCATAAATTATGATTGCAAACATTTTAAACAATATAAATAACCTAACCCAGAAATATTGTTCTAAAAATATAGAGCAGATGCATTCTAGTTATTTCTGTTTAAGCATGTTATAAAGAATTAATAGATCACACAAAGCAAAGGAAAACATCTAAGCATTTTGATTGTATGGATAGATGGAGAAACAAGATTTGATGAATTCAAAATTAAAAAAGAAAAATTATCTTTAAAATTTCAGAATTTAAAAAAGCACTCTAAAATACCTTGATAATCTAACTTTACAAAGAACTATAGGAGAAATCATATTGAATGATGAAATGTTGGCAGCGAAACAAATTTTCCAAGTAGTAAGTAAAGAAACTAAAGATAATTTTTAAAATGAAAATTAGAAAGGAAATAAAACTATCATTTTAAGAATACAATATTATTGTATAAATCGAAGGAATCTACAAATAATAGCTAAAATTAAGAAGTAAGTTCCTGGATGTATACCAAAATGTAAAAGTTAATTATATGTTAGTTAACCGACAACAAAGACAATAAAACTTTATATTATTCAATTTGCAATCACACCAAAATATATAGTGTACTGGTAAATTTATTGAATAGAAGCTATGGTATAGAAAATCCAGTGGTAAATGTAACCGAAATTTGTAAGACCTCTAATCTCCAAATTTCTTAAATGCTGTTTGACGAATCTAAGAAAAAAATTTAATAAATTAATAATGATAGAAAATCCATGGATAGGAAAACTCAAAATTATAAATATTTCTAACCAAACTGGTCTTTGATTTCAATAGAATCCTAAGCAAAGTTGAATCTTAAAATGTAACATTTGAGAAGTTAATTATAAAACTGTTGAAGTTGAGAGGGTCAAGTACAAATGTTGAAATCTTTATGAATAAAAAGATATTGTAACCTAATGCAGACAGTGTTATCTAAAAATGTACATTGACTTAGTACAATTGTTGTATATGTTTTGCATGTTGTTTTGGCCTATTAGTATGGTTTTGAATCTGTACATGTGATAATTAAATTTTCAAGGTCTAATATGATTAAATAATCAATTCTGGAAACATAAAAAGGAGTGGTGGGAGGAGGAGAAAAGAAGGGAATTGAAAAGTATTCTATATATGTACCAATCTCGTACAGTGTAATCATTATATACTGCAAACATATGTACTTTATATGTTTTATATACTATATATGTTTTATATACTATAAAAAGTAAAAAAAAATAAATAAAAAGAATAAGCAGGGAAGGAGGGGCAGGAAAAGGAATAAAAACAAATTAAGGTGTATTATGTATGTGTACTAATTCCCAACAAGAAATGTAAACATTATATACTACAAATATGTACTAATAAAGAAAATTAATTAAAAAGAAAGAAAAGGATAATAAATTTGCACACATGTACTCAAGACTCAAAAACTGCAAGAACTGGAGAAATGATAGTGAAATCAACTAATGGAACATGACAGTTTCTAAACAAATTTACAAAATGATGGACAGTTTGATTAAGCCAGACTCTAAAAGTGGTTAGGGAAATTATTGCATGTCACATTCTCAACTTGTCAAGATTAAAACTAGACCCTATCTTTCACCATGCACTAAACTACAATCCAAGTGAATTAAAGATATAAATATTAAAACAGAAACACTAAACTTGCTGGAAGATAGGTAGAAGGTATTGGCATAGGAAAAGACTTTATGAACAAATCCTCATTAGCATGGGAACTAGCACAAAGAATCAACAGTTGGGATCTCATTTTTTTAAAAAGCTTCTGCACTGACCAAGAAATAACCAGCAGACCTAAGACACAATCCACAATATGGGAAAAAATTTTACCAGCTGTTCCTCAGACAAAAATCTACTATCTAGAAGAAATAAAGAACTAAAATACATCAGACCTTCCAAATATAAAGACCCAGTTAAGAAAGGGCATCTGAAATGAAAAGACATCTCTCAGACAAAGAAGTAAAAGGGACAAATAAACATGAAAAAATGTTCAACATCACTGGTCATTCGAGAGATGCAGATGAAAACAGTACTGAGATTCCATCTCAACCCAGAAAGAATGGCTGCTAGCAAGAAATCAACCAATAACAAATGCTTGCTGGGTTATGGGGAGAAAGGAACCCTTCATTGTTGGTGGGAGTGCAGACTGGTGCAACCACTGTGGAAATCAACGTGGAGAAATGTTAAACAAGGAGGATTAGAAGTCCCATTTGACCCAGCTATGCATCTGCTGGGTATCTTCCCAAAAGAATTAAAAGTATCATACCACAGTGATGTATGCTCACCCATGTTTATGTTGGCACAGTTTGTAATAGCTAAAATTTGGAATCAGGCTCCTTGCCCATCAACTGGAGATTGGATAAAGATGTGCTGTTTAATAAAATGGAGTACTGCTCAGCTTTAAAGAACAGGAAACTAGAGGCATTTATAGCTAACTGAATGCACATTGAGGCCATACTCTTCAGTGAAATTAAAAAGACAAAAGTGTGTAAATACCAAATAGTTTCTCTGATGTGGAAAATTGAAAGTGTAAATAAGGATCAAAATGTATAATTGATGTTGTGTAATAGGAAGAAAACGTATAAAAGAGTAGAAGAAGTGGAAGGGGTAGGGGAAAGGGAAAAGGGGAAAAGAAAAAATATGTGAAAAGGAAAAACATGGAAACAATGTCTTTGTAAACAGGGAAGGGTGACGGGGTGAATGGAGGGCTGGGAATGGGGAAAAAGAAGAACCGAGATAAGTCGTGTAAAGGTACAAGACCCGAATACCTAAAATGCACCTATAAACTTACTAAAAGAATTAAAAAGAAATAATTACAATTGTATTTGTTTTAAGGTTTTGAGTAATAAGGAAAATAATCAGCAACATTTTGATGCAACGCATTTAGGAATGCAGAACAAAATGTATAGCAAATTATTGTTTCCTTTTTATCATTTCCTTTCTTTTTATTGTGGTAAAAATTGCATAGTATAGTATTTATATTTAAGTCACTTAAAAGTGTGTAGTTCAATGGCACAGGAACACTCATATTAACGTACAACACTCACATCATCTCTGCAACTGTTTGATTTTTCTAAAACCCTGTACCCATTAAATACTAACTCCCTGTTTTGACTCTTACCTTAGCCTATGGAAAACTACCATTTTACTTTTTTTTTTTTTTGTCTCTGTGAAATTCACCATATGTTGTGTTTATTTACACAAGTTTTCTCTATCAGTTGTAGTTACCTCATATAAGTGGAATCATATAATATTTGTGACAGTGTCTTCAAGGTTCATCTGTTTAACAGCATAGCCAGAATTTCTTTACATTTTAAGGCCCAAGAACACCCCAATGTATGTGTGTACTACACTTGTATACACATTCTCCTGTAAGATATTTAGGTCATTTCTACCTTTCTGAAAATGTGAATACAGCTGGTATGATCATTGATAAAACAAAATATATTCATGTTCACAAGTAGACACTAATTTAAAACTTATAAAAGCCAGACAGAAAAGCAATATTATTTTATCCATTAGTGACATACATTTGGAAGATTAAATATTAAAATGATGGCATTGTACCTCAGTAAAAATATCAAATAAATTTAACAAAACACATAAGTACTTTATAGAGAAATGTATGCCTATTATTGAAATCCATTTTAGAAGTCCTAAACAAATGTAGAATTTTATAAAGAATGGTAGTGGTTAAGAATTTTACCTATTGCCTACAATGTCACAGACACTGTTCAAAGAATGTGTGATTCCTTTGTTGATAATATGATATAGCCACTACTATTATCTGAATTTTATAAATAGGGTAGTGGAGGCTCTGAGAGATCAAATGATAATTTTTTCGATGTGTGGCTGGTGAGTAGTTGTTCTAGGATTCCGGTCAGCACACTCTCTTAAGAGCTTCTACACTGACACAACAGACAATGTGAACTTCTCAGTGATACCACACATTCTTTAGAAAAAGTGATTCTTTTTAGACTAGACTTATAAATTTAAAGATTTAACCCCTAAAGCTTCTCTTTGAACTTGACAAGTAATTTTTTAGAAGTATGTAGAACAGAGGCATGACCAGAGAGACTAGTTTTGAAGTACAACAGTGGAGAGCATCTTGCTTAAAATATTACTTAAAACATTCTATTGTTATCCAGTAAAAATAAAAAACTAGTCAGAGGTAAATAAGTAGCAACTTCAGGAATAGATTCACACTTGTTATATAAGAGAAGTGTTATTCTCCATTAATGAGAAAGTATAATATATCTAGTGAACGGCAGTAGGGCAACTGGCTCTTCATAGAGGAAGAGATGGAAATGTATGTCTATCTTATATTAGAATTGCAATCAATTAAGATTTGAGTGGAAAGGGAAAACCTCTAAATTTTTACTGGGTAGAATAAGAGAATATTTGCTGAAGTGGGGAAATATTTATTTGAGACGCAAAATTCTCACACCGTAAGAGGAAATTCACTTTTTAACCATCAATGCCATTACTTAAAAAATGAAAGGTAGTTCATATTCAGATATTTTTAAGCAGGACATTTTAATAGATTTACATTTACAGGAATTTTCAGGCTTTTGAAATCCTGATAGAAGAGAGGAAATAAAGATGTTAGATATTGAAGACCCGTGTGGTGGCACACGGCTGTAATCCCAGCACTCGGAGGCTGAGGCAGGAGGATCGCTGTGAGTTTAAGACCAGCCTGGGCTACATAGTGAGTTCCAGGTCAGTCTCAACTACATAGTGAGACCCCATCTCAAAAACACAAAACAAATAAACAAACAAAAAAGATGTTAGATATTCAAAATGAGAGGAAGATAAAACTACAGACATAAAACAGATTAAGTTAAAGTATTACGCATCAGGTTGTGTCTCTATGATTACATTGGAAAAACTAGGGGAAATATCTTAACAAAAGAAAGAAAACAGATTATTTCAATATCTAGAAAGTACAGAATATATAAAATATATTATGTTGTATATTAATAATTATATTAGTATACCACATTAATACATTATATATTAATGTATTACTATAACACACATATATATCTAGTTTTTCTCAACATGGAGTTCAATGCTGGTATATTCAGAACACTATTTCAGTATTTTTCAAATTCTGGGCTCTAAAGAACTTTCATAAATCTTAAAAGTGAACAAGGTCTCTCACAGTATTATTATGTAGATTATACCTATTACTATTTATCTTATAAATTAAAAGTGAGAAATTAAAAAAACATTTTATATTACTTCTGAAAGTAATATATTGCATTAACATAAACGCATTCTTGAAAAATTAATATATATTCCAAGTAAGACAGGTTAATATCATTATTTCACATTTTAAAATCTCTTTAATAGTTTTAAAAAAGTTTAATAGAAGAAACTCTATTACCATGTATGCCTCTATTCAGTCTGTTGCAATATGGAGTTTAGATTAAAATGTAAAAAGAAATTTTGATCTCATTCAGATATGTAGTTGAAAAAAAGAAGTTATTTTAACAGTTTTTTCCACATAATTGCAAATAATTCTTAATACTACACCATAACTTGACAGTTGGGAGGATCTAAAACAGTTCCATTATGGCATATGAAAACTATAAAAGACTTTTTCCTGTTGTGTGAAATTAAGCTCCCTGAATCTATCTTAGATGTTCAATTGATATTTAACCTTGTGATACAATGCATTGGTTACATGGAAAATATTGATTTCCTGATTTATATAGAGCTTCTAAAATTTGATATTTCTCAGCATAAAGCTTAGAAGTGGCATATAATTATGTCAGTGCTAATCTCATAAGAAAAGTTTTTGAGTTGAAGGAGGCTTACCAACTTATTAAACAGGAAAATTCTTTCCAAAATTCTATTTTTTTCATATAAGCTCAAATTTAATCACTGGCAGGAGACACTGAGTTTTTCTTGAAATGAAAAGCTTTCTTTATTCATTTTTGACAAAATGTTTGCCAAATAACCTTATTTTAATAACTAAAACTTGTCATTCTTTTTTCATAAAAGTATCCTCACTAAATAAAATAAATTAGTTTGCAACTCAAAAGAGATCACTAATTATTATACTTTAAAAATGAATCTTATTAAAGCTTACTTTTGTTTGTTTCAGATAAAAAAGGTAAGGTAGAGTCAAGAAATTCTTATTTTTCTCCCTTTTTAAATTGGAAATATATATATGTTTTTTGAGACAGGGTCTCACTATGTAGTTGAGACTGACCTGTAACTCACTATGTAGCCCAGGCTGGTCTCGAACGCACAGCGATCCTCCTGTCTCAGCCTCCTGAGTGCTGGGATTACAGGCGTGCTACACCACGCCTGGCCTTGGAAAGATTTTAAGTATAGAAAGGAAAGTAAAAGGACTATGAATCACCATCAAAAACTAATTAATTGTCATTATTTTTATAGACTTTATTTTTAAACTTTTAGTACATATTTGCCACACATAACCATCAAATTCATCATGTGTAATGTGCATCTTTATATATTATATTTTAATTCTTTATTTCCACCACTCCCTTCTCCCTTTAACCTCCTTCCCTTCCCATTTACAAAAACTTTGTTTCCATTTCTTCCTTGTATTGTTTTATTTAATTCCCTTTTGCTTCCTTCCCTGCTCCATCCCCCATCCCTTGTTCCCCTTTCCATTTAAACATGTGTTTTCTACTCCCCAATGTCTGTCTTCCAATTTGCTCCTTATTTGCCCTTAGGATTTCTCATATATATACAAGAGAAACAAAGTGATGCTTAAGCTAGTGTGCCTAATTTATTCACTTATAATTATGGTCTTGAGTTGCATCATTTACAAATGAGTGAAGTTTACCATTCTTGATGACGCAGAAGTACTCCATTGCACAGAAACACCACATTTTAATCATTCATCCTTTGATGGGCATGTGGGCTATTTCCAAGATTGCGTTATTATAAATTGTGGCACTATAAACATAGGTATGCATACAGCACTCTGGTATGATGCTTTTATCTCTCTCAGGAAGATTCCTAGAAGGGTCTAATAGCTGAGTCAAATGGAACTTCTAGGTTTAGTTTTTTGAAGAAACTGCATGGTAATTTCCAGTGTGGTTCTACTACTTTACACTTCCCGTAGCAGTAGAGAAGGGTTCCTTTTTCCCCACAGCCTCACAAGCATTGGTTATTGTTTGATTTCTTGATGATGGCTATTCTTTATGGAGAGAGGTGGAGTCTAAATGTTTTAATTTGCATTTCTCAAATGACCTGTGATGTTGGACATTTAAAAATATACTTATTTGCTACTTGTCCTTTTTTTTTAAAAGACTTTATTGGTACATTTAAGGTATACAGTATAATGACAGTCTTCATTATGAGAAATGCCTAGTGATTTCAGATACCCATTTCTGGATTGGGTATTTGAATTGGGGAAGTCTGTTTTTTTTTTTAGTTCTTCGTATATTCTAGATGTTAATCCTTTTCTGAGGAGTAGCTGGTAAAAATGTTTTCTAATTCTGTTGGTGGTCTCTTTGCTATGTTGGTGGGGTTTTTTTTTTGTACAAAAGCTTTTTAATTTGATATGGTCATAGTTATTGATTCTTTGCAATTTTTCCTGTGCATTTAGGATTTTGTTCATAAAGTTACTACCTACACCTCCATCTTCAAGATGTATTCTATTCTATCTTCCAGTAGATTAAATATTTCTGGTTTTATAATCAGATCTTTGATCCATTTTATTTTAGTTTAGTGCATGGTGAATTTTTGGCCTAACTTCAATCTTTGGCACGTGTAAAGCCAGTTTTTCCAGCACCATTTATTAAAGAGGCTATTTTTCTTCCAGTGAAGATAAAAAAAAAGTTCTTTGGCTCCTTGTCACAGATAAGGTAGCTAAGTATGCTTGGAGTTGTTCCTGCATCTTCTATTCAGTTCCATTGATCATTGGGTCTGCTTTTTGTCTGTATCATGCCATCTATTAAATCACTGTAGCTTTGTACTAAAATTTCAAATTGGGGATTGTGATGCTCCTTGCTTTACTTGCCCAGAAATATTTTTGTTATTCAAGATCTCTTTTGGTTTTGTATGAATTTTGGGATTATTTTCTCTAGTTCTGTGAATCATGCTATTGGTATTTTGTTTGGGATGGCATCACATCTGTGTCGCATTACGGAGGTATGGCTATTTCCACATATTGGTTCTGCCTCTCCGAGAACAAGAGTTATCTTTCCATTTTTTGATATCCTACTTGATCTCCCTTTTCAGACAACTTTAGTCTTCAATGTAAAAGTTGTTAGACTGATTTCATTGGCTTCAGTTTTAATTAAGAAAATTGGTCTAATTCTCCCCCCACCCCGTACTCCTGCTCTTCTTTCAGCCCCTCCACCCTTCCCTATTTACAAAGACCTTGTTTCCATTTTTACCATTTCTCCTATCTTTTCTTTTCTTTTCTTTCCCACTTCTTTTCTTTCCTTCCCACTCCCCGTACTCCTTTAGCCCTTTTCTTCCTATTTCACATTATCAATTATATAGGTTCAAATTGTATAATTGGTCTATTTGTTTTTTGGTCGGATCCTTCTCTATATTAGGGTAATGCTTGCTTCCACGAATGACCTTGGGAATATTGCCTCATTTTCAGTTTCGTTAACCTGTGTGGCATTAGATCCACTCTAAGGTTGTTGTAAAATCGGTACTGAATCTCTCAGGGCTTGGGGTTTTTTTGTTGTTGTTGTTTTGTTTTGGTTTGGGGTTTTTTTTTTGTTGTTAGTGGTGGTAGTTTTAAAATTACGTCTTCACATTGGAATAGGAAAAGACTTTATGAACAAAACCTCAGTTGCACGGGAACTAGCAGATAGAATCAACAACTGGGATCTCATCTTACTAAAAAGCTTCTGTACTTCAAAAGAAACCATCAGCAGAACTAAGAGACAATCTACAATGTGGGAAAAATTTTTACCAGCTGTTCCTCAGACAAAGGACTATTATCAAGGATATATAAAGAACTCAAAACAATCAGTCCCCCCAAATATAAAGATCCGATTCAAAAATGGGCATCCAAAATGAACAGACATTTCTCAGACAAAGAAGTAAAAGCAGCAAGTAAATATATGAAAAAATGTTCCACATCACTGGTCATTCGAGAGATGCAGATGAAAACAACACTGAGATTCCACCTCACCCCACAAAGAATGGCTGCTATCAAGAAATCACACAATAACAAATGTTGGCGGGGTTGTGGGGAGAAAGGAACCCTCCTCCATTGTTGGTGGGAGTGCAGACTAGTGCAACCACTATGGAAATCAATATGGAGATACCTCAAAGAGCTTGGACTGGAGGTTCCATTTGACCCAGCCATCCCTCTGTTGGGTATCTTTCCAAGAGAACTAAAAGAATCATATCACAGAGAAGTATGTGCACCCATGTTTATAGCGGCACAGTTTGTAATAGCTAAATCTTGGAAACAGCCTATTTGCCCATCCGTTGGAAACTGGATAAAGAAGATGTGGTTTTTCTATAAAATGGAATATTACTCAGCCATAAAGAATGAGAAAATAGATTCATTCATAGGAAAATGGATACATATTGAAGATATACTCCTAAGTGAAATAAATAAGTCACACATGTGTAAATACTGAATAGTTTCCCTGGTGTGAATAATCTGCAACAATACATAAGATTCTAATAAGATTACTGACATTGAGAAATGGGAAGAAAGGAGCTAAAGGTGTAGGGAAGGTGGGATGGGTAGGGGAAGAGTAAAAAGGGAAAAGAAAAAAATGTGAGATAATGAAAAGATGAAAATAAAGTGTTTGTAGATGGGGAGGGGAGGAGGGGGTGAAGGAAGGGCAGAGGTAAGGGGAAAAATGAGAATCAAGACTTGTCATGTAGAGGTACAAGATCCCAACAATGAATGTAACTGTACTGTATTCCAAAAATGTACCAATAAACTCAATTAAAACTGAAAAAAAAATTAGATCTTCAAATGCATTGACTATTAATGGATTATTCAGTATTTTTGTTCTTTTTTATTCAGTTTTGGTAATTCATGTGTATTTGGGAATCTGTCCATTTTCTCTGTTTTATATTATTAGAGTACAGCTTCTCAAATAAGTACTGACAGTCTTCTAGATTTCTCCAGACTCTCTTGTGATTTCATGCTTCTTATTTCTAACTGTATGAATTTGGGTCCTTTCTTTACTGCTTTTGATAAGATGGCTTCAGGTTTGTCTATTTTACTTAGTCTTTTAAAGAAGCTACTTTTCAATTCATTGATTCTTTGTATTGTTTTCTTAGGCTCAATTATGTTCATATATGCTCTGGTATCTATAATTTCCTTCATCATATGAGCTTCGTGTCCAACTTGCTCTTCATTTTCTAGAACCTTAAGCTAAAACACTAGGTTATTTGAGCTTTCTCTGTTTTTCTGTTTTGGAAATTCTCTGTTATAAATTTCTCTCATAGGATGGCTTTCTTTGAATCCCATAAATTCCAATGTGTTGTATTGGCATTATTGTTTAATTGTATAAGCTAATTTATTCTTTGATGTCATCTGTGACCCATTGGTTGTTCCGGAAAGTATTACTTAATTTTCATGTGTTTATGTAGTTGTTATGTTTTATTTTGCCAATTTTCTGTCTCTCTGTCTCTCTCTGTCTCTGTCTCTGTCTCTCTCTGTCTCTCTCTCTCTCTCTTTCTCTCTCTCTCTCTCTTTCTCTCTCTCACTGGGGATTGAACTCAGGATCTTGTGCTTGTGAAGCAGGAGGCAGCACCACTGAGCTAAATCCCCAGCCCTTTCTTTATTTTTAATTTCATTGCAGTATGATCTGGCAAAGTTCATGGGATAATTATAATACCTTTGCATTTATTTAAGCATGTTGTATGAGTTAGTGTGTGGTATATTTTGGAGAATGTCTGTGTGCTGCTGAGCACAGTGTGTCTTCTATTGTTGGGTGAAAAGTGGTATGGTTGTCCACTAAGTCAATCTGTTCAAAGATTTGATTCAATTCTGATATTTCTTTGGTGAGTGTCTAGTTTGTCTATTCATGATGATGGAGTATTAGGGTTCTCCATTATATTAGTGCTTATGTGACTTTTCATATCTATTAGTGTTTGTTTTATATAATTAACTGTACTTGTATTTGTGTATATTTATTAATGTTATGTCTTCCTCTTGGATCATTGCCTAAGTGTGTAATAACTTTCTTTGTTTCATCTTATCAGTTTTGGCATAAAATCCACTTTGTCTGCAAAGAGCTATCCCTGCTTTATCCTAGATTCCTGTTGTATGGAACACTGTTTTATATCCTTTTACTTTCAGTCTATAAATTGCTATTTCAAAAAGATTTTTAAATTTCTTTTTAAATTTTTGTGTTTCTTTTATTGAGCATAGAGTTGGTTCTTGTTTCTTGGTCCATTCTGCCAATCTGTTGCTTTTTTTTCCCCCTCTCTCTCATTAAGTTTATTGGTACGTTTAAAGCAGACACTACAGTTACATTTATCACTGGGATCTTGTACCTTTACATGATTTATCTTGGTTCGTGTTTTTTCCCCATGCCCCTGCCCTCCCTTCACCCCCTTCACCCCTCCCTATTTACAAAGTCTGTATCATTTTTTTCATTTTTCTTTTCCCTTATTTCCTTTCCCCTCCCCTTCCCACTTCCCCTTTAGCTGTTTCCTTCCTATTTCATGCTTCCAATCATACCGTTTGAACCTTATTTACACTTTTAGTTTTTACACTAGAAAAACTATTCAGTATTTACTTGTGTGTCCTATTTATTTCACTTGGGTATAGCCTCAATGAACATCCATTTCACTATAAACGTCTCTAGTTTCCCATTCTTTATGGCTGAGTAGTACTCCATTTTATAGAAAAACCACATCTTCTTTATCCAGTATTCAGTTGTTGGGTATTTGGATTTTTTCCAAGTTTTAGCTATTACAAACTGTGCTGATATAAACATGGGAGCACATATATCCCTGTGGTACGATTCTTTTAATTCTTTTGGAAAGATACCCAGCAGAGGAATAGCTGGGTCAAGTGGAACCTCTCATCCTGGTTCTTTGAGGTATCTCCATATTGATTTCCACAGTGGTTGCACCAGTCTGCACTCCCACCAACAATGGAGAAGGGTTCCTTTCTCCCCACAACCCTGCCAGCATTTGTTATGGTAGATTTCTTGCTAGCAGCCATTCCTTCTGAGGTGAGGTGGAATATCAGTATTGTTTTTATCTGCATCTGTCAAGTGACCAGTGATGTTGAACATTTTTTATATATATATTTACTTGCTGCTTTTACTTCTTTGTCAGAGAAATGTCTGTTCTTTTTAGATTTTCAGTTTTGAATTGGGTCTTTGTATTTGGGGGGGTCTGATTTTTTTAAATTCTTTATATATTCTAGATAGTAGTCCTCTGTCTGAGGAACAACTGGTAAAAATTATTTTCCACATTGTAGGTTGCCTCTTAGCACTATTGGTGATTTCTATTGCACTGCAAAAACTTTTTAATACAATGAGATCCCAGTTGTTTATTTTTTGTGCAAGTTCTCTCGCTTCTGAGGATTTGTTCACAAAGTCATCACCTATGCCAATGTCTTCAAGAGTTCCAGTAAGTTTATTGTTTCTGTTTTGATATTTACATCTTTAATCCACTTGGATTTTAATTTAGTTCACCATAAATGATAGGGATCTAGCTTTAATCTTTGGCAAGTTGAAAGCCAGTATTTCCAACACCATTTATTAAAGAGGTTATCTTTCCTCCAATGAGGATGGTCAGCTCCTTTGTTAAGGATGAGGTAGCTGAATATTTCTGTGTTGTTTCTGCATTTTCTAATCTATTCCATTGATCCTCTGGTCTGTTTCTTTGCCAGTACCTTTCTATTTTTATCGCAGTGGCCTTGTAGTATAGTTTCAAGTTGGGAATTGTGATACCCCCTGTCATGTCTCTGTTGCCTCAAATGGCTTTTGCTATTCTAGGTCTCTTTTGGTTCTGAATGAGTTTTTGGATTGTTTTATCAAGTTCTGTGATATATACTGTGGGGATTTTGGTCATGATTGCATCGAATCTGTATAGCAGTTTTGGAATTATCACCATTTTCATTATGTTGATTCTTTCTACCCAGGCACAATGCATGTTTTTCCATCTTCTTTTTATTTTAAATTTAATTTATTGGTACATTCTAGGTAGACAGTACAGTTACATTCATTACTGGGATCTTGTACCTCTACATGCCAGGTCTTGGTTCTCATTTTTCCCCTTGTCCCCACCCTCCCTTCATCCCCTCCTCCCCTCCCCACCTTCAAACACTTTAATTCCATTTTTACATTTTCTCATATTTTTTTCCTTTTCTATTAGTCCCCCTTCCCTATCCTTCTTACTGTCCCTACACCTTTGGTCCTTTTCTTGCTATTTGCTAATTGTCCCATTAGGATCTTGAGTACTATTTTAGTTTTTCACACCAGAGAAACTATTCGGTATTTGCATATATATGCCTTATTTATTTCACTTAGAAGTATATCCTCAAAAAGTACCCATTTAACTATGAATGAATCTACTTTCTCATTCTTTATGGCTGAGTAGTATTATATTTTATAGAAAAACCACATCTTCTTTATCCAGTTTCCAATTGATGGGCAGATGGGCTGTTTGCAAATTTTAGCTATTACAAACTGTGCCGCTATAAACATGGGTGCACATATATCACTGTGGTATGTTTCTTTCACTTCTTTTGGAAAGATACCCAACAGAAGGATGGCTGGGTCAAATGGAACCTCTAATCGTAGTTCTTTGAGGTATCTCCATATTTACTTCCATAGTAGTTGTACCAGTCTGCACTCCCACCAACATGGAGAAGGGTTCCTTTCTCCCCACAACTGCGCCAACATTTGTTATTGAGTGATTTCTTGATAGCAGCCATTCTTTGTGGGATGAGGTGAAATCTCAATGTTGTTTTCATCTGTATCTCTGGAATGACCAGTGATGTAGAGCATTTTTTCATGTATTTACTTGCTGCTTTTATTTCTTCGTCTGAGAAATGTCTGTTCATTTCAGATGCCCACTTTAGAACTGGGTCTTTATATTTGGGGGGGCTGGTTGTTTTGAGTTCCTTATATATTTTAGATAATAGTCCTTTGTCTGAGGAGCAGCTGGTAAAAAGTTTTTCCCACATTGTAAGTTGTCTCTTACTTCTGTTGATGGTTTCTTTTGCAGTGCAGAAGCTTTTTAATAAGATGAGATCCCAGTTGTTGATTCTTTCTGTGAGTTCCCGTGCTAGTGAGGATTTGTTCATAAAGTCTTTTCCTATGTCAATGTCTTCCAGAGTTCTGCCTAACTTATCTTCCAGTAAGTTTAGTGTTTTTGTTTTTATGTTTAGATCTTTAATCCACTTGGATTTTAATTTAGTGCATGGTGAAAGATAAGGGTCTAGTTTTAATCTTTGGCAGATTGAGATCCCATTTTCCAACACCATTTATTAAAGAGGCTATCTTTCCTCCAGTGGGGACTGTCAGCTCCTTTGTCAAAGATGAGGTAGCTGAGTGCATCTGGAGTTGTTTTTGTGTCTTCCAATCTGTTCCATCTTCTTATATTCTCTTCAATCTCTTTTTTCAGAGTGCTATAATTTTCAGTGTAGAAACCTTTTGTCTCCTTCATTAGATTGACTCCTAGATATTTCATTTTTTGGATGTTATTGTGAAAGGAATTATTTCTCTAATTTCTCTCTCAGTGACTCTATTATTTGTGTACAAGAAGGCTATTGATTTTTGAGTGTTGACTTTGTATCCTGCTACTTACTGAATCTGTCAGTTTAAGTCTAGCAGTCTTTTGGCAGAGTTTTTTGGATCTTCTATTTAGAGTATCATATCATCAGCAAATAGTGACAGTTTAACTTCTTCCTTTCCTGTCTTTATTCCATTTATATCTTTCTTTTGTCTAATTGCTATGGATAATGTTTCTAGAACTACACTGAACAGGAATGGTGACAGTGGACATCCTTGTCTTGTTCCTGATTTTAGTGTGAAGGTTTTTAGTTTCTGACCATTTAGAATGATATTGGCTGTTGGTTTTTCATAGATAGTGTTTAACAGGTTGAAATAAAGACCATCTATTCCAATTTTCTGTACAGTTTTTAATCATGAAAAGGTGTTGAATTTTGTCAAATGCTTTTTCTGCATCTATTGAGGTGATCATATGGTTTTTGTCCTTAATTCTGTTAATATAGTGCATTACATTTATTGATTTATGTATGCTGAACCATCCTTGCATCCCTGGGATAAATCTGACTTGGTCAGGGTGTGTAATTTTTTTGGTGATCTTCTGTGTTCTTTTTGCCAACATCTTATTGAGGATTTTTGCATATGTTTCCATTAGGGAGATTGGCCTGTAGTTCTCTTTTTTGGTTGGGTCTTTCCCTCATTTTGCAATCAAAGTAATACTTGCTTCCAGGAATGAATTGAGAAGTATTGCTTCCTGTGGCAATATTTTTTTTTCTAAATATCTTGTAGAATTTAGCAGTGAAGCCATCAGGGCCTGGGCTTTTCTTTGTTGGTAATGTTTTAATTACATTTTCAATTTCACTGAATGTATATGGGTGTTTAGACTTTTTATATCTTCTTTGTTCAACTTTGGCAGTTCATATGTGTCTAGAAATCTGTCCATTTCTTCTGTATTTTCCATTTTATTAGAGTATAGTGTTTTGAAGTAGGTATTGATGATCCTCTGGATTTCTTCTGGATCTATTGTAACTTCAGCTTTTTCATTCCTAATTCTGTGAATTTGAGCCTTTTCTTTCCTTTTTTTGATAAGGTTGGCTAAGGGTATATCAATTTTATTTGTTCCTTTGAAAAATCAACTATTAGATTCATTGATTTTTTGTGTCATTCTCTTAGTCTCCATTGCATTAATTTCTGCTCGGATCTTTGCAATTTCCTCCCTTGTATGAGATTTCAGTTTGTCTTGCTCTTCTTTTTCCAGGAGCTGAAGGTTAAGCATTAGGTTGCTTATTTGAGCTCACTCTGTTTTCCTAGTATGGGCATTTACTGCTATGAATTTCCCTCATAGAACTGGGCTTTCATTGTGTCCCATAGATTCCTTTATATTGTATTAGCATTATCATTTAATTGTAGAAACTGTCTAATTTCTTCTTCAATTTCTTCTGTGATCCAATGGTTGTTCAGCAGGGTGTTACTTAATTTCCATGTTTTTGTTCAATTCTTGCGGTTGTTTAGGCTACTGATCTCCAGTTTAATTGCACTATGGTCTGATAATATACAGGTGATGATTTCAAGTCCTTTGCATTTACTTAATCATATTCTATGAACTAGCATGTGGTCTATTTTGGATAATAACCCATGTGCAGCTGAAAAGAATGTATATGCTGATTTTGTGGGGTGGAACACTCCGTAGACCTCTACTAAGTCCGTTTGTTCTAAGACTTGGCTTAGTTCTGTTATTTCACTGTTGATTTTTTGCCTAGATCTGTCTATTTGTGTCGGTGGAATATTGAGGTCCTCCACTGCAATTGTAATAGTGCTTATTTCCTTTTTTATATTCATTAATATTTGTTTTGTACAGTTGGGGCATTAGTATTTGGTGCATATATATTTATGATTGTCTTTTCTTCCTCTTGTATTATTCCCTTTACAAGTATGCAGTGGCCTTCTTTGTCTCTCTGAATTAGTTCTGATGTGAAATCTATTCTGTCTGCAAATGAGATAGCTACCCCAATATTTTTTCCAGGCTCTCATTGCATGAAGAACTAGGTTCCATTCTTATACTCTCAGTCTATGAATTTCTCTGTGGATTAAGTGGGTTTCTTGTACAGCATTTTGTTGTATTTTTCTTTTTAATCCATTCTGCCAGCCTGTTTCTTTTGATTGGTCAACTTAGGCTATTAACATTGATGGTTAAAACATCACCTTATTGGGTTTTGATTGTCATGTTATTTTCCTGTTGTTTGTTCTTTTATTTTTTTTTATTTTTCCCCTCTGTCCCTTGAATTTCTTGCCTTGCCTAGTGTATTTTCTTTGTTGGCCTTTATGGAGTTGTGGTGTTCATTATCTTTTCCAGGATACTTTTTTGAAGTGTTTGGCGTGCCAGTTTAGTGTTCATGGAATTTCTCAGCTGTTTTTTGTCATAGAAGTATCTTATTTCCCCATCAGTTTTGGAAGGCAGCTATGCTCACCACTATACCACCAACGCTCTCTCCCCATCAGTTTTGAAAGATAGTTTTGCAGGATACATCAGTCTAGGTTGGAGGTTGTTTACTTTTTCTTTTTCTTTTATCATGGAGTTTATTGGTACTTTTTAGATATACAGTACAGTTACATTCATCATTGGGATCTTGTACCTTTACATGACAGTCTTAGTTCTCATTTATTCCCCATACCTTTGCCCCACTTCATCCCCTCCACCCTTCCCTATTTACAAAAACTTTGTCTCCATATTTTCATTTTCTCATATTTTTTCTTTTCCCTTATTTCCTTTTCCCTACCCTTTTTCTTTTAAGACTTGAAATATCTCATTCTAGGCTCTCCTTTACTTGAGAGTTTATGTTGACAAGTCTGCTGTGATTCTGATGAGCTTTCCTTTGCATATGACTTGTCTCTTTTCTCTAACTTCTTGTAGTATTTTGTTCTTCTGTTGGGTTTCTGGGACCTTGGTTATTATATGTCTAGGTTTAGATTTTTTTCGACCATGGCTACTTGGAGTCTTATATGCCTTACTTATCTGTATGTCAAATTCTGCTGTTTGGGGAGTTTTCTGTCATTAATTCTGTAAACAGATTTTTTTTTTGTGTGTGTGGTACCGGGATTGAACTTGGGTCCTTGCGCTTGTGAAGCAGGCCACTGAACCTCTGAGCTAAATCAGATTTTTTATGTCATTAGAACTTTTTCCTGCTACTTCATGGATTTCTATAAATTTTATATTATTCTCTTTTGAGAGAGTTGTTAGATTGATTTCTCATGGTCCCTTACTATTTTTAAGAGATCTCTCTTTTCCTAGTCACTGACCAGACTTCTATATTTGAAATTCTACCTTCACATTCATTCATCCTGCTGCGAATGCTATCTATAGAGTTTTTACTCTCCTGGTTATCTGTTTGAATCTGTTTCATGGATTCTATTTGTTTCATATGTTGGGCATTCAAGCTTTCCATTTCTTTTCTTTTCTTTTTTCTTTCTTTCTTTCTTTCTTTCTTTCTTTCTTTCTTTCTTTCTTTCTTTCTTTCTTCCTTCCTTCCTTCCTTCCTTCCTTCCTTCCTTCCTTCCTTCCTTCCTTTCTTTCTTTCTTTCTTTCTTTCTTTCTTTCTTTCTTTCTTTCTTTCTTTCTTTCTTTCTTTCTTTCTTTCTTTTTCATTTTTTGAGACAGGGTCTCACTATGTAGTTGAGAATGACCTGGCTGGAACTCACTATGTAGCCCAGGTTGGTCTCAAACTCACAGTGATCCTCCTGCCTCAGCCTCCCGAGTGCTGGGATTAGAGGCATGCACCACCATGCCTGGCTTCCATTTCCTTTCTATGCTGGGCATCCATGGTTTCCATCATTGTCCTGAGCCCATCTATTTTTTAAAATCTATTTCTGTTCTAAAGTCTCTAATCATGCATTTCATTCTCACCATCTCTGTTGTTATCTGGGAAATTATTTCTGTTTTGAATTTTGCTAGAGACTTGTTTATCTGTTTTTTTCACTTTCTGTGCTGTCCATTCAAAGTGTCCAGATAGTTGACTGTTAGACTTTTCCACCTCATTTCCCCCAGAGTTTACCTTTGGTGGGGTGGAATTTTGTATCTTGTTTAAATACCTTCTCATTTCTATTTTTGTTGTTGGTACTGTCTTGGGTTTAATTCCTGGGTTAATACTTCAATCTTTCAGATATAGTTGGTCTTTAGGTATTGAGTCTCCTATGTCTCTAAGGCAAATTCACTTTCATTATACCAAGGAGGACAACTGATTAGATGAATTACAATACCACAGCCCAAGTGATACAATCAGCAAAATAATGTCATCAAGCACAGCTTAGAAAATGACAATTTGTGATAGTTATTAATCTTTCATCTTAACCATATGAATGAAATCAAAATCAAGGACCAGCCCAAAATATGTTTATAGTGAAGAAACCCTTCAGTATAGCATCTTTACTCTTCAGGATGGGAATTTAGAAGGAGTTGGGAGGGAGGGATAGATAGTATAGAGAAAGGTTAAAAGTGAGGTCAGAGGACACAGGAAGATCACACAAACTCTAGGGATCTGTGGAAGAGAAGACAGAACAAAATATTCCCAAGAACAGAACAAACTAACATCAATAGGGAGGTTGGAGACTGTAATCACTTTCTTTTAAAACTAATGGCATTGGAGAGAAGGAAAAAGAGGAAAGGGAAAAGAAAAAATGAATTAGAATTAGGATAGGAACAGGAACAAAAAAGGAGAGTAGTGGAGATCAAGGGGGTGGAGAGAGAGAGAGAGAGAAAGGAAAAAAGGAAAAAATGGGAAAAGAAAAAGACAAAAATGTTTTTAAACAACTAAAGGTAAGTGAAAACTATTACTTTAAAAAAACACAAATAGAAATAGATGGCCTCCTTCAGGGTATGCCTGTTTTGACATAATAGACAGCATAGGCAGGAGTGTGCAGTTCTAAGCTAATTAGTCTCAGCAAGCCAACAGCTGTGCCTTGAGGTCCAGGCTGATTTTTGGCCCAAGCTGAGATCTCTGTCCTCCTGCTGGGTTAAACTCTGCAAGGTTCTACTACAGGCTCCTCATCTAGAGGCCTCAGAGAGGCCTTCTTTCTCTTGTTCATGGGGGGCAGGGGGGCACGATCACTGCTGTAATGGGGCCCATGTGGCTAGGCGCTATGGTGCTTGGTTGAAGGGGTGTGACTACTGGAGGGTTGAGAGTGGTGGCCAAGTTTCTGGGTCAATCTGTGCCTTTTGATTGGTGTAGTGATTCCATTCACATTAATTGTTATAACTGATATTGATTTGCCCTGGTCATCATGTTATTTTCCTGTTGTTGACTCCTTTTTTCCACTTATATTTAATTGCTTGCCTTGCCTTGTGGATTAATTTTATTGGGATTCTTGGAATTGTTGTTTTTGTTGTCTTTTTCTAAAATTTCTTTCAGAACTTTTTGGAGTTCTGGTTTGATAGTTATGAATTTCTTCAAGTGTCTTTTATCATGGGCTAATCTTATTTATCCATGAATTTTGAAAGATAATTTTCAGGGATTTATCAATCTGTGTTGAAGGTTGTTTAGTTTTAGGGCTTGAAATACTTCACACTCTATCTGACTTAAGGGTTTGTGTTGAGAAGTCAGCTGTGATTTGATGTGTTTTCCTTTATATGTGATTTGTTTCTTTTCCCTTACAGTTTTTTTTTTTTTTTTTTTTTTTTATTGAGTTTATTGGTACATTTAGGGATACAGTACAGTTACATTCATTGTTGGGATCATGTACCTTTACATGGCAAGTCTTGATTCTCATTTTTTCCCCTTACCTCTGCCCTCCCTTCACCCCCTCCTCCCCTCCCCATCTACAAACACTTTATTTTCATCTTTTCATTCTCTCACATTTTTTTCTTTTCCCTTTTTGTTCTTCCCCTACGTATCACACCTTCCCTACACCTTTAGCTCCTTTCCTCCCATTTCTAAATGTCAGTAATCTTATTAGAATCTTATGCATTGTTGCAGAATATTCACACCAGGGAAACTATTTGGTATTTACACATGTGGGACTTATTTATTTCACTTAGGAGTATATCTTCAATATGTATCCATTTTCCTATGAATGAATCTATTCTCTCGCTCTTTATGGCTGAGTAATATTCCATTTTATAGAAAAACCACATCTTCTTTATCCAGTTTCCAACGGATGGGCAAATAGGTTGTTTCCAAGATTTAGCTATTACAAACTGTGCCGCTATAAACATGGGTGCACATACTTCTCTGTGATATGATTCTTTCAGTTCTCTTGGAAAGATACCCAACAGAGGGATGGCTGGGTCAAATGGAACCTCCAGTCCAAGCTCTTTGAGGTATCTCCATATTGATTTCCATAGTGGTTGCACTAGTCTGCACTCCCACCAACAATGGAGGAGGGTTCCTTTCTCCCCACAACCCCGCCAACATTTGTTATTGTGTGATTTCTTGATAGCAGCCATTCTTTGTGGGGTGAGGTGGAATCTCAGTGTTGTTTTCATCTGCATCTCTCGAATGACCAGTGATGTGGAACATTTTTTCATATATTTTCTTGCTGCTTTCACTTCTTTGTATGAGAAATGTCTGTTCATTTCGGATGCCCATTTTTGGATCGGGTCTTTATATTTGGGGGGACTGATTGTTTTGAGTTCTTTATATATCCTTGATAATAGTCCTTTGTCTGAGGTACAGCTGGTAAAAATTTTTTCCCCACATTGTAGATTGTCTCTTACAGTTTTTAATATTCTGTCTTTGTATTAAATTTCTGGAATCTTGACTAGAATAAATCTTAATGTATTTTTTTTCTGACTATGGCTATTTGTATTTCTACATGTCTCACTTCTCTGTATATCAAATTCTTTCTCTATCCTTGGAAAATTTTATGCTAATCCTTCTGTGAACAGGTTTTTAATATCTTTTGTTTTATCTTCTGATTTTTCATCATGCCAAAGAATTATATGCTATTCCTTCTTTGCATTGCATAACACCTGTTGGGTTGATCTTTCATGATTACTTGCTTTGCATTGTATAACACCTGTTGGGTTGATCTTTCATGGTTACTTGCTATTTTTAAGAAGTCTTTCCTTTGATAATTGCCAACTGCAAGCTCATGTTATAGATCTGATATTCTATCTTCACATTGGTTGACTTCACTGCATACACTTTAAATAAAATTTTTAATCTCCTGGAGTTTTTTTTAATCTGTTTTAGAGAATCCAATTTTTTCCTATGTTGCACACTCATGGTCCGTCTCTTCCCTGAGCCCCTCTGTTTTTTAAAAATATATATCTACTCTAGATTCACTAACCATTTCCTTCATTATGGTTGTTATCTTTTTAACTATCTATGTAATTATTTCTGTTTTGTTTTTGTCAAGAGACTTATTCATCTGCTTTGCTACTTCTGTTGCTACCATTTCAGGCTGTTGGGTGGCTTTTGATTTCTTCCACCTCAATGCAATTTGCCTTGGGCAAGTGGATGATCTGTCATTACACCTTGCTCCTGAATTTTCTCATTTTAATTACTGTTCTTTAAAGATAAGTGCTTTGTGCATATCTCCCATTTTGTCACACAGAATATTAAAAAGACATGTAGTCAATAATAAGTTGTGACAATTACTCTTGATTATAAGGTAAAATAGTAAACACACTTCTTGATGTGTCTGTGAGATGTGTCCAGACATGATTGACTTGTAAGCCAGAAATTATATAGGGGAAGACATACCCTGATTGTGGCCAGTCTTCTTGTCTAATAAGCTTTCAGCTGGGTGGAATAAAAAGTGAATGAAGGAGGAAGTTTAGCCTTGATATTGCTTGAATTGGTGAATTTTTTGCTGTTGCAATTGCCTATCAACATCAGACTCCAGCTTCTTCAGTTTTTCAATGTGGATTTACACCAGCAACTCCAAGGAGTTTCTAGACCTTCAGCCTCAAAGTGGCACTGAGTCTTTGATCACTCTTGTTTTGAGGCCTTGAACATTGTGGACTCAGGAATGACTGGATCTTCTGGCTTTCCAGTGTATAGACAGCCATTGAAGATTATTCTACCTCTGATCCTGTGAACCTATCTAATAATACCATAGAATACATTCGTACACACACACACACACACACACACACACACACACATTCAATACATATATATTAATGAACTAGTATATTTTTGCTTTGTTGAGTTCATCAAGAATATTTGTAAGTGAATCTGGATATTTTTTCTTTTTTCTGTGGGTATTGATGAGCACTTTATTTAGTAGCACAGTTTGTTGCCATTGCTTTGATTCATAAGATACCATGTATTTTATCTGTTGATTTTGTTTTATTAATACAAATATCTGCAGAGTACAAGTGATAAATAACATGAAAATAATTTTTACCTTTTGGACTCCTTAAAGTCTTGGAATCTCCCCAAGGTGAAGAAAGCACATTTTCAGGCTTTTGAGTCTAGAGATATTGGGTGAAAATACATTGTACAGTGTGCAGATATATTGAAGCTCCACTGTTTGCAGCCATAGAAAAAGGAAAATTGTGCAAGTTATAAAGGGTGATAAACGTTTGCAGCCATAGAAAAAGGAAAATTGTGCAAGTTATAAAGGGTGATAAACAATTCACTTCACATAATTATGAACATCCTACAAGACTTACATTCACAGATATATGGAATAACACACATAAAACACTGCCTAGTGAACCAGATCAGATAGTCAGGATCTAGAAAGAGATTACAGTACATTATAGAATGAAATAAATTAAAAATATGCTATTTGATTATGTGAGGGTAAAGAAGGTTTGTCGTATTTTGTTACTTTTGTAATTGTTCCTATATCTGTACGGATAAAAGTCAACTATACATATTGTATCAAATACATATATCAGAAAATACCATCCAGATTTGAAAGGAAAAAGTAATAGATTAAAAATAATGAAGGAAGATTAGAATTATAGTTGTGGAAACTTGGTACAGTGGGGAAGCCTATGTAAATAGGACTGAAAAAATAAACTATAAACATAAAACTTGGAGGGAAATCACATAAAGTAAAAAGAACACACAAAAGCTAGGTTTGCATCAAAATTATTCCAGAATGCACACAATGATTTATTAATTGCAGTATATAAAATTTTCCAAAATGGATAAGAAAAGACAGAATGCCCACCAGAACAGTATAAAGATATGAATCAATAATTATTACAGAATTTCAATGTTTAAAAAGCTCGAAAATATTCTCAATCTTAAAATCAGAGGCATACAAATTAAGCCAAAATGAGATACTATTTTTCCCACTGTCAAATTTGCAGAAATAAAGAATAATAACTTCAGTGGGTGACAAGAGCGAATGTATAAATTGACAAAATGTGTGTAAAAGCAATCTAGCAGCATTTATTCAAATAATAAACAGTAAATTGTATGATACAGACATGTTGCTTTGGGGGACACATTTTTCTTAGGAATAAAAGGGCTAAGAAATAATCATGTATATGTAAGATTATACTGTCTTTCTTATAGGGTCATATCTTGAAAAATAAAGCTATACATGTTTTTGAATAGGAAATTATTACAATATTTGCTGAATTTATTCAATAAATTATTATCAAAATATTAAATATGAGTTATAAATATGAATGACTTGGAAGAATACCTTATTAAATTAAGTAAATAACCAAATAATGTATATAGTACATAGGATACGCGCGCGCACACACACACACACACACACTTATATATATATATATATACACACACACACACACACACACACACACATGTATGTATATATAGTCATGAGAAAAATTGACATTGGGAAATCTCAGTAGAGGAAAGTTCATATTTTCCTTTTACAATATTTTTGTTTGTGCCATATATGCATTCATGTTAAAGGCAAAATATGTACTGGGTATTCTGAAGATACTCAGCCATTGGTTTATTTACCTCTCATTGCTTTTGCTGAAGATATTATAAAAGGTAAGAAAAGGGAGAATCAAAATGATTGGATAGTTCAGAATGAATTATTAATTTTGGTAATATGTTAATTTGATAATAGATTTTAACTTTCACCATGGATTCTCTTATTTTTCCATATTTCATTCCTCAGTTACCTAACCTTGTACCAAGACTGCATCCTCCTAATTTTGAGTAATAAACTTATGTATGCAACAGAATGAGTACAATTTCTTGCTATTCAGTAGCTCTTGCTAGTATTAATCATAATGTCTGTATATACCCTTAGACAAACATGGAAGGAAAATCATTTCTCCATTTATTTCCTAGCTCAATAAAATTCCATGAAATTCTTTTGCACAATTTTGTTGTATTTGTTCTCTGATACTTAATATTCCTTTATATTATTTTAAATGATTTTTTTACTTTTAATTATTTTTTAATTTCCTGGCAATGGTAGATATAATTGATGTGGTATAATTTTATATCAGATGTTTTGCTATTCCCCACAATTCATCCAATAATTAGAGTTTTCTACTTGGAAATACTAATTTATTCTTATTACTGCATTGACTTGAGTGTACAATAAAATGTGATAATGTGCACTTTTCATTTATTCTTGATTTGAAAGAGACTAGTTCTTATATTTAAATGATATTTTCTTTATGTATATGTATATATATGGGTGTGTGTGTACATGTCCATGTCTTTTTATTTAGTACTAAGAATCATTTTATATATAGTAGTGTGTTGAGTGTTTTGCAAATATTTTAACTTTTTAAAAAAGTCTTAATACCCAATATCCTCATTTTTAAAGTGAAACAACAAAATTGTGCAATTCCTAGATTGATACAACGACTGAACTTGTTAAGCCATGTAAATGACAGTTTGTGTGAAGTGTTAGTTTACTGCTCTAGAACTGTTATTAGAATTCCCCTCTCTCTTATACTTTAAAGCAGGACAGACCTATGGAAGCAAGTAGAAAAGACAATATTCCAGGAAGAGATTTGGGCAAAGATTTTGATTTGTAAACAAAGCATTATAAGTTAACCTCCTGAGACAAGTTCATCTTCACAAAAGAAGAAAATAACAGTGTCTTTGAATCAGGAGCCATTGAATGATATGCTGAGGGTTTTTTTTTTAATATTTTCATATAGTTATCAAAAATAGTGACCTTCCAAACAGTATACTTGATTTATAGGATAGAACCGTGATGATGGAAAATATTTCTATTTTTTTATACAGATTTTGTCTTGACCATCACTCATGAGAAACACTTTATAAATATTTTATGACAGATTGCTTTTAGCTGTGTATTTGTTTTATCTTTTCTGTGTATCTACCTGAAGAAAAAGCATAATCTGAGTCCTTAATGCCAAGTCATAGATAAACTTAAATCTGTTTACTGACCTGAAGCTAGAAATCGACCTTGTGGGATCAATTACAAGCTTTCTGAAGAAAGGAGCATTTGAGATAAGCTGGACCATGGATTGACAGATTTTAAGATATTGACTACTTATTCCAATTTTAGAAATCATAATGTGAGTTATGGGAAAATGTATTCTTAAATGAGAGAAAAGAGTTAATATATGTAAATACATAAATGTATATGTATGTGAATATATTTGCACAGATGGAACTCAATTAGCTAAAATAACCATTTCTCACAGTGAATTTTTTTTCTTTTTTATGCTTGATTTTAGCCAAAAGGCCAAGAAGTGATTGCATTTTTGTTTAATTTTTCAATTGTTGATTCTAATCATGGTCATTATATTATGACACTGGCAAAGTTCTGTCACTGAAGTGCAACATTTCATATAAAGTTAATGTAGGAATTAGTTATAACAGAAAAATGGAGAATGATAAAAACAATATATGTTGAAATATATGAAAATTTTCAGGCAATGCTGACACTTTGGCTAGGGGCATCTGTAGGTAACAGTCTACAAGTTCGAACCTGACCAGTGTTATGAAAATGAAAAATAAAGAGATACAGAAACAGGTTAAACTCAGAGGGCTGGGGGTAGGTCATGTCTTCCTGTGATATAGAGCCTCAAATGACTGGCACACTTTGGCTTCATTCACTCAGATGCAGGCACAAGCAGTTAGAGTTCCACAGGATTCATCTGTCCCCCACCCTCCATGGTACTTATCTGGGTAAAGAACTTAAATTCAGGTGTTTCTGCTTTTCCCTGCAGCGTGTAGCATGCTTCCATGCTGTCTTTCTTCTCAGTGCTCACCAAGGAGGCCAATTAGGACCATCTGGTCTTCCACAGGCACCCTTGTTCCATGGTCACACTTCGAATGTCCAATTTGCAAACTCTAATCTCCTGATGGTCCACAGGATTGCTCTTCAGTATGCTTTTCTTGTCTTTTCATTTTTGTTGTTGTTGTAAAAAACTCAGATTCATCATCTTGTATATGGCAACACTATAATTAATATGTACAAACACAAAGTCATGAAAGAGTGTGAATGTTATATGTGTAAGTCTTAATATATGTATTTATACATCAGAAAGGCTTATGTCTTTCTGAGACAATTTTAAAAATTAGGATAAAATAAGCTATCGAGTTGATAAGGAGGCTATATTTTACAGTTAAATTGAGGTAATTTCTTGGTGATCCATAAAATAAGGCTGCATTAAATAAAATCTGAGATTTAATTAAATACATAAAAGTGAAGTCATTCCCATGTAATATAAAACCAATAATCTCTTGAGATTACTTTTATGCTAGGTAGTTTTATATGCCCATCATCTCATTTACTCCTTAATCTTATGAAGAAAGTACTCTTACTGTATCAAAGTAAGTGTTCCCTTAAAAGTAAGAAGGGTGGGACCTTGAGAAATTGCCTGAGGTTGTAGGATCAGTGCCAGTGGGATCTAGCTTCTTAAAATATTTGCACTCCTTCTTATACTCTTTAAAGTGAAAATGAATATTAGATGGAACAAACTGCAGATGTGTGAATAATAATACAAAGGTATAAATCTTTATTTTTATTATATAAAATACTTGGGAGCAGCAATAGAAGTGTTTGTGTGTGAAAGCAGTGCAGAGAAGTGAGGAACAAAGTCTGAATTTCTTGGGGGAAGACCCAGCTTGGGACCAGAACATGTTTGGAGGGAGTTACTTGCATTTCTATTAAGCCTCTCTCATACTCCGCCTCTTTATTGAGTGAAAACTGTCTTCTGCAAATCCATGAGTATCACATTACTCCTTCATTTTCAAGCTTTTAAAAACATTTTATTTCTGAAGGTTACTCTATCTTTATTGATATATATTTATCATTGCTTTTAATTATCTTCCAATTTTATTTGGTGGACAAATAGTGGCTATGACTTGCTTGTTAATCTTTGTACACAAAGAATTTAGAAGGAGGGAGTCTCATTAACAATCTCTGCTTTCTGATACTGGAGCGATTTAGACAAAGTATTAAACATTCACATTCTATTGTCTGTAAAGTTTGATGACATTATTTACTTCACTATTTTGCTGAAAGAATTTATGTGCTGGAGTAACTCTGAAATGCCTGTCAACAATTTCTTCCATTCCAGTAACTAACACTCTGCTAGAAAGGGGTGGGGTCAACTTTTCCCGCCTTGAATTCGTGCTGGCCCTGCCCCTTGCTTTGGTCTGTAATATAATAGTTATTCATCAAAAAATTGGATCAGTCCTTTCTTTGTACTGTGATGGCAGATTCTATACTTTTTCTAACCTACATTTCCTCCATCTTCAAACTCCTCACTGAGTTGCTGGCATACAGTGTATGTCAAATATATAAATGCTAGTTGAATAAATGCAGGATGGAATAGATTAATAATTCTGTGGTTACAGAGGAATCAAAATATTATTTGATATAATTATGCCATTGCTTTCTTGAAGCAACAGAATTCTTGTCCAGCTAAATTTTGTATCAGTCTCCTGCCGAGTTTGTTTCCTTACTTGCCAGTAGAATTATTATGTAGAAAAACACTTTTAATACATTCCCAGGGTGAGAGTGTAAATAATTCGGTAACTATCCAAACTGTTTTAATAAGTTAACTAGTAGTGGAATGTCAAAATTACTAACTTTTCTCATCCTCATAACTTATGATGTTCTCAGTATTTTTTTTTTTTACTATTTGTAATGTCATATTTTATATTGGAATTCTTGTATATTACTAAAGATTTCTATCCTTAAATTAGTGCTGTTGACTTAGTATTATTTCTCTTCTATAGTTCTATATTCACATAATTACAAAGTTTAAAATAATGTATTCATGAGATGGTTAAGAGTTGTAAATAAAGGTGGTATTTTGAGTAAATATATTTTCATTAGCAATTTATTGTTTTCATTCAACCATTAATTTTATTTTTCTTTTTTGGAATAAAATTGTGCTTGATTTATTATATACTGTGTGATATATACTCTAATTTTCAAAATGAATTTTGTGGAATTTTGTCAAAAAAGGAGGGCAAGATTAAATATTTTAATTTTGCCATGGCCATCATTTTTTTTTTCTTAGCATAAGTATTGTTTGATATAAGAACAGCATTCTGTTTTTTTTTCCAATTGCAATTTATGTCATAGTATTTGTTGTGTGTAACATAGACCATAAGTGGTATTAAACACAGAGAAATTAATATTTCTCTCACGTAAAGACTTGAAGGGAGTTAGCGTTTGGTTTGCATGGTTTCATTGCCATGTTGCCCCTGCAGGCAGTAGCTGCAGTCATATTGCTCTGCCCTCTTTAGGAAGTAGCCTCCATTCCTATGGTCTGGGCGCTATGGAAGGAGTTCCTTTAAAGATACTATGTGAATATTACACACAAAAATTTTGTTCATAGCCTTCCTTTCCCCTCTAGCCATAAAATAATCTTAAAACTCTGACCATTATTATGGATTACCATGCTGTCAACTATGAAATAGGAAACCTATAAGAGAAAAAAATGGCAAAACTGATATTCAGGGATAATAGCAATCTTTGACCCAATTTTATATTTTTCTTACTCCTTTATTGTGCATGTACAACTGTAGATAACACATTTCACAGGATCATATATACTAGGAAGATGCAGTGGCATATTTTGCATGAATCCGTAATGAATCAGCTTCGTAAATTCAATCAAAGCCTGGTGCCATGGAAGATACTCATTGTACTAAAAATCATACGGTCTTTTTTTGAATAGTGAACTTAGCTAATTATGATATCAGTGTTCAGAAAATCATATACTTAGTATGCAGTTCAATATTGTCAGGTAGTCAAGAAGATGCAAAACCTAGTAAGGCATTATCCACATGTCACTATGCCAAAAGTTTGCATCTGTCCCATAAACATATAGCTTTGTTGACCTCTAATGAGATTCATTTTGTCTTTGCACAATTTCTTTCTTATACCCTTGAAAAGCATTCCTTAGATTGTGTGTGTGTGTGTGTGTGTGTGTGTGTGTGTGTTAAATTGCAGTTTATCTGGACATTTAAACAAACTGTTGAAGGTCAAATACCCTTGAAGCATTCGTTAGAGTGTGTGTGTGTGTGTGTGTGTGTGTGTGTGTGTGTTAAATTGCAGTTTATCTGGACATTTAAACAAACTGTTGAAGGTCAATCCAAAACATGAGTCTTCAGATTACTTTCCAGTTTACAGAGGCACATCAACACTATTCCGTGCTCCTATATTGCCCTCATTATTACAGGTGGATTTTTGATGGAAGAACTGTGTTCTTTTGTTTGTTTACGGTATTACTGTGTTCACAAAAATAGAAAATAGAAAGACCATTAAAAGTAAGCAAAGGAATGAACATTAAGCATTCAAGATAAAATGGCTAACCCACTTGGAAAGAGTAAGTAGGAAGTGGTGGGGAAAGGTACAGAAAGAGCTCTACATTTCCAGCAGTGGGTCCTTTCCAAATCTGAATTGTGATGATAGGACTGTTACGGTTTGCATCTTGACTATATCTACAGACTCATATACTAAAAGTTTGGTTCCTCAGTCTGTGGTATGATTGAGAGGAAATGCTAAGCCCTAGGGAAAGGAAGTTAAGTCATTAGGGACAGTGAGACCCCAGTACCTTCCTCTCTTTTTCTCCCTTTCTCTATCTTACTGTCCATCCTGAGGTGAACAGCTCCAGGTCAAGTGTACACTGCAGTGATGCTCTACCTCTCCAAGTAGCTAGGAGAAACCCTGAAGCCACTAACCACAGATTGAAACCATGAGCCAAAGCCTTTCCTATTTTCAAGTTGTCTCAGATATTTTGTTCCAATGATGGAAAGCTAACACAATTGCCATTGACTTTATTATTAAATGCAAGTTATTTAAAAATATTTTATGTACCTCTGCAGATTTTCAAAATCTATTCAACATTGACCTTCTATTTTTGCTACCACCACAATGAGATAACAATTCACTGTGCATTATAAAACCATACAGCTTCTACAGTACAGCTACTTACTACACAAGGCTGTGTGATTATCCACAATAGTTTAAATTCTTCTCTTCTCCATGGAGATCAAAACTGGGCTGTTTCTAAAACACCATTAAGAAAACTGAAAAATTTTCATCCTAGATGGGACAGTCCAACCGTACCTGAAAACTTCATCCCTGGAAGAATGGCTCCCAAACTGCCTTAGGCCCTGCTCTATAGTTTTATGTGGACCCTCTGCCCACTGAAGTCTATCAGAAATGAATGAAAGATTGGATCTTTTCAATGTCTCCGTGGATAACTGTATAACAAATTTTGCTGAGGCAAATTTTATCAATTGGAAAATAGATTCCATGAACAGAAAAGATTTTGTGTCTCGTATTTTTCCTGTTGCAAATATTTATGACCTTAATTTAGTACAGCAAAATCATTTTACTAACTGGAAATTTATGTCAAGCAGAGGACAACCTAGGGGAATTTTCTTTAGGGCTCTCAAAGGAGGTTAATCTTTCTCTTATGTAAATGGATAATTAAGCTCCTTTGTTTCATTGCCTAGTCGTAAAATAGCCATTCCATATGTATGGATTTTGCATAGCATCACTTTAGAGAATGAAGCCTTTTTCATTAGAAATATTTGCATGAGTATCACTGACCATTTAAGGCTGTGCTCTACTGATGAGCTACTGCCCACTGAAGCCTGATAGCACCTTATGTGCCAGTCTCTGAAATGAACCATTGTATTTCATGATTAGCTGTTCTCAGTAGTTTCTGTTACATTTTATTGTGGGTAATTAAACACATCTGTCTGAATTAAATCTGACTTACTGTATTGTGCTGATCCAAAGCATACATTTTAATTTTATTTTTTAATATCTCTGATGAAGTTGAGATGCATCTTATAGTTGACAGAGTATTACAATTGCTGTCAGGTAGGAAGAAGTCATGGTCAAAAGTATGTGAAAATCAAGCACAAGCAAGCTTCAAAACTTTAGATTGTATAAAGTAATAGTACTAAAAATTTTTATCAAAATAATTTATACACATGACTTAAAACTCAAATAGATTAACAGGCTGCATAATGAAAACATTTTTCACCTTACATTTATGTTTTTGTTGTTCCTTAGTATTTTTATTGTGTTTTTATTTCTTGTTGCTCCTCCTTTGTCTTTCTTTTATTTATTTATTTGTTTGTTTATTTATTTTATTGAGTTTATTGGTACATTTTAGGTATACAGTACAGTTATATTTATCATTGGGATCTTGTACCTTTACATGACAGGTCTTGGTTCTCATTTTTTCCCTTGTCCCTACCCTCCCTTCACCCCCTCCTCCCCTCCTCATTCACAAACACTTTATTTCCATTTTTTTCATTTTCTCATATTTTTTCTTTTCCCTTATTACCTTTCCCTACCCTTCCCACTTTCCCTACACCTTTAGCCCTTTTCTTTCTATTTCACATTGTCAATTATTTCATTAGGATCTTGTCTACTATTGTAGTTTTTCACACCAGAGAAACTATTCAGTATTTACACATGTGTGACTTATTTATTTCACTTAGGAGTGTATCCTCATTATGTATCCATTTTCCTATGAATGAATCTAATTTCTCATTCTTTACGGCTGAGTAATATTCCATTTTATAGAAAAACCACATCTTGTTTATCCAGTTTCCAACTGATGGGTAAATGGGCTCTTTCCAAGTCTTAGCTATTAGAAAATGTGCTGCTATATACATAGGTGTGCATATATCACTGTGCTATGATTCTTTTAATTCTTTTGGAAAGATACTCAGCTCAGGGATGGCTGGGTCAAATGGAACCTCTAGTCCCAGCTCTTTGAGGTATCTCCATATTGATTTCCATAGTGGTTGCACCAGTCTGCACTCCCACCAACAATGAAGAAGGGTTTCTTTCTCCCCACAACCCCACCAACATTTGTTATTGTTTGATTTCATGATAACAGCCATTCTTTCTGGGGTGAGGTGGAATCTCAGTGTTGTTTTCATTTGCATCTCTCAAATGACTAGTGATGTGGAACATTTTTTCATATATTTATTTGCTGCTTTTACTTCCTTGTCCGAGAAATGTCTGTTCATTTCAGATGCCTACTTTTGAATCGTGTCTTTATATTTGGGGGGGCACTGATTGCTTTGAGTTCTTTCTTTCTTTTCTTTTTTTTTTTGTACTGGGGATTGAACTCGGGTCCTTGTGCTTGCAAGGCAGGCCACCAAACCGCTGAGCTAAATCCCCGGCCCCTTTGAGTTCTTTATATATTCTATACAACAGTCCTTTGTCTGAGGATCAGCTGGTAAAATTTTTTTCCCACATTGTAGGTTGTCTCTTAGTTCTGTTGATGGTTTCTTTTGCAGTGCAGAAGCTTTTTAATAAGATGAGATCCCAGTTGATGACTCTTTCTGCTAGTCCCCATGTTTTTAAAAATATTCCTACTCTGCTGTTCCTTGATTTGTGAACTTATTTTCTTTGTACTCCCTATGATAATCAAGATTTTTCTTGATCAGATTTCATCTCCATTCCTATTTAGTTCTTCAGGTTTTCTCCCACCCTTGCCTCCTAGTCCTTGTCATTTGTATTTCAACTTCTACATTGCCAAGGTTGAATGCATTTACATTCTATTTCACAACCATGTTTTAGCCATCAAATCCTCTAGATTAATACTCTCCTACCCTAAATACTCCTGTAAAATGTTATTACATGTTGACTATAGTATAAATATAATTTACTGCTGATCTCTAGTGGAATTCTTTTATGACATTTTATATCTGTTTTGCACAAAAAGTGTTTTTGTGTCATGAATAAAAGCATATTAATATCAGTTATTTCTTATTCTTCATAGTGTTACTTCAAACCAAGCCAAATATAGTTTGCTTTACATGCATAGTTTTCATTTTGCGTATAAATTGTATTAGTTTCTGATTGCCATCATTTATTCTTCTTGGAGGAAATATTCCACTTTCCTCACATCCCTGATATTTTCTACCTTTTTGCCCACTTGACTGCATTCCATTCTCTCCTACAAGGTCACTGTTCCAGTTACACTCATTTGCTGTTTATTTTGAGCATGATTTTTTTTCTACCTCAAATTTAAAGATTTTTCTTGAAATTTCTGGCAATCTCATTTTTTTACTTGCATTTTACACTTTTATTATCACAAGTTTTTGCTGTTCATATAGTAAAACTTCCAGTAGAGTATGATGCTAAGAATTATAGTGCACATGCTGTACTTATGATCTCTTTGGAATGCATTCTAAATATTTGGTTCTTTGGGCTACATTCTCTTTCTCTTTCTTCATGGCCCCAGATAACTACTACTTTATTCTCTACCTTCCTGTATATAACATTTTTTTCCTAGATTCCATGTCATAGTATAATCATACATATTTTTCCCTCCATGTCTGGCTTATTGTAGTTGACTTAAGGTTCTCAAAGCCTGTTCATGTTGTGACAAATGTCAGGATCTCAGTTATAAAGGCTGTCTAGTAATTCATTACATTTGTCGATCACATTTTTTTTATCCATTCATTTGTGGTAGATATTTAGGTTCTTTCTCTCTCTTGATAATTGTGAATATACTTTAATGCATACAGGAGCACAGATATCTTTACAAAGTTGTGATCTCCTTTTCTCTGAGTTATAAACAGAAGAGAGGCTCCTGAATTGTATTATGGTTCTATTTTTAATATTCCTAAAAGTTTCTATACCATTTTTCATGTAAACAAAGTCTTTGTAAATAGGGAGGAGTGGAGGGGTTGAAGGGAGTGCAGGGCAATGGGAAAAATAAGAACCAAGTTACATCATGTAAATGAACAAGTTCCCAATGATGAATGCAACTGTACTGTTTAACTAAAATGTACCAATAAACTTAATGAAAAAAGGTCTCTATGTCATTTTTCATAATGTTTACACCTGTTTGCTTTCCCACTCACGGTGTGCAAGGGAACATTTTCTTTAACCATTCATTAATACTGGATGTCTCTTGTCCTTTTGACAATTACCATACTAATGGTTGCATTTCTTAGTAGTTTTGATTTACATTTCCCTAATGATTAATGTTTTTGACCTTTTTAAATACCTTAAATATCTTCTTTAAACAAATGGCTACTCTAGACCCTTGTCCCCCTCTTGGTATGGGGGATCAAACGTAGGACCTTGTGCTTGTGAGGCCCTTCTTTGCTCATTTTTAATCAGGTTATTTGGTTTTCTGCTATCGTGTTCTATGAGTTCTTTATATTATTTTCACATTAATTCCTTATTACATAAATGGATTGCAAATATTCTTTCCCAATCTACATATGGTCTTTTAGTCTGTTGATTGTTTGCTCTGTAGAGGATTTTTAGTTTGATTTAGTCTCAGATTATTTTTAGAGTTTGGAATTTTGATGTGATATCCAAAAAATTGTTTCTAATGCCAGTCCCAGTTAATTTTCTCCTATGTTTTCTTGTCAAAGGTGTATGGTGTCAGGTGTTACATTTATTTAGATCTTTTATTCATTTTGAGTCTTTGTTTGTTTGTGGTATGAGTCCAGTTTCTTTGTTTTCATTGTGGAAATCTAGTTTTTCTAGCCCCACTTATTGAAGAAAATATTCTTTCTCTAATTGTAACTCTTGGTGCCCTTGTCAAAAATTAATTGATTGCATATGTTTGGATTTATATATGACCTCTTTCTTCTCTATCTGGTCTGTTTTAATGTCAGCACCACACCATTTTGTTGGCTATAACTTTGTAATAAATGCTTAAATCAGGTTATTTGGTATCTCTACTTTTGTTTACTTTATTGGACTTACATTAGATGTGCAGGGTCTTTACCTTTTCTATTCATTCTATGATTTTTCCCCCTTCTTTTCTTTTTTAAACTTTTAAATTACTTTGCTATGCTCAAGATATGATCATATGCAGCTTGTTTTTTTCCCATTCATATTTAATGCTGAGCCAACAAATGAATGCCAGCTGGTTTATGTACGTGAACCCTTTTTGACTGGCAGATATGCTAACATATGAGACTCCTGGGATGGTCCCCAAATATCTTGGGAAATCGTATTCACTTTTTCTGTCCTAATTCTCTGCCAGATCAGTTTAATTTATTTGGAGAGGAATCTTTTCCTCTTTTTCCTTCTTTTTATCCTGTACTGTAAGCACCAGCCTGTATAATATCATTTGTCTTCATGGTAGAAGGGAAGAAAAGCCCTATTAAAGATTGCCAATTAGTCCTCTCACTGTCAGAACCACATTTCTCTCCTTCAACTAACTACAGTACATGGATTTCTACGTTCCAAATATTTCCAAGGTATAGTCTGACTAGCAAAGTCTGTGCTTGCTTGG
The DNA here is from genome assembly GCF_012274545.1 of Fukomys damarensis. Lineage (NCBI taxonomy): Eukaryota > Metazoa > Chordata > Mammalia > Rodentia > Bathyergidae > Fukomys > Fukomys damarensis. The sequence goes on along the minus strand of NW_022900914.1, from coordinate 15,739,948 downwards.
CTGAAATTTCTCTCTGGGTGTTCTGAGCCTTAGCTTTTCTGCTTTGCTTTTTCAGTCAATATTTATTTATCTTCTTTTTAAACTCAGGGGAAAACATGAAATCTCTTGCCTCAGCTGGCCTTCTTCCATTTTGCTCATTATTGTGAGCTTATTCCTTTCCATTTTTATTATAATTGCAGAACTCTTTAAAGCAGAAAGAGGTATACCATCTTGAATCAGGGTAACAGTCTTATCACTAAGATATTTGAATTTATGAGCTAAAATCTGAATATATTGTGTTACATGGAGTTTATTTTCTCTGATACATATAATGTCAGTGACAGAAATAAAACAGAAGGCTGTATAATGTTTCAAGTAACAGCCTGATTTCTATAAAGTGTATCTGGAAGTGAACACAGACTCATCCAATTTAGGGACATATAACTGGAATTATTATTATTTTGTTTTCTTTCAGAATCTTGTTTACTAGCTGGCAATAGCGCACTGTGTATAGAATTTACAGTATAAGACTCTTGCAAAATTCAAATCAAATCATGAATGTGAAGAAGTTAGTACGGCTCTTTGGTATATAATAATAGTAGCTATTAGTCTTAAGTTGTTGGTAAAGTTAAAATACTGCTACCTTATCCCGTCTCTCATTTTCATTTTTGCATGTTTATGTTAAGTATCTGTCAACATACAAAAGAGCTTTATTTCAGAGCATGTTATTACATACATTTTACCATGAATGGTAGAGAAAAACTGTCAAAGTGCTTTGTAATATTGAGAGAAAAAGATCAGCTAATACATACAGTACTGTAGGGTAAGTACTGAGATAGGTAGATAGATGATAGATAGTAGATGATAGATAGGTGGACGGATAGATAGATGATAGATATGGATAGGTAGGTAGGTAGGTAGGTAGATAGATAGATAGATAGATGATAGATATAGATAGGTGGGTAGGTAGGTAGGTAGATAGATAGATAGATAGATAGATAGATAGATAGATAGATAGATAGTAGAAAAGTTCTATGGAAGGACAGAAGGGAAGATCTAAGGGTCAGTCCCATGGAAAAGGCCTCAGCTCAGCAATTAATCTATCATTACACAAGATGGAAACATGCCACATTTGTCTAAGTACCTGAATTATAAACAATCCATTAACAGATTTATTGAGAAATTTTGAGCTGAATGGTCATGCCTGTAATTTCAGCACTCTGGCAGGCTGAGGCAGGAGAATCACAACTTGTACTTCTTCCCGTGAAAATTCAAACAAACAAACAATAAAGAGAAAGAAAAAGAAAGAAAGAAAGAGAAAGAAAGAAAAAGGAAAGGAAGGAAGAAAGTAAAAAAAGAAGAGTGAGAGTTGAATAAAACAGCATATGGTGATTACTATACTTTCAAGTGAAGTTTAAAGGAGTCAGGAGAAGATATATTATCTCACCGTGAGAGAACTTAATATGCTCATTGCTGCAGTTTGGGCGTAAAATGGACTGGATAAGTTAATAAAAATTATGATCTAAGGAAGTAAATCTTTGAACTGGTAGGATGAATAATTTAATTAATGTGAGAAGCATTGTAGCTCCGAAGATTGAGGACAAAATACCTTCTTTTGGGAGGAAGCTAAACACAGAGGCTGGTGCAGCTGGTTTGAAAGATGTAAGACTGGCAAGGGGAAAGAAATTGGTCAGTAAAAACAAGCAAACAAACAAAAACTTGTTTATTATTTATTTATTTATTTTGTACTGGGGATCAAACTCAGGTCCTTGCACTTGCAAGGCAGGCGCCAGAACCACTGCGATAAATCCCCAGCCCATCCTTGTCAATATTTAGAGCCATTTCCATTTAGCATTGAAGGGTGAACCAGGAGTAATCTCAGAGATTACTATGGTCAGGTGTCCATTTTAACTTTGAATTTTAGTTATAAATGCAGTGAAGAAACTATTTCTCTGTGATTGTATTAAATCATAAATAGTAGCCTGAGGAACTCATAGAATTGATGGTGTTCATCATTCTGGAATTATAGCATCCTATATAACAAGTATTTCTCTCAATGTGAACATTCAGTAGAGCCTTGTTCTTTAACTTTTATCGACAACGTAACAGTAGGGCTAGGGATTTAGCTCAGTGGTGCTGCCTCCTGCCTCACAAGTGCAAGGTCCCAAGTCTGATCCAGGTACCAAAACAAAACAATGTAACAATAGTGTTACAAGTTTGAAATTTTCTCTAAACCAGAGTCATTTTTAGGGACATACTCCTAACCATGAGACTACTAAATCAAATAAATAGGTCAATATTACACATTTTATATATTTAAATATTGCATTGAAAAAAGTTGAATCAATTTATATTGGGAAAAAAACTAACCATTACTGCCCTATTTTTACTAAAATCTCACAAGCACTGGGCAAGATAATTATTTTGTTGCTAATATAATATGTGCTATAGAATCACTGTTTTTTTTGTTTTGAATTGCATTTTGCTGTTATTAATATAACCTATATCAAATAGAAAACATTTTGTTGTTTTTTGTTTTTTGTTTTTTTTTTTTTTTGGTACCAGGGATCGAACTCAGGTCCTTGTGCTTGCGAGGCAGGCCACCGAACCACTGAGCTAAATCCCCGGCCCTGTTGTATTTTAATTATTATAAATTTTATCTTTTGTTTCCAGTAATTGAATTAGCTACAAATTTCAGTAGCATGGAGGATATATCAGTAAATCTTGCTGAGTGAACGTCCATATAAACTTGAAGCTTACAGTGTCTCTCCTACAACTACTCAGTTTTGCTCTTAAAGCACGTTAAGGGGAAAAGTAGGCATAAAAAGATTACTTTACAATAAAAATTCATTTAAAAAGCTAGGTCAGTGGCCTTACAGTAGCTAATATTATGACATGTGTCATCTTCTCCCAAATTAGAGCTTTTATCACCCTTGAAAACCCTGAAACACCCTTTTGTGTTTCATACTCTTGCCAAGCAGATATTGTAAGTAGATAGGTGTGGAATATCTGCATAGAGTTATCTGAAAAACACTAGAAACTGAGCCAAATGGTGTAATCTGTAAGAACTGACCTCCTGATCCTTGGAATGTTGATTATATAAAGGAACAAAGCAAGCTAATGATGTCACTGCTATATGGTTGAATGTTTGAAAGCATCCTACAATAGCTGGCTGTGGAACACAGCACTGCAGGGCACTATAGTCCAGCCCGCCAGCACTGGACACTTTGACTTCCCTCTGAAGATTTCCATCTGGCTGGACACCAGACCCTCTGGCCATTAAGTAGCCTAGCCCACCAGCACAGAATATATCAAGCATCTTATGGTGACTACCTGGTCCTGCTTACTGCCACCGGACTCAGTCCTCTTCTGCATGTAAGTCCCAATTAACCAGATCTTTTCCTGTTAATATATTAGTAAACCTTATCTCAAATAAACTCTCTCTATTTTCTTTAATCTCTTGGTAACTTACTCCTCCACCCTAATATCCCTGTGCTATGGTGAGATAACATACTATAACACTAGAATAAGTATAATGATCTACTAGAAGAATAAGTATATACATATAGAAAAATGAAACAAAATAGAGAATTTGGATGTAAATAAATAAATATTTAGTAAATCGATTTTTGATCAACTTTTGATCACTTTTTCATGAGGCCATTTAATGAGGGAAAGAAAGATTTTTTTTCATCAAAACTTCTGTAGCTAAAACAACTGTATGAGAAAAAAGGAGACCAGAGTTTTTCCCCTTTCATTGTGTATAAAAATTAACTTGAAATGAATATTAGATTTAAATATAAAAGCTAAATTAAAAATTTCTAAGAGAAAGCATGAGTGAAATGTAGTCCCTTTCTTTCTGTTGCAAAGATTTTTTGGATATGAAACATATGTTTAAAAAAAAAAAGAAAAAACAAACCTGAAACTGAAAAAAAAATTATATACTTTATAAAAAGATTTTTACTGGAGTTATCAATAACTCAGAAGGCTCAGTGGCAGCTGGGCAAAAATCCAATAAACATTAGAAATGCCTACCACCAAGCAGATGGATAAATAATTGTATATATTTACAAATCAACATTGAAAAAGGAATAAACTGGTGAGGGGCTGAGTAACATGAAAGGACCTATGAAATGCCGAGTTGTGTTATGTGAAACACAAAAGGCTAATTGCACCCTCATTCAGGCCGTTTGGTTGCTCACTAGTTTAATCCTTTTCATATTGTCTTCACTTTGCATTTTCATTTCAGCATCTTTAATAGGTGTGTAATAATATCTTTGTGCACTTTCGTAATTGCTAATGATGTTGAACAACTTTTCAGACGGTTCCTCTGAACCCTCGTCTTAGAGACGTGTCTGTTCATCCATTTTTAATTGAGTTGTTTTCCTATAGTTGAATTTTGAATGTTGATTCGTCGTTTCAACTGTGAGTCAAACTTATGTTCATCTTTTCTCTTATTTAAATATAAAAGCATTCGATGCATACACAAACACAGAGAGAATTTTACTATAGTATCTCATCTGGATTGAATTATTTAACTTTACATTTTCATAATATCTAATAGGCTATTTGATAGCCTCTATGTATTGGCAAACTGAATGTAATAGAGCAAATAACCTAATGTTGTCAGCAGAAAGCATCACTATTTTCCAGTATCTTCAAGTATTTCTCACATCCTGATCTTTCTCATCCTTGATCTCTTCCTTTAACCCTCCATTTTCCTGTGATATAAAACTGCATGGTAGTGCTTGGCCATACCCGCAGGGAAAGTTTATCGCTAATCCCCATATTAGACCAGTTCTACATGAGTAAAGACTAGCATTCTATATTTCTATTCTTCATCTCAGCAGTTATTCAACCTGTGAGGCAGATTTTTCTGGCAAAAAGACAGATGTTGACATTAACCATTCTAAATGATAAAAGTATACATAGAAAGTCTCAAATGGCTGTTGGGCACACATATATATATATATCTATATATATAGATATATAGATACATATATATATCTATATATCAATATATATATAATAACACATTATTGCCATGATAGAATTCTTAAACCTGTCATAGCTTTGGAGGACTGGCAGCTCTGGTTTTCTTGAAGTTTTTGCTTTAAACAACAACAAATAATTAAAGCCAGCTATCACTGTCTTAGGCTGGTCCAAAACTGAAGGATAAGTGGACTTCAAAGGGTAATACCGACTGTCTATCCAGAAAAGAGATAAAAGATAGCAATTATATGATGTTTATAAAAATAAAACTAAAAAGTCTTTCAAATCAATTCAACTCACTTAATTTACCATAGTTGGAAAAAAGAATTATTCAATTTAGTTACCTGGAATAATTTATCTCAAACACTGAAAATGACTAAATGAACATTTTGTTAGAGTACTCAAACAGTCTAATGAATCACTAATCTTAACAGTAAAAATGCAATACCTCAGGTAGATACTTATAAGACTCAGAATATTTTAAATATATCAGAGGGAAAATATTTCACATTTGAGTAGGTTAGGACATTTGACACTTGGAGAATATTTCCTACTCTTCTACTTTGGCAAATGCATGAAAAATAACCATATTTCTCCACAGCATATTTCTGTCTTCAGAATATTTACCCTCCCACACACACAAAAACCTTTCTGTCTCTCTCAACTCTCAATGGGATGAACTATTTCATTTATTTATTGTTTTTTCACTGAGCTTATCAGTACTTTTAAAGTATACAGTACAGTTACATTTATCATTGGGATCTTGTACCCTTACATGACAGAGTTTGGTTTTCATTTTTCCCCTCCCCCTCCCCTATTTACAAGAACTTTGTTTCCATTTTTCCTTTTCTCATATTTTCCCCTTATTTCTTTTCCCCTAGCCTTCCCACTTCCCCTATACCTTTAGCCTTTTTTCTGCCTATTTCACATTGTCAGTTATACAGTTTGCATCTTATTTGCACTTTCAGTTTTTCACACCAGAGAAACTATTTGGTATTTACACATATGTCTTATTTATTTCACTTAAGAGTATGGCCTCAATATGCATCCATTTTCCTATGAATGACTCTAGTTTCTCATTCTTTATGGCTGAGTAGTACCCCATTTTATAGAAAAACCACATCTTCTTTATTTAGTCTCCAACTGATGGGCAAATGGGCTGTTTCCAAATTTTAGCTATTACAAACTGTGCCAGTATAAACATGGGTGTGCATATGTCACTATGGTATGATTCTTTTAATTCTTTTGGAAAGATACCCAACAGAGGGATAGCTGGGTCGAATGGAACCTCTAGTCCTAGTTCTTTGAGGTATCTCCATCTTGATTTCCATAGTGGTTATACCAGTCTGCACTCCCACCAACCTTGGAGAAGGGTTCCTTTCTCCCCACAATTCTTCCAACATTTGTTATTGATTAACTTCATGATAGCAGCCATTCTTTCTGGGGTGTGGTGGAATGTTAATGTTTGCTTCATCTGCATCTCTCGAGTGACCATGATATTCGTATATTTATTTGCTACTTTTACTTCTTTGTCTGAGAAATGTCTGTTCATTTCAGATGCCCATTTTTGAATCAGGTCTTTATGTTTGGGAGTCCTGATGTTTTTGAGTTCTTATATATTTGAGATAATAGTCATTTGTCTGAGGAGTAGCTGGTAAATTTTTTTCTCACATTGTAGGTGGTCTCAGCTCTGTTGGTGGTTTCTTTTGCAGTGCAGAAGATTTTTAATAAGATGAGATCTCAGTTGCTGATTCTTTGTGCTAAGTTTCTGTGGTACTGAGGATTTGTTCATAAAGTCTTTTCCTATGCCAGTGTCTTTGAGAGTTCTGCCTAACTTAATTTCCAGCAAGTTCAGTGTTTCTGTTTTAATATTTATATCTTTAATCCACTTGGATTTTACTTGAGTGCATAGTGAAGGATAAAGGTCTATTTTCAATCTTTGGTGGGTTGAAATCCAGTTTTTCCAACACCATTTATTAAAGAGGCTACCTTTTCTCCACTGAGCATGGTTGGCTCCTTTGTAAAAATACGAGGTAGATGAGTAAATCTGGAGTTATTTCTGTACCTTTCAATCTATTCCACTGATCCTCAGGTCTTTTTCTTTGCCAGTGCCGTGCTGATTTTATCACAGTGGCTTTGTAGTATAGTTTCAAGTTGGGGATTGTGATACTCCCTGCCACGTCTCTGTTGCCTAGAATTGCTTTTGCTTGAACTATTTCATTTAAATTAACAAACTGAATGGAGAGAGGATCATTACCACTGCATGCTGACTGAACTGTGGGAGCCAATGAAATTTTAGGAGACAAGAGAGATTAATGTATTTAATGTCCTTAATTATCAGCAAAAGAATGAAGGTGTTTTCATTTTCTTACTGTTTCCAAATTGCATGAGGTTAGACCACATAGAAAGTAAAAGAATAAAAATCAATATAGAAAAATGACAAGAGGAAGGAAATTTAATATTGAAAGAGACCTCACAAAGTTTTTCATCTTAAATTATCAACTCCAACATACTGTAATGATCACTTGAAATGATAAAATGACAGCAGAAGTAATTAGGCAAGATTCTAATGAAGAATGATGGGTCATATTAAACTATTTGTCCTTTAATTTCCACCTCTGTCATTATAAAATGTGTTGCCTTGTGACTATTTCAATAACTTTAATATCCTAAAGATAAATAATTCATTTATTTCAGAGATATTCTGATATTTTGCAATTCTGAATAAGTTTATATAGCTTTAAAAATGTTCTACAAGTTTAAATATGTATCAAACATGGTAGAAAAATATGCTTTTTAAAAATATGTTTTAAGAAATAGTTTCATTTCAGGTTTGAAAGTTTTGGAAATAAATTTAATTTTTATTTGAGGCAACCTGAAAATAGGCAGTTATTGTCAAATTAAATTTTTCATTTCATTGGACAAATACATTATGTGGCAAGATAACTACCAGTCTACAAGTGTCACACATTCACAAGAGGGGCTTTTGTACTGAAATTGATAACTGTTACATCCCAAAGTGTGTGTGTGTGAACAGGGAGAGTAAAATCTTTGTATTCCAACGTGTTAATACAAGGTTGGGAGCTGAAATCCAGGATCTCTGGATGGAGAATTAAAGTTGTCTATGAAGCACAGCTTGCAAGAGAAAAGGAATGAGACAGTGGGGTAGAAAGCAAATGTTGGGAAGGCTCTGGCAAAGGATACGAGAGATTCATATGAATTCACATCACATGTGTCACTGCCAAATGTAGGTATGCGGAGTAACAGCCTGTTTACAGGAATGCTAAAAGGATAAATAGGAAAAACATCTGCCAAAAGAAAAATAATAATTATATCCTCACAATATAGTATCATGAAATTGGTGAAATAAAACAAAATATTTTCCATACGGAAAAGTGTCATATTCAAAATTGCAGTTGTGTTGAAAATATTATCCATCTTAAAATTAAGTATTTTACAATGATCTGTTAGAACAAAGGGGATTCTCAGAAGTTGATGGCCAAGAATCATAATTAAACTGTTGCATTCTTTAATGCCCGTGTCTTCAGTAATTCTCAGAGCTAGGAGGATCTATGATTTTATCATGACCATGATGGTTTGAACCTGAATTCTAAAAAGCTATTCATGGTTGTATTTGCAACAACTTTTTTTAAAGAAAAAAGTCAGTATATTTGAGATTACATGTTTAGGGTGACAGACTTAGAGAAAATTAATGGCATATGATGAATTAACCATGAAGTCTATCCAACCAGTCAACAAGTACATTTAGTGTAATTTTCATAAATGGCAATATGAAATTCAGAAAAATGCAAGAATGGGTTTCTTTTGAGCTCTCTGGAAGGAAAGGGTATATGCTTTTCTAAAATATAATTAAAAAGTGAATTATGTTATCAATTTGATTAGTTATTTTCTTACAGATATCCAGTAATTTGGGCCAGGGATTTAGCTCAGTGGTTCCCGTGCTTGCCTTGCATTCACAAGGTCCTGAGTTCAATTTCCGCTACAGAAACAAACAAACAAACAAACAAATATCCAGTAACTCTAGAACTGTAACCATATTTTCTCTTCTAGCCTCTTTTGTGAGTGAATAATTTTCTACCCATTGTTTTTTTCAACTCAGACATATAGCATTTGAATTTGTCACCTTAACTATTAAAAATTGAAATCAAAAGAAGAGAAAAGGAAAAAAATGAGAAAAGGACAAAATGGAAACAAAGTCTTTGTAAAATAGAGAAGGTTGGGGGGGTAAAGGAGGGCAGGGATATGGGGAAAAAATAAGAACCAAGATACATCATGTAAAGGTACAAGATCCCAATGGTGAATGCCACTGTACTGTATACCTAAAAAGTATCACTAAACTCAATGGAAAAAAATTGAAACCAAATAGTTTCCTTTATATCATCATCCTGAAGCTGCTTCTTGAAAATATACCTATTTAAATTTAAATATATGTCCTTCATTCACTTAGTAAATATTTAAGGTACTACTCTGCAAAACATCCTTTGAAGTAAAATCAAGAAGACATTGTTAAGTGCTCATGTTCATACATTATTTAGTTCAGATGTCTACTTGCAACAGGCTCCTACAAGTCACTGAATAATTTTGCAGGTGTATACTTACTTAAATGCATTCATTTGGCATGCTATTTTTCATGAAGCGAATATTAAAACATGATATAACACATTCAGGAGCCTTAGTTTTGTGCTATATGACTTCTTTTTTTCAAGTTGCTTTCAGTATTTCTTCCTTTTGGATAGTGGTGGATTCCAGTGCATAAGCTTATGTTTATGTTATCTGTATAGGAAATGCCTCTCATAAACAATCATTTATATAACCTTTTATGTATGTTATTTTCAAGTAAATTAGAAGGGATCATTTTATAGCATGTGTTAGTCATGTTTCTGTTGCTGTGATGAAGCATCAGAGGTACCAATTTAAAAGGGTTTATTTTGTCTCACACTCTCTTAGGTTCCAGTCCAGGTTCAGCTGACTCTATTGCTTTTAGGTCTGTAGTGAGGTAGAAACATCATGACAGGTAAGTGTTGGAGGAAAAGAGCCAGAGAGGAAGAGGCAGGGAACAAGACATAGTCCTCAAGGTCATGCTCAGATGACCCACTTGATTTGAATTGTGTCACATCTTCTAAGGTTCCATTATTTGCCCAAAACACCATCAAATTACGAACCCATTAAATGAACGTGTATACTGATTAAATTATCAAATAACCTTCCAGAAGTGCCACATGTGAATACTGTGTCACTGAGGACCATGCTCCCAACATAGGTGCCTTTGGGAATCATTTTGTATCCAAATCATACCGCTGACTTTTCAAGCAACACTTTCTCATGACTATTGCCTTCCCTAGGAATCTCACGACCAGGGACTGTGACCACGCCTTTTATCTAATTTTTAAAAATGAAGTCTTGTACACTCACTGTGGAAATATGCTCTTAAAAACTAATATTAAACATATTCACAATGGTAAATGGAGGCAAAATGGCCTCATTTTACAATGCTGTTTTCCTGAGAATCACGTTTCAAACTTTCTCATTCATTCCACTGTTAATACCAACTACAAGAAAGGCTGTTGGTGTCTTGAGGTATGAAACAGCTCACAGCATCCAAGGTTAACAATGGGGAGATAAATCTAATTCTGCAGTTTTCCTCTATTACCAATGTCTGAAAATCAGGGCGACATTTTATTAATAATTCAGTGCATTTCCTCACATAATTCTCCTTTTATTGGAAGCTGAGGATCAGTGAAATCATCCAAATTGAGAACTAGAGTAAGGAATCAAATAACCGAATCACTGCCCTTTGGCATGGTCAGGCTTCTTAATTTCAGCTGTGCTAATGAGTGTAGAGCAATATCATTTGTGATTTTTATTTGCATTTCCCTGATGACTACATATACCATCTATGTTTAAAGTTATTGTCTTTCTGTATCTATTTCTTGTGATGGATCTATTCAAGTCTTTTACCAATATTTAATTGGGTATTTGATCTTTTGTTGTTGGATTATAATAATTATTGATGTATTTTCAATTAATGTCTTTTGTCTACTGTATGCACTGACAATATAGTCTCCGGGTCTGTAGCTTATAATTTCATTTTCTTAACAGTGTCTTGCAACGGGGAAAATATTTGAGTCAATTTGTAAAATTTTTTATGGTCACTACATTTTGTATTCTTAATAAATTTTTTTGCCTAATGTTATATCACACGCATTTTTCCCCCTAAATTTTCTTCTGGAGATTAGAATTTTAGCTTTTACATTAAGATTATGATTAAACTCCAGAAGGGTTGAAGGTTTAGTAAACATTATGACTAGCAAAAGATAATTTCTTAGTCTCACCTGTCAATAATGCAGTGCACTAATTTTCCTCTTTTTCAATTTTAATAGTTTTTAAAAAGTAACTTTAAAAGAGGTCCTTTTACAGCTTGTTAGCCAATTGCCACTCTAAAAGTGAAGTCAGATGCTTTTTTGCAACTTTTATTTACTTTTAGAATTAGAGCTTCCTGATGATATACAATTGCATGTTCTAGTAACTTTTTTATTTTTAAAGAAATGATATAGAAAAATACCCTGGTTAACTTAGGAATCACATTCATGTTGAAAATTTACTCTCAAGAGATAGAAGTGAATCACTCTTTCAAATCAAAGTTAGCATTCAAACACCGCTTGCCAAAAAAATGGTGTGAAACTGGCGTAATTAAATGTAATGTGAGTAAACATACGCTGAAAATCAGCAAGTGGCTCAGTTTGAGATCTCATCACTAGGTGATCTGTTGTATACTTATCATCATTCAATATGCATCAAACTCTATTAACAGGTAATGGGATTTTATAGATTCTTGAGAAAATGATGAGTGTTCTAAGAGTTTTGAATGTGCTAATTCCCAATGTGTTTTTTAGCAATTATCTTAGTCTGAATAAAACGATTTAAAAAAAAAAGCAGGACATAGCTTGCTGGTTGGCAAATGATTGATTATTCTGAAATTTATAGACTGACTCTGACTACTAAGAAAGAATAACACATTTTTATGATGAGTATTAATGACACAAAATAGCATGCCTAAGTGAAAACAGCAGGTAACCCAAATTGTTTTGATTCCGTAATTTTTATCTATTGTTTCACTTAAGCTTATAAAGCTTCCTTGAATAACTTTCTAAGTTGATGATTTTGAGGAGTCTTTCCCAACTCAACAAATTTCTCATGTGTCCATAGTCATTTTTTAATTGAAAATATGAAATGTAATACATTTGTAAATAGTTGGAAAAGTAAATATTTTAAATTCTAAATTTTCATGGTGGATTGTATTTGATCTAGATCAAATACCATTTTAACAAGAAAACTTCTGAAATATTTTGTGAAGTTTTTTCAATCTCCTTGATTTTTCTTCTCTCTGTCAAAAACATAATATTTCAGTTAATAACAGAGGAAAACTGAAATCCAAGGTAATCAAAATGTAAATTACATGGATGACATTCATAACCAAGCTAGACTCAAAAATAATACTGCATAAGTCAAACCACTAATAGCAGTAAAATCAAATATGCAAGAAGAAATGGGTTAGGCAAAGGGAACTTTGATGAACTTGAGAGATAAACAATCTAGCAACTAAATTACAACAAACATTCTGCCCAACTGAGGGGTTTCATCATACAGGGAAAAAATTGTTGGATCAATATCTTAGAAATGTCTTCTCCACAGATGTTACAGGCCTCACTCTGAGAGGTGAGCACAGCCACCAGGAAGAGATTGGACACAGATAGTATGGTTCCAATCAAAGTTTTGGTGAATGGATTAATTTCATTTGATAACTTCTACAGATGAATTTTGCATGGTGTTTGGAATATGTACACATTGTAAGAAGGGCTATCTAAAGCTAATTAACATAAATTACATCAATACTCTAAAACATTTTGTGGTGAAAATAGATTTTAAATATTCTCAGCAACTAATTTGGAAACTAAATAATGAAAGCTTACTTTCAGCCCTAAACCACACACGGACGAGAAATTGCTGAGAAAGGGATTTAAATTGGATAATAATCAGATTGTATGTGCAGAAGAAAAAGGACCAGCGAAAGAGTATGTAGTGGAGGAAGAAGATCTCAGAAAGTAAAAGACCTGATTGTTGAGCATTTAATAACATCAGAATAATCACAGAGTTATAAAGTCATCCTAAACCTCTCTCTACAAAAGGATTACAAAATACCTCAAGTCAGGCAATGCAAACAGTTCAGTCTTACAGCACATCATAATTAAAACTAAAGAAAAAGGAGGAAAAATAGTTTTATACACAATAATAGTATAAATGAAAAATCATGGTCTAAAATAGATAAAAAATTTAAGTTAGCATTTAAAAAAAGAAAATTAGGGCCGGGGATTTAGCTCAGCGGTTCGGTGGCCTGTCTCTCAAGCGCAAGGACCCGAGTTCAATCCCCAGGACCACAAACAAACAAACAAAAACAAAACAAAACAAAAAAACCCCACAAAACAATAAAAAAAGAAAATTTAAGATAATGATAACTATAACCAAAAGCATAGTTCATAATTAGATACATTTTGAAATGATACACCGGGAAAAAGAGATTTAAAAAGAAAGCTGATAAAGCTCTGGAGAGAATTACAGTCACTGAGATATTGTTTCAGAAATAAAGCTAAAGAGGGAAAAACACAAGAGTAAATGTAATGTCATATTGATACAGGGCACCAAGTCCAAATAATGTAAGGGAAACAATACCTCCCAACCTGCTACATATCTGACATGCTTAGTTTGTGTTCTCTAAAACTGAAGAATGAATTCTAGGAAGAACAGAAGTTAAGAGTAGGCAGAATTTATTAAGGGAGAGGCAGATCCTGCCTGACAAGGACAGGAGGGGACACCTGGGAAGTGGGTTGCTTGCCCACTCCATTTTTTCAAAGGTGTTTTATTGAGCTAAACCACAAGGTCAGGTGGGTTCCAGGCGGGACAAAACTAGAGTCAACTAATAAGATGACAGGAATAGTCCCTCAGGTAACATTAATCCAATGGAAAATCACAAGGGGGGACAAAACTCTGACCAATCAATAAGATCTCTTTTAATAACAACATTTATTGATACATGGTAGGGATAAGGATAACACTCATCTTAGGGAATTTGCACCCGTACATGGTACATACTATTTTACCATCCCCCCTCACCCAATAAGCTTATAACAAATGTGGTTATTTAGGTAATATTGATTAAATTGTGATCAAATGGGGAAGTAAGTCAAGGACCATAGGGTACTACTCTGCTATGAAAAGGTACATTTGAGTCATTTTTAGGACAACGGATGAACATTATGACTTTAATATTAAGTGAAATAAATTAGATATACAAACTTAAATATCACCGTATCGCTTTATATATGAAACCAAAGTATAAATACTTGAAAGGTAAAAGAACAAGCATTAATATTAGAAAGCAGAGAGGTAGATGTTTGAAAATTTGTGGGGATCTGGCAATAGTAATGGCAGGGAGTAGAGGAAAGAGAAATAAATGAATTAAGATATGTACATGTGTATGTACCAAGTCCCTGCTATGAGTATAATCATTAAGTACTGCAAATATGTATTAATAAATTTGTTCTTCTAACAAATGATACCAATATTAGTTTAGAAGATAATTCAGCAGCAAGATAGAAAATACAAATTTGACCCTAAATCTGGCATTTTTTCTTAATGGGGACACATCAGAGGGTTTATTGACAAAGTTGGGATTATGATAAAAATGGCTACTTTTCCACTTCTGTTTAGTATTGTGAAGGAAATATTAGCCAGCATGTTGTTTGAAGTATTTGATTAGAAAGTAGAAAACTACTTTAGGTATATATTGGAAAGAAAGATTTCAAGGCATCCGCGTTCTCAATGGACATATTTATGTATCTGCCAGGCCTGGAAGTCAATGGAATACTATTGGAAATAAAGAGAGAATTAGCAAGTTACATATTTGACGCACAATATCCAATGACTTTCAAATATAAAGGAAAAGGGCCACCTAGAAGAGGTGGATGCATATTGAGGATATACTCCTAAGTGAAATAAAAAGTCACACATGTGTAAATACCGAATAGTTTCTCTGGTGTGAAAAACTATAATTGTACATAAGATCCTAATGGTATAATTGACAATGTGAAATAGAAAGAAAAAGGCTAAAGGTGTAGGGGAATTGGGAAGGGTGGAGGAAAGGAAATAAGGGAAAAGAAAAAATATGAGAAAATGAAAAAATTTGTAAATAGGAATGGGAGGAGGGGGTGAAGGGAGGGCAGGGGCAAGGGGAAAAAAATGAGAACCAAGACCTGTTATGTAAAGGTACAAGATCCTAATAACGAATGTAACTGTACTGTATATGTAAAATGTACCAATAAACTCAAAGAGAGAAAAAAGAAAAAAGGTATGCAGGTATCAATCCCATGATAAAAAAATAAAAACAAGAAAACAAGCCTTTAAATAAATAGAAGTCTTAGCTTAAACTTAATAGGGGATAATCTTTTTGAGGAAAACCTTAAAACACTTCAGAAAGAAAAAGTAAACTTGAACAATGAGAGATATTGCGTATAGTTTTAGATAAGAAGACTTGACCTGAACACATGATAGCATCCATAAGATAATTAGGATCATACAGTCACAACAGAAATGTCTTCACATAGCTTTTTAAGGATCAAAGAAATTAAAATCCCAGAAATCCTAAATTTAGAAGCTAGTGTGAATTCACTGAAGTCTTTGAACAAAAATCTATGCCCTTTTAATTGAAAAGGCGTAGCAGCAATGAAATAACATAGCACTCAGACTGTGGTCTTTATAGATCATTCATTACTAAATGAAACAAGCACTCTTTGAGAAATGCATAATCCCCGATCTAGAAATATCCAAAATATGCCTGGAGAATGTTGCCTTTAAAAACTATCAACAAGCCCTGAATCTAATTCAAAGAACCCAGGAGCCATCTTTTTAATGATTATTACACTTTAAAATTTTAAAAAGGACTTTTTAAAAACATGTGAAGAATGCTAGGAACCAATTCCTTATTTGGGGGAAGCATTAAATTGAGAGGAAGATTAGAAGATTTGTCTGACCTTTACACAACAACTTGGGACAACCAAAATAGTTGGCATGTGGCCATTTATGTTTACAAAAGAGTCAGAGGAACATGTCAAACAACATCATGGAATGCATTACAAAGCCCAGGCTGTATAAAGTCTGCAGAACAAACGACTCAGTTCCTTTGAAAAGTAAATTGCTAAAGGAAAGAAGACACAGAGTTGGATCTGGTCTTGGTGGCAGATGGATGGCATCCGAGTTTTCTCTTTTCAATATCTGCATTGCCAAAGGGTAAACATGAATTTCCTTGCCATTCTCAGTTTGGTAGTAAATATTGAAGGCTTTGATCCAAATTATAGAACATATTGGGAGATGGCGCTTTCTTGGCTATACCCTGATGTAACAGGAATAACTTCTGGTGGCATCTGGTTTATGGATATCTAGGGAGTCCTGGCAACCAATTTTCTGACATTCAGCATACTCAGAATGAACAGTGTGATTTAGAGTTTTCTAATTGAGAGTAGTAATCATTAAGAAGGTTTTAATATTTTCAAAATTTTGTTTCTTGCTGGAGTATTTTGTTGGGTATCTAGCATCATTTAAAAATAGCAAAAAAGACTAAAGTATTACCCAAAAGCCCCCTACCTGTAAATTACATATACCTACTAATTAGTTTTGAAATTATACTTATTTTTAATACATAAATTGAGCATTTAAATAGAAACTTTGCATTCCATGGTTATGTCATAGCTGGCACACTAAGTTATGAATAGTAGCATTGATCCCTGGAAGGGAAAAGAGCAATACATAGTTCAGTTCCTGTTCCATCTGAATTCATTCTAATCTCGTTTTAGTCATACTCTAGCCTCTTGCCTAACAAGGACACATCAGTGAGGCCGTTATGATTTGGGTCACAACTGTCCTCCCAAATTGTCAATAAACATTATTGTGATTAATTTTGTAAATTGAACAAACTGACATTGCTTTATAACTGCTAGCTTAATTATTCATTTTGGTTTTTGCTAGTTTTTAATGCCTTCTCACCATGTGCTCTTTCTGATCTATTATTGTGCATTCCTACATCGTTTCATAATCTTGCCTCCCTGTCACATTACATCTGTGATAGTTTCTTCATCTTTCTTGTTCTCCATAAATTTGACAGTTTTAGGGCGCACGAACCAGGTGTTCTATAGACTGTCCCTATGTCTAGCTTTGTCCATTTGATTTTTTCCTATTTAAGCTTCAATTTGAGTGTCTAATATATATATTTTTTGGGGGGTACTGGAGATCGAACTCGGGTCCTTGCGCTTGCAAGGCAGGCAATGGAACCACTGAGTTAAATCCCCAGCCCTATGGAGTTTTTTGTTTTTTTGTTTTTGTTTTGTTTTGTTTTGGGGGGGCACAGGGTCTCACTATGTAGTTGAGAATGACCTGAAACTCATTCACTATGTAGCCTAGGCTGGCCTCAAACTCACAGCAATCCTCCTGCCTCAGCCTCCTGAGTGCTGGGATTACAGACATGCACCACCATGCCCGGCATAATTTGAGTGTTTAGAAAGAAACAACATTGGGCAAGTTGCTTTCTTGCCATGTGATAACAGAAGAACAGATCTGTCACATGACGTGAGTGGTGACGTGCAGCTTCTTTACTTGGTTAACATAGTGGTGACTCAGTTTCTATACTGTAAAATTACTTGTCCCCTTTCCCTACTCTTTGGAAGTTGTCAAATTCAGTTTGTCCTCATGGGAGAGAGGGACAGAGATCAAGTTGCATCAGACATACGTCTTATCTAATAGATATGCTTTCACTGAACTCAATAGGTTTTCAAATATTGTTCAGTAATTTTTAATGAATGAGCAATAATTCACTGTTGTTTCTATAATTTGGGCTAATTTCTGCCCCTGTAAAAAAGCATAGATGTCCTCATCTTGTTTTTTTTTAAGTTTATTTTCCTTAATTTTAACTTTTAGCTCTGAACTACACTGAAATCCAGTCTCTATTTATACTTTTCCCTTAGCATTTTGGTGTCATAATCAGTTATATCAACAACATATTTATTTGCAATTATTATCTCATCCTTCTAGCTTGGGATACAGATAATCTTGGTTTCTTTGGTGACAATTGTACAGACTTATTGGATTAAGGACTTTATAATTAGCAAGCTTGCAAAACAAAAATATTTTGTGCAAACATTTAAAAAAATTCCAATGATGCAGGGAGGCAAGACAAAAGCATTTCTGCTCTTCTGTTATCTCACACAAACCATAGTCAAAGCAATAAGAGAAGAAAAGATAAAAAGATTTTAAGTGGCATTATGTGAAGACAATATTTTATTCATAGAAAAATCTAAAGAACCAATGTACAATTAAACTAAAAGGAGCTATGTTAGCTGAATTCGGGCTCAAATCTTAAAAAGTTGTTGATTATCTACTATATTTGAATTTACATATTAGAAAATATAACAAATATTCGTTATGGAGTTGCTAGAATATAAATTAAAATGCAGTAAAGTTTGAAGCTTTATTAAGACATTTTAAAGGACTTGCACAAATGCAGAAATATAAAATGTTCACGAATAGGATGGTTCTCAGGCTGAAGTTACTAGTTCTTTGTTATTTTAATTTAATGCAATTACGTTCATTATGTGACTCTTCCAGTTTTTCAAGCACTGACAGCTTCTACAAGCATATAAAATATAGAAAAAAATAAAACATTTTAGAAGAAGCCCAAAATGAAGAACTTAATCTTGTAAGATGTTAAGAGCCGTTACAGCACCATAAGTAAAATAGCAAGTAATCAGCTAGAAACAGATAGATAGAAGAGGGAGACGTACAAGGAGCTAAGTGGTACTGAAACATATTGTCCCACAAATCAGTTGAATAAGCTGTTTGGTACACAGCAAACCATGTGGAGGAAAAAAAATCTCACATCTTGCTTGTGAAAATGAATTTTAATTGTATTAAATATATGACAATGTATAGAAAACTCATTCAGATATTTAAAATGCTATGTTTAAAATTTTTTCAAGTTATGTTGCAAAATAAAAAAGTGAAAATGTCATAGCCAAAAGACTGAAAAATGTATCATTAAAGTCCGTAAGAGACCAGATCTTTGTATTTAAAGTTTTAGTTTCCACGACCTTAAGATAAATATAAAAAGTCCAGTTAAATGTTAACATAAGAATAATAGACATTTCATAATTAAATTGTGCTTTAGAGAGCTCTATAGCTATATTTAATAAAACTATAAATATCATTTTATGACATAAAAATTCTTCTCTCAGGTACATATTTTAGATACAGTGTCATTCTCCTAGACCAGGAGACCTGCATAAGAAACTTCAGGATTACATTATTTATAAAACTGATACGTAGAAAGCATTTAAATGTCAATCGCAGGGTCAAATGGAAATTCTCACTGCAGTTTTCTGAGGAATCGTCATGCTGATTTTCACAGCGATTGTAGTGATTGTTATTATTTGATTTCTTGATTCTCCTTCTAGGTATCTTCCCAAAAGAGTTAAAAATATATTATAGTGAGACAGGCATACCCACATTTATTTGTTATTTTCTCCCTCCCACCCCTGATCCACCCAGTTCTTGCCCCCCGCCTTTATAAACGTTTGCAGGACACACTATTTCCAGTCCTTGTGCAGAGCTGGTACATGTACATAACACGTGACAATTCTTTTTTTTTCCATCCCTGCCCCTTCCTTCCTTTCCCCCTCCATCTCTTGATCTTCTTTACCTTTGAGAAAGCTCTATTTCCCTACTGCCTATTATCTGTCTTTTATTTTTACTCTGGGTTTCTAGAAACAATATGATCTCTAGGGTTGTGTGTCTGGTTTAATTCAATTGATTTTGTGGTCTCGAGGTGCATCCATTTTCCCACAAAATGAGTCAAGTCTATGTTTCTCTATGGCAGAGTAGTGCTCCATGAAGTGTAATTCCACATTTTCTTTATCCACTCATCTGTTCATGGACAGATAGGCTGCTTCCAAGATTCAACTTGTATAAATTGTGCCACTGTAAACATGTTTCTTGATGATGGCCATCCTTTCTGGAGTAAGATGGAACCCCAGTGTTCTTTTAATTTACATTTCTCCAATGACCGGTGATGATGAACATTTCTTCATGTATTTATTGGATATTTGTACTGTGAAATTTTTATGGATTTACCTTGCCCACTTTTGGGATTCAGTCTCTTATTTGGTGGGTCCAATTATGTGACTTCTATATTAGTCTTCTGAAGACTTTCTGGCAAAGATTTTTTTTTCCACTTTGTAGCTTGGCCTTTCCTGCTGTTGATTGTTACTTTTGCAGAAGATTTAAAATTTGCTATGATCCCGTTTGTTGATTCTCAGTACTATTTCCTGGGAATCTGTTCAGAAAGGCCCTGCCTTCAAGAGTTTTGGCTCTTTTGTCTTCCAGCAGTTTAAGTGTTTCTGGTTAACATTTAGTTCTTTGAGCCATTTTGATTTTAGTTTAGTACCTGGTGAGAGATACAGCATACACACACATATATAGCAGCAAAATTCACAATAGCTAACTTCTGGTATCAGCTTACACATCCACTAACAGATGAATGAATAAAGAAAATGTGCTATTTCCACACAATAAAATGCTACTCTGCCACAAAGAAAGATAAACCCGAATTGTCTGTAAGAAAAGAGATTCACCTTGAGACCATATTGTTAAGTGAAATCAATTAGTCCCACAGCTGAAAAATCACATGGTTTCTCTTATGTGAGAAACCTAGAATAAAAATAAAGAGAAAAGTAAATGATAGTAGGAAGTAGGGAGATAGATCCTTCTCAGCTGGGAAGGGAATCAAAAGATGTACATATTACACTATTTTTATTAGTATATACAATTCATAATAATTACATTCTCCTTGGGGAATTTATATATCAATATATCTATATCTATATCATCTATATCTATATATATCACATCTTGATACTTTCATACAATTAAGTATAAGTAATAAAGTTTATAAAGAAGATATATATTGGTCAACAGTTATTAAGCTAAATATATTTAAACTACAAATTTTACAATGAAAAATTAGAAAGATTATTATGTGATCTTCATAAAGAAATACATTTTAAAATTAAGAGTATGTGTTTGAATGATACGCATATGTCAATATAATAAAATATAATAAGTCAATATAACATAACTTCTGTTAGAAGTTATAGGAAAAGACAACTATTATTTTGTGTAGAATAATTTTACTAAAGCCTGGATTTCATAAAAATCCTTCAGTTTGGTGCTCTGGAGTTCACCACATTCAAAATAAATGAATAAATACCTAAATGTAAGCATTCCACATTTAGTAGTGTAGCATTAATTTTATTTTAGTATTGAATTGTTGGCTTTGTTTTCTCAACGGAAGGCTAATAGGAGTGGCAAATGCTTTTCAGCATTCTGTAAGTACTCTCTCAATTTGTGTCTATAAAAATTCAGGTGTTCACATCAATGCTCCTTTTAAATATTTAGTTCATCATTACAAGTAGATCCTTGGAAGATCTAAGGGTAGAAGTTGAAAGGCAGCATAATATGTAGGGTGAGGACAGGGATCCCCTAGCTTGGCTACCAGATAAAATCTCAGCTCTGGCACCCTTTAGGCTTAACAGTGTGGGCAAATTTCTTAACATTTCTAACCCTCAGCTTTGTCACCTTCATATAAGCATACATTAAGTACCTGACTTTGAAATAATTAGAACATTCAACAAACATAGTATTTAGAAGAGGGCCTAGCACATTGTTTTGTTAATGCTACTGTTTTATGGATATTTTTGCTATTAAAAAAGTGCTCGGGAAAATTAGGAATTTGACTAAAGACTGAGATTCTTTAGGACAGAAATTGTCTTATCTTCAACCTGTCACACGGTCCTTGTCAGGTAGTAAGAAGTTTAGCGAATAGATGCTCAGTAATTTAACAGTGCAGAAACAGACACTTATAGTAGCTGCAGATAATCAATAAATAGGTCCTGAAAAAAATAGAAAAATCTCTCCTATCTTTTATTTTTTGACTTTCTTTAGTGCATGTTTGCAGTTCATAATGATTACATTCACTGTAAGGAATTGGTATATGTACATGACACACTTCAATTCTTTTTTCCCTCTTCCTATTTTTCCCCCTTTTATTTTTTTCTGGCATAAGATTTATTTATTTATCTTAAAACACATTATAAACTTAATTATCATATATGCAGATTGAATACTAGACTGTTAGGCAAAAGAACATATCAAACATGTAAACAATTCTACTGTCAAGGTATACTTTTAGATACATTGTCTATGCTGCATTACAATACCTTTTGTCTCTCCTTTTTCTTATTGTCTTTTTCATCTTTTTTTTTTCTTTCAAATAAGAGAAACCATGTGATATTTAAGCTTTTCTTTTTGCGTTACTTCACTTCATATTATGGGCTCAAAATGTATCCATTTTCCTACAAATCACTCAAGTTTATCCTTCTTTGTGGTAGAATAGTACTCCATTCTGTGGAAATACCACATTTTCTTACTCTTCTAAGAAGAAAATTTAATAGATTATAAAATACATGTGCTATATTTAAGTATCAGTGCAGCCATTCTATGTTAAAATATTAGAATTAATATCTATTTTTTCCTTTTTATTGCATTTATTGGTACAGTCTAGGTCTCTACAATACAGTTACATTCATTACTGGGATCCTGTACCTTTACATGACAGGTCTTGGTTCTCATTTTTTCCCCTCATTCCTGCCCTCCCTTCACCCCCTCCTCCCCTCCCCATTAACAAACTCTTTATTTCCATTTTTTAATTTTCTCATACTCTTTCTTTTCCCTTATTTCCTTGTCCCTACCTTCCCCTTTCCCTACACCTTTAGCCCTTTTCTTCCTATTTCACACTCTTAATTATCCCATTAGGTAGAATTAATATCTTGAAGTTTGAAATTAAGGCAGTCTGATTTTGCAATCACAGACCCTGGTCATTCACTTCTTTTTCCTTAGCTTCAAAAATGAGGATGAGAGCTGAGAATTTTGGCACATGCCTGTAATCCCAGCACTCAGGAGGCTTAAGCAGGAGAATCACTGTGAGTTTGAGGTCAGCCTGGGCTTCTCATAGTAAGCTTAAAGCCAGTCTGAACTATGTAGTGAGACTTTGCCCCCAAAAAGAAGAACAAGTGAGGATGAGGGCTTTAACACCAGGATGGTATGAGAAGTTGAGCAACAATTTCTGGCAGGGTGGGACCTTAGATACTTTTCTGTTTCAGTTATGGTCTACGTCAATTTCCACTGTGTGACACATTCAGTTTTGAATTAACCCACAAAGTGTTTTCCCATGAATTATTTTAAAAATCATTGTTTATCATGTATCATCTCATTTAGTCATTACTTTTCTCAGCTGGCAATAATATATTCATTAAAAAGGAGAGGTTTCCCTCTTCTCAAATGATTGATGCTCTAACAAAGTGATTTTTTTTTCCTAGATCAGTGATTCTCCAAGCAAAATTATTCCCCTTAAAATGATTTAGGGAACTTCTTAAAAATATAGATACCTGCTACACTAAAAATTTTTTAAATCTCATACTGATTAAATTAATATTCATGAAAATTTGAAATATTACCATTGATAAGGTCTAATGAGAAAATAATCTCATAATTCCAATAAAAGTAATTTAAAGACAAGAAAAAATTCAGTCAATTATGGGTGAACTCAGACTGTTACTGTTCGCGTCCTTTTTTTCTGTTCCTTTGCCTGTCTTTCTTGTCTGTTTGTCTTTCTTGTCTCTGTAATGGTCTATTTCTCACTCCTGGCCCTTTGTGTGTTGTTTGTCTAACCTCTTCACTAACTAGTAAAGCATAACTCCCACTGCCATCCTGTACTCTGGTTTTCAGTTATTATGCTGTTATAATTCTCAGTGCTTTTTAAAAAATTATCTTTTCAGAGTTCTAAATCTTGATTTCCATTTTGTCACCCCCATTTACCAACATGATTCTTTGACTACTCAGCTTGGTTTTCTTGATCTTAACTGTGAATTTCACCACACTTTACACACATGCACACACACACAAACACATACACACACACACACCTGTTGATAGCCTTTGTGGAACCGTGGCACAGAAATCCACTTACATAGTTCATAAAGCAGCTTATTGTAGATACATATAGAGTCAAGGGAAAGTTTTGATATAGATAGCTTAAGAATTCAAAACCATAGATCAAAGGTAATTCTGGGTTCACAATACTCCAAGAGATAAAGGCAATACAGCTTACCTATGCATATAGTATGACTCAGGGATTTCAACTTAATTTTGTTTTATTGACAAACAACTTTGATTTGCCAAACAGTTAGCTCCCTCATGCCTTGCATGGGGCTTTGATTTGTCCATGTGCTGCTTTTTCCTGTCCACATTTTCTCTACTTCTGCCTCATTATGTATGGCCAAAGCCTCCTTATCATCTTGAGGTTCAAAGTGAGGAGGAGAAGGGTGGTGACAAGTAGGGCCAGCACATGCAATTCAAAGACCACAGTGCTTCCTACCCTTAGACTACTTTTACAATGTTCAATAGCCATAGCCCGAGCACAAGTTGTTCACCTTGAAAGGAGAATCACACTAGATATCAATTATGAACAGTGCCCTTGTACGTGCATTGCCACCCTTCCTGACAGGCATCAAGCCTTCAGGATATAAGCACCGATTATCGAAAAAATACCAAAATGCCGGTCATGGCTGAATTTAAGAATTACTTTTAGAGCTCTAGCAAATACTCATGTTCAGAGGGTGTGGTTAGATACTGTATTGGGATTGATTTGAAGACCTCAAGATTGACTTCTGTCCAAAAATCATTCTTTCTGCCTCTTCTAATTGGACTGCTATTTTCTTGTATATCTGGGACATGGAATTTTGTCTCCAAGAGGGCATCAATCAAAATGTCAGGAAAAGCTCTCTGTTGGAGGGGACTGTGTACTCTTTCTTTTGAAGCTGTACTTTTCGATGCTTTCTCGGAAACTGTTTATTATAGTGCCCATTATTTACTCATAGCCTTCTGGTCTGAGAACTGCTGAGTACATAGATTTCATTTTGCTCATCTGTGTGTTCTCAGGATTTGAGCGCAGTGCCTGACATACAGAATTCAGAATAAATGTGTTCGGAATGCAATGACAGAATGGCTAGAAAAGTCTCCACCCACCAATGATTTTTAACAAGAATTTGTGTAGTAGATTAGCTATGCAAGTGTGCATGAAAAGCAGTAACTGTGACAGGCTTCATGTAAAGCAGTCTGAGCATGGATTTAGCCTAAGCCTTTCTGTAAAATTCTTGTCCTTGCAGGAGAGAATATTAAGAGTGCAATAAGGTTAAAGGGAGTCAAAATGAAGGAAATGTTGCAAAATAATTTAACAATTACAGGGTCTTGGTTTTAGTAGGAATTTGTAAATCTAGAGATAAAGATATTGAAATATTTTGCCTATAATTGAACTTTTTTATATAATTCAGAAAATGCATGCTCAAAATCAACTCCAAAGAGAAAAATCGCATTGATAGTTCCAGAGTTTCAGGCCTTTAGTGAAGTAAAGGAAGGCACAGAAAGCAGAAATGAAAGTCAGTAATGCTTTTGCATGATTTTCTTAAATGCAGTGCTATGTTTTCTTTGGTTTTCATCTGACAAATATCTTATTTTCTGTAATGGTGTCAATTTAAAGAACCAGACAGTATTGAATATAGCATTCTGATATAGTGCTCCATCTTTCTAAATCTTAAGTCTAATCTAGGCATTATTTTACTCTTGTATAATTACTTTAACCAAAATTTGTTTAAGACATACAGTTACCTTCTCCATGTCCAGTGTTGGAAGTGTTGTTGCTGTGAATAATCTTTAATTATTTAAACAATGTCTATGCTTGATTAATATATCATTAACAAAATGTGTTAATGTCTTTTATGAAGGAAGATTTTAAAAATGTAGGCTAAAATATAAAATGAAAGATGCAGCAGTGGCCTTCTTTGTCTCTCTTAATGAGTTTTGGTTTGAAATTTACTTTGTGAATAAGATTGCTACCTCTGCTTTTTTCTGGGCTCCTGTCACATGGATAATTGTTTTCCATCCTTTCACTTTCAGTCTATGGGCTTCTTTTTGCAGTAGGTGTGTTTCTTGTATACAACATATTGTTGGATTTTGCTTCTTAATCCATTCTGCCAGTCTATTTCTCTTGAATGGTGCATTGAGGCCATTGTCATTTATGGTTATAACTGATTTGTTCTAACTTATTATCATCATGTTATTGGCCTTTTGTTGACTCTTTTTACTTTTCTACCTTCTCCTTTTAGTTTCTTGCCTTGGCTTTTTACTTTGCTCTGTTGGGCCTCATGGTGTTGTGATCTTCATTGTCTTTTTCTAGGATATTGTTTAGAATTCCTTGTAGTGCTGGTTTGGTGTTCATGAAGTTTCTCAGGTGTTCTTTGTCATGAAATAAGTCACACCTGTGTAAATACCAAATAGTTTCTCTGGTGTGAATAAACTGTAATAGTACATAAGATCCTAATAAGATTACTGACATTGTGAAATAGGAAGAAAGGGGCTAAAGGGAAGGTGGAATGGGTAGGGGAAGGATAATAAGGGAAAAGAAAAAAATGTGAGATAATGAAAAGATGGAAATAAAGTGTTTGTAGATGGGGAGGGGTGGAGGGGGTGAAGGGAGGGCAGGGAAAAGGGGAAAACATGAGAACCAAGACCTGTCATGTAGAGGTACAAGAGCCCAACAATGAATGAAACTGTACTGTATCCCTAAAATGAACCAATAAACTCAAAGATGAAAAAAATAAATAAATAAAATGAGAGATGCGTATTTCTATGAAAAACACTCTCATAATTCTGTTTTGAATGTGATGATGTCATTTCAGTGTCATAGATCTGTATATGTGATAATGTTCCAATTACTCTCTATAAAAATTTATCATAGCCAAGAGAATACATGCATGTATTTTTAAATTCATTGGACAGGGCCTCTCTTGTTTGTGAAAATGAAAATACTCAGTCAGTTACATATTTAACATCAGAGAACTCAAAAAGTTCATGATATTCTGTTAGAATATTCTGTTGATATTAAAAAAAAACTTTTCCTGGTAAATACCCCTGTTATTAAATTGCTCAATAACTGGAAATGCACTGTAAGAAATTTTTAAAATTATGTTATACAGCATAAACTCTTGCAACTTTATATTATTCATCTCTAACAATACCACATCATGCTCAGAGAAATGTGGACTAAAATTGACTTTTGTGTCCCATACTATATCTTTTACCCTTGAAAGGTTCATACTTGTGGACCACTTGTGACTATGCCTCTCCTAAAGGAATCAAGAGATACCTTTAAATCCCTTTGCTAGTAAATTCAGAGTACTTTAAAAAATCAAGGAGTCAATAATTCAACATATTAAAAACACATGGTCTTGTATTTCTGTCAACCTTTTCAAGATGTTCAATGTTCTTGAGTTTTTCTTCCACTGGACCCTAACAATGTACTTTCTATCTCTGTGACTTTTTTTTTTAAAGATTGTTCACCAAAACAATGACCACTACTTTGCTAGAGGCCCATTAATTTTCTTTAGTGTTCTTAACATTTTTGTGGTTTGAGGACTTGAGGCCTTCTCTTCTAAATACCTTTCTGTCAGCATTCAGGATAATCTGCGGCCCATCCTATCTCCCAACCCCTCATACTCGTGAGTTAAGTATACTTGCTTTTATTTTCTTTGATAAGGCTTTTCCCCGAGACTTGAAATGCATTGGTTCATTCAGTTTTGGTACCATTCTATAGCAAGTTCTCAAGCTCAAATTTTTGTTTTCCTAGTAGATGCCGCTGCTAAAAAAAAAAAAAAAAAATCCGTGTAGACTTTAATCTCTTAATACCTCATTTTGCATGTTTTCTAAGATTCTCAACCAAGCTTAGGAAAATCAGCAAATCCTCTGAACGAGCACGGTGGTAAATATAATACTGATTTTATTGTGTTTTTTTCTCTTAAAGTCCTTGGACCTTCAAGTTCTGTCTTGGTTGTACCTTGATACATGAAAAATTATTTTAAAAACATATGGTGAGTTCAGTGTCTTAGTAGAGAATTCCGTTTGATCCAACCTGTGCCATGAGGTCCAGAAAGCACATTTCTCAGGTTTGTCTGAGAGTTGTGTATTGCTGATTCATGAGATCCAAAGCTTGTGCCAGAATGTGTCCATCTGGCTTCTGTCATCTAGCAAAACTTAAAATATCTCCCATCCTTCAAGTGATTTATGCTCTCTATCTGCCTTAGTGACATATAGACTGGTGCAAGTTCCTTATCTCATTACAGTTTTTAAAAACAAAAACAGCTCATCGTCCAACTATGTAAGGCTTCACTACTTACAGAACCTCAAAAAGGAGTACAATACAGCGAAAGGTAAACTCAGCTGTACACTAGCAGCTAACAACTTAGCTTACTGAGGATTTAATGAGATGTCTGTTTTGAAACCTAGATCTTTTAGTTAATGAAAAGTGTCATTACTATCTATAATTGTTTTGAGAATTCTTGGTGGCTTTTTTCCTTTTTACTGTTTATTGGTACATTTTAGGTATACAGTACAGTTACATTCATTATTGGGATCTTGTACCTTTACATGACAGGTCTTGGTTCTTATTTTTCCCCCTTGTCCCTGTCCTCCCTTCACCCCCCCACCATGTACAAACACTTTATTTCCATTTTTTCATTTCCTCATTTTTTTTCTTTTCCCTCATTCCCTTTCCCCTACTCTTCCCTCTTTCCCTACACCTTTAGCCCTTTTCTTCCTATTTCGCATTGTTAATTACCCCATTAGGATCTTGTGCACTATTGTAGTTTTTCACACCAGAGAAACTATTTGGTATTTACACATGTGTGGCTTCTTGGTTTCTTTGACATTATTTTAGATGAAATATTATAATGGAAGAACTTTCTCTTCTGCTGTCCCAAGCTAATTCTCATTTCATCACTCTGAACTCCGTTCCCATCATGAAATGTTCTTCTTCCTTAGAATTACTTTTTGTCTCACTGTGGAGCTTACAGAATTCTCATGGTGGAAATGGTCCATACTCTGCTGTTCCTGTTCCATGACTAGCCTGCCCATATGCAACAAAGCAGGAACTGAATAGAACTCACTCTGCTTGTTAAAAGACGTCTGCAAAAGCCCAGCTGACCTCATACGTATAATGAACGACTTACTGTTTTCTACTGAATATCGGAAACAGGACAACATTTATGTCACTTCTATTGCATATTGTAATGGAGATTGTGACCAGCAAAATTACGTCAGAAAAAGAAACAAAATATATCTGGCTGGGAAAATAGGAAAAAAAAATCGTCCTTCTTTACAGACGACAAAGCCTGTTTTATGAAAATTCCTAAATAGCCCGTGTAAAGCTCATAGTTTCAATGAGAAATAATAGTTTCAATTTGTATACCATTAAATCTACAAAATAATTTTTGGGGTCATATTAATTTTAGAGGCTTTTTTAAGGATTTGAAAAAAATTATTAGTACGTGTTCGTAGTACATAATATTTATATTAAGCTTAGGGCAGAAGTATGTGTACTTAACACATCTTGATTCTTTTTATTCCCCTTGCCTTCCCCTCCTTCCTCCCTCCTTCCATCTCTAGATCTCTCTCCCTTATTTTGTTTTTAGTTTATGTTTTGACACATAACGATTACGTTCATTGTGGGTAGTTGGTACACATACCCGACATGTCATAACTTTTTATGTCCCTTCACTCTCCTCTCTGACCCAACCTCCATATCTTTGCCCCCTCCGCATTGGCAAAAGATCTACCTCCCTGTTATTGGAACCTGAGATTATTCCGCGAACAATATTTAACTATAAAAAAATACATCATCTGATGACCTCATCCATTTCTCATTAATAAAAGCCTAAAGAGTCAGACATTCACACTTCATGTAGTAATGTGAGTTAAAATCGTGTATCCCAGTAGTTAATGAGGTAAATAAATATGATTGTCAAGTGATCATGTTCACATGACTAAAGGAAAACCTGAAAGAAAAAAATTCTGCTAAATTATAATAAGTTTGAGTTTTTCCAAACAAAGCCAAGCTTGTGGATATTTGTAAATTAAAATTTCTTCCAAATATTTGAGTCATATGAAAATAACATGGTGTTCTACATTATATATTCTAATATATAAGTGCATTATGCACTCTACCTTAGTTTAAATATGGAATGTTTAAAATGTCACCAGGTACCTTTGACTAATCTTCATTCAAATGATGCAATGATTTCATTTTTTAAATGTGTCAAAGTAAGAGAAACTGAGCATGTATGAAATGTTTTAGAATGATTAAGAGAAATCTGTGATATATCCAAGGTAAAAATATTAATCAGCATAATTCTACTTGTACTCAGAAATGTTTGTTTTATTTTTATGAAGTCTCTCATTCACTGTTATTCTGAGAAATAAAAGAATTACTACCTCTTAGAGATTTACACCATAGCACATTGTAAAAGATTATCTTCACTGTATTTGATATGTATGCATTTGTAGCCATCCTTGCCCATAAAGGACAAAACAATGTATTACTTCATTATGACAAATACTACCTTTCAGAGGTTTGAAAATTTTGCTCCTAATTCTTAGAACAGCCATGCCAGGTAAGTCATATTTCCATTCTACCGATCAGGGTAGGTACTGCATATATACTAAGTAACTTTTCAAATCACACTGAACTTAATTACGAAGAAGAGTAAGAGATTGATAATCCAAACCCCAGCATGCCTTAACTTCTTTAAAAATGTTCAGAGAAGTCAAGTTATGTTGTCAAAATTGCAAGCTTTTTAGGTGCATTGGTTCACTATAAGTAAATGCTGACTCTTATCCCAGATTTAAGAGCAAATGCACTACATGGTGCAATGCAATCATTACTAGTCTAGAAGGAAAAACTCTGTTATGTGATTACATGAGCTAGTATGTAAAGTAAAGCTGAAGCACAAGTAAAATTTTTGATGTCAAAATGAACTAGAGGTCAACTTCCTCCATTTGCTAGTAGTGGATTTGGACAAACTGTTTTCTTGATTAGACTGAGTCTTAGTTTCTTAATTGGGAAAATGGGGGTAAAAATAATGACTTCCTAGTATTATTTTAAGGATTAAAAAGATATAAAGTATGTAATGAGCCCAGGAGAGGACTAAACATGATGTGTTCTATAAAATACAGAGATAGTCAGTGCAATAATTTGCTTTTTCCTGACTCTAGTATTAGAACATAGATAAGTAGAGCACAGATAAAAATAATTATTATATACATTGAAAATCTTGAGGAATTCCTCATTCTTATGTTCTTAAGTTTTAGTGCTGTGACAAAACAGCAAAACAAAACCAACAAGCTGGTTTTATTCAGATGATGGTTGCTGATTTCCTTTGTTTCTGCACTTAAAAATATATAATCTTCGTGGAATAGATATTTTAGGTGGGCACTAAGTGCCAGGAGGCATCCTATGTGCTTGGAATACAGCAGAAACTAAGGTGGTTATAATCTCTGCCATCATGAAATAAAAAATGACCATTTTCACTTGCCTCATTCAGTAAATAGTATTGAACACCCACAGCGTATGCTCCAAGGGTTAACGATATGATGCAAAACAAAGCCTGTGCACATCTCTGCTGTTATGAAACTAACACTTCAGCAGATGAGACAAAATGATCAAGAAGTGAGAAAGTGCATCCTGGTTTATAAGGCATTGATTCTCTTCCCAATTATAAATACTAGAAGTTGGCATCTGAGTGCAGAATGTGACTTTAATTTTTGCATCATATCTTCCCAGGAAAAGGAATATTCTCTTATTATTATATATGACAGTATGCTATTTGCGTTCTCTAGATTTAAACACATCTAAAAGCTCCTCTTCTCACTTTTGCATACACACAGGACCACGCAGATTTTTCGAAGATATCTATGAATTATTTTCATTTCTGCTTAGATAATTGAAATCTCACTTTCCTCATCCCTACATAGAAACTGATAGATACACCCCTAAAACTGGACATGAGAACATGTTACATTATCACATATTATGCTCAATTGTGTCAGTAAAAATTATGTGTGCAGACACAACCTCAAGAAAATTGTCCTAGTCTTCTGGCCGGATTTCAGGTTTTTTTAAAAAAAATTTATTATATCATTTTATTGGTCGACTTTGGCATGGGCTCACACACAGATAATTCTTAAAAGCCATTTATACAGATGTTATTGATAAAACTCATTCAAGAATTAGTAAAAATGTTAAAAAATCAAAGCACGTGTTCTAGCATTCCAATTTATTAGCTTTTGACTGTCTTTTGAATTTTATATTTAGTGATTTCTGTAGTGATTATGAAATATGTAAACTTAACAGACTGGTTAAAAATATACTTGTAGTGATATATAGAAGTCTTATAACTGTATAAGCCTTTTATTTTCTGCTTTATGTTATAGCTCTCAAATGTATTATTTATATACATTAAAACATTAGATACTATTTTGAGTATATATATATAATATAAAACATCTTTTAATAGTAAGAACATTTTAAATAATTTAGATAATAAAATTTTAATCAAATGGTTATCATCTTTTTCTCTTGAGATTTCAAGATTACCTCTTTTTAAAATCATTTCCATAGACCTAAAGAATTTCAAGCAGTTCATTTAGAGCAGTCATCTGGTGACATGTTGTCTTAATTTTCCTCATGACCTATTGTCTCTATTATACTACTACTCTTTCTAAAGGATATATCCATTGGTTATAGAATTGTGAGTTGACAATTCTTTCCCTTCAGCCTAGAAACCATGTTATTCCACTGTTTTCTGTCGTGTAAAGATTTTGATGAGAAACCAGAAATTAGACATTTTGTCCCATGTGTAATTGTGTAAAGTGTCAGGTTTTTATGCTTGGAATTTTATACCTATGTTTACATATATTTGTATAGGTATACATAGATATTTCAGCAGTATGTTTATTATATGCCTAAATGTGTTACTTGAGTATTTTGGCGTTTTCAGAGCTTATTCAATGTGGAGATATATATCTTTCATGAAAGTTTTTGTTTTCAACATTTTTGGGGGAAGTTAATTTGTATCAGTCGCTTTCTTCTTGCCATTGGGAACCTAATAGTATTAACGTTAGGTCCTGTGGTATTGTCTTACAGGTCCCAATGTTTTTTATTCAATCTTTATTAGTTTCTATTCTCCTGGTGAGATAATATCTATTACTCCATTTTCAAGTTCAGAAAATCTTTTCTGTTGTTTCTATTCTGCTGATCTTCAAGCTTCTTGAGTGGGTTCCTAGCGTGAACTGCTTGGAGGTTGTCTGGCCCATTGCCTGTGGCTTATGCAGGTGTTTGGTTCTCAGAGCCTCTGTTACAGTTTCTGTGTTTGTAGCTACAATTCCAGCTAGTAGGTGGACAGGGGTTTTGTGAGTTTTTCCATGGGACTGGGGAATCAGCTTCTCCAATCCTCTGTTCAGCATTCTGAGACACAGCCGTCCCCTTTCTCAGCTCTTCCAGCCAAAATGTCGCTTTGTTCTGAGTGTTTCATGTTCCTAGAATATTATTTGACATTATTGAGTCACCCTCAGTGTAAGCAGTGAGAATGAAAGAGTAAAAAACGTCATGTGGGTGTCTTCCACATTCATTGGATTTTTAACAGATCATTTTCCCAGCTTTTCTGTCTGAAGACAGGAGCTTTCTTTTGGATTTTTAAGTTCTACTGCCACAGTAGTATAGATATATTTCTGGGGCTGATGTTTGAGCAACATTAGCATACAGAGAAATAAAAGAAGATTCTCTGTTGTTACAGTTTGGATTTTTTAAACATTATTTTACTTTTCTTAGTACATGTCTGCTGTATGTTCATTGTGGGGCATTGGTATGTGGACACAGAGTGTATTAACTTTTTAAACTTTCCTTTGACCTTTAGTTTTTCTTTTTCCTTCTATTTGCAGTTATTCTTCCCATGTACAGGGGATGTATCTTCATGTGATCTATCTTTTATTTTTCTCATCATTTATATTTTGGGTTCAATATAAAGAAACCATGCATTATTAGTTTTTGTATCTCTGATTTATTTTACTTAATATTATGGACTCGAAGTGCATTCATTTTCCTACAAATGACTCAAATTTACATTTCTTTGAGGTTGAGTAGTACTCCCGTATGTATAACCTCATTTTCTTAATCTGTCTACCTGCTGATGAGTAGTATATAGGTTGCTTTTAAGATTTAGCTATTATGAGTTGTGCTGCCATAAACATGATTATGTATGTGTCACTGTGATATGATGTCTTTAACTCTTTCAGGGAGATCCCGTGAAAGGGACTAGTTGGGTCAAATAGAATTTCTACCTTTAGTTTTTTTGTGAGATCTCAATACTGCTATCCATAATGATTGTAGTACTATACCTTTTCACCAGAATATAGAACTGTTCATTTTTCCCTGAGGCCTTGCCATGATTTGTTATTATTTTATTTCCTGATAATAATCATTCTTTATAAAGTAAGGTGGATTTTTGCTGTTGTTTTAATTTGTATTTCTCTTATGGACAATGATGCTGTATATTTTGTGTATTTATTGGTATTTTTACTTTTTCTGAAAGATGTCTTTTAATTTTAATTGTACATATTTTATTGGGTCATTTATTTTTAGGGATCTTATTTTTTAAGTTATTCATATATTCTGGATATTAGCCTCTATTTTTGGAATAACTGGTTAGAACATCATTCCATTCTATAACTATCTCTTCACTCTATTAGTCATATTTTTTGCTATGTGGAAGCTTTTTTTTTTTTTGGTTTTTTGAGACAGGGTCTCACTATGTAGTTGAGAATGACCTGGAACTCACTATGTAGCCCAGGCTGGTCTTGAATTCACAGTGATCCTCCTGCCTCAGCCTCGCAAGTGCTGGCATTACAGGCATGCACCACCATGCCCGGCTCTTGGAAGCTTTTAAATTTGATGTATTGCCATTTGTTGATTCTTGATATTTTATGAGCTATTGGAGTTCTGTTCAGAAAGTCTTTGCCTATGACCATGCCTTTAAGAGTTTCACTAAGCTTATCTTCCAAGAGGTTAATCATTTCTATTTTGGTATTCAGTTA
Source organism: Fukomys damarensis (assembly GCF_012274545.1). Classification (NCBI taxonomy): domain Eukaryota; kingdom Metazoa; phylum Chordata; class Mammalia; order Rodentia; family Bathyergidae; genus Fukomys; species Fukomys damarensis. The sequence goes on along the minus strand of NW_022900914.1, from coordinate 15,704,767 downwards.
TTTGATCCATTTCTATTTTATTTTGGGACACAGTGAGAGATGCGGGTCTAGGTTCAATCTTCTTCATGTGGATAGCCAGTTTTCCCAGCACCATTTGTCAAAGAGGCATGTTTTCTTCAGCAAAAGTATTTGGCCCTTTTGTCAGAGATCAGATGACTGAATATACCTGGGGTTGTTTCTGCATCCTCTTATCTAGTCAGTTGATTCACACTTGTTTTCTGCTGGAAGCATGCTGTTTTTTTCTGTAGCTTTGTAGCATAACTTGAAATCTGGGATTATGATGCCTCTTGTTTTGTTCTTCTTTTCCAGGATTTCTGTTGTTATTCTGGGTCTCTTCTGGCTATATATAAATTTTAGAATTGCTTTTTCTAATTTTGTAAAAAACTGTTCAAATATTTTTTTGGGGGGTTGACTGAAATCTATATATTAATTTTATAGTGTGGCCATTTTGACAATATTGGTTTTATTTATCCAGGAATAAATGATACCATCATATGTAGACAAACATTTGTGTTCACAAACAATTTGGTTCATGAGCAGAAGCATTTGGCAAAATTTTGCTTCCATTTGTGAACTTCTCATTAGGTGATGAACATGACACGGCAATCTTCCCCACTGACACATGGCCTTGGCTTCCTCTATTTGAGATTGCAGTCACAGATAGACCTGTGCACACCACTTATTGTAAAGCTTTTTGTGTGTGCCTTTTAGCAACACAGTACTGTATGGTGTTATTCAATGGAGCATGGCTCCAAAGAAAGTACAGAGTGCTAATGAAGCTGACAAGAAAATGGAGAGCAAGAAAACAACCATTGAATTGAAGATGGAAGTTTAAGAAAAGCATGAATGTGGCATTCATGTGACTGATCTGGCCTCAGAGTACATGATGGTTAAGTTTATAATCTCAAGAATGAAGAATAAAGTTGCCATAAAAGGAGTTGATCTTGGAAAAGGAGTAATGATGTCAACCAAACATAGCACACAAGTGCTGGAAGCAGTGGAAAACTTTTGTTAGTGTGGTTCGATAAGAAACAGCTGACAGGTGATAGTGTCAGTGAAGCTATGGTCTGTGAAAAAGCCAAGAAATCACACAGTGACTTACTGTAAGAAAACTCCTCAAGTGTAACAAGTGATGAATTCAAAGCCTGTTGAGGGAGGTTTGACAAATTCTGTAAGAGAAGAGGCATCCACACTATGATAAGACACAGTGAAGCTTTAAGTTTTGAAAAGGTCACTGCAGAAACCTAGAAGAAAAAATTTCCAGAATTCAATAAGTCAGAATATATAACTCAACCAGTTCAACAGTGAGAAAATGGGGCTTTTCTGCAAGAAGATGCCAATTATGACATATATCATGCAAGAGGAAAAGACACTGCTAGGGCACAAGCTAATGAGCGGCAGAATGACCCTTCCTCTGTTTGTGAGAGGAACCACCGATCTGAAGATTGAGCCACAAATGATGTACCATTCCCAGACCCCTTGTACATTTAAAGAAAAGAATGTGAAAAAAACCAGACTGCCTGTCATGTGGAGGGAATTGCAAAAGCTTAGGTCACAGGTTCATGGAGAGGCTGCATGAAGTGTTTTCACTTATTGTTAATAAATATCTTTCTGGAAAGATGAGTGGTCATACAGGCACATGGAGGCGGGCTGCTGCCCCATCCGCATCCCAGAGCCTCCCATCAAGGAGCAGACCAGAGAACCACATAGACCTCAACTGCTGCCCACCCCCACCCCTGGGCCTTCCAGTGATGAATGGAGCACCTGCAGCACTACCCCAGTGTCCCCTCCCCACCACCACTGCATCTGGTCTCCTGGCTGTGCCAGTACCTGGATCTACACTGCAGAGGCACAGGAGTTCATAAAGGCCATTGTCCTGAGCTCCAGAAGATAGAAAAGAAGTGAACAACAGAAAGAGGGCCTCTCTCAGGTTCTTTGATGAAAATGGAAGCCTACTGGAAAAGTGAAGAGAATCTCTGTAATGAAGACACACCAGACCATCATAGTTGGTAAGTTGGAGGGATCACCACCTACCTTCAGAACCTGGTCTACCTTCAGGGGAAGGGCAGCTGGAACCTGCAGTAGAACCTTGCAGAATTTAACCTAGTAGGAGGTCAGAGAACTCAGCTTGGGCCTTGCAGCCAGAAATCAGCCTGAATCTCAGGGGTCTCCTGCTGGCTTGCTGAGACTAATTGACTTAGATCTGCACACTGCTGCCCACATTGTGTATTGTGACAGCAGAGAAATATCCTGAAGTGAGCCCTTCATTATTATTTTTTATTTTTTAAATTATATTTTTCTCTTATTTTTAATTTTTATTTTTCGACTCTTCAATTTTTTCTTTCTTTTTCTTTTTTCCTCTCTCTTTCTCACTCTCTCAATCTCCTGCATAATTTATCTCCCTGTTTGTTCCTGTTCCTGCCCTAATTTGGATTTCTTCTTTCTTTTTTGTTTCTTCTCTCTTTTTCCTTCTCTCAATTGTCAGTAGCAAAGGAAAGTGAATATAGTTTTTAGCTTCCCTATTGCTGTTAGGTTGTTCTCTTCTTGTCTTTGTTCTCTCATTCTGTCTTTTCCTCTTGTCTTGAACAGTTTCCTAGAGTTTGCATGATCTTCCTGTGTCCTCTGGCTTCACGTCTAACCTTTCCCTATTCTTCTATCTCTTCCTTCCTCCCCAACTCCTTGTAAGTCCCCATCCTGAAGCATAAAGTTGCTATTTTGAAGAGTTTATTCACTATAAACATATCTTGGGCTAGTCCTCAATTTTGATTTAAGTCATACAAATAAAGGAGGTAGATTAATAACTACCACAAATTTCATTTTCTAAGTTGTACTTGATGCTACTGTGTTGCTGACTGTATCACTTGAGATAAGGTCTTGTGATTAATCTAATCAGTTGTCCATCCTAGTATAATGAAAATGAGATTGCCTCAGAGTCATTAGAGAATCAAAACCTAAAAATCAGCTATATCTAGAAGACACCTCTGAGAAGTAGTCATTCCATAAGTGTTCTAAATATAAGCAACAAAAACACAATAACAATATCAAAGTATCAATGTAGGAATTAAACCAAGAACAGTACCAACAACATAAATAGAAATGAGAAGACATTTAAACAAGGCACAAACACAGACTTCTAGCTCACTAAATGCAAATTATGGGGGAAATGAAGTGGAAAAGTCTGATAATCAACCACCTGGACAACCTGAACTAATAGCACAGGAAGTAACAAAACAGATGAATAAGGCTCTACAAAAATTCAAAACAGAAATAATTTCCCAGATAACTATATACATGGTGAACAGAATGAAAGAAATTGTTAGAGACTCTAGAACAGAAACAGATAAAAAAAAAAATAGATGAGTTCAGGACCATGATGGAAGCCATCAATGCCCAGCATAGGAAAGAAATGGAAACCATGAATGCCCAACATAAGAAAGGAATGGAATCTATCACAGGTATCCAAGATATTAAAAACTCTTTTGAAAGTATACACAACAAACTGAGCCAATCTGAAGACACAATATCAGACATAGATGACAGGCTGGTGGTCAATAACCATGAAAAGAGAGATCTCTTAAAAATAGTAATGGATCATGAGAAATGAATCCAGCAGCTCCAAGAAGACACAAAGAAGAATAAAATAAGAATGATAGGAATCCATGAAAAAAGTAGGGAAAAGTAGAAATGATATAAAAAATATATGTTCACAGAATTAATGGCAGAAAAGTTCCCAGACAGAGCAAAATAATTTGACATACGGATAAATGAGGCATATAGGACTCCAATTAGCCATGACAATTATACATGCATATATAT